>NC_141543.1:85915000-86621250 GCF_021556685.1 Rattus norvegicus
AGTGACTGAGTTGCTGTCTGGTCTGGTGACACAGAAAGGTGACCCTTGGAGGCTCTGCTGTGAATGCTATATGCATCTCACATGCCCTGTTCCCTCTCCTCTGTAACTTGGCTGTGGGATACAGGTAACTTCTAGGAAGCCTCCCCTTATTTTTGGTCCCTTTATTACCTGTCATTCTGAGAAATTCTCCAAGCCTCAACTTCTCTCCCAGTCTTTGTTTCCAGCTTTACTGTCCTAATGGGTGCCACTTCCAAAGGTATCTGTTTGGGCCCCTCTGTTGTCCTGCTGTTTCCATCACCAACTGTGTCTCAGGGACCCTGCAGCTCCCTCATTCTCCTGCAAGGAATTGTCCCGTGGTCTCTCTCCCACTATCTGCCTGTGACTCTCATTATCCCTTGTTTCCTTTAATGCTCAAAATCAGAACCCTACAGAGTCAGCCCAAGTGCAACTGGGATCTGTTCCCAGAGAATCCCCCCTCTATTTTAAATCTCTGGAGACTATGGCTGGGGATTCAAAAGGGGGGAGGTGGGTGTGCCTCTTGCTGGAACCCCCTTGGGACAGTGCTGATATTTCCCAACAACATTCACACTTCTTCCCTCTTGAGAGAAATTGTTGCTAACTTGGATTTCTGGCCCTCCGGCCTCTGCCCAGGCCCCAATGTGTCTGTCTGTGTGCTTATAGAGAATTCTGTGGTCCTTCATAGCCTGCTGCCTGCCACCCTGCCAGACCGGGAGCCCCCCTGGAATTAGGTCTCAAGAAGAGGAGAAGGCCAGACACCCTGTGTAGTTGACAAGAGTGTTGGGGTGGGTGCGCTGGAGAAATGACGGGAAGTGTCTAGTACCCGTGTCCCTGATGGCAGTATGGAACAGGGGTTATTTCCTGTGAGTATCTGGCATCCATCCAACCTCCATGTATTCTTGTTGAGGAGAGGGGAGGAGATTAAAATTGTATTGAGATAACAGAAAGTTTTTCTTGTGTGATGGTTGGCATGTGCTTGGCCCAGATTGGCAGTATTGCAAACTGTGTCGAGATTGGAGTAGGAGTGTCGCTCTGACATTTGGCTTGGAGACCCTCATCCTATCTGGCTTGAAGTTACTGTTCAGCTTGTTTCTGATGAAGATGAAGAAGTCCTCCATTCTTCTTGCAGTATGCCTGCCTTGGGGCTGCCATATTCCTGCCTCCATGATATGAACTGGACAACTGAACCTGTTACCCAGCCCCAGTGAAATGTCTTTATAGAGGTGCCTTGGTCATGGTGTACATTCCCTGAGGTAAAAACCTAAGTAATAGACAAGTCGGTACCAGAACTGGGGTATTGCTGTCATACGTCTGAACATGCCTTTGTTTGGATGAATATGGATTTTATAGCTTTAAATATCCAAAGCACTGGGCTGTTTTAAATGGGGATCATTGGGCCATCCTAGTAGGAATATGGAAGAATTTTGTACTCACACTGATGTGACTTGTTGAGACTTGGGCCATGAGGTTCCAGTGAAGTATTTCAACATGTGTCTTAGATACTGTTTATGTACTGTTTTGGTTTAGAAGAATGTGGCTACTTTTGGCCCTTGACTGAAGAGTCTACCTCAGGCTCAGAGGAAGAGACTCAGATAAATTTCTTTGACATGGGAAGTCTCAGCAAAATCTTTGTTCTTTGGTTATTTCTCCTGAACAGACTTTTCAATGAGCTTAGCAAGCTGAAAAAGGAAAAATAAAAAGAAAAATGCACACTCGAGTACTAAAGGAGCACCAGGAACTGCTATGGAGCTGAATTCTATGATAAAGATAATTGAATTTAATTGTGTGTTTACCTTCAGGTAAGATCCTACCCAGCAAAATGTAGATGCAGGCATGGTGGTACACACCTTTTATCCCAGGAGAAAGGCCCAGGACATGAGTTCAAGACCATCCTGGGAGAAAGCAGGCTCTAGGTGAAGAAAGGCTTAATCCCAGGGATAATAACACACACCTTTAATACAACGTTACAGGAGACTGAGCCCTGCAGATCTATTAGTTCCAGGACAGCCTGCAGAGCACTATCCAGGAATTCAAAGCTTAGGCAGAGAGGGACATGGGAAACAGAACGCTGGGAATGGAATGGGGGAGCGGGTCATTGTCTTGATGGCGCTCAGCAGAACTCAGCTGGTTCTTCCATGCGGCTCTGGCTTCCCAGATAGAAACAGAATGGATGACAGGGAAGACTGATGTTGTTTAACTGGAGCTGAGCAATGAGCTGTGATTAAGAAGAGACCATTGTCGCTGAGGTGAGGGGAAGTATTTCCAGTGAGCTCAAAGTTGCTGTGTTCAGGGATAGCCAAGGTTGTACCACATGCTGCAGCTGTACTTGCTAATGTGTGAGGGTCACCCAGGTGGTACTGGTTTTGAAGACACAAAGCAGTCATGAAGAAGACCTGAGGCTTGGAATTGTGAGAGAGCATGGAAGGCCACTGATGAAGGTGCAGCTTCAGTTGTAGTTGATGGTCCAGGACAGAAGAGGTCATACAAAGGAACCGAGGCTTGGCACCATGAAGAGAGCCTATGAGAGGATATGGGTGATGCCTACTTCATTGTGAGGACCCCTGCATATTGGAGATGCCAGGAATATGAGATGATTGCCAACAACAGCAGTGGCAGGTGAGTGGATCAACCAGAGCTTAGAGCGCTACAGTGTAGGCTCACCTGTGACACCATGACCTCTCTAAACCCTTACCCACTTCTCGAAACCCTCAGAAACTGAGTGGGAAAAGACTCTGTCAGACGCCTGGAGAGAAGGGCCAGTGGTTATTTATGCCTGCTACTTGTCAGTACTTAAGTTCAATTCCCAAAACCCGCATGGCAGTTCATAACAATCTGAAACACCAGCGGGACCTGTGACCTTCCCACACCGATGAATACACGTGTTAAACATGATATTGCAGCCACTGAACTTCAGGAGAGCCACTCTCTGCAGGCCAAGCACTGATTGGAAAGCCATAGACCATCTTCATTATGGTGGGGGGGAAGGAGGCTGAGGTGTCCCTCCTCCTTTAGAAAGACTCCCACATCAAAACAAACCTGTCTACCCACACTCCCTCCATCATGACTTCTTTTCCCTGCACAGTAACATTTTGTCATCATCTACTGTTCTCGCTCAGAGTCTGAATGTCCCAGGATTCCCTGTCATGCCATCTCCTGTGGCAGCCAGAGGATTCCACACTTCAAGCCAGCCTGCTCTACAGAGTGAGTCCAGGACAGCCCCCTGCCCTGCCTGCACACCTAAGCAGTGAGTTTCACAGGTATGGATGAAGACGTCTCAGAGAGGCTGACCAGTTCAGTCTTCACTCTCTTCCAGGCACAGACTGGCTTCTGTGGAATGGCAGAGTGAGCTGTCCAGTCTAGATGGGAAGACCACTGCCAATGATTTTTTTTATATCCACCACAGACTCCGGCAATTCTTAAAAAAATCAACAGCCTTTATTGTGTGACAGAGATTACAGATCTAGTTTAGCTCTCATGACAAAAAGGGACAGCAGTATAAAAGTACAATCAATGCAATCACAGTACAATAGACAGGATGGGATATTCAGTCATTCCATGGTCTTTGGCTGCCTCCAAGAGGTTTGTGTGTGAGGTGGGTCAAAGGGTTGCATAGCGAGACGCTGTCATCTGGACAGTAGGGCCTTCAGGCCTGAGGCTGTAGGGAGGACGTGTTTCAGTCCCAGTTGAATTCAGAACAACCTGCAGGAGAAGAGGCACATTTGTTTTTTTAATATCTTGGTACAAAAAAAAGGACAAATACAGTAGGAAGAGCCCTTCCCAGTCTATAGTCCCCCAGCCTCCAAACCATCATTTAAGCAGGTTGGGCAGCCGGCTAAGAAACACATTAGTTATTGGGGCAGAAAGACCCAACTTACGAATGGTTGGTAGGGGATCCACGGAGGTGACCCAAATGCTCTCTAGAGGATCTTTGGAGGGTGGATTTGTGGGAGTCTGATGTTCTGCTGGTCTGAGGTCATGCTGTCGTCCTTTGCACTTACACATCACAAGGCCACAGATGCACAGGAGGGCGAAGGTGATGACACAAAAGACGATCAGTGCGATGCTAGGGAGGTGGGGGATGGTATTGTCATAAGTGCCTAAGCCATGTGCCCTTGCTGGACCTCCTCCATTACCCAACCCACCCTGATTGTAGTGGATCCAGCCCTCAGTGGATGAAGCCCTGGGCTTAAGTGAAGCGTTCAGTATCAGGATCCCAGATCTTGCTTTCCTGACAGCATTCATTGTCACAGCATTTGAATCCTTTGGGGCAGTGTCTAGTCAGGATAAACAGGAATGGGGAGATACCGATGAAATCGGTGCCTCAAACCAAAGGTTCTCTGCTTCCCTAGACACCTAGGACCTCAAGTGCAAGCCACCCTCAGTGGGTGAGGGTACAGATCTATCCTGGGTTAACCGGCAGGAATTGGTCTGTGGACCTGAGACCTGAGGTCATAGTTGTCCCTGGCAGTAAGGGGCCCTTTTTCCTCAGGCAGAGTGATCTGCTGAGGATCTTTTTTTTTTTTTAGATTTATTTATTTATTGTATATAAGTACACTGTACCAATCTTCAGACACACCAGAAGATGGCATCAGATCTCATTACGGATGGTTGTGAGCTACCACGTGGTTACTGGGATTTGAACTCAGGACGTCTGGAAGAGCAATCAGTGCTCTTAGCTGATGACCCATCTCTCCAGCCCCTCTGCTGAGGATCTTACAGGGGAGGCAGGAGTGCCACATGGATCATTTTTGTCTCCCCACTCCCAACCATGGAAGGTTGGGAATTAGCAGGAGTTTCAGACCAGGAGATCTCAAGCATTGGCAAGGTGACAGGGGTTGTGGTTTCATTAAACGTGGTATGAATTACATATCTGTCCCCATATCCAGGGCAGAATCGGAGCACACACCAGTCCCCACTGCCTTACTGACATCATCGACAATGTCCCATACTTACAAGTCTTCCCAGGTGCATACAGTCTGTGGGAGGAAAAAGAAAGAGATCAGAGGTCACAGCCTGGGAGTTGGGTCTCAGATGCTAGATGCTTGTCCAGCCGGGCAATGAATCAGGTAGATGTGGGTAAACCAGGATTTGATGTCCATCAGTACAGAACTCAAATGAAGGCAGGACTTCAAGATACACAGGCAAGGCGAGGCCTAATACCGTAAAGGAATATCTGCCTCAGAAATAACTGGGGGTACTCTCTGCTCAGACATTGTTCCAGACCGTGGGTCTCAGAATCTCAGTCCCTGTAACTACCATGTCCAGAGGCAGCAACTGGAGCCTAGCTCTGCTCCCTCACTAGCTGGGATTAAAGGCTTGAAGAACCAAGGAAGCTCCTTCACCCTTTTTTTTATTGACACAGGCAAGAGGATCACTGTGTTACCCTGGCTAGCCTGCTATGGAGATCTACAGATCTCTGCCAAAGACCTCTGAACTAAAGATATGCCCCACTACCCTTGGATTCCACACACATCATTGGAGCTTGGCCTAGGAAGCCACCTTTAGTGGATCCTTAACTCCACAGCTCCCCTTCCCCAGGGACAACCTCAGCCCCTCACTTCGCATACACCCACCAGTCACTGTCATCAGTAGAGACAACTCTGGGGTTCACCAAACATACTCATGTCCTATCCATCCTCAGGACCCCGTGGGAAACCCCAGCCCTGTATTCTTCAGTATTTTGAGGCACCCACGGTCTCCATACAGAATCCCATGCTGACCATAGCAGTACTGCATAAAGTCTTAATCAGACTCTCTTCCTCCAGGTATCAAGGCATTGCCCTCTCTGGCTCCTTCACCTCAAACCATCGCCATGTGTGGTGGAGCATGCCTCCATCTGAGAACTCCACAGTTTCTAGGACAGCTAGAAGTAGACCCTGTGCCAACCAATGAAGACTAGGAAGGCAGCTTTGGCTTCGGTAAAGATCATTCCAGTAGCCTCCACACCCTCCTACCCACTCAGATAGGTGCCTAATAGAGGCAATGAACTACACCCCAAGGTCACCAGCCTTAAGGCAACAGGGAAGGAAATTCTCCTCACACAGACAAGCAAGTCAGTTTCCTCAATCTGACTCAGACTTTAATAAGACATATCAAGACTAAAACGGGGGTCAAACATTCTATTCAGGGCTCTACTTGGTAAAAATGCTCAGTTAACAACACAGTCCTGCCATGACTACAGCCCCAGGTTTCCCAAGGGCCTCCCTCAGAGGTCCCTCCCTCCTTTTTCCCAGAACAGAACAGAATAAAGTTAACGATTGCCTGTGGTTAAGGGAATTCCTGACATGGTAAGGCTGAGACTGGGCTCCAAGGACAGCTTCTGCCTCAGGGGGTCCTCCAAAGACAAAGAGTTTTGCTTACCTCATTGCCCCTTACTCCTTGCAGACTGGGTATCAGGCCAAAGATCAGAGTGAGTGTGCCCAGGACCCAGGATTCCTGCATCCTGGCAAGAGGGCCTATGAGCTTAGATAAGGGCAGAGTTAACACACTGGAGTTGGGCCGGATCAGGGCTTAGAGCCTAGCCAGAGCTCAGGGAAGGGAAGGAGAGAGGAGCTGGCCCTGCTGGAATTTGAGGATGGAGGAATTGGAAGGTTAGCAGAATTTGCTTTACTAACTTGGTGAGTTGTATGAAGCAGAACACTCTGGAACTTAGTCTGTTGTTCTGTGCTTAAATAGTGTTTAGAGCAGGGCGTGGCGACACACCTTTAATCCCATCTCTATGCAGGCAAAGTTCTGTGAGTTCAAAGCTACTATGATACAATGTGTTGGATCCGGGACAGCCAGGTTTAAATTTCAGAAACCCAATGGTATTAGCACAAGTCTTTAACTCCCCAGCACTCAGGACATAGAAAGAGGTGGATCTCTGGGGCTAGCCTGGTCCGCGGAGGGGGTTCCTGGACAGCCAACACTCCAGACAGAAACCCTTTGGATATCAGGAGGGGAAACTGTCTGGGGAGGTGACTCAGGGGTTAGAGCAGCTCTCCTTGGACATGGATTCTGTGTCCAGCATCTACATAGAAGATGGCTCACAATCATCAGAAAGTCTACTTTTAGGTCATACCATCTTCTGAACTCTGAGGGCATCAGGCATACATATGATGCACACTCATCAGGGCAATAAATACTCATACAAATTAAAATGACATAAATAAACCTTAAACAAACCAAACCAGACCTTTTATGGACAGCCATGGGATTCAGTGGGGAAATGTGCTGAAATACAATCCTGATAATCTAAATTTTGTTTTACTTTGCTTTTCGAGACAGGGTATCTCTAAATAGCTCTGGATTTTCTGAAACTGACTACATTGCCCAGTTAATCCTCCAGTTCATAGAGATCCCCCTGCCTCTGCCCCCTCTATATACTGATTAAAGTCATGTGCCCGCCCATCTACTTTTTAAAACTGAATTCGAGGGGGTTTTGTGGAGGAAAAAAAAAAAACTAAATAAGATCTTTGGGACCCCTCTAGTGAAATGAGAAAGTCAAGGCCATGCACTTGACTGCAAACACACAGACACAGACACAGACACAGACACAGACACACACACACACACACACACACACACACACACACACACAGATACCCCACACACACACACACACACACACACACACACAGAGAGAGAGAGAGAGAGAGAGAGAGAGAGAGAGAGAGAGAGAGAGAGGAACAGAGAGAGAGACAGGGATGGAGAGATAGGAAGAGAGAGAACAAAAGATGAAGAGGGAGAGGGCTGGAGAGATGGCTCAGTGGTTAAGAGCACTCAGTGCTCTTCCACAGGTCCAGAGTCGACATCGTGGCAACCAGGTGGTGGATCAAACTATGTGAAATGGGATCAGATGCCCTCTTCTGGTGTGACTGAAGACAGTTAACAGCGTAGTTATATATAAAAAATAAATAAATCTTTAAAACAAAAAGATGAAGAGGGAGAGAGCTAGTGAGGGTGTTCATGAATGAAAAATTATAACTTAAATAATTCTTATTATTCTTTTACTTTTTCAATTCAGTGTTTCTATGTGTAGCTCTGTTTGTCCTGGAACTCGCTCTGTAGGCCAGGCAGGCCTCCAACTGAAGATACACACCCCGTAGGTGTTCAGGATGGGGATTAAACACATGTGCCACATCTATGCCATATAAAATACCCTTTAAATGAAATTTTAAAATTCAATCCAAGGGTTGGTGAAACACAGCTTTAGTCCCAGAATGTGTGAGGCCAAAGTAGGCAGATCTTTGAGCTCAATGCTAGCCTGGTCTCAAGAGGGAGTTGGAGGATAACCAAGGCTACTCAGAGAAACCCTGTCTCAAGAAATCAAAATCAATACATAAAACAGGAGAGATCCTCTCAACACTGAATGGTGATGTCCTTGCCCAGAGACAGGGAGGGATATGATGGGAAGGAGGCAGAGACTGTTGAAAGGCAAGTCACTGCAGGAGAAGGATAATGGGGTATGTGTCACATAAAATGTGCCATTCCTTTGTGCTTTGACCAAGAGGGGAGGAAAAGACCCTGAGTTGGGAAAGAAACACTTTGGCCCAGCGTTCCCCACAGCACTGGGTTATTAGTGTTCCCTCTGTTTTGTAATTTGTGGGGAGATGTTGGTATCTTTCCTTTCTGTCTGAAGAAAAAATCGTGGCTAAGCACTTTGTCCATTGTGCCCAAAAAGTTGGTGTCCCTCACGGTGATGAGCAGGCCAGGTGGGATTCATGTACAGAATCATGGAGTCAGAATATGTCCACCAGGTAACAGCATAAGCCTGCGACTAGGTGGGCCCAGGCATTTAGGTTATGGCTTGAGAGGCTCTGAGACCTTACAAGATATCAGGCAGAGTGGTGGATGTAGGGTGACTGACAAGAGTTGAAGACAGACATGTGTGTGGCATCTGAGCTAGAGGAAGGGGTATAAGGACTCAGTGACTGAGTTGCTGTCTGGTCTGGTGACACAGAAAGGTGACCCTTGGAGGCTCTGCTGTTAATGCCATGTGCATCTCACATCCCCTGTTCCCTGTCCTCTGTAACTTGGCAGTGGGATACAGGTAACTTCTAGGAAGCCTCCCCTTATTTCTGGTCCCTTTATTACCCGTCATACTGAGAGATTCTCCAAGCCTCAACTTCTCTCCCAGTCTTTGTTTTCCAACTTTACTGTCCAAATCGGTGCCACTTCCAAAGGCATCTATTTGGGCCCCTCTTTTGTCCTGCTGTTTCCATCACCAACTGTGTCTCAGGGACCCTGCAACTACTTCATTCTCCTGCAAGGAATTGTCCTGTTGTCTCTCTCCCATTATCTGCCTCTGATGCTCATTATCCCTAGTTTCCTAGAATGCTCAAATCAGAACCTTCCAGAGTCAGGCCAAGTACATTGGGATCTGTTCCCAGAGAATACCCTCTCTGTTTTAAATCTCTGGAGACTGAGGCTAGGGACACAAAAGGGGGGAGGTAGGTATGCCTCTTACTGGAACCCCCTTGGGATAGTGCTGATATTTCCCAACAACATTCACACTTCTGCCCTCTTAAGAGAAATTGGTGCTAACTTGGATTTCTGTCCCTTGGCCTCTGCCCAGGGCCCACTGTGTCTGTCTGTGTCCTGAGGGAGACGTCTGTGGTCTTTCATCCCCTGCTGCCTGCCACCATGCCAGACTGGGAGCCCGCCCTGGAATTATGACTGATGAAAGAGGAGAAGGCCAGACACCCTGTGTAGTTGACAAGAGTGTTGGGGTGGGTGGGCTGGAGAAATGAAGGGAAGTGTCTAGTACCCGTGTCCCTGATGGGCAGAATGGAGCAGGTGCTTATTTCCTGTGAGTGTCTGGCATCCATCCAACCTCCATGTATTGTTGTCTGAAGAGACGGGAGGAGATTAAAGTTGTATTTAGATAACAGAAAGTTTTTCTTGTGTGATGGTTGGCATGTGCTTGGCCCAGATTGGCAGTATTGCAAACTGTGTCGATATAGGAATAGGAGTGTTACTGTGACAGTTGGCTTGGAGACCCTCATCCTATCTGGCTTGAAGCTACTATTCAGCTTACTTCAGATGAAGATGAAGAAGTCCTCCATTCCTCTTGCAGTATGCCTGCCTGGGGGCTGCCATATTCCTGCCTTCATGATAGGAACTGGACATCTTAACCCTTTACCGAGCCCCAGTGAAATGTCTTTATAGAGTTGCCTTGGTCATGGTGTCTGTTCGCTGAGGTAAAACCCTACTAACAGGGAAGTAGGTACCAGAAGTGGGGTACTGATGTTTTAGACCTGAACATGCCTTTGTCTGGATGAATATGGGTTTTAGAGCTTTAAATATCCAAAGCACTGGACTGTTTTAAATGGGGATCAATGGGCATCCTACTATTAATATGGAAGAATTTTGTACTGAGAGTGATGTGATTTTTTGAGACTTGGGTCATGAGGTTTCAGTGAAGTATTTCAACATGTGTCCTAGATACTGTTTATGTACTGTTTTGGTTTAGTAGAATATGGCTACTTTTGGCCATTGACCTCAGAGCCTACCTAAGGCTCAGAAGAGACTTAGATAAATTTCTTTGACATTGGAAGTCTCAGCAAAGTCTTTGTTCCTTGGTTATTTCTCCTGAAGAGCTTTTTCAATGAGCTTAGCAAGCTGAAAAAGAAAAAATAAAATAAAAAAAAGGTACACTTCAAGTACTAAATGAGCACCAGGAAGTGCTATGGAGGTGAAGTCTGTGATAAAGATTATTCACTTGAATTGACTGTTGAACTTGAGGTAATCCTACCCAGCAAAATGCAGATGTAGGCATGGTGGTACACACCTTTTTTTGTTGTTGTTGTTTGTTTGGTTTTGGTTTTGGTTTTTCCGGAGCTGGGGACCGAACCCAGGGCCTTTCGCTTGATAGGCAAGTGCTCTACCACTGAGCTAAATCCCCAACCCCAGGGTACATACCTTTTATCCCAGGAGAAAATGCCCAGAACATGAGTTCAAGATCATCTTGGGACAAAGCAGGCTCTAGGTGAAGAAAGGCTTAATCCGAGGGATTATAACACATACCTTTAATATAAGCGTTACAGTAGACTGAGCCCAGCAGATCTATGAGTTCTAGGACAGTCTACAGAGCAAGTTACAGGAAATCAAAGCTTAGGCAGAGAGGGACATGGGAAACAGAACGCTGGGAATACAATGGGCGAGCGGGTCATGGTCTTGATCATGCAAAGGAACTGAGGCTTGGCACCATGAAGAGAGGATATTGGTGACACCTACTTCAATGTGAGGACTCCAGCACATAGGAGATGCCAGTAGCATGAGATGATCACAAAGAACAGCAGTGGTTGTTGATTGGATCAACCTGAGTTTAGAGCGCTAGAGTGTAGGCACAACTGTGACACCATGACTTCTCTAAACCCTCAGCCACAGTAGAAACTGAGTGGGAACAGACTCACTCAGAGGCCTGGAGAGAGGGGTCAGTGGTTATTAATGCCTGCTACTTGTCAGTACTTAAGTTCAATTCCCAACACCTGCATGGCAGGTCATAAACATCTGAAACACCAGGGGGACCTGTGACCCTCCCACACCGATGAATGCACATTTTAAACATGATTTTCCATCCACTGAACTTCAGGAGAGCCACTCTCTCAGGCCAAGCACTGATTGGAAAGCCCTAGAACATCTTCAATATGGTTGGGGAGAAGGAGCCTGAGGTGTCCCTCCTCCTTTAGAAAGACTCCCACATCAAAACAAACCTGTCTACCCACACTCCCTCAATCACGACATCTTTTTCCTGAACAGTAACATTTTGTCAGCATCTACTGCTCTCGCTCAGAGCCTGAATGTCCCTGGATTCCCTGTCTTGCCATCTTCTGTGGCAGCCAGAGGATCCCGCACTTGAAGCCAGCCTGCTCTACAGAGTGAGTCCAGGACAGCCCCCTGCCCTGCCCGCACACCTAAGCAGTGAGTTTCCCTAGTGCTGTCTGTCTGCAGAGAAACATTGGCCGTCAGCCCCCTGCAGGAACCACAGTAAAGACCACAGTAGGTGTCCAGGCCCCTCCAACAGGAACTGTCTCCATTCCCTTCCACAGCCTGTGCACACTCCAAGCTCCAAGATGGCCTCCGTTACCTCAGCCTCTGGACAAACCCTTCTTCTCTTTAGGAGTTCACCTTGGGTGGGCTGTAGCTAATGCCTGGAACCCACTCTCAACAGAAGGTACAAGGTGGGGTCAGCCCCCCACTACATCCAAGGGATTCTAGGAAAGGAGGTGAAAAGAAGTGTTCCCTAGACCTCACTCCACACATTTCTATTCATGCTTCTCCAGGCTTTCTCCCAACTTTACCTTCTCTAGAAGGCTGTTTTCTGAATTGTTACTCCCTAATAGTCCCATGATTAATCAAGTTCTGGTCTGGTAGGAAATCATGTCACAGGAATAGAGTAGAATTGTATTGTCTTTCCAGTTCATTTCTTTTGAGACCCCAAGATCCCAGGAAACACAAGGTCTAAGCTTTCCTTCACATCTTGGATTCTCCATCCTCCCAGCATGTGCTCAGGGCAGTCAGTCACCATTGGAAGAAGCTGAAGTGTCCCCTTAGCCTCTGAACTGGTCCCCATCAGCACTCAGCAGCCAGACAGAACCTTGGCACCTGTGGTTTTTGCATTGCTATAGAGGTGCAGTGAGATCCTCTCAGCACAGGTATGGATGAAGAAGTCTCAGAGAGGCTGACCAGTTCAGTCTTCACTGTCTTCCAGGCACTGACTCGCTGCTCTAGAATGGCAAAGTGAGCTGTCCAGTCTAGATTGAAGACCACTGCCAATGATTTTTTATATCCACCACAGACTCCGCCAATTATTAAAATTGAACAGCTTTTATTTTGGGATAGAGATTACAGATTCAGGATAGTTCCCATGACAAAACGGGAGGGGACAGTGGTATACCAAATCAATAAATTAATTCACAGGACAAATGACAGAATGGGATAGGCAGTCATTCCATGGTCTTTGGCTTCCTCCAAGAAAGAGGTTTGTGTGTGACGTAGCTCAAATGGTTGCATATCGAGTCCCTCTCCTCTGGCCTCTAGGGCGCTCAGGCCAGAGACTGTAGGGAGGAGGTGGTTCTGTGCGTGTTGAGTTCAGGACAACCTGCAGGAGAAGAGGCACATTTGCTTTATTTGGAGTCTGCTTATAAAAAGAACAAATGTGGTTGGCAGAGCCCTTCCCAGTCCATGGTCCCTCTGCCTGCAAAGCATTATTTCAGCAGGTTGGACAGCCGGCTATGAAACACATTAGGTATTGGGACAGAAAGACCCACCTGACTGTAGGTTGGTAGGGGATCCAAGGAGGTGACCCAAATGCTCTCTAGGGGTGCGATGGAGGGTGCATCTGGAGGAGTCTGATGATCAGCTGCTCTGAGGTCATGGTGTAGTCGTTTGCACTTGGACATCACAAGGCCACAGATGCACAGGAGGACGATAATGACCAATAAGGTGATGAACACGATCCTAGGGAGGTGGGCATGGTATTGTCATAAGTGCCGAGGCCATGCTCCCTTGCTCAACCTCCTCCCTCCCTCACCCTCACCCTCCCTCTGGTGAACCCAGCCCTCAGTGAATGATGCCCTGGAGGGGTGAACCTGTGCTTACTTGAGGGGGTCATTTTCAGGATCCAAGATCTTGCTTTCCTGACAGCATTCATTCCCACAGCATCTGAATCCTTTGGGGCAGTGTCTAGTCAGGACGAACAAGCATGGGGAGATACTGATGACATCGCAGCCTCAAAGCAAAGGGTCCCTGCTTCCCTAGACACCTAGGCCCTCAAGTGCAAGTCACCCTTAGTGTGTGGGGGTACAGATCCCTCTGGGGCTCCCTGGGAGGGATTGGGGTATGGACCTGAGACTTGGGTTCAAAGTTCTCCATGGCAGTAGTGTGCCCTTGTTCCTCAGGCAGACTGGTCTGCTGAGGATCTTACACAGGAGGCAGGAGTGGGATACTGACCATTTGTCTCCCCCCTCCCACCTATGGAAGGTTGGGAATTAGCAAGAGTTACAGACCTGCAGATCCCATGGTTGGGTAAGGTGACAGGGGCTGTGGTTTCAGCATAGTGATTTTAATTAGGTGTCTGTCACCTTATCCAGGGCCGAATCTGAGCACACACCTGACCCCCTTGCCTTTACTGACATCATCGACAATGTCCCATACTTACAGGTCTTCACAGTTATTCACAGTCTGTGGGAGGAAAAAGACAGAGTTCAGAGGTCAAAGCCTGGGAGTTGGGTCTGGGATATTAGAGTGCTTGTTCAGCATGGCAATAGTACTTGCTACTTAGTACAGAACTCAAGAGAAGGCTGGACTATCCACGGCTGCACAAACAAGGTGAGGCAATATAGGAAACAAGAAACTATGTCTCAATAAGAAGTAAAGCTAGATATTGTATATCGTTTCAGACAGGCCCTCCCTCCCAACTACCATGTCCAGGTTCAAAAACAGAAGCCTACCTCTGCCTACCCAAGTGCTAGGCTTAAAATCTTGACTTACCAAGGGAGCCCCCTAACAAGTTTGTATTGACACAGGCAAGGGTCTACTGGCTTGTCCTGGCTAGCCTGGAATTCAGAGATCTACTTGTCTCTGCCTCAAACTTCTGCATTAAAGATGGTCACCCTAACCCTGGCTCCCTCTTGGAAATTGTCCTATGAAGCTTCCCATAGTGGATCCTTAGATTCAGAGACTCCCAGAAAGCAACCTAAGCACCACGTTGCACCTACACCCTTGATTCACTGTCATCAGTCGACACCACTCTGGGAGTTCACTAAACACACTCATGTCCTATCCATCCTCAGGTCCCCATTGCAAACCCTTGCCCTGTATCCTTCAGTATTTTGAGACGCTCAGGGTCTCGGTACAGATTCCCGTGCTGTCATTAGCAGTACTGTGTAAGCTCTTAATTAGAACTCTCTTCCTCCAGGTATTAAGGCATTGCCCTCTCTGGCTACTTCACTTCAAAACATCACCATGTGTGGTGGTGCATGCCTCCAATCTGAGAACTCCACAGTTTCTAGGGTAGCTAGACGTAGACCCTATGTCAACCAATGAAGACTAGGAAGGCAGCTTGGCTTTTCTAATGATCCTTACAATATCCTTTCTCTTGTTAAAGAGAAGAGGAAAGGACAGGTGACAATCACAGCTGGGTCATCTCCTCTCAATGCTCACAGTCCCTGTGTTCTTTGGTAAGGATGGGTACAGTAAGCTGAAGACACAAGGGCCCAGGAACTCATACACATGCTCCTTTCTCTCGGGCCCTCCCTCCCTCCCTCCCTCCCTCCCTCCCTCCCTCCCTCCCTCCCCGTCTCCCTTCTCCTCCCTCGTACTCCATTCTTACATTCTCTCTCTCTCTCTCTCTCTCTCTCTCTCTCTCTCTCTCTCTCTCTCTCTCTCTCTCTCTCCTCTCGCTACTCTCCCCACTTGTGCAAATAACACTGTCTTGTCTTGGATTGTATTTTTTTCAAGTCAAGATTTCTCTGTGCACCCCTGGCTGTCCTGGAACAGACTCTGTAGACCAAGCTGGCCTAGGAGTCAGATCCACCTGCCTCGGCCTCCCCAGTGCAGGGAATAAAGGTGTGTGCTGCTAACACCACTGGGCTCCTCTGCTAACTACATTTAAACAGCAGTTAATGCAAGCATGGTAGACCCAGCATGTAACTCCTTTTAATTCCAATGCTGAGATACCAATGCAGGTCTA
This sequence comes from Rattus norvegicus, assembly GCF_021556685.1. Taxonomy (NCBI): domain Eukaryota; kingdom Metazoa; phylum Chordata; class Mammalia; order Rodentia; family Muridae; genus Rattus; species Rattus norvegicus. Next base: position 85,930,695 of record NC_141543.1, read on the forward strand.
TGGTGAATTCACAGTCAGTACAATCTACATAGTGTCAGCTTGTATCAAAAAAAAAAATGACAGGTTTAATAATCTGGATCCGGATTATTCCCTGACCCACCTTAACCATGTGGTCAGATCAGGATGGTTGGGAGCCTGAATATTAGTAACCATGGATTTATCAGATCTGATTGGTGTTTTGACAACACTTGTAATTGGATCTGCAGAGAGGGTCAAAAAGGATGGGGAGGTCCCAGATGGGAATCGTCTTGAACCTGGGTTCACTCATACGTGGCCTTGGATGGAGAATTAGGGGCTTCAAACAGCCAATGAGCACTGTTCTGGGGAGCTGACTTGGGAAGTCACTTACCATAGGCACACCACCCAGAATATTATCAACCAAGATTGTAAATTTGATCCCAGTACTCCAGAGGCAGTGGCAGAGTTGAGGCCATCCTGGACTAACGAGTTCTAGTATATCCTCAGCTAGAGGAACCATGTCTCAAAAAACAAAAGAAACCAAAAGATTGTAGGTTTAAAAGGCTTCTTCTGACTACTTCTCAGGAAAACCTGCCAACCCAAGTCACTTAAAGAGTTTGAAGAGATAGAGAGCTCCAATCCTGCCTCCCTGAGATCACAGCAGGAGGTCACCCAGCCTAGGAAGCCATGTTAACTGTGTGATCAAATTCAAACTAATTAGAGAAGTGAGAGAACCTCCACCTCCCTGGTACACAAGCAGATAAGTCAGAGTGAACCAAAAAACTACACCACAATGTCATGCAGGGTCAGGGAAGCAGAGACACCTGATCCAGACAAGCAAGACCTCAGGATCCTCAGCCTGACTGAGAGGCATGCAAAGGCGAAACCGGGGGTCAGAGCCCCTATTCAGGGCTGTGCTTGGAGCCAGATCCCAGTTAACAACACAGTCCTGCCCAAAATAGGGGCCCAGGTTTACCCAGGGCCTCCTTGTCGACCCTACTTCCACTTTCCCCAAACAGAGTAGGAAGGAAGTTACCAATGCCTGCTGTTAAGGGAATTCCTGTCAAGATAAAGCTGAGACAGGGCTCCAAGGCAAGCCTCTGCCCCCAAAGAGTCCTCCAAAGTCACAGAGTCCTGCTTACCTCATTGGAGCTTACTCCTTGCAATCCGAATAGTGTTCCGAAGATCATGGTGAGGGCTCCTGGGACCCAGGCTTCCTGCATCCTGGCAGGAGGGCCAATGAGCTTAGATGTGTAAGGACCCAGGAACTGGGCAAGACCTTACCAACTTCTCTCCACCTATGGGGCCCAGCAGTGGTGTTGGGCTGGACCAGGTCTTAGAGCCTAGCCAGAGCTCAGGGAAGAGAAGTAGAGAGGAGCTGGCCTTGTTGAGTTTGAGGATGGAGGAATTGGGAGGTTAGCAGAGTTTGATATACCAACTTGGTGAGTTGGATGGAGCAGAGCACTCTAGAACTTAGTCTGTTGTTCTGTGCTTAAATAGTGTTTAGAGCAGGGCAAGACCACACACCTTTAATCCCATCTCTAAGCAGGCACAGCTCTGTGAGTTCAAAACTACAATCTATTGGATCCGGGACAGCCAGGGTTAAATTTCAAAAGCCCAGTGGTGTTAGCACAAGCCTTTAATTCCCCAGCACTCAGGACAGAAAGAGGTGTATCTCTGAGGCTAGCCTGGGCTACGGAGGGGGTTCCTGGACAGCCAAGACTTCACAGAGAAACCCTTTGGGTGTCAGGAGGGGAAATGTCTGGGGAGGCGACTCAGGGGTTAGGAGCAGCTGTCCTTGGACCTGGATTCTGTGTCCAGCATCTTCATAGAAGATGGCTCATAATCATCTGAAAGTCTACTTTTAGATCATCCCATTTTCTGAATTCTGAGGGCATCATGCATGCATATGGTGTACATACATGAGGCCAATCAATACTCATAGAAATAAAAATGACATAAATATACCTTAAACAAAACAAACCTTTAAGGCCAGTCAGGTGATTCAGTGGGGATGGAGAGATAGGAAGAGGGAGAACAAAAGGTGGAGAGGGAGAAGGCCGGAGAGATGGCTCAGTGGTTAAGAGCACTCAGTGCTCTTCCAGAGGTCCTGAGTTGACATCATGGCAAGCTCTGAGTTGACATGGTGGCTCACAACTATGTGAAATGGGATCTGATGCCCTCTTCTGGTGTGACTGAAGACAGTTAACAGCGTAGTTATATATAAAAAATAAATAAATCTTTAAAAATAGGTGAAGAGGGAGAGAGCAAGTGAGGGTGTGCATGAATAAAAAATTATAATTTAAATGATTCTTATTATTCTTTTAATTTTTCCATTCAGTGTTTCTGTGTGTAGCTCTCTTTGTCCTGGAACTCACTCTGTAGGCCAGGCGGGCCTCCAACTGAAGACACACACCCCTTAGGTGTCCATAGGATGGGGATTAAACACATATGCCACATCTATCCCATATAAAATACCCTTTAAGTGAAAATTTTAAATTCAATCCAAGGGGTGGTGAAACACAGCTTTAGTCCGAGAATGTGGGAGGCCAAAGTAGGCAGATCTTTCAGCTCAATGCTAGCCTGGTCTCAAGAGGGAGTTGGAGGATAACCAAGGCTACTCAGAGAAACCCTGTCTCAAGAAATCAAAATCAATACAGAAAACAGGAGAGATCCTCTCAACACTGAATGGTGCTGTCCTTGCCGAGAGACAGGGAGGCATATGATGGGAAGGAGGCAGAGACTGGGGAAAGGCAAGTCAGTGAAGGAGAAGGATAATGGGGTATGTGTCACATAAAAGGTGCCATTCCTTTGTGCTTTGACCAAGAGGGGAAGAAAAGACCCTGAGTTGGGGAAGAAACACTTTGGCACAGCGTTCCCCACAGCACTGGGTTATAAGTGGGCCCTCCGTTTTGTAATTTGTGAGAGATGTTGGTATCTTTCCTTTCTTCTGAAGAAGAAATCGTGGCTAAGCACTTTGTCCATTGTGACCAAAAAGTAGGTGTCCCTCACAGCGACGAGAAGGCCAGGTGGGATTCATGTTCAGAATCAGGGAGTGAGAATATGGCCACCAGGTAACAGCATAAGCCAGCGACTAGGTGGGCCCAGGCATTTAGGTCATGACTTGAGAGGCTCTGAGACCTTACGAGAAAGCAGGCAGACTGGTGGATGTAGGATGACTGACAAGGGTGGAAGACAGACATGTGTGTGGCATCTGAGCTAGAGGAAGAGGAATAAGGACTCAGTGACTGAGTTGCTGTCTGGTCTGCTGACACAGGAAGGTGAACCTTGGAGGCTCTGCTGTGAATGCTATGTGCATCTCACATGCCCTGTTCCCTGTCCTCTGTAACTTGGCTCTGGGATACAGGTAACTCCTAGGAAGCCTCCCCTTATTTCTGGTCCCTTTATTACCCGTCATACTGAGAGATTCTCCAAGCCTCAACTTCTCTCCCAGTCTTTGTTTTCCAACTTTACTGTCCAAATCGGTGCCACTTCCAAAGACATCTATTTGGGCCCCTCTGTTGTCTTGCTGTTTCCATCACCAACTGTGTCTCAGGGACCCTGCAGCTCCCTCATTCTCCTGCAAGGAATTGTCCTGTGGTCGCTCTCCTTCTATCTGCCTCTGATTCTCATTATCCCTTGTTTCATTTAATGCTCAAAATCAGAACCTTCCAGAGTCAGCCCAAGTGCAATTGGGATCTGTTCCCAGATAATCCCGTCTCTATTTTAAATCTCTGGAGACTGAGGCTGGGGATTCAAAAGGGGGGAGGTGGGTGTGCCTCTCGCTGGAACCCCCTTGGGACAGTGCTGATATTTCCCAACAACATTAACACTTCTGCCCTCTTGAGAGAAATTGGTGCTAACTTGGATTTCTGGACCTCCGGCCTCTGTCCAGACCACACTGTGTCTGTCTGTGTCCTGAGAGAGACTTCTGTGGTCCTTCATTCCCTGCTGCCTGCCACCCTGCCAGACTGGAAGCCGGATCTGGAATTATGACTGATGAAAGAGGAGAAGGCCAGACACCCTGTGTAGTTGACATGAGGGTTGGGGTGCTTGGGCTGGAGGAATGAATGGAAGTGTCTAGAACCCCTGTCCCTGATGGGCAGAATGGAGCAGGTGCTATTTCCTGTGAGTGTCTGGCATCCATCCAACCTCGATGTATTGTTGTCTGAAGAGATGGGAGGAGATTAAAGTTGTATTTAGATAAGATAAAATTTTTCTTGTGTGATGGTTGGCATGTGCTTGGCCCAGATTGGCAGGATTGCAAACTGTGGCCTTGTCAGAGTAGGAGTGTTGCTGTGACAGGTGGCTTGGAGACCCTCATCCTATCTGGCTTGATGCTACTGTTCAGCTTGCTTCAGATGAAGATGAAGAAGTCCTCCATTCCTCTTGGAGTATGCCTCCTGGGGGCTGCCATATTCCTGCCTTCATGATATGAACCGGACATCTGAAACTGTTACCCAGCCCCAGTGAAATGTCTTTATAGAGCTGCCTTGGTCATGGTGTCTGTTCGCTGACATAAAACCCTACTAACAGGGAAGTCGGTACTAGAAGTGGGGTACTGCTGTTTTAGACCTGAACATGCCGTTGTCTGGATGAATATGGATTTAGGAGCTTTTATATTGAAAGCAGTGGAGTGTTTTAAATGGGGATCAATGGGCCATCCTAGTAGGAATATGGAAGAATTTTGTACTGAGAGTGATGTGATCTGTTGAGACTTGGGCCATGAGGTTTCAATGAAGTATTTCAACATGTGTCTTAGATACTGTTTATGTACTGTTTTGGTTTAGAAGAATGTGGCTACTTTTGGCGCTTGACTGCAGAGCCTACCTAAAGCTCAGAGAGACTCAGATAAATTTCTTTGGCATAGGAAGTCTCAGCAAAGTCTTTGTACTTTGGTTATTTCTCCTGAAGAGCTTTTTCAATGAGCTTAGCAAGCTGAAAAAGAAAAAATAAAATAAAAAAAAAGGTACACTTCAAGTACTAAATGAGCACCAGGAAGTGCTATGGAGGTGAAGTCTGTGATAAAGATTATTCACTTGAATTGACTGTTGAACTTGAGGTAATCCTACCCAGCAAAATGCAGATGTAGGCATGGTGGTACACACCTTTTTTTGTTGTTGTTCTTTGTTTGTTTTTGGTTTTGGTTTTTCCGGAGCTGGGGACCGAACCCAGGGCCTTTCGCTTGATAGGCAAGTGCTCTACCACTGAGCTAAATCCCCAACCCCAGGGTACATACCTTTTATCCCAGGAGAAAATGCCCAGAACATGAGTTCAAGATCATCTTGGGACAAAGCAGGCTCTAGGTGAAGAAAGGCTTAATCCGAGGGATTATAACACATACCTTTAATATAAGCGTTACAGTAGACTGAGCCCAGCAGATCTATGAGTTCTAGGACAGTCTACAGAGCAAGTTACAGGAAATCAAAGCTTAGGCAGAGAGGGACATGGGAAACAGAACGCTGGGAATACAATGGGCGAGCGGGTCATGGTCTTGATCATGCAAAGGAACTGAGGCTTGGCACCATGAAGAGAGGATATTGGTGACACCTACTTCAATGTGAGGACTCCAGCACATAGGAGATGCCAGTAGCATGAGATGATCACAAAGAACAGCAGTGGTTGTTGATTGGATCAACCTGAGTTTAGAGCGCTAGAGTGTAGGCACAACTGTAACACCATGACTTCTCTAAACCCTCAGCCACAGTAGAAACTGAGTGGGAACAGACTCACTCAGAGGCCTGGAGAGAGGGCTCAATGGTTATTAATGCCTGCTACTTGTCAGTACTTAAGTTCAATTCCCAACACCTGCATGGCAGGTCATAAACATCTGAAACACCAGGGGGACCTGTGACCCTCCCACACCGATGAATGCACATTTTAAACATGATTTTCCATCCACTGAACTTCAGGAGAGCCACTCTCTCAGGCCAAGCACTGATTGGAAAGCCCTAGAACATCTTCAATATGGTTGGGGAGAAGGAGCCTGAGGTGTCCCTCCTCCTTTAGAAAGACTCCCACATCAAAACAAACCTGTCTACCCACACTCCCTCAATCACGACATCTTTTTCCTGAACAGTAACATTTTGTCAGCATCTACTGCTCTCGCTCAGAGCCTGAATGTCCCTGGATTCCCTGTCTTGCCATCTTCTGTGGCAGCCAGAGGATCCCGCACTTGAAGCCAGCCTGCTCTACAGAGTGAGTCCAGGACAGCCCCCTGCCCTGCCCGCACACCTAAGCAGTGAGTTTCCCTAGTGCTGTCTGTCTGCAGAGAAACATTGGCCGTCAGCCCCCTGCAGGAACCACAGTAAAGACCACAGTAGGTGTCCAGGCCCCTCCAACAGGAACTGTCTCCATTCCCTTCCACAGCCTGTGCACACTCCAAGCTCCAAGATGGCCTCCGTTACCTCAGCCTCTGGACAAACCCTTCTTCTCTTTAGGAGTTCACCTTGGGTGGGCTGTAGCTAATGCCTGGAACCCACTCTCAACAGAAGGTACAAGGTGGGGTCAGCCCCCCACTACATCCAAGGGATTCTAGGAAAGGAGGTGAAAAGAAGTGTTCCCTAGACCTCACTCCACACATTTCTATTCATGCTTCTCCAGGCTTCTCCCAACTTTACCTTCTCTCGAAGGCTGTTTTCTGAATTGTTACTCCCTAATAGTCCCATGATTAATCAAGTTCTGGTCTGGTAGGAAATCATGTCACAGGAATAGAGTAGAATTGTATTGTCTTTCCAGTTCATTTCTTTTGAGCCCCCAAGATCCCAGGAAACACAAGGTCTAAGCTTTCCTTCACATCTTGGATTCTCCATCCTCCCAGCAGGTGCTCAGGGCAGTCAGTCACCATTAGAAGAAGCTGAAGTGTCCCCTTAGCCTCTGAACTGGTCCCCATCAGCACTTAGCAGCCAGACAGAACCTTGGCACCTGTGGTTTTTGCATTGCTATAGAGGTGCAGTGAGATCCTCTCAGCACAGGTATGGATGAAGAAGTCTCAGAGAGTCTGACCAGTTCAGTCTTCAATGTCTTCCAGGCACAGCCTCGCTGCTCTAGAATGGCAGAGTGAGCTGTCCAGTCTAGATGGGAAGACCACGACCAATGATTTTTTTATATCCACCACAGACTCCGGCAATTCTTAAAAAAATCAACAGCCTTTATTGTGTGACAGAGATTACAGATCTAGTTTAGCTCTCATGACAAAAAGGGATAGCGGTATAAAAGTACAATCAATGCAATCACAGTACAATACACAGGATAGGATATGCAGTCATTCCATGGTCTTTGGCTGCCTCCAAGAGGTTTGTGTGTGAGGTAGGTGATAGGGTTGCATAGCGAGTCCCTCTCATCTGGACAGTAAGCCTTCAGGCCTGAGGCTATAGGGAGGACGTGTTTCAGTCTCAGTTGAATTCAGAACAACCTGCAGGAGAAGAGGCACATTTGTTTATCTTAATATCATGGTACAAAAAAAAAGGACAAATATGGTAGGAAGAGCCCTTCCCAGTCTATAGTCCCCCAGCCTCCAAACCATCATTTAAGCAGGTTGGGCAGCCGGCTAAGAAACACATTAGTTATTGGGGCAGAAAGACCCAACTTACGAATGGTTGGTAGGGGATCCACGGAGGTGACCCAAATGCTCTCTAGAGGAGCTTTGGAGGGTGGATTTTGAGGAGTATGATGATCCGCTGGTCTGAGGTCATGCTGTAGTCCTTGGCATTTGGACATCACAAGGCCACAGATGCACAGGAGGGCGAAGATGACCCAAAAGACGATCAGTGCAATGCTAGGGAGGTAGGGGATGGTATTCTCATAAGTGCCTAAGCCATGTGCTCTTGCTGGACCTCCTCCATTCCCCAACCCACCCTGATTCTAGTGGATCCAGCCCTCAGTGAATGAAGCCCTTGGCTTACGTGAAGTGTTCAGTATCAGGATCCCAGTTCTTGCTTTCCTGACAGCATTCATTTTCATAGCATATGAATCCTTTGGGGCAGTGTCTAGTCAGGACAAACAGGAATGGGGAGATACCGATGAAATCCATGCCTCAAATGAAAGGGTCCCTACTTCCCCAGACACCTAGGACCTCAAGTGCAAGCCTCCCTCAGTGAGTGCGGGGTACAGATCTATCCAGTGTTCACCGGCAGGAATTGGTGTGTGGGCCTGAGACCTGAGGTCAGAGTTGTCCATGGCAGTAAGGGGCCCTTTTTTCTCAGGTAGAGTGATCTGCTGAGGATCTTACAGGGGAGGCAGGAGTGCCACAGGGATCATTTTTGTCTCCCCCCTCCGAACCATGGAGGGTTTGGAATTAGTAGGAGTTACAGACCAGCAGTTCTCAAGCATTGGCAAGGTGACAGGGGCTGTGGTTTCATTAAAAGTGATATGAATTACATATCTGTCCTCATATCCAGGGCAGAATCTGAGCACACACCAGTCCCCACTGCCTTACTGACATCATCCACAACGTCCCATACTTACAAGTCTTCACAGTTCTGTAGAGTCTGTGGAAGGAAAAAGACAGAGGTCAGAGGTCACAGCCTGGGAGTTCGGTCTCAGGTGCTAGAATGCTTGTCCAGCGGGGCAATGAATCAGGTAGATGTGGGTAAACCAGGAGTTGATGTCCATCAGTACAGAACTCAAATGAAGGCAGGACTTCAAGATACACAGCCCAGGTGACGCCTAATACCGTAAAGGAATATCTGCCTCAGAAAGAACTGGGGCTACTCTCTGCTCAGACACTGTTACAGACAGTGTGTCTCAGAATCTCAGTTCCTCCAACTACCATGTCCAGAGGCAGCAACTGGAGCCTATCTCTGCTCCCTCACTAGCTGGGATTAAAGGCTTGAAGAACCAAGGAAGCTCCTTCACCCTTTTTTTATTGAGACAGGCACGGTGGTCACCGTGTTACTCTGGCTAGCCTGCAATATGGAGATCTACAGATCTTTGCCAAAGACCTATGAATTAAAGATATGCCCCACTACACTTGGATTCCACACACATCACTGGAACTTGGTCTAGGAAGCCACCTTTAGTGGATCCTTAGCTCCACCGATCCCCTCCCCCAGGGACAACCTCAGCCCCTCACTTCCCATACACCCACCAGTCACTGTCATCAGTAGAGACAATTCTGGGAGTTCACTAAACATACTCATGTCTTATCCATCCTCAGGTCCCCGTGGCAAACCCCTGCCCTGTATTCTTCAGTATTTTGAGGCACCCACGGTCTCCATACAGAATCCCATGCTGACCATAGCAGTACTGCATAAAGTCTTAATCAGACTCTCTTCCTCCAGGTATCAAAGCATTGCCCTCTCTGGCTCCTTCACCTCAAACCATCGCCATGTGTGGTGGAGCATGCCTCCATCTGAGAACTCCACAGGTTCTAGGACAGCTAGAAGCAGACCCTGTGCCAACCAATGAAGACTAGGAAGGCAGCTTTGGCTTCGGTAAAGATCATTCCAGTAGCCTCCACTTCCCTCCTACACACTCAGATAGGTGCCTAATAGAGGCAATGAACTACACCCAAGGTCACCAGCCTTAAGGCAACAGGGAAGGAAATTCTCCTCACACAGACAAGCAAGTCAGTTTCCTCAATCTGACTCAGACATTAATAAGATATATCAAGACTAAAACGGGGGTCAAACATTCTATTCACGGCTCTACTTGGTAAAAATACTCAGTTAACAACACAGTCCTGCCATGACTACAGCCCCAGGTTTCCAAAGGCCTCCCTCAGAGGTCCCTCCATCCTTTTTCCCAGAACAGAACAGAATAAAGTTAACGATTGCCCGTGGTTAAGGGAATTCCTGACATGGTAAGGCTGAGACTGGGCTCCAGGGAAGCTTGTGCCTCAGGGGGTCCTCCAAAGTCAAAGAGTTTTGCTTACCTCATTGCCCCTTACTCCTTGCAGACTGGGTATCAGGCCAAAGATCAGAGTGAGTGTGCCCAGGACCCAGGATTCCTGCATCCTGGCAAGAGGGCCTATGAGCTTAGATAAGGGCAGAGTTAACACACTGGAGTTGGGCCGGATCAGGGCTTAGAGCCTAGCCAGAGCTCAGGGAAGGGAAGGTGAGAGGAGCTGGCCCTGCTGGAATTTGAGGATGGAGGAATTGGAAGGTTAGCAGAATTTGCTTTACTAACTTGGTGAGTTGTATGAAGCAGAACACTCTGGAACTTAGTCTGTTGTTCTGTGCTTAAATAGTGTTTAGAGCAGGGCGTGGCGACACACCTTTAATCCCATCTCTATGCAGGCAAAGTTCTGTGAGTTCAAAGCTACTATGATACAATGTGTTGGATCCGGGACAGCCAGGGTTAAATTTCAGAAACCCAATGGTATTAGCACAAGTCTTTAACTCCCCAGCACTCAGGACATAGAAAGAGGTGGATCTCTGGGGCTAGCCTGGTCCACGGAGGAGGTTCCTGGACAGCCAACACTCCAGACAGAAACCCTTTGGGTATCAGGAGGGGAAACTGTCTGGGGAGGTGACTCAGGGGTTAGAGCAGCTCTCCTTGGACATGGATTCTGTGTCCAGCATCTACATAGAAGATGGCTCACAATCATCAGAAAGTCTACTTTTAGGTCATACCATCTTCTGAACTCTGAGGGCATCAGGCATACATATGATGCACACTCATCAGGGCAATAAATACTCATACAAATTAAAATGACATAAATAAACCTTAAACAAACCAAACCAGACCTTTTATGGACAGCCATGGGATTCAGTGGGGAAATGTGCTGAAATACAATCCTGATAATCTAAATTTTGTTTTATTTTGCTTTTAGAGACAGGGTATCTCTAAATAGCTCTGGATTTTCTGAAACTGACTACATTGCCCAGTTTATCCTCCAATTCATAGAGATCCTCATGCCTCTGCTCCCTCTATATACTGATTAAAGGCATGTGCCCACCCATCTACTTTTTAAAACTGAATTCGAGGGGGTGGTGTGGAGAAAAAAAAAAGTAACTTAATTCGATCTTTGGGACCCTTCTAGTGAAATGAGAATGTCAAGGCCATGCACTTGACTGCAAACACACACAGACACAGACACAGACACAGACACACACACACACACACACACACACACACACACACACACAGATACCCACAAACACACACACACAAACACAGAGAGAGAGAGAGAGAGGAACAGAGACAGAGACAGGGATGGAGAGATAGGAAGAGAGAGAACAAAAGATGAAGAGGGAGAGGGCTGGAGAGATGGCTCAGTGGTTAAGAGCACTCAGTGCTCTTCCACAGGTCCTGAGTAGACATCGTGGCAACCAGGTGGTGGATCAAACTATGTGAAATGGGATCAGATGCCCTCTTCTGGTGTGACTGAAGACAGTTAACAGCGTAGTTATATATAAAAAATAAATAAATCTTTAAAACAAAAAGATGAAGAGGGAGAGAGCTAGTGAGGGTGTTCATGAATGAAAAATTATAACTTAAATAATTCTTATTATTCTTTTACTTTTTCAATTCAGTGTTTCTATGTGTAGCTCTCTTTGTCCTGGAACTCACTCTGTAGGCCAGGCGGGCCTCCAACTGAAGATACACACCCCGTAGGTGTTCAGGATGGGGATTAAACACATGTGCCACATCTATGCCATATAAAATACCCTTTAAATGAAATTTTAAAATTCAATCCAAGGGTTGGTGAAACACAGCTTTAGTCCCAGAATGTGTGAGGCCAAAGTAGGCAGATCTTTGAGCTCAATGCTAGCCTGGTCTCAAGAGGGAGTTGGAGGATAACCAAGGCTACTCAGAGAAACCCTGTCTCAAGAAATCAAAATCAATACAGAAAACAGGAGAGATCCTCTCAACACTGAATGGTGTTGTCCTTGCCCAGAGACAGGGAGGGATATGATGGGAAGGAGGCAGAGACTGTTGAAAGGCAAGTCAGTGCAGGAGAAGGATAATGGGGTATGTGTCACATAAAAGGGGCCATTCCTTTGTGCTTTGACCAAGAGGGGAGGAAAAGACCCTGAGTTGGGAAAGAAACACTTTGGCCCAGCGTTCCCCACAGCACTGGGTTATTAGTGTTCCCTCTGTTTTGTAATTTGTGGGGAGATGTTGGTATCTTTCCTTTCTGTCTGAAGAAAAAATCGTGGCTAAGCACTTTGTCCATTGTGCCCAAAAAGTTGGTGTCCCTCACGGTGATGAGCAGGCCAGGTGGGATTCATGTACAGAATCATGGAGTCAGAATATGTCCACCAGGTAACAGCATAAGCCTGCGACTAGGTGGGCCCAGGCATTTAGGTTATGGCTTGAGAGGCTCTGAGACCTTACAAGATATCAGGCAGAGTGGTGGATGTAGGGTGACTGACAAGAGTTGAAGACAGACATGTGTGTGGCATCTGAGCTAGAGGAAGGGGTATAAGGACTCAGTGACTGAGTTGCTGTCTGGTCTGGTGACACAGAAAGGTGACCCTTGGAGGCTCTGCTATTAATGCCATGTGCATCTCACATCCCCTGTTCCCTGTCCTCTGTAACTTGGCAGTGGGATACAGGTAACTTCTAGGAAGCCTCCCCTTATTTCTGGTCCCTTTATTACCCGTCATACTGAGAGATTCTCCAAGCCTCAACTTCTCTCCCAGTCTTTGTTTTCCAACTTTACTGTCCAAATCGGTGCCACTTCCAAAGGCATCTATTTGGGCCCCTCTGTTTTTCTGCTGTTTCCATCACCAACTGTGTCTCAGGGACCCTGCAACTACTTCATTCTCCTGCAAGGAATTGTCCTGTGGTCTCTCTCCCATTATCTGCCTCTGATGCTCATTATCCCCAGTTTCCTAGAATGCTCAAATCAGAACCTTCCAGAGTCAGGCCAAGTACATTGGGATCTGTTCCCAGAGAATCCCCTCTCTGTTTTAAATCTCTGGAGACTGAGGCTAGGGACACAAAAGGGGGGAGGTGGGTATGCCTCTTACTGGAACCCCCTTGGGACAGTGCTGATATTTCCCAACAACATTCACACTTCTGCCCTCTTAAGAGAAATTGGTGCTAACTTGGATTTCTGTCCCTCGGCCTCTGCCCAGGCCCCACTGTGTCTGTCTGTGTCCTGAGGGAGACGTCTGTGGTCTTTCATCCCCTGTTGCCTGCCACCTTGCCAGACTGGGAGCCCGCCCTGGAATTATGACTGATGAAAGAGGAGAAGGCCAGACACCCTGTGTAGTTGACAAGAGTGTTGGGTTCGGTGGGCTGGAGAAATGAAGGGAAGTGTCTAGTACCCGTGTCCCTGATGGGCAGAATGGAGCAGGTGCTTATTTCCTGTGAGTGTCTGGCATCCATCCAACCTCCATGTATTGTTGTCTGAAGAGATGGGAGGAGATTAAAGTTGTATTTAGATAACAGAAAGTTTTTCTTGTGCGATGGTTGGCATGTGCTTGGCCCAGATTGGCAGTATTGCAATCTGTGGCGATATTGGTGTAGGAGTGTTGCTGTGACATTTGGCTTGGAGACCCTCATCCTATCTGGCTTGAAGCTACTATTCAGCTTACTTCAGATGAAGATGAAGAAGTCCTCCATTCCTCTTGCAGTATGCCTGCCTGGGGGCTGCCATATTCCTGCCTTCATGATATGAACTAGACATCTGAACCTGTTACCCAGCCCCAGTGAAATGTCTTTATAGAGGTGCCTTGGTCATGGTGTCTGTTCGCTGAGGTAAAACCCTACTAACAGGGAAGTAGGTACCAGATGTGGGGTACTGATGTTTTAGACCTGAACATGCCTTTGTCTGGATGAATATGGGTTTTAGAGCTTTAAATATCCAAAGCACTGGACTGTTGTAAATGGGGATCAATGGGCCATCCTAGTAGGAATATGGAAGAATTTTGTACTGAGAGTGATGTGAATTGTTGAGACTTGGGTCATGAGGTTTCAGTGAAGTATTTCAACATGTGTCTTACATACTGTTTATGTACTGTTTTGGTTTAGAAGAATATGGCTACTTTTGGCCCTTGACCTCAGAGCCTACCTAAGGCTCAGAAGAGACTCAGATAAATTTCTTTGACATAGGAAGTCTCAGCAAAGTCTTTGTTCTTTGGTTATTTCTCCTGAAGACCTTTTTCAATGAGCTTAGCAAGCTGAAAAAGGAAAAAAAAAAAAAAAAGGTACGCACCAAGTACTAAATGAGCAAAGGAAGTGCTGTGGAGCTGAATTCTGTGATAAAGATTATTCACTTGAATTGACTCTTGACCCTCAGGTAATCCTACCCAGCAAAATGCAGATGTAGGCATGGTGGTACACACCTTTTATCCCAGGAGAAAATGCCCAGAACATGAGTTCAAGCCATCATGGGACAAAGCAGTCTCTTGGTGAAGAAAGGCTTAATCCGAGGGATAATAACACACACCTTTAATATAAGCATTACAGGAGACTGAGCGCAGCAGATCTATGAGTTCTAGGACAGTCTACAGAGCAAGTTACAGGAAATCAAAGCTTAGGCAGAGAGGGACATGGGAAACAGAACGCTGGGAATACAATGGGCGAGCGGGTCATGGTCATGATCATGCAAAGGAACTGAGGCTTGGCACCATGAAGAGAGGATATGGGTGACACCTACTTCAATGTGAGGACTCCAGCACATTGGAGATGCCAGTAGCATGAGATGATCACAAAAAACAGCAGTGGTTGCTGATTGGATCAAACAGCTTAGAGCGCTACAGTGTAGGCTCACCTGTGACACCATGACTTCCCTAAACCCTCAGCCACAGTAGAAACTGAGTGGAACAGACTCACTCAGAGGCCTGGAGAGAGGGGTCAGTGGTTATTAATGCCTGCTACTTGCCAGTACTTAGGTTCAATTCCCAACACCCACATAGAAGGACATAACCATCTGAAACACCAGGGGGATCTGTGACCCTCCTACAACACCAATGAATGCACATTTTAAACATGATTTTCCAGCCAATGAACTTCAGGAGAGCCACTCTCTCAGGCCAAGAACTGATTGGAAAGCCCTAGACCATCTTCAGTATGGTGGGCAAGAAAGAGGCTGAGGTGTCCCTCCTCCTTTAGAAAGACTCCCACATCAAAACAAACCTGTCTGCCCACACTCCCTCCATCACGACTTCTTTTCCCTGCACAGTAACATTTTGTCACCATCTACTGCTCTCGCTCAGAACCTGAATTTCCCTGGATTCCCTGTCTTGCCATCTTCTGTGGCAGCCAGAGGATCCCGCACTTGAAGCCAGCCTGCTCTACAGAATGAGTCCAGGACAGCCCCCTGCCCTGCCTGCACACCTAAGCAGTGAGGTTCCCTAGTGCTGTCTGTCTGCAGAGAAACATTGGCCGTCAGCCCCCTGCAGGAACCACAGTAAAGACCACAGTAGGTGTCCAGGCACCTCCAACAGGAACTGTCTCCATTCCCTTCCACAGCCTGTGCACACTCCAAGCTCCAAGATGGCCTCCGTACCTCAGCCTCTGGACAAACCCTTTTTCTCTTTAGGAGTTCACCTTGGGTGGGCTGTAGCATTAGTGCCTGGAACCCACTCTCAACAGAAGGTACAAGGTGGGGTCAGCCACCCACTACATCCAAGGGATTCTAGGAAAGGAGGTGAAAAGAAGTGTTCCCTAGACCTCACTCCACACATTTCTATTCATGCAGGCTTCTCCAGGCTTCTCCCAACTTTACCTTCTCTAGAAGGCTGTTTTCTGAATTGCTACTCCCTAATAGTCCCAATAGACAGGATGGGATATGCAGTCATTCCATGGTCTTTGGCTTCCTCCAAGAGGTTTGTGTGTGAGGTGGTCAAAGGGTTCCATAGCGAGTCCCTCTCATCTGGCCAGTAGGGCCCTCAGACCTGAGGCTGTAGGGAGGACATGTTTCAGTCCCAGTTGAATTCAGAACAACCTGCAGGAGAACGGGCACATTTGTTTTTCTTAATATCTCGGTAAGAAAAGGACAAATATGGTGGGCAGAGCCCTTCCCAGTCTATAGTCCCCCAGACTCCAAACCATTATTTAAGCAGGTTGGACAGCCGGCTATGAAACACACTAGGTATTGGGACAGAAAGACCCAACTTACGAATGGTTGGTAGTGGATCCAGGGAGGTGACCCAAATGCTCTGTAGAGGATCTTTGGATGGTGGATCTGGAGGAGTCTGATGATCTGCTGGTCTGAGGTCATGCTGTAGTCCTTTGCACTTGGACATGACAAGGCCACAGATGCACAGGAGGGCGAAGATGATCCAAGAGACGATCAGTTCGATGCTAGGGAGGTAGAGGATGGTATTGTCATAAGTGTCTAAGCCATGTGCCCTTGCTGGACCTCCTCTATTCTCCAACCCATCCTGATTCTAGTGGATCCAGCCCTCAGTGAATGAAGCCCTGGGCTTACGTGAAGTGTTCAGCATCAGGATCCCAGATCTTGCTTTCCTGACAGCATTCATTGTCACAGCATTTGAATCCTTTGGGGCAGTGTCTAGTCAGGACAAACAGGAATGGGGAGATACAAATGAAATCAAACCAAAGCGTCCCTGCTTCCCTAGACACCTAGGACTTCAAGTGCAAGCCTCCCTCAGTGGGATGGAGTACAGATCTATCCTGTGTTCACCGGCAGGAATTGGTGTGTGGACCTGACACCTGAGGTCAGAGTTCTCCATGGCAGTAAGGGGCCCTTCTTTGTCGGGCAGAGTGATCTGCTGAGGATCTTACAGGGTAGGCAGGAGTGCCACATGGATCGTTTTTATCTCGCCCCTCCCACCTATGGAAGGTTGGGAATTAGCAGGAGTTACAAACCAGCAGATGTCAAGCTTTGGCAAGGTGACGAGGGCTGTGGTTTTGTTAAAAGTGATATGAATTACATATTTGTTCTCATATCCAGGGCAGAATCTGAGCATACACCAGTCCCCACTGCCTACTGACATCATCGACAACGTCCCATACTTAAAAATCTTCACAGGTGTATACAGTCTGTGGGAGGAAAAAGACAGAGGTCAGAGTTCACAGCCTGGGATTTGGGTCTCAGGTGCTAAAATGCTTGTCCAGCGGTGCAATGAATCAAGTAGATGTGGGTAAACCAGGAGTTGATGTCCATCAGTAGAGAACTCAAATGAAGGCAGGACTTCAAGAAACATAGCCAAGGCGAGGCCTAATACTGTAAAGGAATATCTGCCTCAGAAAGAACTGGGGCTACTCTCTGCTCAGACACTGTTCCAGACCGTGGGTCTCAGAATCTCAGTCCCTCCAACTACCATGTCCAGGGGCAACAACTGGAGCCTATCTCTCCTCCCTCATTAGCTGGGATTAAAGGCTTGAAGAACCAAGGAAGCTCCTTCACCCGTTTCTTATTGAGACAGGCAAGGGGATCACCGTGTTACCTGGCTCGCCTGGAATATGGAGATCTACAGATCTCTGCCAAAGACCTCTGAATTAAAGATATGCCCCACTACCCTTGGATTCCACACACATCATTGGAGCTTGGCCTAGGAAGCCACCTTTAGTGGACCCTTAGCTCCACAGCTCCCCTCCCCCAGGGACAACCTAAGCCCCTCACTTCCCATACACCCACCAGTCACTGTCATCAGTAGAGACAACTCTGGGGTTCACTAAACATACTCATGTCCTATCCATCCTCAGGTCCCCGTGGGAAACCCCTGCCTTGTATTCTTCAGTCTTTTGAGACACCTACGGTCTCCATACAGAATCCCATGCTGACCATAGCAGTACTGCATAAAGTCTTAATCAGACTCTCTTCCTCCAGGTATCAAGGCATTGCTACTTCACCTCAAACCATTGCCATGTGTGGTGGAGTATGCCTCCAATCTGAGAACTCCACAGTTTCTAGGGCAGCTAGAAGCAGACCCTGTGCCATCCAATGAAGACTAGGAAGGCAGCTTTGGCTTCGCTAAAGATCATTCCTGTAGCCTCCACTTCCCTCCTACACACTCAGATAGGTGCCTAATAGAGGCAATGAACTACACCCCAAGATCACCAGCCTTAAGGCAACAGGGAAGGAAATTCTACTCACCCAGAGAACCAAGTCAGATTCCTCAATCTGACTCAGACTTTAATAAGACAAATCAAGACTAAAACGGGGGTCAAACATTCTATTCAGGGCTCTACTTGGGAAAAATACTCAGGTAACAACGCAATCCTGCCATGATTACAGGCACAGATTTCTGAAGGGCCTCCGTCAGAGTTCCCCCCCTCCTTTTTCCCAGAACAGAACAGAAAACAAGTTATGGATTGCCCGTGGTTAAGGGAATTCCAGACATGGTAAGGCTGAGACATTGGGCTCCAGGGAAAGCCTCTGCCTAATGGAGTCCTCCAAAGTCAAAAACTTTTGCTTACCTCATTGCCGCTTACTCCTTGCAGACTGGAAAGCAGGCCAAAGTTCAGAGTGAGTGTGCCCAGGACCCAGGAGTCCTGCATCCTGGCAAGAGGCCTATGAGCTTAGATAAATGCAGAGTTAAACACTGGAATTGGGCTGGATCAGGGCTTAGAGCCTAGCCAGAGCTCAGGGAAGGGAAGGAGAGAGGAGCTGGCCCTGCTGGAATTTGAGGATGGAGGAATTGGGAGGTTAGCAAAGTTTGATTTACCAACTTGGTGAGTTAGAAGGAGCAGAACACTCTGGAATTGCCTCTGTTGTTCTGTGCTTAAACAGAGTTTAGAGCAGGGCGTGGTGACACACCTTTATCCCATCACTAAGTAGGCACAGCTCTGCTGAGTTCAAAATTACTATGATAACGTATGTTAGATCCAGGAAAGCCAGGGTTACAGGAGACTGAGCCCTGCAGATCTATTAGTTCCAGGACAGCCTGCAGAGCAAGTTCCAGGAATACAAAGCTTAGGCAGAGAGGGACATGGGAAACAGAACGCTGGGAATAGAATGGGGGAGCGGGTCACGGTCTTGATGGCGCTCAGCAGAACTCAGCTGGTTCTTCCATGCGGCTCTGGCTTCCCAGATAGAAACAGAATGGATGACAGGGAAGACTGATGTTATTTAACTGGAGCTGAGAAATGAGCTGTGAGTAAGAAGAGAGCATTGTCGCTGAGGTGAGGGGAAGTATTTCCAGTGAGCTCAAAGTTGCTGTGTTCAGGGATAGCCAAGGTTGTACCACATGCTGCAGCTGTACTTGCTAATGTGTGAGAGTCACCCAGGTGGTACTGGTCTTGAAGGCACAAAGCAGTCATGAAGATCACCTGAGGCTTGGAATTGTGAGAGAGCATGGAAGGCCATTGATGCAGGTGCAGCTTCAGTTGTAGTTGATGGTCCAGGACAGAAGAGTTCATGCAAAGGATCTGAGGCTTGGCACCATGAAGAGAGCCTATGAGAGGATATGGATGATGGCTACTTCATTGTGAGGACCCCAGCATAGTGGAGATGCCAGTAATATGAGATAATCGCCAACAACAGCAGTGGATGTTCAGTGGATCAACCTGAGCTTAGAGCGCTACAGTGTAGGCTCACCTGTGACACCATGACTTCTCTAAACCCTCACCCACTTCTCGAAACCCTCAGAAACTGAGTGGGAAAAGACTCTGTCAGACGCCTGGAGAGAAGGCTCAGTGGTTATTAATGACTGCTACTTGTCAGTACTTAAGTTCAATTCCCAACACCAGCGTGGCAGTTTATAACCATCTGAAACACCAGGGGGACCTGTGACCCTCCCACAACACCGATGAATGCACATTTTAAACATGATTTTCCAGCCAATGAACTTCAGGAGAGCCATTCTCTGCAGGTCAAGCACTGATTGGAAAGCCCTAGACCATCTTCAATATGGTGGGGGAGAAGGAGGCTGAGGAGTCCCTCCTTCTTTAGAAAGACTCCCACATCAAAACAAACCTGTCTACCCACACTCCCTCCATCACGACTTCTTTTCCCTGCACAGTAACATTTTGTCAGCATCTACTGCTCTCGATCAGACCTGAATGTCCCTGGATTCCCTGTCTTGCCATGTCCTGTGCCAGCCAGAGGATCCCGCACTTGAAGCCAGTCTGCTCTACAGAGTGAGTCCAGGACAGCCCCCTGCCCTGCCTGCACACCTAAGCAGTGAGTTTCCCTAGTGCTGTCTGTCTGCAGAGAAACATTGGCCGTCAGCCCCCTGCAGGAACCACAGTAAAGACCACAGTAGGTGTCCAGGCACCTCCAACAGGAACTGTCTCCATTCCCTTCCACAGCCTGTGCACACTCCAAGCTCCAAGATGGCCTCAGTACCTCAGCCTCTGGACAAACCCTTCTTCTCTTTAGGAGTTCACCTTGGGTGGGCTGTAGCTAATGCCTGGAACCCACTCTCAACAGAAGGTACAAGGTGGGGTCAGCCCCCCACTACATCCAAGGGATTCTAGGAAAGGAGGTGAAAAGAAGTGTTCCCTAGACCTCACTCCACACATTTCTATTCATGCTTCTCCAGGCTTCTCCCAACTTTACCTTCTCTCGAAAGCTGTTTTCTGAATTGTTACTCCCTAATAGTCCCATGATTTATCAAGTTCTGGTCTGTTAAGAAATCATGTCACAGGAATAGTGTAGAATTGTATTGTCTTTCCAGTTCATTTCTTTTGAGCCCCCAAGATCCCAGGAAACACCAGGTAAGCTTTCCTTCACATTTTGGGTTCTCCACCCTCCCAGCAGGTGCTCAGGGCAGTCAGTCACCATTGGAAGAAGCTGAAGTGTCTCCTTAGCCTCTGAACTGGTCCCCATCAGCACTTAGATGCCAGACAGAACCTTGGCACCTGTGGTTTTTGTGTTGCTATAGAGGTGCAGTGAGATCCTCTCAGCACAGGTATGGATGAAGAAGTCTCAGAGAGGCTGACCAGTTCAGTCTTCAATGTCTTCCAGGCACAGACTAGCTTCTGTAGAATGGCAGAGTGAGCTGTCCAGTCTAGATGGCAAGACCACGACAAATGATTTTTTTATATCCACCACAGACTCCGGCAATTCTTAAAAAAATCAACAGCCTTTATTGTGTGACAGAGATTACAGATCTAGTTTAGCTCTCATGACAAAAACGGACAGCGGTATAAAAGTACAATCAATGCAATCACAGTACAATAGACAGGATGGGATATGCAGCCATTCCATGGTCTTTGGCTGCCTCCAAGAGGTTTGTGTGTGAGTTGGGTGATAGGGTTGCATAGCGAGTCCCTCTCATCTGGACAGTAAGGCCTTCAGACCTGAGGCTGTAGGGAGGACATGTTTCAGTCCCAGTTGAATTCAGAACAACCTGCAGGAGAAGAGGCACATTTGTTTATCTTAATATCTTGGTACAAAAAAAAGGAGAAACATGGAAGGAAGAGCCCCTCCCACTCTATAGTCCCCTAGGCTCCAAACCATCATTTAAGCAGGTTGGGCAGCCGGCTAAGAAACACATTAGTTATTGGGGCAGAAAGACCCAACTTACGAATGGTTGGTAGGGGATCCACGGAGGTGACCCAAATGCTCTCTAGAGGAGCTTTGGAGGGTGGATTTTGAGGAGTATGATGATCCGCTGGTCTGAGGTCATGCTGCAGTCCTTTGCACTTTGACATCACAAGGCCACAGATGCACAGGAGGGCGAAGATGACCCAAAAGACGATCAGTGCAATGCTAGGGAGGTAGGGGATGGTATTGTCATAAGTGCCTAAGCCATATGCCCTTGCTGGACCTCCTCCATTCCCCAACCCACCCGGATTCTAGTGGATCCAGCCCTCAGTGAATGAAGCCCTTGGCCCACGTGAAGTGTTCAGTATCAGGATCCCAGTTCTTGCTGTCCTGACAGCATTCATTTTCACAGCATATGAATCCTTTGGGGCAGTGTCTAGTCAGGACAAACAGGAATGGGGAGATACCGATGAAATCCGTGCCTCAAATGAAAGGGTCCCTGCTTCCCCAGATACCTAGGACCTCAAGTGCAAGCCTCCCTCAGTGGGTGTGGGGTACAGATCTATCCTGGGTTCACCGGCAGGAATTGGTCTGTGGACCTGAGACCTGACGTCAGAGTTCTCTATGGCAGTAAGGGGCCCTTTTTCGTGAGGCAGAGTGATCTGCTGAGGATCTTACAGGGGAGGCAGGAGTGCTACACGGATCATTTTTGTCTCCCCC
Organism: Rattus norvegicus; assembly: GCF_021556685.1. NCBI lineage: Eukaryota > Metazoa > Chordata > Mammalia > Rodentia > Muridae > Rattus > Rattus norvegicus. Next base: position 85,952,671 of record NC_141543.1, read on the forward strand.
CTCCCACCTATGGAAGGTTGGGAATTAGCAGGAGTTACAGACCAGCAGTTCCCAAGCATTGGCAAGGTGACAGGGGCTGTGGTTTCATTAAAAGTGATATGAATTACATATCTCTCCTCATATCCAGGGCAGAATCTGAGTACACACCGTCCCCACTGCCTACTGACGTCATCGACCACGTCCCATACTTACAAGTCTTCCCAGTTGCACACAGTCTGTGGGAGGAAAAAGACAGAGGTCAGGGGTCACAGCCTTGGAGTTGGGTCTCAGATGCTAGATGCTTGTCCAGCGGTGCAATGAATCAGACAGATGTGGGTAAACCAGGAGTTGATGACCATCAGTACAGAACTCAAATGAAGGCAGGACTTCGAGATATAAAGCCAAGGCGAGGCCTAATACCGTAAAGGAATATCTGCCTCAGAAAGAACTGGGGCTACTCTCTGCTCAGACACTGTTCCAGACATTGGGTCTCAGAATCTCAGTCCCTCCAACTACCGTGTCCAGGGCAACAACAGCAGCCTATCTCTGCTCCCTCACTAGCTGGGATTAAAGGCTTGAAGAACCAAGGAAGCTCCTTCACCCGTTTCTTATTGAGACAGGCAAGGTGGTCACCGTGTTACCCTGGCTCGCCTGCAATATTGAGATCTACAGATCTCTGCCAAAGACCTCCGAATTAAAGATATGCCCCACTACCCTTGGATTCCACACACATCATTAGAACTTGGTCTAGGAAGCCACCTTTAGTGGATCCTTAGCTCCACAGCCCCCCTCCCCCAGGCACAACCTCAGCCCCTCACTTCCCATACACCCACCAGTCACTGTCAGCAGTAGCGACAACTCTGGGAGTTCACTAACCACACTCATGTCTTATCCATCCTCAGGTCCCCGTGGGAAACCCGTGCCCTGTATTCTTCAGTATTTTGAGGCACACACGGTCTCCATACAGAATTCCAGGCTGACCATAGCAGTACTGCATCAAGTACCATTGCCATGTGTGGTGGAGTATGCCTCAAATCTGAGAACTCCACACTTTCTAGGGCAGCTAGAAGTAGACCATGTGCCAACCAATGAAGACTAGGAAGGCAGTTTTCGCTTCGGTAAAGATCATTCCAGTAGCCTCCACTTCCCTCCTACACACTCAGATAGGTGCCTAATAGAGGCAATGAACTACACCCCAAGGTCACCAGCCTTAAAGCAACAGGGAAGGAAATTCTCCTCACCCAGACAAGCAAGTCAGGTGCCTCAATCTGACTCAGAGTGTAATAAGACATATCAAGACTAAAACGGGGGTCAAACATTCTATTCACGGCTCTACGTGGGACAAATACTCAGGTAACAACACAGTCCTGCCATGACTACAGCCCCAGGTTTCCCAAGGGCCTCCCTCAGAGGTCCCTCCCTCCTTTTTTCCAGAACAGAACAGAAAAAAGTTAACGATTGCCCATGGTTAAGGGAATTCCTGACATGGTATGACTGAGACTGGGCTCCAAGGAAAGCTTCTGCCTCAGGGAGTCCTCCAAAGTCAAAGAGTTTTGCTTACCTCATTTCCGCTTACTCCTTGCAGACTGGATATCAGGCCAAAGATCAGAGTGAGTGTGCCCAGGACCCAGGATTCCTGCATCCTGGCAAGAGGGCCTATGAGCTTAGATAAGGGCAGAGTTAACACACTGGAATTGGGCTGGATCAGGCTTAGAGCCTATCCAGAGCTCAGGGAAGGGAAGGAGAGAGGAGCTGGCCCTTCCTGAGTTTGAGGATGGAGGAATTGGGAGGTTAGCAGAGCTTGAATAACCAACTTGGTGAGTTGGATGGAGCAGAATGCTCTGGAACTTCCTCTCTTGTTCTGTGCTTAAATAGTGTTTAGAGCAGGGTGTGGCGACACACCTTTAATCCCATCGCTAAGCAGGCACAGCTCTGTTGAGTTCAAAACTACTATGATACCCTATGTTGGATCCCGGAAAGACAGGGTTAAATTTAAAAAGCCCAGTGGTGTTAGCACAAGCCTTTACCTCATCAGTACTCAGGACATAGAAAGAGGTAAATCTCTGGGGCTAGCCTGGTCTACGGAGGGGGTTCCTGGATAGCCAACACTCCATACAGAAACCCTTTGGATATCAGGAGGGGAAACTGTCTGGGGAGGTGACTCAGGGGTTAGGAGCAGCTGTCCTTGGATCTGGATTCTGTGTCCAGCATCTACATAGAAGATGGCTCACAGTCATCAGAAAGTCTACTTTTAGGTCATACCATCTTCTGAACTCTGAGGGCATCAGGCATACATATGATGCACACACATCAGGGCAATAAATACTCATACAAATTAAAATGACATAAATGAACCTGAAACAAACCAAAGCAGACCTTTTATGGACAGCCATGGCATTCAGTGGGGAAATGTGCTGAAATACAATTCTGATAATCTAAATTTTGTTTTATTTTGCTTTTAGAGACAGGGTATCTCTAAATAGCTCTGGATTTTCTGAAACTGACTACCCAGTTAATTAACTGATTGCCCAGTTGATCCTCCACTTCATAGAGATCCCCCTGCCTCTGCCCCCTCTATATACTGATCAAAGTCATGTCCCCGTCCATCTACTTTTTAATACTGAATTCGAGGGGGTTGTGTGGAGAAAAAAAAAAAACTGAATTCGATCTTTGGGACCCCTTTCGTGAAATGAGAAAGTCAAGGCCATGCACTTGATTGCAAACACACAAACACAGACACACAGACACAGACACACACACATACACATACACACACACACACACACACACAAACACACACACAGAGAGAGAGAGAGAGAGAGAGAGAGAGAGAGAGAGAGAGGAACAGAGACAGAGACAGGGATGGAGAGATAGGAAGAGAGAGAACAAAAGAGGGAGAGGGAGAGGCCTGGAGAGATGGCTCAGTGGTTAAGAGCACTCAGTGCTCTTCCACAGGTCCTGAGTTGACATCGGGGCAAGCAGGTGGTGGATCACAACTATGTGAAATGGGATCAGATGCCCTCTTCTGGTGTGACTGAAGACAGTTAACAGCGTAGTTATATATAAAAAATAAATAAATCTTTAAAACAAAAAGATGAAGAGGGAGAGAGCTAGTGAGGGTGTGCATGAATGAAAAATTATAACTGAAATAATTCTTATTATTCTTTTACTTTTTCAATTCAGAGTTTATGTGTGTAGCTCTCTTTGTTGTGGAACTCACTCTGTAGGCCAGGCGGGTCTCCAACTGAAGATACACACCCCATAGGTCTCCAGAGGATGGGGATTAAGCACATGTGCCACATCTATCCCATATAAAATACCCTTTAAATGAAAATTTTAATTCAATCCAAGTGGTGGTGAAACACAGCTTTAGTCCCAGAATGTGGGAGGACAAAGTAGGCAGATCTTTGAGCTCAATGCTAGCCTGGTCTCAAGAGGGAGTTGGAGGATAACCAAGGCTACTCAGAGAAACCCTGTCTCAAGAAATCAAAATCAATACAGAAAACAGGAGAGATCCTCTCAACACTGAATGGTGATGTCCTTGCCCAGAGATAGGGAGGCATATGATGGGAAGGAGGCAGAGACTGTGGAAAGGCAAGTCAGTGCAGGAGAAGGATAATGGGGTATGTGTCACATAAAAGGTGTCATTCCTTTGTGCTTTGACCAAGAGAGGAGGAAAAGACCCTGAGTTGGGGAAGAAACACATTGGCACAGCGTTCCCCACAGCACTGGGTTATTAGTGTTCCCTCTGTTTTGTAATTTGTGGGGAGATGTTGGTATCTTTCCTTTCTGTCTGAAGAAAAAATCGTGGCTAAGCACTTTGTCCATTGTGGCCTAAAAGTTGGTGGCCCTCAAGGCGATGAGCAGGCCAGGTGGGATTCATGTAGAGAATCAGGGAGTGAGTATATGGCCACCAGGTAACAGCATAGGCCAGCGACGAGGTGGTCCCAGGTATATAGGTCATGACTTGAGATGCTCTGAGACCTTAGGAGAAAACAGGCAGACTGGTGGATGTACGGTGACTGTCAAGGGTGGAAGACAGCCATGTGTGTGGCATCTGAGCTAGAGGAAGAGGAATAAGGACTCAGTGACTGAGTTGCTGTCTGGTCTGGTAACACAGAAAGGTGACCCTTGGAGGCTCTGCTGTGAATGCTATGTGAATCTCACATCCCCTGTTCCCTGTCCTCTGTAACTTGGCTGTGGGATACAGGTAACTTCTAGGAAGCCTCCCCTTATTTCTGGTCCCTTTAGTACCTGTCATACTAAGAGATTCTCCAAGCCTCAACTTCTCTCCCAGTCTTTGTTTTCCAGCTTTACTGTCCTAATGGGTGCCACTTCCAAAGGCATCTATTTGGGCCCCTCTTTTGTCCTGCTGTTTCCATCACCAACTGTGTCTCAGGGACCCTGCAGCTCCCTCATTCTCCTGCAAGGAATTGTCCTGTGGTCTCTCTCCCTCTATCTGCCTCTGATTCTCATTATCCCTTGTTTCCTTTAATACTCAATATCAGAACCTTCCAGAGTCAGGCCAAGTGCAATTGGGATCTGTTCCCAGAGAATCCCGTCTCTATTTTAAATCTCTGGAGACTGAGGCTGGGGATTCAAAAGGTGGGAGGAGGGTGTGCCTCATGCTGGAACCCCCTTGGGACAGTGCTGATATTTCCCAACAACATTCACACTTCTGCCCTCTTGAGAGAAATTGTTGCTAACTTGGATTTCTGGCCCTCCGGCCTCTGCCCAGGCCCCACTGTGTCTGTCTGTGTCCTGAGAGAGACTTCTGTGGTCCTTCATTCCCTGCTGCCTGCCACCCTGCCAGACCGGGAGCCCCCTCTGGAATTACATCTCATGAAAGAGGAGAAGGCCAGACACCCTGTGTAGTTGACAAGAGTGTTGGGGTGTGTGGGCTGGAGAAATGAAGGGAAGGGTCTAGTACCCATGTCATTGATGGCAGTATGGAACAGGGGTTATTTCCTGTGAGTGTCTGGCATCCATCCAACCTCCATGTATTCTTGTCAGAAGAGAGGGGAGGAGATTAAAGTTGTATTGAGATAACAGAAAGTTTTTCTTGTGTGATGGTTGGCCTGTGCTTGGCCCAGATTGGTAGTATTGCAAACTTTCTCGAGATTGGACTAGGAATGTTGCTGTGACATTTGGCTTGGGGACCCTCATCCTATCTGGCTTGAAGTTACTGTTCAGCTTGTTTCTGACGAAGATGAAGAAGTCCTCCATTCTTCTTGCAGTATGCCTGCCTTGGGGCTGCCATATTCCTGCCTCCATGATATGAACTGGACATCTGAACCTGTTACCCAGCCCCAGTGTAATGTCTTTATAGAGGTGACTTGGTCATGGTGTCTGTTCCCTGAGGTGAAACCCTACCTAACAGAGAAGTCGGTACCAGAACTGGGGTATTGCTGTTGCTGTCATACGTCTGAACATGCCTTTGTTTGGATGAATATGGATTTTAGAGCTTTAAATATCCAAACACTGGAAGGTTTTCAATGGGGATCATTGGGCCATCCTAGTAGGAATATGGAAGAAGTTTGTACTGACACTGATGTGACTTGTTGAGACTTGGGCCATGAGGTTCCAGTGAAGTATTTCAACATGTGACTTAGATACTGTAGATGTACTGTTTTGGTTTAGAAGAATGTGGCTACTTTTGGCCCTTGACTGAGGAGTCTACCTCAGGCTCAGAGGAAGAGACTCAGATAAATTTCTTTGACATGGGAAGTCTCAGCAAAATCTTTGTTCTTTGGTTATTTCTCTTGAACAGACTTTTCAATGAGCTTAGCAATCTGAAAAAGGAAAAATTAAAAAAAAATATGTACACTTCGAGTACTAAAGGAGCACCAGGAAGTGCTATGGAGCTGAATTCTATGATAAAGATAATTGAATTTAATTGTGTGTTTACCTTCGGGTAAAATCCTACCCAGCAAAATGTAGACGCAGGCATGGTGGTACACACCTTTTATCCCAGGAGTTAAGGCCCAGGACATGAGTTCAAGACCATCCTGGGACAAAGCAGGCTCTAGGTGAAGAAAGGCTTAATCCCAGGGATAATAACACACACCTTTAATACAAGCGTTAGAGGAGACTGAGCCCTGCAGATCTATTAGTTCCAGGACAGCCTGCAGAGCAAGTTCCAGGAAATCAAAGCTTAGGCAGAGTGGGACATGGGAAACAGAACGCTGGGAATGGAATGGGGGAGCGGGTCACGGTCTTGATGGCGCTCAGCAGAACTCAGCTGGTTCTTCCATGCGGCTCTGGCTTCCCAGATAGAAACAGAATGGATGACAGGGACGACTGATGTTGTTTAACTGGAGCTGAGAAATTAGCTGTGATTAAGAAGAGACCATTGTCGCTGAGGTGAGGGGAAGTATTTCCAGTGAGCTCAAAGTTGCTGTGTTCAGGGATAGCCAAGGTTGTACCACATGCTGCAGCTGTACTTGCTAATGTGTGAGAGTCACCCAGGTGGTACTGGTTTTGAGGGCACAAAGCAGTCATGAAGAACACCTGAGGCTTGGAATTGTGAGAGAGCATGGAAGGCCATTGATGCAGGTGCAGCTTCAGTTGCAGTTGATGGTCCAGGACAGAAGAGGTCATGCAAAGGAACTGAGGCTTGGCACCATGAAGAGTGGATATGGGTGACGCCTACTTCAATGTGAGGACACCAGCACATAGGAGATGCCAGTAGCATGAGATGATCACAAAGAACAGCAGTGGTTGTTGAGTGGATCAACCTGAGCATAGAGGGCTACAGTGTAGGCTCACCTGTGACACCATGACTTCTCTAAACCCTCAGGCACAGTAGAAACTGAGTGGGAACAGACTCACGCACAGGCCTGGAGAGAGGGCTCACTGGTTATTAATGCCTGCTACTTGGCAGTACTTAGGTTCAATTCCCAACACCCACATGGCAGGACATAACCATCTGAAGCACCAGGGGGACCTGTGACCCTCTCACACCGATGAATGCACATTTTAAACATGATATTCCAGCCAATGAACTTCAGGAGAGCCACTCACTGCGGGACAAGCACTGATTGGAAAGCCCTAGACCATCTTCAATATGGTGGAGGGGAAGGAGGCTGAGGTGTCCCTCCTCATTTTGAAAAACTCCCATGGTGTTGGGGATTTAGCTCAAGGGTAGAGCACTTGCCTAAGAAGCACAAGTCCCTGGGTTCGGTCCCCAAATCCGAAAAAAAGAACCAAAAAAAAAAAAAGAAAGAAAGAAAGAAAGACACCCACATCCACCTGTCTACCCACACTCCCTCCATCACGACTTCTTTTCCCTCTACAGTAACATTTTGTCAGCATCTACTGCTCTCGCTCAGAGCCTGAATGTCCCTGGATTCCCTGTCTTGCCATCTTCTGTGGCAGCCAGAGGATCCCGCACTTGAAGCCAGCCTGCTCTACAGAGTGAGTCCAGGACAGCCCCCTGCCCTGCCTGCACACCTAAGCAGTGAGTTTCCCTAGTGCTGTCTGTCTGCAGAGAAACACTGGCCGTCAGCCCCCTGCAGGAACCACAGTAAAGACCACAGTAGGTGTCCAGGCACCTCCAACAGGAACTGTCTCCATTCCCTTCCACAGCCTGTGCACACTCCAAGCTCCAAGATGGCCTCAGTACCTCAGCCTCTGGACAAACCCTTCTTCTCTTTAGGAGTTCACCTTGGGTGGGCTGTAGCTAATGCCTGGAACCCACTCTCAACAGAAGGTACAAGGTGGGGTCAGCCCCCCACTACATCCAAGGGATTCTAGGAAAGGAGGTGAAAAGAAGTGTTCCCTAGACCTCACTCCACACATTTCTATTCATGCTTCTCCAGGCTTTCTCCCAACTTTACCTTCTCTAGAAGGCTGTTTTCTGAATTGTTACTCCCTAGTAGTCCCAATAGACAGGATGGGATATGCAGTCATTCCATGGTCTTTGGCTTCCTCCAAGAGGTTTTTGTGTGAGGTAGCTCAAAGGGTTCCATAGCGAGTCCCTCTCATCTGGCCAGTAGGTCCCTCAGACCTGAGGCTGTAGGGAGGACATGTTTCAGTCCCAGTTGAATTCAGAACAACCTGCAGGAGAACGGGCACATTTCTTTTTCTTAATATCTCGGTAAAAAAAGGACAAATATGGTGGGCAGAGCCGTTCCCAGTCTATAGTCCCCCAGCCTCCAAACCATTATTTAAGCAGGTTGGACAGCCGGCTATGAAACACATTAGGTATTGGGACAGAAAGACCCAAACTACGAATGGTTGGTAGGGGATCCACGGAGGTGACCCAAATGCTCTCTAGAGGATCTTTGGAGGGTGCATCTGGAGGAGTCTGATGATCTGCTGGTCTGAGGTCATGCTGTAGTCCTTTGCACTTGGACATGACAAGGCCACAGATGCACAGGAGGGCGAAGATGATCCAAAAGACGATCAGTGCAATGCTAGGGAGGTGGGGGATGGTATTGTCATAAGTTCCTAAGCCATGTGCCCTTGCTGGACCTCCTCTATTCTCCAACCCACCCTGATTCTAATGAATCCAGCCCTCAGTGGATGAAGCCCTGGGCTTACTTAAAGCATTCAGTATCAGGATCCCAGATCTTGCTTTCCTGACAGCATTCATTGTCACAGCATCCGAATCCTTTGGGGCAGTATCTAGTGAAGACAAACAAGAATGGAGAGATACTGATGAAATCGGTGCCTCAAACCAAAGGTTCCCTGCTTACCTAGACACCTAGGACCTCAAGTGCAAGCCTCCCTCAGTGGGTGTGGGGTACAGATCTATCCTGGGTTCACCGGCAGGAATTGGTCTGTGGACCTGAGACCTGAGGTCAAGTTCTCCATGGCAGTAAGGGGCCCTTTTTCTTCAGGCAGAGTGATCTGCTGAGGATATTACAGGAGAGGCAGGAGTGCCACACAGATCATTTTTGTCTCCCCCCTCCAACCTATGGAAGTTTGGGAATTAGCAGGAGTTACAGACCAGCAGATCTCAAGCTTTGGCAAGGTGATAAGGGCTGTGGTTTCATTAAAAGTGATATGAATTACAAATCTCTCCTCATATCCAGGACAGAATCTGAGCACACACCAATCCCCACTGCCTTTACTGACATCATCGACAACGTCCCATACTTACAAGTCTTCCCAGTTGTATACAGTCTGCGGAAGGAAAAAGACAGAGGTCAGAGTTCACAGACTGGCACTTGGGTCTCAGGTGCTGAATGCTTGTCCAGCGGTGCAATGAATCAGGTAGACGTGGGTAAACCAGGAGTTGATGACCATCAGTACAGAACTCAAATGAAGGCAGGACTTCAAGATACACAGCCAAGGCGAGGCCTAATACCGTAAAGGAATATCTGCCTCAGAAAGAACTGGGGCTACTCTCTGCTCAGACACTGCTCCAGACATTGGGTCTCAGAATCTCAGTCCCTCCAACTACCATGTCCAGGACAACAACAGCAGCCTCTCTCTGCTCCCTCACTAGCTGGGATTAAAGGCTTGAAGAACCAGGGAAGCTCCTTCACCCGTTTCTTATTGAGACAGGCAAGGGGATCACCGTGTTACCCTGGCTCGCCCAGGAATATGGAGATCTACAGATCTTTGCCAAAGACCTCTGAATTAAAGATATGCCCCACTACCCTTGGATTCCACACACATCATTGGAACTTGGCCTATGAAGCCACCTTTAGTGGATCCTTAGCTCCACAGCTCCCCTCCCCCAGGGACAACCTAAGCCCCTCACTTCCCATACACCCACCAGTCACTGTCATCAGTAGAGACAACTCTGGGAGTTCACTAAACATACTCATGTCTTATCCATCCTCAGGTCCCCGTGGGAAACCCCTGCCTTGTAATATTCAGTCTTTTGAGACACCCACGGTCTCCATACAGAATCCCATGCTGACCAAAGCAGTACTGCATAAAGTCTTAATCAGACTCTCTTCCTCCAGGTATCAAGGCATTGCTACTTCACCTCAAACCATTGCCATGTGTGGTGGGGTATGCCTCCAATCTGAGAACTCCACAGTTCCTAGGACAGCTAGAAGCAGACCCTGTGCTATCCAATGAAGACTAGGAAGGCAGCTTTGGCTTCGGTAAAGATCATTCCAGTAGCCTCCACTTCCCTCCGACACACTCAGATAGGTGCCTAATAGGGGCAATGAACTACACCCCAAGATCACGAGCCTTAAGGCAACAGGGAAGGAAATTCTACTCACCCAGACAAGCAAGTCAGGTTCCTCAATCTGACTCAGACTTTAATAAGACATATCAAGACTAAAACGGGGGTTAAACATTCTATTCAGGGCTCTACTTGGGAAAAATACTCAGGTAACAACGCAATCCTGCCATGATTACAGGCACAGATTTCTGAAGGGCCTCCGTCAGAGTTCCCTCCCTCCTTTTTCCCAGAACAGATCAGAAAACAAGTTATGGATTGCCAGTGGTTAAGGGAATTCCAGACATGGTAAGGCTGAGACATTGGGCTCCAGGGAAAGCCTCTGCCTCATGGAGTCCTCCAAAGTCAAAGACTTTTGCTTACCTCATTGCTGCTTACTCCTTGCAGGTTGGAAAGCAGGCCAAAGTTCAGAGTGAGTGTGCCCAGGACCCAGGAGTCCTGCATCCTGGCAAGAGGCCTAGGAGCTTAGATAAATGCAGAGTTAACACACTGGAATTGGGCTGGATCAGGGCTTAGAGCCTAGCCAGAGCTCAGGGAAGGGAAGGAGAGAGGAGCTGGCCCTGCTGGAATTTGAGAATGGAGGAATTGGGAGGTTAGCAAACTTAGATTTACCAACTTGGTGAGTTAGAAGGAGCAGAACACTCTGGAATTGCCTCTGTTGTTCTGTGCTTAAACAGAGTTTAGGGCAGGGCGTGGTGACACACCTTTATCCCATCACTAAGTAGGCACAGCTCTGCTGAGTTCAAAATTACTATGATAACGTATGTTAGATCCAGGAAAGCCAGGGTTACAGGAGACTGAGCCCTGCAGATCTATTAGTTCCAGGACAGCCTGCAGAGCAAGTTCCAGGAAATCAAAGCTTAGGCAGAGAGGGACATGGGAAACAGAACGCTGGAAATGGAATGGGGGAGCGGGTCACGGTCTTGATGGCGCTCAGCAGAACTCAGCTGGTTCTTCCATGCGGCTCTGGCTTCCCAGATAGAAACAGAATGGATGACAGGGACGACTGATGTTGTTTAACTGGAGCTGAGAAATGAGCTGTGATTAAGAAGAGACCATTGTCGCTGAGGTGAGGGGAAGTATTTCCAGTGAGCTCAAAGTTGCTGTGTTCAGGGATAGCCAAGGTTGTACCACATGCTGCAGCTGTACTTGCTAATGTGTGAGGGTCACCCAGGTGGTACTGGTTTTGAGGGCACAAAGCAGTCATGAAGAAGACCTGAGGCTTGGAATTGTGAGAGAGCATGGAAGGCCGTTGATGAAGGTGCAGCTTCAGTTGCAGTTGATGGTCCAGGACAGAAGAGGTCATGAAAAGGGACTGAGGCTTGGCACCATGAAGAGAGCCTATGAGAGGATATGGATGATGCCTACTTCATTGTGAGGACCCCAGCATAGTGGAGATGCCAGTAATATGAGATGATCGCCAACAACAGCAGTGGATGTTCAGTGGATCAACCTGAGCTTAGAGCGCTACAGTGTAGGCTCACCTGTGACACCATGACTTCTCTAAACCCTCACCCACTTCTCGAAACCCTCTGAAACTGAGTGGGAAAAGACTCTGTCAGACGCCTGCAGAGAAGGCTCAGTGGTTATTAATGCCTGCTACTTGTCAGTACTTAAGTTCAATTCCCAACACCTGCATGGCAGTTCATAACCATCTGAAACACCAGGGGGACCTGTGACCCTCCCACAACACCGATGAATGCACATTTTAAACATGATTTTCCAGCCAATGAATTTCAGGAGAGCCATTCTCTGCAGGCCAAGCACTGATTGGAAAGCCCTAGACCATCTTCAATATGGTGGGGGAGAAGGAGGCTGAGGAGTCCCTCCTTCTTTAGAAAGACTCCCACATCAAAACTAACCTGTCTACCCACACTCCCTCCATCACGACTTCTTTTCCCTGCACAGTAACATTTTGTCAGCATCTACTGCTCTCGCTCAGAGCCTGAATGTCCCTGGATTCCCTGTCTTGCCATCTTCTGTGGCAGCCAGAGGATCCCGCACTGGAAGCCAGCCTGCTCTACAGAGTGAGTCCAGGACAGCCCCCTGCCCTGCCTGCACACCTAAGCAGTGAGTTTCCCTAGTGCTGTCTGTCTGCAGAGAAACATTGGCCGTCAGCCCCCTGCAGGAACCACAGTAAAGACAACAGTAGGTGTCCAGGCCCCTCCAACAGGAACTGTCTCCATTCCCTTCCACAGCCTGTGGACACTCCAAGCTCCAAGATGGCCTCAGTACCTCAGCCTCTGGACAAACCCTTCTTCTCTTTAGGAGTTCACCTTGGGTGGGCTGTAGCATTAGTGCCTGGAACCCACTCTCAACAGAAGGTACAAGGTGGGGTCAGCCCCCCACTACATCCAAGGGATTCTAGGAAAGGAGGTGAAAAGAAGTGTTCCCTAGACCTCACTCCACACATTTCTATTCATGCTTCTCCAGGCTTCTCCCAACTTTACCTTCTCTGGAAGGCTGTTTTCTAAATTGTTACTCCCTAAAAGTCCCATGATTAATCTTGTTCTTGTCTGCTAGGAAATCATGTCACAGGAATAGAGTAGAATTGTATTGTCTTTCCAGTTCATTTCTTTTGACCCCCAAGATCCCAGGAAACACAAGGTCTAAGCTTTCCTTCACATCTTGGATTCTCCATCCTCCCAGCAGGTGCTCAGGTCAGTCAGTCACCATTGGAAGAAGCTGAAGTGTCCCCTTAGCCTCTGAACAGGTCCCCATCAGCACTCAGCAGCCAGACAGAACCTTGGCACCTGTGGTTTTTGCATTGCTATAGAGGTGCAGTGAGATCCTCTCAGCACAGGTATGGAGGAAAAAGTCTCAGAGAGTCTGACCAGTTCAGTCTTCACTGTCTTCCAGGCACAGCCTCGCTGCTCTAGAATGGCAGAGTGAGCTGTCCAGTCTAGACTGAAGACTACAGCCAATGATTTTTTATATCCACCACAGACTCCGCCAATTATTAAAATTGAACAGCTTTTATTTTGGGACAGAGATTACAGATTCAGGATAGTTCCCATGACAAAAGGGGATGGGACAGTGGTATACAAAATCAATAAATTAATTCAAAGGACAAATGACAGGATGGGATGGGCAGTCATTCCATGGTCTTTGGCTTCCTGCAAGAAAGAGGTTTGTGTGTGACATAGCTCAAATGGTTGCATATCGAGTCCCTCTCCTCTGGCCTGTAGGGCGCTCAGGCCTAAGACTGTAGGGAGGAGGTGGTTCTGTGCGTGTTGAGTTCAGGACAACCTGCAGGAGAAGAGGCACATTTGCTTTATTTGGAGTCTGCTTATAAAAAGGACAAATGTCGTTGGCAGAGCCCTTCCCAGTCCATAGTCCCTCAGCCTGCAAAGCATTATTTCAGCAGGTTGGACAGCCAGCTATGAAACACATTAGGTATGGGGACAGAAAGTCCCACCTGACTGTAGGTTGGTAGGGGATCCAAGGAGGTGACCCAAATGCTCTCTAGGGGCGCGATGGAGGGTGCATCTGGAGGAGTCTGATGATCAGCTGCTCTGAGGTCATGGTGTAGTCGTTTGCACTTGGACATCACAAGGCCACAGATGCACAGGAGGACGATAATGACCAATAAGGTGATGAACACGATCCTAGGGAGGTGGGCATGGTATTGTCATAAGTGCCGAGGCCATGCTCCCTTGCTCAACCTCCTCCCTCCCTCACCCTCACCCTCTCTCTGGTGAACCCAGCCCTCAGTGAATGATGCCCTGGAGGGGTGAACCTGTGCTTACTTGAGGGGGTCATTTTCAGGATCCAAGATCTTGCTTTCCTGACAGCATTCATTCCCACAGCATCCGAATCCTTTGGGGCAGTGTCTAGTCAGGACGAACAAGCATGGGGAGATACTGATGACATCGCAGCCTCAAAGCAAAGCGTCCCTGCTTTCCTAGACACCTAGGCCCTCAAGTGCAAGTCACCCTTAGTGTGTGGGGGTACAGATCCCTCTGGGGCTCCCTGGGAGGGATTGGGGTATGGACCTGAGACCTGGGTTCACAGTTCTCCATGGCAGTAGTGTGCCCTTGTTCCTCAGGCAGACTGGTCTGCTGAGGATCTTACACAGGAGGCAGGAGTGCGATACTGACCATTTGTCTCCCCCCTCCCACCTATGGAAGGTTGGGAATTAGCAAGAGTTACAGACCTGCAGATCCCATGGTTGGGTAAGGTGACAGGGGCTGTGGTTTCAGCAAAGTGATTGTAATTAGGTGTCTGTCACCTTATCCAGGGCCGAATCTGAGCACACACCTGACCCCCTTGCCTTTACTGACATCATCGACAACATCCCATACTTACAGGTCTTCACAGTTATTCACAGTCTGTGGGAGGAAAAAGACAGAGGTCAGAGGTCAAAGACTGGGAGTTGGGTCTGGGATATTAGAGTGCTTGTTCAGCATGGCAATAGTACTTGCTATTTAGTACAGAACTCAAGAGAAGGCTGGACTCTCCATGGCTGCACAGGCAAGGTGTGGCCATATAGGAAACAAGAAACTATGTCTCAATAAGAACTAAAGCTAGATATAGTATATCCTTTCAGACAGGCCCTCCCTCCAACTACCATGTCCAGGTTCAAAAACAGAAGCCTACCTCTGCCTACCCAAGTGCTAGGCTTGAAATCTTGACTTAGCAAGGGAGCCCCCTAACAAGTTTGTATTGACACAGGCAAGGGTCTCCCTGGCTTGTCCTGGCTAGCCTGGAATTCAGAGATCTACTTGTCTCTGCCTCCATCTTCTGGATTAAAGATGGTCACCCTAACCCTGGCTCCCTCTTGGAAATTGTCCTATGAAGCTTCCCATAGTGGATCCTTAGATTTAGAGACTCCCAGAAAGCAACCTGAGCACCACGTTGCACCTACACCCTTGATTCACTGTCATCAGTCGACACCACTCTGGGAGTTCACTAAACACACTCATGTCCTATCCATCCTCAGGTCCCCATTGCAAACCCTTGCCCTGTATCCTTCAGTATTTTGAGACGCTCAGGGTCTCCATACAGAATCCCATGCTGTCATTAGCAGTACTGTGTAAGCTCTTAATTAGAACTCTCTTCCTCCAGGTATTAAGGCATTGCCCTCTCTGGCTACTTCACTTCAAACCATCACCATGTGTGGTGGTGCATGCCTCCAATCTGACAACTCCACAGGTTCTAGGGCAGCTAGACATAGACCCTGTGCCAACCAATGAAGACTAGGAAGGCAGCTTGGCTTTTCTAATGATCCTTACAATAGCCTTTCTCTTGTTAAAAAGAAGAGGAAAGGATAGGTGACAGTCACAGCTGGGTCATCTCCTCTCAATGCTCACAGTCCCTGTGTTGTTTGGTAAGGATGGGTACAGTAAGATGAAGACACAAGGGCCCAGGAACACATACACATGCTCCTTTCTCTCGCTCTCTCCCCCCCTCCCTCCCTCCCTCTCTCCCTCCCTCCCTCCCTCCCTCCCCGTCTCCCTCCTCCTCCCTCCTACTCCATTCTTACATTCTTCTCTCTCTCTCTCTCTCTCTCTCTCTCTCTCTCTCTCTCTCTCTCTCTTCTCTCTTCTCTCCCCACTTGTGTAAATGACACTGTCTTGTCTTGGACTGTATTTTTTTCAAGTCAAGATGTCTCTGTGCACCCCTGGCTGTCCTGGAACAGGCTCTGTAGACCAAGCTGGCCTAGGAGTCAGATCCACCTGCCTCGGCCTCCCCAGTGCAGGGAATAAAGGTGTGTGCTGCTAACACCACTGGGCTCCTCTGCTAACTACATTTAAACAGCAGTTAAGGCAGGCATGGTAGACCCAGCATCTAACTCCTTTTAATTCCAATGCTGAGATACCAATGCAAGTCTATGGTGAATTCTCAGTTAGTACAATCTACATAGTGTCAGCCTGTGTCAAAAAAAAAAATGACAGGTTTAATAATCTGGATCCGGATTATTCCCTGACCCACCTTAACCATGTGGTCAGATCACGATGGTTGGGAGCCTGAATATTAGTAAGCATGGATTTATCAGATCTGATTGGTGTTTTGACAACACTTGTAATTGGATCTGCAGAGAGGGTCAAAAAGGATGGGGAGGTCCCAGATGGGAATCGTCTTGAACCTGGGTTCACTCATACGTGTCCTTGGATGGAGAATTAGGGGCTTCAAACAGCCAATGGGCACTGTTCTGGGGAGCTGACTTGGGAAGTCACTTACCACAGGCCCACCACCCAGAATATTATCAACCAAGATTGTAAATTTGATCCCAGTACTCCAGAGGCAGAGGCAGAGTTGAAGTCATCCTGGACTAACGAGTTCTAGTATATCCTCAGCTAGAGGAACCATGTCTCAAAAAACAAAAGAAACCAAAAGATTGTAGGTTTAAAAGGCTTCTTCTGACCACTTCTCAGGAAAACCTGCCAACCCAAGTCACTTAAAGAGTTTGAAGAGAAAGAGAGCTCCAATCCTGCCTCCCTGAGATCACAGCAGGTGGTCACCCAGCCTAGGAAGCCATGTTGACTGTGAGATCAAATTCAAACTAATTAGAGAAGTGAGAGAATCTCCACCTCTCTGGTACACAAGCAGATAAGTCAGAGTGAACCAATAAACTATACCCCAAGGTCACCAGCCATGCAGGGTCAGGGAAGCAGAGACACCTAATCCAGACAGGCAAGACCTAAGGATCCTCAGCCTGACTCAGAGGCATGCAAAGGCTAAACTGGGGGTCAGAGCCCCTATTCAGGGTTGTGCTTGGAGCCAGTTCCCAGTTAACAACACAGTCCTGCCAAAAATAGGGACCCAGGTTTACCCAGGGCCTCCTTGTGGACCCTACTTCTACTTTCCCCAAACAGAGTAGGAAGGAATTTACCAATGCCTGTGGTTAAGGGAATTCCTGTCAAGATAAAGCTGGGACAGGGCTCCAAGGCAAGGCTCTGCCCCCAAAGAGTCCTCCAAAGTCACAGAGTCCTGCTTACCTCATTGGAGCTTACTCCTTGCAATCCCAATAGTATTCCGAAGATCACGGTGAGGGCTCCTGGGACCCAGGCTTCCTGCATCCTGGCTGGAGGGCCAATGATCTTAGATGTGTAAGGACCCAGGAACTGGGCAAGACCTTACCAACTTCTCTCCACCTATGGGGCCCAGCAGTGGTGTTGGGCTGGACCAGGTCTTAGAGCCTAGCCAGAGCTAAGGGAAGAGAAGAAGAGAGGAGCTGGCCTTGTTGAGTTTGAGGTTGGAGGAATTGGGAGGTTAGAGAGTTTGATTTACCAACTTGGTGAGTTGGATGGAGCAGAACACTCTAGAACTTAGTCTGTCGTTCTGTGCTTAAATAGTGTTTAGAGCAGGGCAAGACCACACACCTTTAATCCCATCTCTAAGCAGGCACAGCTCTGTGAGTTCAAAACTACAATCTATTGGATCCAGGACAGCCAGGGTTAAATTTCAAAAGCCAGTGGTGTTAGCACAAGCCTTTAATTCCCCAGCACTCAGGACAGAGAGAGGTGGATCTCTGAGGCTAGCCTGGGCTACGAAGGGGGTTCCTGGACAGCCAAGACTTCACACAGAAACCCTTTGGGTGTCAGGAGGGGAAGTGTCTGGGGAGGTGACTCAGGGCTTAGGAGCAGCTGTCCTTGGACCTGGATTCTGTGTCCAGCATCTTCATAGAAGATGGCTCATAATCATCTGAAAGTCTACTTTTAGATCATCCCATCTTCTGAACTCTGAGGGCATCATGCATGCATATGGTGTACATACATGAGGCCAATCAATACTCATAGAAATAAAAATGACATAAATATACCTTAAACAAAACAAACCTTTAAGGCCAGTCAGGTGATTCAGTGGGGATGGAGAGATAGGAAGAGGGAGAACAAAAGGTGGAGAGGGAGAGGGCTGGAGAGATGGCTCAGTGGTTAAGAGCACTCAGTGCTCTTCCAGAGGTCCTGAGTTGACATCGTGGCAAGCAGGTGGTGGATCACAACTATGTGAAATGGGATCTGAGGCCCTCTTCTGGTGTGACTGAAGACAGTTAACAGCGTAGTTATATATAAAAAATAAATAAATCTTTAAAACAAAAAGATGAAGAGGGAGGGAGCTAGTGAGGGTGTGCATGAATGAAAAAGTGTAATGTAAATATTTCTTATTATTCTTTTACTTTTTCAATTCAGTGTTTCTGTGTGTAGCGCTCTTTGTCCTGGACTCACTATGTAGGCCAGGCGGGCCTCCAACTGAAGATACACACCCCGTAGGTGTCCAGAGAATGGGGAGTATACACATGTGCCACATCTATCCCATATAAAATACCCTTTAAATGAAAATTTTAAATTCTATCCAAGGGGTGGTGAAAAATTCGTGGCTAAGCACTTTGTCCATCGTGGACTAAAAGTTGGTGGCCCTCAAGGCGACGAGAAGGCCAGGTGGGATTCATGTTCAGAATCAGGGAGTGAGTATATGGCCACCAGGTAGGAGCATAGGACAGCGACGAGGTGGGCCCAGGTATTTAGGTCATGACTTGAGAGGCTCTGAGACCTTACAAGAGAGCAGGCAGACTGGTGGATGTAGGGTGACTGACAAGGGTGGAAGACGGACATGTGTGTGGCCTCTGGGCTAGAGGAAGAGGAATAAGGACTTAGTGACTGAGTTGCTGTCTGGTCTGCTGACACAGGAAGGTGACCCTTGAGGGTCTGCTGTGAATGCCATGTGCATCTCACATGCCCTGTTCCCTGTCCTCTGTAACTTGGCTGTGGGATACAGGTAACTCCTAGGAAGCCTCCCCTTATTTCTGGTCCCTTTATTACCTGTCAGACTGAGAGATTCCCCAGCCTCAACTTCTCTCCCAGTCTTTGTTTTCCAACTTTACTGCCCTAATGGGTACCACTTCCAAAGGCATCTATTTGGGCCCCTCTGTTGTCCTGCTGTTTCCTTCACCAACTGTGTCTCAGGGACCCTGAAGCTCCCTCATTCTCCTGCAAGGAATTGTCCTGTGGTCTCTCTCCCACTATCTGCCTCTGATTCTCATTATCCCTTGTTTCCTTTAATACTCAATATCCGAAGCTTCCAGAGTCAGGCTAAGTGCAATTGGGATCTGTTCCCAGAGAATCCCCTCTCTATTTTAAAACTCTGGAGACTGAGGCTAGGGATTCAGGCTAGGGATTCAAAAGGTGAGAAGTGGGTACACCTCTTGCTGGAATCCCCTTGGGACAGTGCTGATATTTCCCAACAACATTCACACTTTGGCCCTCTTGAGAGAAATTGTTGCTAAGTTGGATTTCTGGCCCTCCTACCTCTGTTCAGGCCCCACTGTGTCTGTCTGTGTCCTGAGAGAGACTTCTGTGGTCCTTCATTCCCTGCTGCCTGCCACCCTGCCAGACCGGGAGCCCCCTCTGGAATTAGGTCTCGTCAAAGAGGAGAAGGCCAGACACCCTGTGTAGTTGACAAGAGTGTTGGGGTGGGTGGGCTGGAGAAATGAAGGGAAGTGTCTAGTACCCGTGTCCCTGATGGCAGTATGGAACAGGGGTTATTTCCTGTGAGTGTCTGGCATCCATCCAACCTCCATGTATTCTTGTCAGAGGAGAGGGGAGGAGATTAAAATTGTATTGAGATTCTGTGATAAAGATTATTCAATTGAATTGACTGTTGACCTTCGGGTAAGATCCTACCCAGCAAAATGTAGATGCAGGCATGGCAGTACACTCCTTTTATCCCAGGAGAAAATGCCCAGAACATGAGTTGAAGACCATCGTGGGACAAAGCAGGCTCTAGGTGAAGAAAGGCTTAATCCAAGGGATAATAACACACACCTTTAATATAAGCATTACAGGAGACTGACCCCAGCAGATCTATTAGTTCTAGGACAGTCTACAGAGCAAGTTCAGAAAATCAAAGCTCAGGCAGAGAGGGACATGGGAAACAGAACGCTGGGAATGGAATGGGGGAGGGTGTCAAGGTCTTGATGGCGCTCAGCAGAACTCAGCTGGTTCTTCCATATGGCTCTGGCTTCACAGATAGAAACAGAATGGATGACAGGGAAGACTGATATTGTTTAACTGGAGCTGAGAAATTAGCTGTGATTAAGAAGAGACCATTGTCGCAGACGTGAGGGGAAGTATTTCCAGTGAGCTCAAAGTTGCTGTGTTCATGGATAGCGAAGGTTGTACCACATGCTGCAGCTGTACTTGCTAATGTGTGAGAGTCACCCAGGTGGTACTGGTTTTGAAGGCACAAAGCAGTCATGAAGAACACCTGAGGCTTGGAATTGTGAGAGAGCATGGAAGGCCGTTGGTGAAGGTGCAGCTTCAGTTGTAGTTGATGGTCCAGGACAGAAGAGGTAATGCAAAAGAACTGAGGCTTGGCACCATGAAGAAAGCCTTTGAAAGGATATGGGTGATGTCTACTTCATTGTGTGGACCCCAGCCTTTTGGAGATGCCAGTAGCATGAGATGATCGCCAAGAACAACACTGGTTGTTGAGTGGATCAACCAGAGCTTAGAGCGCTACAGTGTAGGCTCACCTGTGACACCATGACTTCTCTTCTTTTTTCTTTTCTTTTCTTTTTTCTTTTTTTTTCCGGTGCTGGGGTCCGAATTCAGGGCCTTACGCTTGCTATGCAAGTGCTCTACCACTGAGCTGAATCCCCAAACTCTACCATGACTTCTCTAAACCCTCACCCACTTCTCTAAACCCTTAGAAACTGAGTGGGAACAGACTCTGTCAGACGCCTGGAGAGAAGGCTCAGTGGTTATTAATGCCTGCTGCTTTCCAGTACTTAGGTTCAATTCCCAACACCCGCATGGCAGGACGTAACCATCTGAAACACCAGGGGGACCTGTGACCCTCCCACACCGATGAATGCACATTTTAAATATGATTTTCCACCCACTGAACTTCAGGAGAGCCACTCTCTCAGGCCAAGCACTGATTGGAAAGCCCTACACCATCTTCAATATGGTGGGGGGAAGGAGGCTGAGCTCTCCCTCCTCCTTTAGAAAGACTCCCGCATCAAAACAAACCCTTCTACCCACACTCCCTCCATCACGACTTCTTTTTCCTGCACAGTAACATTTTGTCAGCATCTACTGCTCTCGATCAGACCTGAATGTCCCTGGATTCCCTGTCTTGCCATCTTCTGTGGCAGCCAGAGGATCCCCACTTGAAGCCAGCCTGCTCTACAGAGTGAGTCCAGGACAGCCCCCTGCCCTACCTGCACACCTAAGCAGTGAGTTTCCCTAGTGCTGTCTGTCTGCAGAGAAACATTGGCCGTCAGCCCCCTTCAGGAACCACAGTAAAGGCCACAGTAGGTGTCCAGGCACCTCCAACAGGAACTGTCTCCATTCCCTTCCACAGCCTGTGCACACTCCAAGCTCCAAGATGGCCTCCGTTACCTCAGCCTCTGGACAAACCCTTCTTCTCTTTAGGAGTTCACCTTGGGTGGGCTGTAGCTAATGCCTGGAACCCACTCTCAACAGAAGGTACAAGGTGGGGTCAGCCCCCCACTACATCCAAGGGATTCTAGGAAAGGAGGTGAAAAGAAGTGTTCCCTAGACCTCAGTGCACACATTTCTATTCATGCTTCTCCAAGCTTCTCCCAACTTTACCTTCTCTCGAAGGCTGTTTTCTGAATTGTTACTCCCTAATAGTCCCATGATCAATCCAGTTCTGGTTTGTTAACAAATCATGTCAGAGGAATAGAGTAGAATTGTATTGTCTTTCCAGTTCATTTCTTTTGAGTCCCCAAGATCCCAGGAAACACAAGGTCTAAGCTTTCCTTCACATCTTGGATTCTCCATCCTCCCAGCAGGTGCTCAGGGCAGTCTGTCACCATTGGAAGAAGCTGAAGTGTCTCCTTAGCCTCTGAACAGGTCCCCATCAGCACTCAGCAGCCAGACAGAACCTTGGCACCTGTGGTTTTTGCATTGCTATAGAGGTGCAGTGAGATCCTCTCAGCACAGGTATGGATGAAGAAGTCTCAGAGAGTCTGACCAGTTCAGTCTTCACTGTCTTGCAGGCACTGACTTGCTGCTCTAGAATGGCAGAGTGAGCTGTCCAGTCTAGATGGGAAGACCACGACCAATGACTTTTTTATATCCACTACAGACTCCGCCAATTATTAAAAAAATCAACAGCCTTTATTGTGTGACAGAGATTACAGATCTAGTTTAGCTCTCATGACAAAAAGGGATAGCGGTATAAAAGTACAATCAATGCAATCACAGTACAATAGACAGGATGGGATATGCAGTCGTTCCATGGTCTTTGGCTGCCTCCCAGAGGTTTCTGTGTGAGGTGGGTGATAGGGTTGCATAGCGAGTCCCTCTCATCTGGACAGTTAGGCCTTCAGGCCTGAGGCTGTAGGGAGGACATGTTTCAGTCCCAGTTGAATTCAGAACAACCTGCAGGAGAAGAGGCACATTTGTTTATCTTAATATCTTGGTACAAAAAAAAAAGGACAAATATGGTAGGAAGAGCCCTTGACACTCTATAGTCCCCCAGGCTCCATACCATCATTTAAGCAGGTTGGGCAGCCGGCTATGAAACACATTAGTTATTGGGACAGAAAGACCCAACTTACGAATGGTTGGTAGGGGATCCACAGAGGTGACCCAAATGCTCTCTAGAGGAGCTTTGGAGGGTGTATTTGGAGGACTCTGATTATCCGCTGGTCTGAGGTCATGCTGCAGTCCTTTGCAGTTGGACATCACAAGGCCACAGATGCACAGGAGGGCGAAGATGACCCAAAAGACGATCAGTGCAAGGCTAGGGAGGTAGGGGATGGTATTGTCATAAGTGCCTAAGCCATATGCCCTTGCTGGACCTCCTCCATTCCCCAACCCACCCTGATTCTAGTGGATCCAGCCCTCAGTGAATGAAGCCCTTGGCTTACGTGAAGTGTTCAGTATCAGGATCCCAGTTCTTGCTTTCCTGACAGCATTCATTTTCACAGAATATGAATCCTTTGGGGCAGTGTCTAGTCAGGACAAACAGGAATGGGGATATACCAATGAAATCCGTGCCTCAAATGAAAGGATCCCTTCTTCCCCAGACACCTAGGACCTCAAGTGCAAGCCTCCCTCAGTGGGTGTGTGGTACAGATCTATCCTGTGTTCACCGGCAGGAATTGGTGTGTGGACCTGAGACCTGAGGTCAGAGTTCTCCATGGCAGTAAGGGGCCCTTTTTCGTCAGGCAGAGTGATCTGCTGATCTTACAGGGGAGGCAGGAGTGCCACACAGATCTTTTTTGTCTCCCCCCTCCCAACCATGGAAGGTTGGGAATTAGCAGGTGTTACAGACCAGCAGATCTCAAGCATTGGCAAGGTGACAGGGGCTGTGGTTTCATTAAAAGTGATATGAATTACATATCTGTCCTCATATCCAGGGCAGAATCTGAGCACATACCAGTCCCCACTGCCTACTGATGTCATCGACAACGTCCCATACTTACAAGTCTTCCCCGTTGCACACAGTCTGTGGGAGGAAAAAGAAAGAGGTCAGGGGTCACAGCCTGGGAGTTGGGTCTCAGTTGCTAGAATTCTTGTCCAGCGGTGCAATGAATCAGAGAGATGTGGGTAAACCAGGAGTTGATGTCCATCAGTACAGAACTCAAATGAAGGCAGGACTTTGAGATATAAAGCCAAGGCGAGGCCTAATACCGTAAAGGAATATCTGCCTCAGAAAGAACTGGGGCTACTCTCTGCTCAGACACTGTTCCAGACCGTGGATCTCAGAATCTCAGTCCCTCCAACTACCATGTCCAGGACAACAACAGCAGCCTCTCTCTGCTCCCTCACTAGCTGGGATTAAAGGCTTGAAGAACCAAGGAAGCTCCTTCACCCTTTTTCTTATTGAGACAGGCAAGGGGATCACCGTGTTACCCTGGCTCGCCTGCAATATGGAGATCTACAGATCTCTGCCAAAGACCTCCGAATTAAAGATATGCCCCACTACCCTTGGATTCCACACACATCATTAGAACTTGGTCTAGGAAGCCACTTTTAGTGGATCCTTAGCTCCACAGCCCCCCTCCCCCAGGGACAACCTCAGCCCCTCACTTCCCATACACCCACCAGTCACTGTCAGCAGTAGAGACAACTCTGGGAGTTCACTAAACACACTCATGTCCTATCCATCCTCAGGTCCCCGTGGGAAACCCGTGCCCTGTATTCTTCAGTATTTTGATGCACCCACGGTCTCCATACAGAATCCCATGCTGACCATAGCAGTACTGCATCAAGTACCATTGCCATGTGTGGTGGAGTATGCCTCCAATCTGAGAACTCCACAGTTTCTAGGGCAGCTAGAAGTAGACCCTGTGCCAAGGAATGAAGACAAGGAAGGCAGCTTTGGCTTCGGTAAAGATCATTCCAGTAGCCTCCACGCCCTCCTACACAATCAGATATGTGCCTAATAGAGGCAATGAAGTACACCCCAAGGTCACCAGCCTTAAGGCAACAGGGAAGGAAATTCTCCTCACCCAGACAAGCAAGTCAGGTGCCTCAATCTGACTCAGAGTGTAATAAGACATATCAAGACTAAAACAGGGCTCAAACATTATATTCACGGCTCTACGTGGGACAAATACTCCGGTAACCACACAGTCCTGCCATGACTACAGGACCAGGTTTCCCAAGGGCCTCCCTCAGAGGTCCCTCCCTCCTTTTTCCCAGAACAGAACAGAAAAAAGTTAACGATTGCCAGTGGTTAAGTGAATTCCTGACATGGAAAGGCTGAGACTGGGCTCGAAGGGAAGCCTCTGCCTCATGGAGTCCTCCAAAACCAAAGAGTTTTGCTTACCTCATTGCCGCTTACTCCTTGCAGACTGGATATCAGGCCAAATATCAGGGTGAGTGTGCCCAGTACCCAGGATTCCTGCATCCTGGCAAGAGGGTCTATGAGCTTAGATAAGGGCAGAGTTAACACACTGGAATTGGGCTGGATCAGGCTTAGAGCCTATCCAGAGCTCAGGGAAGGGAAGGAGAGAAGAGCTGGCCCTTCCTGAGTTTGAGGATGGAGGAATTGGAAGGTTAGCAGAGCTTGAATACCAACTTGGTGAGTTGGATGGAGCAGAAGGCTCTGGAACTTCCTCTCTTGTTCTGTGCTTAAATAGTGTTTAGAGCAGGGTGTGGCGACACACCTTTAATCCCATCACTAAGCAGGCACAGCTCTGTTGAGTTCAAAACTACTATGATACCATATGTTGGATCTGGGAAAGACAGGGTTAAATTTCAAAAGCCTAGTGGTGTTAGCACAAGCCTTTAACTCCCCAGCACTCAGGACATAGAAAGAGGTGGATCTCTGGGGCTAGCCTGGTCTACGGAGGGGGTTCCTGGACAGCCAACACTCCATACAGAAACTCCTTGGGTATCAGGAGGGGAAACTGTCTGGGGAGGTGACTCAGGGGTTAGGAGCAGCTGTCCTTGGATCTGGATTCTGTGTCCAGCATTTACATAGAAAATGGCTCACAATCATCAGAAAGTCTACTTTTAGGTCATACCATCTTCTGAACTCTGAGGGCATCAGGCATACATATGATGCACACACATCAGGGCAATAAATACTCATAGAAATTAAAATGACATAAATAAACCTGAAACAAACCAAACCAGACCTTTTATGGACAGCCATGGCATTCAGTGGGGAAATGTGGTGAAATACAATTCTGATAATCTAAATTTTGTTTTATTTTGCTTTTCAAGACAGGGTATCTCTAAATAGCTCTGGATTTTCTGAAACTGACTACCCAGTTAATTAACTGATTGCCCAGTTAATCCTCCAATTCATAGAGATCCCCCTGCCTCTGCCTCCTCTATATACTGATTAAAGTCATGTGCCCGCCCATCTACTTTTTAAAACTGAATTCGAGGGGGTTTTGTGGAGGAAAAAAAAACTGAATTTGATCTTTGGGACCCCTCTAGTGAAATGTGAAAGTCAAGGCCATGCACTTGACTGCAAACACACAGACACAGACACACACACACACACACACACACACACACAGAGAGAGAGAGAGAGAGAGAGAGAGAGAGAGAGAGAGAGAGAGAGAGAGAGAGAGGAAGAGAGATGAACAGGTACAGAGACAGGGATGGAGAGATAGGAAGAGAGAGAACAAAAGAGGGAGAGGGAGAGGGAAAGAGAGATGGCTTAGTGGTTAAGAGCACTCAGTGCCCTTCCAGAGGTCCTGAGTTCTAATCGTGGCAACCAGGTGGTTGCTCACAACTATCTGAAATGGGATCTGATGCCCTCTTCGGGTGTGACTGAAGACAGTTAACAGCGTAGTTATATATAAAAAATAAATAAATCTTTAAAACAAAAAGATGAAGAGGGAGAGAGCTAGTGAGGGTGTGCATAAATGAAAAATTGTAATTATATATTTCTTATTATTCTTTTACTTTTTCAATTCAGTGTTTCTGTGTGTAGCTCTCTTTGTCCTGGAACTCACTCTGTAGGCCAGGCGGGCCTCCAACTGAAGATACACACCGCGTAGGTGTCCAGAGGATGGGAATTAAACACACATGCCACATCTATGCCAAATAAAATACCCTTTAAATGAAAATTTTAAATTCAATCCAAGTGGTGGTGAAACACAGCTTTAGTCCCAGAATATGTGAAGCCAAAGTAGGCAGATCTTTGAGTTCAATGCTAGCCTGGTCTCAAGAGGGAGTTGGAGGATTAACCAAGGCTACTCAGAGAACCCCTGTCTCAAGAAATCAAAATCAATACATAAAATAGGAGAGATCCTCTCAACGCTGAATGGTGATGTCCTTGCCGAGAGACAGGGAGGCATATGATGGGAAGGAGGCAGAGACTGGGGAAAGGCAAGTCAGTGCAGGAGAAGGATAATGGGGTATGTGTCGCATAAAAGGTGCCATTCTATTGTGCTTTGACCAAGAGAGGAGGAAAAGACCCTGAGTTGGGAAAGAAACACTTTGGCACAGCGTTCCCCACAACACTGGGTTATTAGTGTTCCGTCCATTTTGTAATTTGTGAGAGATGTTGGTATCTTTCCTTTCTGTATGAAGAAAAAATCGTGGCTAAGTACTTTGTCCATTGTGGCGAAAAAGTAGGTGTCCCTCATGGCGATGAGCAGGCCAGGTGGGATTCATGTACAGAAACATGGAGTGAGAATATGGTCACCAGGTAACAGCATAGGACAGCGACTAGGTGGGCCCAGGCATTTAGGTCATGACTTGAGAGGCTCTGAGTCCTTACGAGAAAGCAGGCAGAGTGGTGGATATAGGGTGACTGACAAGGGTGGAAGACAGACATGTGTGTGGCCTCTGGGCTAGAGGAAGAGGAATAAGGACTCAGTGACTGAGTTGCTGTCTGGTCTGCTGACACAGGAAGGTGACCCTTGGAGGCTCTGCTGTGAATGCCATGTGCATCTCACATGCCCTGTTCCCTGTCTTCTGTAACTTGGCTGTGGGATACAGGTAACTCCTAGGAAGCCTCCCCTTATTTCTGGTCCCTTTATTACCCATCATACTAAGAGATTCTCCGAGCCTCAACTTCTCTCCCAGTATTTGTTTTCCAACTTTACTGTCCTAATGGGTGCCACTTCCAAAGGCATCTATTTGGGCCCCTCTTTTGTCCTGCTGTTTCCATCGCCAACTGTGTCTCAGGGACCCTGGAGCTCCCTCATTCTCCTGCAAGGAATTGTCCTGTGGTCTCTCTCCCACTATCTGCCTCTGATTCTCATTATCCCTTGTTTCCTTTAATACTCAATATCCGAAGCTTCCAGAGTCAGGCTAAGTGCAATTGGGATCTGTTCCCAGAGAATCCCCTCTCTATTTTAAAACTCTGGAGACTGAGGCTAGGGATTCAAAAGGTGAGAAGTGGGTACACCTCTTGCTGGAACCCACTTGGGATAGTGCTGATATTTCCCAACAACATTCACACTTCTGCCTTCTTGAGAGAAATTGTTGCTAAGTTGGATTTCTGGCCCTCCTACCTCTGCCCAGACCCCACTGTGTTTGTCTGTGTCCTGAGGGAGACTTCTGTGGTCCTTCATTCCCAGCTGCCTGCCACCCTGCCAGACTGGGAGCCGGATGGGGAATTATGACTGATGAAACGGAGAAGGCCAGACACCCTGTGTAGTTGAGAAGAGGGTTGGGGTGGGTGGGCTGGAGGAATGAAGGGAAGTGTCTAGTACCCGTGTCCCTGATGGGCAGTATAGAACAGGGGTTATTTCCTGTGAGTGTCTGGCATCCATCCAACCTCCATGTATTGTTGTCTGAAGAGATGGGAGGAGATTAAAGTTGTATTTAGATAACAGAAAGTTTTCTTGTGTGATGGTTGGCCTGTGCTTGGCCCAGATTGGCAGTATTGCAAACTGTGGCCTTGTCAGAGTAGGAGTGTTGCTGTGACAGTTGTCTTGGAGACCCTCATCCTATCTGGCTTGAAGCTACTGTTCAGCTTGCTTCAGATGAAGATGAAGAAGTCCTCCATTCCTCTTGCAGTATGCCTGCCTGGGGCCTGCCATATTCCTGCCTTCAGGATATGAACTGGACATCTGAACCTGTTACCCAGCCCCAGTGAAATGTCTTTATAGAGCTGCCTTGGTCATGGTGTCTGTTCACTGACGTAAAATCCTACTAACAGGGAAGTTGGTACCAGAACTGGGGTACTGCTGTTTTACACCTGAACATGCCTTTGTCTGGATGAATATGGATTTTGGAGCTTACATATTGAAAGCAGTGGAGTATTTTAAATGGGGATCATTGGGCCATCCTAGTAGGAATATGGAAGAATTTTGTACTGACACTGATGTGACTTGTTGAGACTTGGGCCATGAGGTTTCAGTGAAGTATTTCAGCATGTGACTTAGATACTGTTTATGTACTGTTTTGGTTTAGAAGAATGTGGCTACTTTTGGCGCTTGACTGCAGAGCCTACCTCAGGCTCAGAGGAAGAGACTCAGATAAATTTCTTTGACATGGGAAGTCTCAGTAAAGTCTTTGTTCTTTGGTTATTTCTCCTGAAGACCTTTTTCAATGAGCTTAGCAAGCTGAAAAAGGGAAAATAAAAAAAAAAAAGGTACACTTCAAGTACTAAATGAGCACCAGGAAGTGCTATGGAGGTGAATTCTGTGATAAAGATTATTCACTTGAATTGACTGTTGACCTTCAGGTAATCCTACCCAGCAAAATGCAGATGTAGGCATGGTGGTACACACCTTTTATCCCAGGAGAAAATGCCCAGAACATGAGTTCAAGATCATCTTGGGACAAAGCAGGCTCTAGGTGAAGAAAGGCTTAATCCGAGGGATTATAACACACACCTTTAATATAAGCATTACAGTAGACTGAGCCCAGGAGATCTATGAGTTCTAGGACAGTCTACAGAGCAAGTTACAGGAAATCAAAGCTTAGGCAGAGAGGGACATGGGAAAAGAACGCTGGGAATACAGTGGGCGAGCGGGTCATGGTCTTGATCATGCAAAGGAACTGAGGCTTGGCAGCATGAAGAGAGGATATGGGTGACACCTACTTCAATGTGAGGACTCCAGGACATAGGAAATGCCAGTAGGGTGAGAAGATCACAAAAAACAGCACTGGTTGTTGATTGGATCAACCTGAGCTTAGAGCGTTACAGTGTAGACTCAACTGTGACTCCATGACTTCTCTAAACCCTCAGCCACAGTAGAAACTGAGTGGGAACAGACTCACTCACAGGCTTGGAGGCATTAATAACTCAGTGGTTATTAATGCCTGCTACTTGCCAGTACTTAGGTTAAATTCCCAACACCTGCATGGCAGGACATAACAATCTGAAGCACCAGGGGGACATGTGACCCTCCCACAACACCAATGAATGCACATTTTAAACATGATTTTCTGTCCACTGAACTTCAAGAGAGCCACTCTCTCAGGCCAAGCACTGATTAGAAAGCCGTAGACCATTTTCAATATGGTGAGGAGGAAGGAGGCTGAGGTGTCCCTCCTCCTTTAGAAAGACTCCCACATCAAAACAAACCCTTCTACCCACACTTCCTCCATCACGACTTCTTTTCCTTGCACAGTAACATTGTGTCAGCATCTTCTGCTCTCCCTCAGAACCTGAATGTCCCTGGATTCCCTGTCTTGCCATCTTCTGTGGCAGCCAGAGGATCCCGCACTTGAAGCCAGCCTGCTCTACAGAGTGAGTCCAGGACAGCCCCCTGCCCTACCACCTGCACACCTAAGCAGTGAGTTTCCCTAGTGCTGTCTGTCTGCAGAGAAACATTGGCCGTCAGCCCCCTGCAGGAACCACAGTAAAGACCACAGTAGGTGTCCAGGCACCTTCAACAGGAACTGTCTCCATTCCCTTCCACAGCCTGTGCACACTCCAAGCTCCAAGATGACCTCCGTACCTCAGCCTCTGGACAAACCCTTCTTCTCTTTAGGAGTTCACCTTGGGTGGGCTGTAGCTAATGCCTGGAACCCACTCTCAACAGAAGGTACAAGGTGGGGTCAGCCCCCCACTACATCCAAGGGATTCTAGGAAAGGAGGTGAAAAGAAGTGTTCCCTAGACCTTACTCCACACATTTCTATTCATGCTTCTCCAGGCTTTCTCCCAACTTTACCTTCTCTCGAAGGCTGTTTTCTGAATTGTTACTCCCTAATAGTCCCATGATTAAGCCTGTTCTGGTCTCCTAGGAAATCATGTCACAGGAATAGAGTAGAATTGTATTGTCTTTCCAGTTCATTTCTTTTGAGCCCCAAGATCCCAGGAAACACAAGGTCTAAGCTTTCCTTCACATCTTGGATTCTCCATCCTCCCAGCAGGTGCTCAGGGCAGTCAGTCACCATTAGAAGAAGCTGAAGTGTCCCCTTAGCCTCTGAACTGGTCCCCATCAGCACTTAGCAGCCAGACAGAACCTTGGCACCTGTGGTTTTTGCATTGCTATAGAGGTGCAGTGAGATCCTCTCAGCACAGGTATGGTTGGAAGAAGTCTCAGAGAGTCTGACCAGTTCAGACTTCACTGTCTTCAGACACAGCCTCGCTGCTCTAGAATGGCAGAGTGAGCTGTCCAGTCTAGATGGGAAGACCACGACCAATGATTTTTTTATATCCACCACAGACTCCGGCAATTCTTAAAAAAATCAACAGCCTTTATTGTGTGACAGAGATTACAGATCTAGTTTAGCTCTCATGACAAAAAGGGACAGCGGTATAAAAGTACAATCAATGCAATCACAGTACAATAGACAGGATGGGATATGCAGTCATTCCATGGTCTTTGGCTGCCTCCAAGAGGTTTGTGTGTGAGGTGGGTGATAGGGTTGCATAGCGAGTCCCTCTCATCTGGACAGTAAGCCTTCAGGCCTGAGGCTATAGGGAGGACGTGTTTCAGTCTCAGTTGAATTCAGAACAACCTGCAGGAGAAGAGGCACATTTGTTTATCTTAATATTATGGTACAAAAAAAAGGACAAATATGGTAGGAAGAGCCCTTCCCAGTCTATAGTACCCCAGCCTCCAAACCATCATTTAAGCAGGTTGGGCAGCCGGCTAAGAAACACATTAGTTATTGGGACAGAAAGACCCAACTTACGAATGGTTGGTAGGGGATCCACGGAGGTGACCCAAATGCTCTCTAGAGGAGCTTTGGAGGGTGGATTTTGAGGAGTATGATGATCCGCTGGTCTGAGGTCATGCTGTAGTCCTTGGCATTTGGACATCACAAGGCCACAGATGCACAGGAGGGCGAAGATGACCCAAAAGACGATCAGTGCAATGCTAGGGAGGTAGGGGATGGTATTGTCATAAGTGCCTAAGCCATGTGCTCTTGCTGCACCTCCTCCATTCCCCAACCCACCCTGATTCTAGTGGATCCAGCCCTCAGTGAATGAAGCCCTTGGCTTACGTGAAGTGTTCAGTATCAGGATCCCAGTTCTTGCTTTCCTGACAGCATTCATTTTCATAGCATATGAATCCTTTGGGGCAGTGTCTAGTCAGGACAAACAGGAATGGGGAGATACCGATGAAATCCATGCCTCAAATGAAAGGGTCCCTACTTCCCCAGACACCTAGGACCTCAAGTGCAAGCCTCCCTCAGTGAGTGCGGGGTACAGATCTATCCTGTGTTCACCGGCAGGAATTGGTGTGTGGACCTGAGACCTGAGGTCAGAGTTCTCCATGGCAGTAAAGAGCCCTTTTTCCTCAGGCAGAGTGATCTGCTGAGGATCTAACAGGGGAGGCAGGAGTGCCACACGGATCATTTTTGTCTCCCCCCTCCGAATCATGAAGGGTTTGGAATTAGTAGGAGTTACAGACCAGCAGTTCTCAAGCATTGGCAAGGTGACAGGGGCTGTGGTTTCATTAAAAGTGATATGAATTACATATCTGTCCTCATATCCAGGGCAGAATCTGAGCACACACCAGTCCCCACTGCCTTACTGACATCATCCACAACGTCCCATACTTACAAGTCTTCACAGTTCTGTAGAGTCTGTGGAAGGAAAAAGACAGAGGTCAGAGGTCACAGCCTGGGAGTTAGGTCTCAGGTGCTAGAATGCTTGTCCAGCGGGGCAATGAATCAGGTAGATGTGGGTAAACCAGGAGTTGATGTCCATCAGTACAGAACTCAAATGAAGGCAGGACTTCAAGATACACAGCCCAGGTGACGCCTAATACCGTAAAGGAATATCTGCCTCAGAAAGAACTGGGGCTACTCTCTGCTCAGACACTGTTACAGACAGGGTGTCTCAGAATCTCAGTTCCTCCAACTACCATGTCCAGAGGCAGCAACTGGAGCCTATCTCTGCTCCCTCACTAGCTGGGATTAAAGGCTTGAAGAACCAAAGAAGCTCCTTCACCCTTTTTTTATTGAGACAGGCACGGTGGTCACCGTGTTACTCTGGCTAGCCTGCAATATGGAGATCTACAGATCTTTGCCAAAGACCTATGAATTAAAGATATGCCCCACTACACTTGGATTCCACACACATCATTGGAACTTGGACTAGGAAGCCACCTTTAGTGGATCCTTAGCTCCACCGATCCCCTCCCCCAGGGACAACCTCAGCCCGTCACTTCCCATACACCCACCAGTCACTTTCATCAGTAGAGACAACTCTGGGAGTTCACTAAACATACTCATGACTTATCCATCCTCAGGTCCCCGTGGGAAACCCCAGCCCTGTATTCTTCAGGATTTTGAGGCACCCACGGTCTACATACAGAATCCCATGCTGACCATAGCAGTACTGCATAAAGTCTTAATCAGACTCTCTTCCTCCAGGTATCAAAGCATTGCCCTCTCTGGCTCCTTCACCTCAAACCATCGCCATGTGTGGTGGAGCATGCCTCCATCTGAGAACTCCACAGGTTCTAGGACAGCTAGAAGTAGACCCTGTGCCATCCAATGAAGACTAGGAAGGCAGCTTTGGCTTCGGTAAAGATCATTCCAGTAGCCTCCATTTCCCTCCTACACAATCAGATATGTGCCTAATAGAGGCAATGAACTACACCCCAAGATCACCAGCCTTAAGGCAACAGGGAAGGAAATTCTCCTCACCCAGACAAGCAAGTCAGTTTCCTCAATCTGACTCAGACTTTAATAAGACATATCAAGACTAAAACGGGGGTCAAACATTCTATTCAGGGCTCTACGTGGGACAAATACTCAGGTAACAACACAGTCCTGCCATGACTACAGCCCCAGGTTTCCCAAGGGCCTCCCTCAGAGGTCCCTCCCTCCTTTTTCCCAGAACAGAACAGAAGAAAGTTACAGATTGCCAGTGGTTAAGGGAATTCCTGACATGGAAAGGCTGAGACTGGGCTCCAAGGAAAGCTTCTGCCTCATGGAGTCCTCCAAAGCCAAAGAGTTTTGCTTACCTCATTGCTGCTTACTCCTTGCAGACTGGATATCAGGCCAAAGATCAGAGTGAGTGTGCCCAGGACCCAGGATTCCTGCATCCTGGCAAGAGAGCCTATGAGCTTAGAGAAGGGCAGAGTTAACACACTGGAGTTGGGCCGGATCAGGGCTTAGAGACTCTCCAGAGCTCAGGAAAGGAAGGAGAGAGGAGCTGGCCCTGCTTGAGTTTGAGGATGGAGGAATTGGAAGGTTAGCAGAGCTTGAATACCAACTTGGTGAGTTGGATGGAGCAGAAGGCTCTGGAACTTCCTCCCTTCTTTTGTGCTTAAATAGTGTTTAGAACAGGGCGTGGCGACACACCTTTAATCCCATCACTAAGCACTAAGCAGGCACAGCTCTGTTGAGTTCAAAACTACTATGATACCATATGTTGGATCCGGGAAAGCCAGGGTTAAATTTCAAAAGCCCAGTGGTGTTAGCACAAGCCTTTAACTCCCCCACACTCAGGACATAGAAAGAGGTGGATCTCTGGGGCTAGCCTGGTCTACGGAGGGTGTTCCTGGACAGCCAACACTACATACAGAAACCCTTTGGATATCAGGAGGGGAAACTGTCTGGGGAGGTGACTTAGGGGTTTGAGCAGCTGTCCTTGGACCTGGATTCTGTGTCCAGCATTTACATAGAAGATGGCTCACAATCATCAGAAAGTCTACTTTTAGGTCATACCATCTTCTGAACTCTGAGGGCATCAGGAATACATATGATGCACACACATCAGGGCAATAAATACTCATACAAATTAAAATGACATAAATAAACCTTAAACAAACCAAACCAGACCTTTTATGGACAGCCATGGGATTCAGTGGGGAAATGTGCTGAAATACAATCCTGATAATCTAAATTTTGTTTTATTTTGCTTTTCGAGACAGGGTATCTCTAAATAGCTCTGGATTTTCTGAAACTGACTACCCAGTTAATTCACTGATTGCCCAGTTAATCCTGCAATTCATAGAGATCCCCCTGCCTCTGCCCCTTCTATATACTGATTAAAGTCATGTGCCCAACCATTTACTTTTTAAAACTGAATTCGAGGGGGTTGTGTGGAGAAAAAAAAAACTGAATTCGATCTTTGGGACCCCTCTAGTGAAATGAGAAAGTCAAGGCCATGCACTTGATTGCAAACACACAGACACAGACACACAGACACAGACACACAGAGACACACACGCATGCACACCCACGCACACACACACAGAGAGAGAGAGAGAGAGAGAGAGAGAGAGAGAGAGAGAGAGAGAGAGAGGAACAGAGACAGAGACAGGGATGGAGAGATAGGAAGAGAGAGAACAAAAGAGGGAGAGGGAGAGGCCTGGAGAGATGGCTCAGTGGTTAAGAGCACTCAGTGCCCTTCCACAGGTCCTGAGTTCAAATCGTGGCAACCAGGTGGTTTTCCACAACTATGTGAATTGGATCGGATGCCCTCTTCTGGTGTGACTGAAGACAGTTAACAGCGTAGTTATATATAAAAAATAAATAAATCTTTCAAACAAAAAGATGAAGAGGGAGAGAGCTAATGAGGGTGTGCATGAATGAAAAATTGTCATTTAAATATTTTTTATTATTCTTTTACTTTTTCAATTCAGTGTTTCTATATGTAGCTCTCTTTGTCCTGGAACTCACTCTGTAGGCCAAGCAGGCCTCCAACTGAAGATACACAACCCGTAGGTGTCCAGAGGATGGGGATTAAACACATGTGCCACATCTATCCCATATAAAATACCCTTTAAATGAAAAATTTAAATTCAATCGAAGTGGTGGTGAAACACAGGTTTAGTCCCAGAATGTGGGAGGACAAAGTAGGCAGATCTTTCAGTTCAATGCTAGCCCGGTCTCAAGAGGGATTTGGAGGATAAACAAGGCTACTCAGAGAAACCCTGTCAAAGAAATCAAAATCAATACAGAAAACAGGAGAGAACCTCTCAACACTGAATGGTGCTGTCCTTCCCAAGAGATAGGGAGGCATATGATGGGAAGGAGGCAGAGACTGGGGAAAGGCAAGTCATTGCAGAGAAGGATAATGGGGTATGTGTCACATAAAAGGTGCCAATCCTTTCTGCTTTGACCAAGAGAGGAGGAAAAGACCCTGAGTTGGGGAAGAAACACTTTGACACAGCTTTCCCCACAGCACTGTGTTATTAGTGTTCCCTCTGTTTTGTAATTTGTGGGGAGATGTTGGTATCTTTCCTTTCTGTCTGAAGAAAAAATCGTGGCTAAGCACTTTGTCCATTGTGCCCAAAAAGTTGGTGTCCCTCACGGCGATGAGCAGGCCAGGTGGGATTCATGTACAGAATCAGGGAGTGAGAGTGTGGCCACCAGGTAACAGCATAGGCCAGCGCCTATGTGGGCCCAAGCATTTAGGTCATGACTTCAGAGGCTCTGAGACCTTAGGAGAAAACAGGCAGACTGGTGGATGTAGGATGACTGACAAGGGTGGAAGACAGACATGTGTGTGGCATCTGAGCTAGAGGAAGGGGCATAAGGACTTAGTGACTGAGTTGCTGTCTGGTCTGGTGACACAGAAAGGTGACCCTTGGAGGCTCTGCTGTGAATGCTATATGCATCTCACATGCCCTGTTCCCTCTCCTCTGTAACTTGGCTGTGGGATACAGGTAACTTCTAGGAAGCCTCCCCTTATTTCTGGTCCCTTTATTACCTGTCATTCTGAGAAATTCTCCAAGCCTCAACTTCTCTCCCAGTCTTTGTTTTCCAGCTTTACTGTCCTAATGGGTGCCACTTCCAAAGGTATCTGTTTGGGCCCCTCTGTTGTCCTGCTGTTTCCATCACCAACTGTGTCTCAGGGACCCTGCAGCTCCCTCATTCACCTGCAAGGAATTGTCCTGTGGTCTCTCTCCCACTATCTGCCTGTGACTCTCATTATCCCTTGTTTCCTTTAATGCTCAAAATCAGAACCTTACAGAGTCAGCCCAAGTGCAATTGGGATCTGTTCCCAGAGAATCCCCCCTCTATTTTAAATCTCTGGAGACTATGGCTGGGGATTCAAAAGGAGGGAGGTGGGTGTGCCTCTTGCTGGAACCCCCTTGGGACAGTGCTGATATTTCCCAACAACATTCACACTTCTTCCCTCTTGAGAGAAATTGTTGCTAAGTTAGATTTCTGGCCCTCCGGCCTCTGCCCAGGCCCCAATGTGTCTGTCTGTGTGCTTATAGAGAATTCTGTGGTCCTTCATAGCCTGCTGCCTGCCACCCTGCCAGACCGGAAGCCCCCCTGGAATTAGGTCTCAAGAAGAGGAGAAGGCCAGACACCCTGTGTAGTTGACAAGAGTGTTGGGGTGGGTGGGCTGGAGAAATGAAGGGAAGTGTTTAGTACCCGTGTCCCTGATGGCAGTATGGAACAGGGGTTATTTCCTTTGAGTATCTGGCATCCATCCAACCTCCATGTATTCTTGTTGAGGAGAGGGGAGGAGATTAAAATTGTATTGAGATAACAGAAAGTTTTTCTTGTGTGATGGTTGGCATGTGCTTGGCCCAGATTGGCAGTATTGCAAACTGTGTCGAGATTGGAGTAGGAGTGTCACTGTGACATTTGGCTTGGAGACCCTCATCCTATCTGGCTTGAAGTTACTGTTCAGCTTGTTTCTGATGAAGATGAAGAAGTCCTCCATTCTTCTTGCAGTATGCCTGCCTTGGGGCTGCCATATTCCTGCCTCCATGATATGAACTGGACATCTGAACCTGTTACCCAGCCCCAGTGAAATGTCTTTATAGAGGTGCCTTGGTCATGGTGTACATTCCCTGAGGTAAAAACCTAAGTAATAGACAAGTCGGTATCAGAACTGGGGTATTGCTGTCATACGTCTGAACATGCCTTTGTTTGGATGAATATGGATTTTATAGCTTTAAATATCCAAAGCACTGGACTGTTTTAAATGGGGATCATTGGGCCATCCTAGTAGGAATATGGAAGAATTTTGTACTCACACTGATGTGACTTGTTGAGACTTGGGCCATCAAGTTCCAGTGAAGTATTTCAACATGTGTCTTAGATACTGTTTATGTACTGTTTTGGTTTAGAAGAATGTGGCTACTTTTGGCCCTTGACTGAAGAGTCTACCTCAGGCTCAGAGGAAGAGACTCAGATAAATTTCTTTGACATGGGAAGTCTCAGCAAAATCTTTGTTCTTTGGTTATTTCTCCTGAACAGACTTTTCAATGAGCTTAGCAAGCTGAAAAAGTAAAAATAAAAAGAAAAATGCACACTCGAGTACTAAAGGAGCACCAGGAAGTGCTATGGAGCTGAATTCTATGATAAAGATAATTGAATTTAATTGTGTGTTTCCCTTCAGGTAAGATCCTACCCAGCAAAATGTAGATGCAGGCATGGTGGTACACACCTTTTATCCCAGGAGAAAAGGCCCAGGACATGAGTTCAAGACCATCCTGGGACAAAGCAGGCTCTAGGTGAAGAAAGGCTTAATCCCAGGGATAATATCACACACCTTTAATACAAGCGTTTCAGGAGACTGAGCCCTGCAGGTCTATTAGTTCCAGGACAGCCTGCAGAGCACTATCCAGGAAATCAAAGCTTAGGCAGAGTGGGACATGGGAAACAGAACGCTGGGAATGCAATGGGGGAGCGGGTCACGGTCTTGATGGCGCTCAGCAGAACTCAGCTGGTTCTTCCATGCGGCTCTGGCTTCCCAGATAGAACAGAAGGGATGACAGGGACGACTGATGTTGTTTAACTAGAGCTGAGAAATGAGCTGTGATTAAGAAGAGAGCATTGTCG
The DNA here is from genome assembly GCF_021556685.1 of Rattus norvegicus. Classification (NCBI taxonomy): domain Eukaryota; kingdom Metazoa; phylum Chordata; class Mammalia; order Rodentia; family Muridae; genus Rattus; species Rattus norvegicus. Next base: position 85,991,360 of record NC_141543.1, read on the forward strand.
CTGAGGTAGGGGAAGTATTTCCAGTGAGCTCAAAGTTGCTGTGTTCAGGGATAGCCAAGGTTGTACCACATGCTGCAGCTGTACTTGCTAATGTGTGAGAGTCACCCAGGTGGTACTGGTTTTGAAGGCACAAAGCAGTGATGAAGAACACCTGAGGCTTGGAATTGTGAGAGAGCATGGAAGGCCGTTGATGAAGGTGCAGCTTCAGTTGCAGTTGATGGTCCAGGACAGAAGAGGTCATATAAAGGGACTGAGGCTTGGCACCATGAAGAGAGCCTATGAGAGGATATGGGTGATGCCTACTTCATTGTGAGGACCCCTGCATATTGGAGATGCCAGGAATATGAGATGATTGCCAACAACAGCAGTGGCAGGTGAGTGGATCAACCAGAGCTTAGAGCACTACAGTGTAGGCTCACCTGTGACACCATGACTTCTATAAACCCTCACCCACTTCTCGAAACCCTCAGAAACTGAGTGGGAAAAGACTCTGTCAGACGCCTGGAGAGAAGGGTCAGTGGTTATTTATGCCTGCTACTTGTCAGTACTTAAGTTCAATTCCCAACACCCGCATGGCAGTTCATAAACATCTGAAACACCAGGGGGACCTGTGACCCTCCCACACCGATGAATGCACATTTTAAACATAATATTCCAGCCACTGAACTTCAGGAGAGCCACTCTCTGCAGGCCAAGCACTGATTGGAAAGCCGTAGACCATCTTCAATATGGTCAGGGGGAAGGAGGCTGAGGTGTCTGTCCTCCATTAGAAAGACTCCCACATCAAAACAAACCTGTCTCCTCACACTCCCTCCATCATGACTTCTTTTCCCTGCACAGTAACATTTTGTCACCATCTACTGTTCTCGCTCAGAGTCTGAATGTCCCTGGATTCCCTGTCTTGCCATCTTCTGTGGCAGCCAGAGGATTCCACACTTCAAGCCAGCCTGCTCTACAGAGTGAGTCCAGACAGCCCCCTGCCCTGCCTGCACACCTAAGCAGTGAGTTTCACAGGTATGGATGAAGACGTCTCAGAGAGTCTGACCAGTTCAGTCTTCACTGTCTTCCAGGCACAGACTGGCTTCTGTAGAATGGCAGAGTGAGCTGTCCAGTCTAGATGGGAAGACCACGACCAATGATTTTTTTATATCCACCACAGACTCCGGCAATTCTTAAAAAAATCAACAGCCTTTATTGTGTGACAGAGATTACAGATCTAGTTTAGCTCTCATGACAAAAAGGGACAGTGGTATAAAAGTACAATCAATGCAATCACAGTACAATAGACAGGATGGGATATGCAGTCATTCCATGGTCTTTGGCTGCCTCCAAGAGGTTTGTGTGTGAGGTGGGTGATAGTGTTGCATAGCGAGTCCCTCTCATCTGGCCAGTAGGGCCTTCAGGCCTGAGGCTGTATGGAGGACGTGTTTCAGTCCCAGTTGAATTCAGAACAACCTGAAGGAAAAGAGGCACATTTGTTTTTCTTAATATCTTGGTACAAAAAAAAGGACATATACGGTAGGAAGAGACCTTCCCCTTCTATAATCCCCCAGCCTCCAAACCATTACTTAAGCAGGCTGGACAGCTGGCTATGAAACACATTAGTTATTGGGACAGAAAGACCCAAATACGATGGTTGGTAGGGGATCCACGGAGGTGACCCAAATTCTCTATAGAGGATCTTGGGAGTGTGGATTTGGAGGAGACTGATTATCTGCTGATCTGAGGTCATGCTGCAGTCCTTTGCTCTTGCACATCACAAGGCCATAGATGCACAGGAGGGCAAAGGTGATGACACAAAAGGCAATCAGTGAGATGCTAGGGATGTGGGGGATGGTATTGTCATAAGTGCCTAAGCCATGTGCCCTTGCTGGACCTCCTCCATTCCCCAACCCACCCTGATTCTAGTGGATCCAACTCTCAGTGAATGAAGCCCTGGGCTTAAGTGAAGCGTTCAGTATCAGGATCCCAGATCTTGCTTTCCTGACAGCATTCATTGTCACAGCATTTGAATCCTTTGGGGCAGTGTCTAGTCAGGACAAACAGGAATGGGGAGATACCGATGAAATCTGTGCCTCAAACCAAAGGGTCCCTGCTTCCCTATACACCTAGGACCTCAAGTGCAAGCCTCCCTCAGTGGGTGTGGGGTACAGATCTATCCTGGGTTCACAGGCAGGAATTGGTGTGTGGACCTGAGACCTGAGGTCAGAGTTCTCCATGGCCGTAAGGGGCCCTTTTTCCTCAGTCAGAGTGATCTGCTGAGGATCTTTTTTTTTTTTTTAGATTTATTTATTTATTGTATATAAATACACTGTACCTATCTTCAGACACACCAGAAGAGGGCCTCAGATCTCATTACGGATGGTTGTGAGCTACCACGTGGTTACTGGGATTTGAACTCAGGACGTCTGGAAGAGCAATCAGTGCTCTTAGCCGCTGAGCCATCTCTCCAGCCCCTCTGTTGAGGATCTTACAGGGGAGGCATGAGTGCCACACGGATCATTTTTGTCTCCCCCCTCCCAACCATGGAAGGTTGGGAATTAGCAGGAGTTACAGACAGGAGATCTCAAGCATTGGCAAGGTGACAGGGGCTGTGGTCATTAAAAGTGATATGAATTACATATCTGTCCCCATATCCAGGGCAGAATCGGAGCACACACCAGTCCCCACTGCCTTACTGACATCATCGAAATGTCCCATACTTACAAGTCTTCCCAGGTGCATACAGTCTGTGGGAGGAAAAAGAATGAGATCACAGGTCACAGCCTGGGAGTTGGGTCTCAGGTGCTAAAATGCTTGTCCACCCAGGCAATGAATCAGGTAGATGTAGGTAAACCAGGATTTGATGTCCATCAGTACAGAACTCAAATGAAGACAGGACTTCAAGATACATAGCCAAGGCGAGGCCTAATACCGTAAAGGAATATCTGCCTCAGAAAGAACTGGGGCTACTCTCTGCTCAGACACTGTTCCAGACCGTGGGTCTCAGAATCTCAGTCCCTGTAACTACCATGTCCAGAGGCAGCAACTGGAGCCTATCTCTGCTCCCTCACTAGCTGGGATTAAAGGCTTGAAGAACCAAGGAAGCTCCTTCACCATTTTTCTTATTGACACAGGCAAGAGGATCACTGTGTTACCCTGGCTAGCCTGCTATGGAGATCTACAGATCTCTGCCAAAGACCTCTGAAGTAAAGATATGCCCCACTACCCTTGGATTCCACACACATCATTGGAGCTTGGCCTAGGAAGCCACCTTTAGTGGATCCTTAACTCCACAGCTCCCCTTCCCCAGGGACAACCTCAGCCCCTCACTTCGCATACACCCACCAGTCACTGTCATCAGTAGAGACAACTCTGGGGTTCACTAAACATACTCATGTCTTATCCATCCTCAGGTCCCCGTGGCAAACCCCTACCCTGTATTCTTCAGTATTTTGAGGCACCCACGGTCTCCATACAGAATCCCATGCTGACCATAGCAGTACTGCATAAAGTCTTAATCAGACTCTCTTCCTCCAGGTATCAAAGCCTTGCCCTCTCTGGCTCCTTCACCTCAAACCATCGCCATGTGTGGTGGAGCATGCCTCCATCTGAGAACTCCACAGGTTCTAGGGCAGCTAGAAGCAGACCCTGTGCCAACCAATGAAGACTAGGAAGGCAGCTTTGGCTTCGGTAAAGATCATTCCAGTAGCCTCCACGCCCTCCTACACACTCAGACAGGTGCCTAATAGAGGCAATGAACTACACCCCAAGGTCACCAGCCTTAAGGCAACAGGGAAGGAAATTCTCCTCACACAGACAAGCAAGTCAGTTTCCTCAATCTGACTCAGACATTAATAAGACATATCAAGACTAAAACGGGGGTCAAACATTCTATTCAGGGCTCTACTTGGTAAAAATACTCAGTTAACAACACAGTCCTGCCATGACTACAGCCCCAGGTTTCCGAAGGGCCTCCCTCAGAGGTCCCTCCCTCCTTTTTCCCAGAACAGAACGAATAAAGTTAACGATTGCCCGTGGTTAAGGGAATTCCTGACATGGTAAGGCTGAGACTGGGCTCCAAGGAAAGCTTCTGCCTCAGGGGGTCCTCCAAAGTCAAAGAGTTTTGCTTACTTCATTGCCCCTTACTCCTTGCAGACTGCGTATCAGGCCAAAGATCAGAGTGAGTGTGCCCAGGACCCAGGATTCCTGCATCCTGGCTAGAGGGCCTATGAGCTTAGATAAGGGCAGAGTTAACACACTGGAGTTGGGCCGGATCAGGGCTTAGAGCCTAGCCAGAGCTCAGGGAAGGGAAGGTGAGAGGAGCTGGCCCTGCTGGAATTTGAGGATGGAGGAATTGGAAGGTTAGCAGAATTTTCTTTACTAACTTGGTGAGTTGTATGAAGCAGAACACTCTGGAACTTAGTCTGTTGTTCTGTGCTTAAATAGTGTTTAGAGCAGGGCGTGGCGACACACCTTTAATCCCATCTCTATGCAGGCAAAGTTCTGTGAGTTCAAAGCTACTATGATACAATGTGTTGGATCCGGGACAGCCAGGGTTAAATTTCAGAAACCCAATGGTATTAGAACAAGTCTTTAATTCCCCAGCACTCAGGACATAGAAAGAGGTGGATCTCTGGGGCTAGCCTGGTCCGCGGAGGGGGTTCCTGGACAGCCAACACTCCAGAAGGAAACCCTTTGGGTATCAGGAGGGGAAACTGTCTGGGGAGGTGACTCAGGGGTTAGAGCAGCTCTCCTTGGACATGGATTCTGTGTCCAGCATCTACATAGAAGATGGCTCACAATCATCAGAAAGTCTACTTTTAGGTCATACCATCTTCTGAACTCTGAGGGCATCAGGCATACATATGATGCACACTCATCAGGGCAATAAATACTCATACAAATTAAAATGACATAAATAAACCTTAAACAAACCAAACCAGACCTTTTATGGACAGCCATGGGATTCAGTGGGGAAATGTGCTGAAATACAATCCTGATAATCTAAATTTTGTTTTATTTTGCTTTTAGAGACAGGGTATCTCTAAATAGCTCTGGATTTTCTGAAACTGACTACATTGCCCAGTTTATCCAACAATTCATAGAAATCCTCATGCCTCTGCTCCCTCTATATACTGATTAAAGGCATGTGCCCACCCATCTACTTTTTAAAACTGAATTCGAGGGGGTGGTGTGGAGAAAAAGAAAAGTAACTTAATTCGATCTTTGGGACCCTTCTAGTGAAATGAGAATGTCAAGGCCATGCACTTGACTGCAAACACACAGACACAGACACAGACACAGACACACACACACACACACACACACACACACACACACACAGATACCCACACACACACACACACACAAACACAGAGAGAGAGAGAGAGAGGAACAGAGACAGAGACAGGGATGGAGAGATAGGAAGAGAGAGAACAAAAGATGAAGAGGGAGAGGGCTGGAGAGATGGCTCAGTGGTTAAGAGCACTCAGTGCTCTTCCACAGGTCCTGAGTAGACATCGTGGCAACCAGGTGGTGGATCAAACTATGTGAAATGGGATCAGATGCCCTCTTCTGGTGTGACTGAAGACAGTTAACAGCGTAGTTATATATAAAAAATAAATAAATGTTTAAAACAAAAAGATGAAGAGGGAGAGAGCTAGTGAGGGTGTTCATGAATGAAAAATTATAACTTAAATAATTCTTATTATTCTTTTACTTTTTCAATTCAGTGTTTCTATGTGTAGCTCTCTTTGTCCTGGAACTCACTCTGTAGGCCAGGCGGGCCTCCAACTGAAGATACACACCCCGTAGGTGTTCAGGATGGGGATTAAACACATGTGCCACATCTATGCCATATAAAATACCCTTTAAATGAAATTTTAAAATTCAATCCAAGGGTTGGTGAAACACAGCTTTAGTCCCAGAATGTGTGAGGCCAAAGTAGGCAGATATTTGAGCTCAATGCTAGCCTGGTTTCAAGAGGGAGTTGGAGGATAACCAAGGCTACTCAGAGAAACCCTGTCTCAAGAAATCAAAATCAATACATAAAACAGGAGAGATCCTCTCAACACTGAATGGTGATGTCCTTGCCCAGAGACAGGGAGGGATATGATGGGAAGGAGGCAGAGACTGTTGAAAGGCAAGTCAGTGCAGGAGAAGGATAATGGGGTATGTGTCACATAAAAGGGGCCATTCCTTTGTGCTTTGACCAAGAGGGGAGGAAAAGACCCTGAGTTGGGAAAGAAACACTTTGGCCCAGCGTTCCCCACAGCACTGGGTTATTAGTGTTCCCTCTGTTTTGTAATTTGTGGGGAGATGTTGGTATCTTTCCTTTCTGTCTGAAGAAAAAATCGTGGCTAAGCACTTTGTCCATTGTGCCCAAAAAGTTGGTGTCCCTCACGGTGATGAGCAGGCCAGGTGGGATTTATGTACAGAATCATGGAGCCAGAATATGTCCACCAGGTAACAGCATAAGCCTGCGACTAGGTAAGCCCAGGCATTTAGGTTATGGCTTGAGAGGCTCTGAGACCTTACAAGATATCAGGCAGAGTGGTGGATGTAGGGTGACTGACAAGAGTTGAAGACAGACATGTGTGTGGCATCTGAGCTAGAGGAAGGGGTATAAGGACTCAGTGACTGAGTTGCTGTCTGGTCTGGTGACACAGAAAGGTGACCCTTGGAGGCTCTGCTGTTAATGCCATGTGCATCTCACATCCCCTGTTCCCTGTCCTCTGTAACTTGGCAGTGGGATACAGGTAACTTCTAGGAAGCCTCCCCTTATTTCTGGTCCCTTTATTACCCGTCATACTGAGAGATTCTCCAAGCCTCAACTTGTCTCCCAGTCTTTGTTTTCCAACTTTAGTGTCCTAATGGGTGCCACTTCCAAAGGCATCTATTTGGGCCCCTCTGTTGTCCTGCTGTTTCCATCACCAACTGTGTCTCAGGGACCCTGCAACTACTTCATTCTCCTGCAAGGAATTGTCCTGTGGTCTCTCTCCCATTATCTGCCTCTGATGCTCATTATCCCCAGTTTTCTAGAATGCTCAAATCAGAACCTTCCAGAGTCAGGCCAAGTACATTGGGATCTGTTCCCAGAGAATCCCCTCTCTGTTTTAAATCTCTGGAGACTGAGGCTAGGGACACAAAAGGGGGGAGGTGGGTATGCCTCTTACTGGAACCCCCTTGGGACAGTGCTGACATTTCCCAACAACATTCACACTTCTGCCCTCTTAAGAGAAATTGGTGCTAACTTGGATTTCTGTCCCTCGGCCTCTGCCCAGGCCCCACTGTGTCTGTCTTTGTCCTGAGGGAGACGTCTGTGGTCTTTTCATCCCTGCTGCCTGCCACCCTGCCAGACTGGGAGCCCGCCCTGGAATTATGACTGATCAAAGAGGAGAAGGCCAGACACCTTGGGTAGTTGTGAAGAGGTTTGGGGTGGGTGGGTTGGAGAAATGAAGGGAAGTGTCTAGTACCCGTGTCCCTGATGGGCAGAATGGAGCAGGTGCTTATTTCCTGTGAGTGTCTGGCATCCATCCAACCTCCATGTATTGTTGTCTGAGGAGACGGGAGGAGATTAAAGTTGTATTTAGATAACAGAAAGTTTTTCTTGTGCGATGGTTGGCATGTGCTGGGCCCAGATTGGCACTATTGCAAACTGTGTCGATATTGGTGTAGGAGTGTCGCTGTGACAGTTGGCTTGGAGACCCTCATCCTATGGGGCTTGAAGCTACTATTCAGCTTACTTCAGATGAAGATGAAGAAGTCCTCCATTCCTCTTGCAGTATGCCTGCCTGGGGGCTGCCATATTCCTGCCTTCATGATAGGAACTGGACATCTTAACCCTTTACCGAGCCCCAGTGAAATGTCTTTATAGAGTTGCCTTGGTCATGGTGTCTGTTCGCTGAGGTAAAACCCTACTAACAGGGAAGTAGGTACCAGAAGTGGGGTACTGCTGTTTTAGACCTGAACATGCCTTTGTCTGGATGAATATGGATTTTAGAGCTTTAAATATCCAAAGCACTGGACTGTTTTAAATGGGGATCAATGGGCCATCCTAGTATTAATATGGAAGAATTTTGTACTGAGAGTGATGTGATTTGTTGAGACTTGGGTCATGAGGTTTCAGTGAAGTATTTCAACATGTGTCTTAGATACTGTTTATGTACTGTTTTGGTTTAGTAGAATATGGCTACTTTTGGCCCTTGACCTCAGAGCCTACCTAAGGCTCAGAAGAGACTCAGATAAATTTCTTTGACATAGGAAGTCTCAGTAAAGTCTTTGTTCTTTGGTTATTTCTCCTGAAGACCTTTTTCAATGAGCTTAGCAAGCTGAAAAAGGAAAAAAAAAAAGGTACACATCAAGTACTAAATGAGCAACAGGAAGTGCTGTGGAGCCGAATTCTGTGATAAAGATTATTCACTTGAATTGACTCTTGACCCTCAGGTAATCCTACCCAGCAAAATGCAGATGTAGGCATGGTGGTACACACCTTTTATCCCAGGAGAAAATGCCCAGAACATGAGTTCAAGCCATCATGGGACAAAGCAGTCTCTCAGTGAAGAAAGGCTTAATCCGAGGGATAATAACACACACCTTTAATATAAGCATTACAGGAGACTGAGTGCAGCAGATCTATGAGTTCTAGGACAGTCTTCAGAGCAAGTTACAGGATCAAAGCTTAGGCAGAGAGGGACATGGGAAACAGAACGCTGGGAATACAATGGGCGAGCGGGTCATGCTCATGATCATGCAAAGGAACTGAGGCTTTGCACCATGAAGAGAGGATATGGGTGACACCTACTTCAATGTGAGGACTCCAGCACATAGGAGATGCCAGTAGCATGAGATGATCACAAAAAACAGCAGTGGTTGTTGATTGGATCAAACTGAGCTTAGAGCACTACAGTGTAGGCTCACCTGTGACACCATGACTTCCCTAAACCCTCAGCAACAGTAGAAACTGAGTGGAACAGACTCACTCAGAGGCCTGGAGAGAGGGGTCAGTGGTTATTAATGCCTGCTACTTGCCAGTACTTAGGTTCAATTCCCAACACCCACATGGCAGGACATAACCATCGGAAACACCAGGGGGACCTGTGACCCTCCCACAACACCAATGAATGCACATTTTAAACATGATATTCCAGCCAATGAACTTCAGGAGAGCCACTGTCTCAGGCCAATCACTGATTGGAAAGCCCTAGACCATCTTCAATATGGTGGGGAGAAAAGAGGCTGAGGTGTCCCTCCTCCTTTAGAAAGAATCCCACATCAAAACAAACCCTTCTACCCACACTCCCTCCATCACGACTTCTTTTCCCTGCACAGTAACATTTTGTCAGCATCTACTGCTCTCGCTCAGAACCTGAATGTCCCTGGATTCCCTGTCTTGCCATCTTCTGTGGCAGCCAGAGGATCCTGCACTTGAAGCCAGCCTGCTCTACAGAGTGAGTCCAGGACAGCCCCCTGCCCTGCCTGCACACCTAAGCAGTGAGTTTCCCTAGTGCTGTCTGTCTGCAGAGAAACATTGGCCGTCAGCCCCCTGCAGGAACCACAGTAAAGACCACAGTAGGTGTCCAGGCACCTCCAACAGGAACTGTCTCCATTCCCTTCCACAGCCTGTGGACACTCCAAGCTCCAAGATGGCCTCAGTACCTCAGCCTCTGGACAAACCCTTCTTCTCTTTAGGAGTTCACCTTGGGTGGGCTGTAGCATTAACACCTGAAACACACTCTCAACAGAAGGTACAAGGTGGGGTCAGCCCCCCACTACATCCAAGGGATTCTAGGAAAGGAGGTGAAAAGAAGTGTTCCCTAGACCTCACTCCACACATTTCTATCATGCTTCTCCAGGCTTTCTCCCAACTTTACCTTCTCTCGAAGGCTGTTTTCTGAATTGTTACTCCGTAATAGTCCCATGATTAATCAAGTTCTGGTTTGTTAAGAAATCATGTCACAGGAATAGAGAAGAATTGTATTGTCTTTCCAGTTCATTTCTTTTGACCCCCAAGATCCCAGGAAACACAAGGTCTAAGCTTTCCTTCACATCTTGGATTCTCCATCCTCCCAGCAGGTGCTCAGGTCAGTCAGTCACCGTTGGAAGAAGCTGAAGTGTCCCCTTAGCCTCTGAACAGGTCCCCATCAGCACTCAGCAGCCAGACAGAACCTTGGCACCTGTGGTTTTTGCATTGCTATAGAGGTGCAGTGAGATCCTCTCAGCACAGGTATGGAGGAAAAAGTCTCAGAGAGTCTGACCAGTTCAGTCTTCACTGTCTTCCAGGCACAGCCTCGCTGCTCTAGAATGGCAGAGTGAGCTGTCCAGTCTAGATTGAAGACTACAGCCAATGATTTTTTATATCCACCACAGACTCCGCCAATTATTAAAATTGAACAGCTTTTATTTTGGGACAGAGATTACAGATTCAGGATAGTTCCCATGACAAAAGGGGATGGGACAGTGGTATACAAAATCAATAAATTAATTCAAAGGACAAATGACAGGATGGGATGGGCAGTCATTCCATGGTCTTTGGCTTCCTCCAAGAAAGAGGTTTGTGTGTGACGTAGCTCAAATGGTTGCATATCGAGTCCCTCTCCTCTGGCCTGTATGGCGCTTAGGCCTGAGACTGTAGGGAGGTGGTGGTTCTGTGGGTGTTGAGTTCAGGACAACCTGCAGGAGAAGAGGCACATTTGCTTTATTTGGAGTCTGCTTATAAAAAGGACAAATGTCGTTGGCAGAGCCCTTCCCAGTCCATAGTCCCTCAGCCTGCAAAGCATTATTTCAGCAGGTTGGACAGCCGGCTATGAAACACATTAGGTATGGGGACAGAAAGACCCACCTGACTGTAGGTTGGTAGGGGATCCAAGGAGGTGACCCAAATGCTCTCTAGGGGCGCGATGGAGGGTGCATCTGGAGGAGTCTGATGATCAGCTGCTCTGGGGTCATGGTGTAGTCGTTTGCACTTGGACATCACAAGGCCACAGATGCACAGGAGGACGATAATGACCAATAAGGTGATGAACACGATCCTAGGGAGGTGGGCATAGTATTGTCATAAGTGCCGAGGCCATGCTCCCTTGCTCAACCTCCTCCCTCCCTCACCCTCACCCTGTCTCTGGTGAACCCAGCCCTCAGTGAGTGATGCCCTGGAGGGGTGAACCTGTGCTTACTTGAGGGGGTCATTTTCAGGATCCAAGATCTTGCTTTCCTGACAGCATTCATTCCCACAGCATCTGAATCCTTTGGGGCAGTGTCTAGTCAAGACGAACAAGCATGGGGAGATACTGATGACATCGCAGCCTCAAAGCAAAGGGTCCCTGCTTCCCTAGACACCTAGGCCCTCAAGTGCAAGTCACCCTTAGTGTGTGGGGGTACAGATCCCTCTGGGGCTCCCTGGGAGGGATTGGGGTATGGACCTGAGACTTGGGTTCAAAGTTCTCCATGGCAGTAGTGTGCCCCTGTTCCTCAGGCAGAGTGGTCTGCTGAGGATCTAACACAAGAGGCAGGAGTGGGATACTGACCATTTGTCTCCCCCTCCCACCTATGGAAGGTTGGGAATTAGCAAGAGTTACAGACCTGCAGATCCCATGGTTGGGTAAGGTGACAGGGGCTGTGGTTTCAGCATAGTGATTTTAATTAGGTCCCTGTCACCTTATCCAGGGCCGAATCTGTGCACACACCTGACCCCCCTGCCTTTACTGACATCATAGACAACGTCCCATACTTACAGGTCTTCACAGTTATTCACAGTCTGTGGGAGGAAAAAGACAGAGGTCAGAGGTCACAGCCTGGGAGTTGGGTCTGGGATATTAGAGTGCTTGTTCAGCATGGCAATAGTACTTGCTATTTAGTACAGAACTCAAGAGAAGGCTGGACTATCCACGGCTGCACAAACAAGGTGAGGCAATATAGGAAACAAGAAACTATGTCTCAATAAGAACTAAAGCTAGATATAGTATATCGTTTCAGACAGGCCCTCCCTCCCAACTACCATGTCCAGGTTCAAAAACAGAAGCGTACCTCTGCCTACCCAAGTGCTAGGCTTAAAATCTTGACTTACCAAGGGAGCCCCCTAACAAGTTTGTATTGACACAGGCAAGAGTCTCCTGGCTTGTCCTGGCTTGCCTGGAATTCAGAGATCTACTTGTCTCTGCCTCCATCTTCTGGATTAAAGATGGTCACCCTAACCCTGGCTCCCTCTTGGAAATTGTCCTATGAAGCTTCCCATAGTGGATCCTTAGATTCAGAGACTCCCAGAAAGCAACCTAAGCACCACGTTGCACCTACACCCTTGATTCACTGTCATCAGTCGACACCACTCTGGGAGTTCACTAGACACACTCGTGTCCTATCCATCCTCGGGTCCCCATTGCAAACCCTTGCCCTGTATCCTTCAGTATTTTGAGACGCTCAGGGTCTCCATAGAGAATCCCATGCTGTCATTAGCACTACTGTGTAAGCTCTTAATTAGAACTCTCTTCCTCCAGGTATTAAGGCATTGCCCTCTCTGGCTACTTCACTTCAAACCATCACCATGTGTGGTGGTGCATGCCTCCAATCTGAGAACTCCACATTTTCTAGGGCAGCTAGACGTAGACCCTGTGCCAACCAATGAAGTCTAGGAAGGCAGCTTGGCTTTTCTAATGATCCTTACAATAGCCTTTCTCTTGTTAAAGAGAAGAGGATAGGACAGGTGACAGTCACAGCTGGGTCATCTCCTCTCAATGCTCACAGTCCCTGTGTTCTTTGGTAAGGATGGGTACAGTAAGCTGAAGACACCAGGGCCCAAGAACTCATACACATGCTCCTTTCTCTCGCTCTCTCCCTCCTCCTCCCTCCTACTCCATTCTTACATTCTTATCTCTCTCTCTCTCTCTCTCTCTCTCTCTCTCTCTCTCTCTTGGTCTCTCTCTCTCTCTCTCTCTCTCTCTCTCTCTCTCTCTCTCTCTCTCTCTCTCCTCTCTTCTCTCCCCACTTGTGCAAATAACACTGTCTTGTCTTGGACTGGATTTTGTTCAAGTCAAGATTTCTCTGTGCACCCCTGGCTGTCCTGGAACAGGCTCTGTAGAACAGGCTGGCCTAGGAGTCAGATCCACCTGCCTCGGCCTCCCCAGTGCAGGGAATAAAGGTGTGTGCTGCTAACACCACTGGGCTCCTCTGCTAACTACATTTAAACAGCAGTTAAGGCAGGCACGGTAGACCCAGCACCTAACTCCTTTTAATTCCAATGCTGAGATACCAATGCAGGTCTATGGTGAATTCACAGTTAGTACAATCTACATAGTGTCAGCCTGTGTCAAAAAAAATGACAGGTTTAATAATCTGGATCCAGATTATTCCCTGACCCACCTTAACCATGTGGTCAGATCAGGATGGTTGGGAGCCTGAACATTAGTAAACATGGATTTATCAGATCTGACTGGTTTTTTGACAACACTTGTAATTGGATCTGCAGAGAGGGTCAAAAAGGATGGGGAGGTCCCAGATGGGAAGCGTCTTGAACCTGGGTTCACTCATACGTGGCCTTGATGGAGAATTAGGGGCTTCAAACAGCCAATGAGCACTGTTCTGGGGAGCTGACTTGGGAAGTCACTTACCACAGGCCCACCACCCAGAATATTATCAACCAAGATTGTAAATTTGATCCCAGTACTCCAGAGGCAGAGGCAGAGTTGAGGCCATCCTGGACTAACGAGTTCTAGTATCTCCTCAGCTAGAGGAACCATGTGTCAAAAAACAAAAGAAACCAAAAGATTGTAGGTTTAAAAGGCTTCTTCTGACCACTTCTCAGGAAAACCTGCCAACCCAAGTCACTTAAAGAGTTTGAAGAGAAAGAGAGCTCCCATCCTGCCTCCCTTAATCCCAGCAGGAGGTCACCCAGCCTAGGAAGCCATGTTGACTGTGTGATCAAATTCAAACTATTAGAGAATGAGAGAACCTCCACCTCTCTGGTACACAAGCAGATAAGTCAGAGTGAACCAATAAACTACACCCCAAGGTCACCAGCCATCCAGTGTCAAGGAAGCAGAGACACCTAATCCAGACAAGCAAGACATCAGGATCCTCAGCCTGACTCAGAGGCATCCAATGTCTAAACCGGGGGTCAGAGCCCCTATTCAGGGCTGTGGTTGGAGCCAGTTCCCAGTTAACAACACAGTCCTGCCAAAAATAGGGGCCCAGGTTTACCCAGGGCCTCCTTGTGGACCCTACTTCCACTTTCCCCAAACAGAGTAGGAAGGAAGTTAGCAATGCCTGTGGTTAAGGGAATTCTTGTCAAGATAAAGCTGGGACAGGGCTCCAAGGCAAGCCTCTGCCCCCAAAGAGTCCTCCAAAGTCACAGAGTCCTGCTTACCTCATTGGAGCTTACTCCTTGCAATCTGAATAGTGTTCCGAAGATCATGGTGAGTGCTCCTGGGACCCAGGCTTCCTGCATCCTGTCAGGAGGGCCAATGAGCTTAGATGTGTAAGGACCCAGGAACTGGGCAAGACCTTACCAACTTCTCTCCACCTATGGGGCCCAACAGTGGTGTTGGGCTGGACCAGGTCTTAGAGCCTAGCCAGAGCTCAGGGAGGAGAAGTAGAGAGGAGCTGGCCTTGTTGAGTTTGAGGTTGGAGGAATTGGGAGGTTAGAGAGTTTGATTTACCAACTTGGTGAGTTGGATGGAGCAGAACACTCTAGAACTTAGTCTGTTGTTCTGTGCTTAAATACTGTTTAGAGCAGGGCAAGACCACACACCTTTAATCCCATCTCTAAGCAGGCACAGCTCTGTGAGTTCAAAACTACAATCTATTGGATCCGGGACAGCCAGGGTTAAATTTCAAAAGCCCAGTGGTGTTAGCACAAGCCTTTAATACCCCAGCACTCAGGACAGAAAGAGGTGGATCTCTGAGGCTAGCCTGGGCTACGGAGGGGGTTCCTGGACAGCCAAGACTTCACACAGAAACCCTTTGGGTGTCAGGAGGGGAAATGTCTAGGGAGGTGACTCAGGGGTTAGGAGCAGCTTCCTTGGACCTGGACTCTGTGTCCAGCATCTTCATAGAAGATGGCTCATAATCATCTGAAAGTCTAGTTTTAGATCATCCCATCTTCTGACATCTGAGGGTATCATGCATGCATATGGTGTACATACATGAGGCCAATCAATACTCATAGAATTAAAAATGACATAAATATACCTTAAACAAAACAAACCTTTAAGGCCAGTCAGGTGATTCAGTGGGGATGGAGAGATAGGAAGAGGGAGAACAAAAGGTGGAGAGGGAGAGGGCTGGAGAGATGGCTCAGTGGTTAAGAGCACTCAGTGCTCTTCCAGGGGTCCTGAGTTGACATCATGGCAAGCTCTGAGTTGACACAGTGGCTCACAACTATGTGAAATGGGATCTGATGCCCTCTTCTGGTGTGACTGAAGACAGTTAACAGCGGAGTTATATATACAAAATAAATAAATCTTTAAAACAAAACGGTGAAGAGGGAGAGAGCTAGTGAGGGTGTGCATGAATGAAAAATTATAATTTAAATAATTCTTATTATTCTTTTACTTTTTCAATTCAGTGTTTCTATGTGTAGCTCTCTTTGTCCTGGAACTCACTCTGTAGGCCAGGCGGGCCTTCAACTGAAGATACACACCCCGTAGGTGTCCAGAGATGGGGATTAAACACATGTGCCACATCTATCCCATATAAAATACCCTTTAAATGAAATTTTTAAATTCAATCCAAGGGGTGGTGAAAGACAGCGTTAGTCCCAGAATGTGGGAGGCCAAAGTAGGCAGATCTTTGAGCTCAATGCTAGCCTGGTCTCAAGAGGGAGTTGGAGGATAACCAAGGCTACTCAGAGAAACCCTGTCTCAAGAAATCAAAATCAATACATAAAACAGGAGAGATCCTCTCAACGCTGAATGGTGATGTCCTTGCCCAGAGACAGGGAGGCATATGATGGGAAGGAGGCAGAGACTGTTGAAAGGCAAGTCAGTGCAGGAGAAGGATAATGGGGTATGTGTCACATAAAAGGTGCCATTCTTTTCTGCTTTGACCAAGAGGGGAGGAAAAGACCCTGAGTTGGGGAAGAAACACTTTGGCACAGCGTTCCCCACAGCACTGTGTTATTAGTGTTCCCTCTGTTATGTAAATTGTGGGGAGATGTTGGTATCTTCCTTTCTGTCTGAAGAAAAAATCGTGGCTAAGCACTTTGTCCATTGTGGCCAAAAAGTTGGTGGCCCTCAAGGCGATGAGCAGGCCAGGTGGGATTCATGTTCAGAATCAGGGAGTGAGAATATGGCCACCAGGTAACAGCATAGGCCAGCGGCTAGGTGGGCCCAGGCATTTAGGTCATGACTTGAGAGGCTCTGAGACCCTACGAGAAAGCAAGCAGACTGGTGGATGTAGGATGACTGACAAGGGTGGAAGACGGACATGTGTGTGGCATCTGGGCTAGAGGAAGAGGAATATGGACTCAGTGACTGAGTTGCTGTCTCGTCTGCTGACACAGGAAGGTGAACCTTGGAGGCTCTGCTGTGAATGCTATGTGCCTCTCACATGCCCTGTTCCCTGTCCTCTGTAACTTGGCTGTGGGATACAGGTAACTTCTAGGAAGCCTCCCCTTATTTCTGGTCCCTTTATTACCTGTCATACTAAGAGATTCTCCAAGCCTCAACTTCTCTCCCAGTCTTTGTTTTCCAACTTTACTGTCCTAATGGGTGCCACTTCCAAAGGCATCTATTTGGGCCCCTCTGTTGTCCTGCTGTTTCCATCACCAACTGTGTCTCAGGGACCCTGCAGCTCCCTCATTCTCCTGCAAGGAATTGTCCTGTCGTCTCTCTCCCACTATCTGCCTCTCTTTCTCATTATCCATGGCTCCTTTAATACTCAATATCCGAAGCTTCCAGAGCCCGCCCAAGTGCAATTGGGATCTGTTCCCAGAGAATCCTCTTTCTATTTTAATTCTCTGGAGACTGAGGCTAGGGATACAAAAGGTGGGAGGTGGGTACACCTCATGCTGGAACCCCCTTGGGACAGTGCTGGTATTTCCCAAGAACATTCACACTTCTGCCCTCTTGAGAGAAATTGTTGCTAAGTTGGATTTGTGGCCCTCCGGCGTCTGCCCAGGTCCCACTGTGTCTGTCTGTGTCCTGAGAGAGACTTCTGTGGTCCTTCATTCCCTGCTGCCTGCCACCATGCCAGACCGTGAGCCCCCTCTGGAATTAGGTCTCATGAAAGAGGAGAAGGCCAGACACCCTGTGTAGTTGACAAGAGTGTTGGGGTGGGTCGGCTGGAGAAAAAAGGGAAGGATCTAGTACATATGTCTTTGAAAGGCAGTATGGAACAGGGGTTATTTCCTGAGAGTATCTGGCATCCATCCAACCTCCATGTATTCTTGTCAGAGGAGAGGGGAGGAGATTAAAGTTGTATTGAGATAACAGAAAGTTTTTCTTGTGTGATGGTTGGCATGTGCTTGGCCCAGATTGGCAGTATTGCAAACTGTGGCCTTGTCAGAGTAGGAGTGTCGCTGTGACATTTGGCTTGGAGACCCTCATCCTATCTGGCTTGAAGTTACTGTTCAGCTTGTTTCTGATGAAGATGAAGAAGTCCTCCATTCTTCTTGCAGTATGCCTGCCTTGGGGTGCAAATATTCCTGCCTCCATGATATGAACTGGACATCTGAACCTGTTACTCAGCCCCAGTGAAATGTCTTTATAGAGGTGCCTTGGTCATGGTGTCCGTTCCCTGAGGTAAAACCCTAACTAATAGAGAAGTCGGTACCAGAACTGGGGTACTGCTGTCATACGTCTGAACATGCCTTAGTTTGGATGAATATGGGTTTTAGAGCTTTAAATATCCAAAGCACTGGACTGTTTTAAATGGGGATCAATGGGCCCTCCTAGTAGGAATATGGAAGAATTTTGTACTGACACTAATGTGACTTGTTGAGACTTGGGTCATGAGGTTCCAGTGAAATATTTCAACATGTGTCTTAGATACTGTTTATGTACTGTTTTGGTTTAGAAGAATGTGGCTACTTTTGGCCCTTGACTGAAGAGTCTACCTCAGGCTCAGAGGAAGAGCCTCAGATAAATTTCTTTGACATGGGAAGTCTCTGCAAAGTCTTTCTTTTTTGGTTATTTCTCCTGAACAGACTTTTCAATGAGCTTAGCAAGCTGAAAAAGGAAAAATAAAAAAAATATATATGTACACTTCGAGTACTAAAGGAGCACCAGGAAGTGCTATGGAGCTGAATTCTATGATAAAGATGATTGAATTTAATTGTGTGTTTCCCTTCAGGTAAGATCCTACCCAGCAAAATGTAGATGCAGGCATGGTGGTACACACCTTTTATCCCAGGAGAAAAGGCCCAGGACATGAGTTCAATACCATCCTGGGACAAAGCAGGCTCTAGGTGAAGAAAGGCTTAATCCCAGGGATAATAACACACACCTTTAATACAAGTGTTACAGGAGACTGAGCCCTGCAGATCTATTAGATCCAGGACAGCCTGCAGTGCAAGTTCCAGGAAATCAAAGCTTAGGCAGAGTGGGACATGGGAAACAGAACGCTGGGAATGGAATGGGGGAGCGGGTCATGGTCTTGATGGCGCTCAGCAGAACTCAGCTGGTTCTTCCATGCGGCTCTGGCTTCCCAGATAGAAACAGAATGGATGACAGGGAAGACTGATGTTGTTTAACTGGAGCTGAGAAATGAGCTGTGATTAAGAAGAGAGCATTGTCGCTGAGGTGAGGGGAAGTATTTCCAGTGAGCTCAAAGTTGCTGTGTTCAGGGATAGCCAAGGTTGTACCACATGCTGCAGCTGTACTTGCTAATGTGTGAGAGTCACCCAGGTGGTACTGGTTTTGAAGGCACAAAGCAGTCATGAAGAACACCTGAGGCTTGGAATTGTGAGAGAGCATGGAAGGCCGTTGATGAAGGTGCAGTTTCAGTTGCAGTTGATGGTCCAGGACAGAAGAGGTCATATAAAGGGACTGAGGCTTGGCACCATGAAGAGAGCCTATGAGAGGATATGGGTGATGCCTACTTCATTGTGAGGACCCCTGCATATTGGAGATGCCAGGAATATGAGATGATCGCCAACAACAGCAGTGGCAGGTGAGTGGATCAACCAGAGCTTAGAGCGCTACAGTGTAGGCTCACCTGTGACACCATGACCTCTCTAAACCCTTACCCACTTCTCGAAACCCTCAGAAACTGAGTGGGAAAAGACTCTGTCAGACGCCTGGAGAGAAGGGCCAGTGGTTATTTATGCCTGCTACTTGTCAGTACTTAAGTTCAATTCCCAAAACCCGCATGGCAGTTCATAACAATCTGAAACACCAGCGGGACCTGTGACCTTCCCACACCGATGAATACACGTGTTAAACATGATATTGCAGCCACTGAACTTCAGGAGAGCCACTCTCTGCAGGCCAAGCACTGATTGGAAAGCCATAGACCATCTTCATTATGGTGGGGGGGAAGGAGGCTGAGGTGTCCCTCCTCCTTTAGAAAGACTCCCACATCAAAACAAACCTGTCTACCCACACTCCCTCCATCATGACTTCTTTTCCCTGCACAGTAACATTTTGTCATCATCTACTGTTCTCGCTCAGAGTCTGAATGTCCCTGGATTCCCTGTCATGCCATCTCCTGTGGCAGCCAGAGGATTCCACACTTCAAGCCAGCCTGCTCTACAGAGTGAGTCCAGGACAGCCCCCTGCCCTGCCTGCACACCTAAGCAGTGAGTTTCACAGGTATGGATGAAGACGTCTCAGAGAGGCTGACCAGTTCAGTCTTCACTCTCTTCCAGGCACAGACTGGCTTCTGTGGAATGGCAGAGTGAGCTGTCCAGTCTAGATGGGAAGACCACTGCCAATGATTTTTTTTATATCCACCACAGACTCCGGCAATTCTTAAAAAAATCAACAGCCTTTATTGTGTGACAGAGATTACAGATCTAGTTTAGCTCTCATGACAAAAAGGGACAGCAGTATAAAAGTACAATCAATGCAATCACAGTACAATAGACAGGATGGGATATTCAGTCATTCCATGGTCTTTGGCTGCCTCCAAGAGGTTTGTGTGTGAGGTGGGTCAAAGGGTTGCATAGCGAGACGCTGTCATCTGGACAGTAGGGCCTTCAGGCCTGAGGCTGTAGGGAGGACGTGTTTCAGTCCCAGTTGAATTCAGAACAACCTGCAGGAGAAGAGGCACATTTGTTTTTTTAATATCTTGGTACAAAAAAAAGGACAAATACAGTAGGAAGAGCCCTTCCCAGTCTATAGTCCCCCAGCCTCCAAACCATCATTTAAGCAGGTTGGGCAGCCGGCTAAGAAACACATTAGTTATTGGGGCAGAAAGACCCAACTTACGAATGGTTGGTAGGGGATCCACGGAGGTGACCCAAATGCTCTCTAGAGGATCTTTGGAGGGTGGATTTGTGGGAGTCTGATGTTCTGCTGGTCTGAGGTCATGCTGTCGTCCTTTGCACTTACACATCACAAGGCCACAGATGCACAGGAGGGCGAAGGTGATGACACAAAAGACGATCAGTGCGATGCTAGGGAGGTGGGGGATGGTATTGTCATAAGTGCCTAAGCCATGTGCCCTTGCTGGACCTCCTCCATTACCCAACCCACCCTGATTGTAGTGGATCCAGCCCTCAGTGGATGAAGCCCTGGGCTTAAGTGAAGCGTTCAGTATCAGGATCCCAGATCTTGCTTTCCTGACAGCATTCATTGTCACAGCATTTGAATCCTTTGGGGCAGTGTCTAGTCAGGATAAACAGGAATGGGGAGATACCGATGAAATCGGTGCCTCAAACCAAAGGTTCTCTGCTTCCCTAGACACCTAGGACCTCAAGTGCAAGCCACCCTCAGTGGGTGAGGGTACAGATCTATCCTGGGTTAACCGGCAGGAATTGGTCTGTGGACCTGAGACCTGAGGTCATAGTTGTCCCTGGCAGTAAGGGGCCCTTTTTCCTCAGGCAGAGTGATCTGCTGAGGATCTTTTTTTTTTTTTTAGATTTATTTATTTATTGTATATAAGTACACTGTACCAATCTTCAGACACACCAGAAGATGGCATCAGATCTCATTACGGATGGTTGTGAGCTACCACGTGGTTACTGGGATTTGAACTCAGGACGTCTGGAAGAGCAATCAGTGCTCTTAGCTGATGAGCCATCTCTCCAGCCCCTCTGCTGAGGATCTTACAGGGGAGGCAGGAGTGCCACATGGATCATTTTTGTCTCCCCACTCCCAACCATGGAAGGTTGGGAATTAGCAGGAGTTTCAGACCAGGAGATCTCAAGCATTGGCAAGGTGACAGGGGCTGTGGTTTCATTAAACGTGGTATGAATTACATATCTGTCCCCATATCCAGGGCAGAATCGGAGCACACACCAGTCCCCACTGCCTTACTGACATCATCGACAATGTCCCATACTTACAAGTCTTCCCAGGTGCATACAGTCTGTGGGAGGAAAAAGAAAGAGATCAGAGGTCACAGCCTGGGAGTTGGGTCTCAGATGCTAGATGCTTGTCCAGCCGGGCAATGAATCAGGTAGATGTGGGTAAACCAGGATTTGATGTCCATCAGTACAGAACTCAAATGAAGGCAGGACTTCAAGATACACAGGCAAGGCGAGGCCTAATACCGTAAAGGAATATCTGCCTCAGAAATAACTGGGGGTACTCTCTGCTCAGACATTGTTCCAGACCGTGGGTCTCAGAATCTCAGTCCCTGTAACTACCATGTCCAGAGGCAGCAACTGGAGCCTATCTCTGCTCCCTCACTAGCTGGGATTAAAGGCTTGAAGAACCAAGGAAGCTCCTTCACCCTTTTTTTTATTGACACAGGCAAGAGGATCACTGTGTTACCCTGGCTAGCCTGCTATGGAGATCTACAGATCTCTGCCAAAGACCTCTGAACTAAAGATATGCCCCACTACCCTTGGATTCCACACACATCATTGGAGCTTGGCCTAGGAAGCCACCTTTAGTGGATCCTTAACTCCACAGCTCCCCTTCCCCAGGGACAACCTCAGCCCCTCACTTCGCATACACCCACCAGTCACTGTCATCAGTAGAGACAACTCTGGGGTTCACTAAACATACTCATGTCCTATCCATCCTCAGGACCCCGTGGGAAACCCCAGCCCTGTATTCTTCAGTATTTTGAGGCACCCACGGTCTCCATACAGAATCCCATGCTGACCATAGCAGTACTGCATAAAGTCTTAATCAGACTCTCTTCCTCCAGGTATCAAAGCCTTGCCCTCTCTGGCTCCTTCACCTCAAACCATCGCCATGTGTGGTGGAGCATGCCTCCATCTGAGAACTCCACAGGTTCTAGGGCAGCTAGAAGCAGACCCTGTGCCAACCAATGAAGACTAGGAAGGCAGCTTTGGCTTCGGTAAAGATCATTCCAGTAGCCTCCACGCCCTCCTACACACTCAGACAGGTGCCTAATAGAGGCAATGAACTACACCCCAAGGTCACCAGCCTTAAGGCAACAGGGAAGGAAATTCTCCTCACACAGACAAGCAAGTCAGTTTCCTCAATCTGACTCAGACATTAATAAGACATATCAAGACTAAAACGGGGGTCAAACATTCTATTCAGGGCTCTACTTGGTAAAAATGCTCAGTTAACAACACAGTCCTGCCATGACTACAGCCCCAGGTTTCCCAAGGGCCTCCCTCAGAGGTCCCTCCCTCCTTTTTCCCAGAACAGAACAGAATAAAGTTAACGATTGCCTGTGGTTAAGGGAATTCCTGACATGGTAAGGCTGAGACTGGGCTCCAAGGACAGCTTCTGCCTCAGGGGGTCCTCCAAAGACAAAGAGTTTTGCTTACCTCATTGCCCCTTACTCCTTGCAGACTGGGTATCAGGCCAAAGATCAGAGTGAGTGTGCCCAGGACCCAGGATTCCTGCATCCTGGCAAGAGGGCCTATGAGCTTAGATAAGGGCAGAGTTAACACACTGGAGTTGGGCCGGATCAGGGCTTAGAGCCTAGCCAGAGCTCAGGGAAGGGAAGGAGAGAGGAGCTGGCCCTGCTGGAATTTGAGGATGGAGGAATTGGAAGGTTAGCAGAATTTGCTTTACTAACTTGGTGAGTTGTATGAAGCAGAACACTCTGGAACTTAGTCTGTTGTTCTGTGCTTAAATAGTGTTTAGAGCAGGGCGTGGCGACACACCTTTAATCCCATCTCTATGCAGGCAAAGTTCTGTGAGTTCAAAGCTACTATGATACAATGTGTTGGATCCGGGACAGCCAGGTTTAAATTTCAGAAACCCAATGGTATTAGCACAAGTCTTTAACTCCCCAGCACTCAGGACATAGAAAGAGGTGGATCTCTGGGGCTAGCCTGGTCCGCGGAGGGGGTTCCTGGACAGCCAACACTCCAGACAGAAACCCTTTGGATATCAGGAGGGGAAACTGTCTGGGGAGGTGACTCAGGGGTTAGAGCAGCTCTCCTTGGACCTGGATTCTGTGTCCAGCATCTACATAGAAGATGGCTCACAATCATCAGAAAGTCTACTTTTAGGTCATACCATCTTCTGAACTCTGAGGGCATCAGGCATACATATGATGCACACTCATCAGGGCAATAAATACTCATACAAATTAAAATGACATAAATAAACCTTAAACAAACCAAACCAGACCTTTTATGGACAGCCATGGGATTCAGTGGGGAAATGTGCTGAAATACAATCCTGATAATCTAAATTTTGTTTTACTTTGCTTTTCGAGACAGGGTATCTCTAAATAGCTCTGGATTTTCTGAAACTGACTACATTGCCCAGTTAATCCTCCAGTTCATAGAGATCCCCCTGCCTCTGCCCCCTCTATATACTGATTAAAGTCATGTGCCCGCCCATCTACTTTTTAAAACTGAATTCGAGGGGGTTTTGTGGAGGAAAAAAAAAAAACTAAATAAGATCTTTGGGACCCCTCTAGTGAAATGAGAAAGTCAAGGCCATGCACTTGACTGCAAACACACAGACACAGACACAGACACAGACACACACACACACACACCCACACACACACACACACACACACACACAGATACCCCCCCCACACACACACACACACACACAGAGAGAGAGAGAGAGAGAGAGAGAGAGAGAGAGAGAGAGAGAGAGAGAGAGGAACAGAGAGAGAGACAGGGATGGAGAGATAGAAAGAGAGAGAACAAAAGATGAAGAGGGAGAGGGCTGGAGAGATGGCTCAGTGGTTAAGAGCACTCAGTGCTCTTCCACAGGTCCAGAGTCGACATCGTGGCAACCAGGTGGTGGATCAAACTATGTGAAATGGGATCAGATGCCCTCTTCTGGTGTGACTGAAGACAGTTAACAGCGTAGTTATATATAAAAAATAAATAAATCTTTAAAACAAAAAGATGAAGAGGGAGAGAGCTAGTGAGGGTGTTCATGAATGAAAAATTATAACTTAAATAATTCTTATTATTCTTTTACTTTTTCAATTCAGTGTTTCTATGTGTAGCTCTGTTTGTCCTGGAACTCGCTCTGTAGGCCAGGCAGGCCTCCAACTGAAGATACACACCCCGTAGGTGTTCAGGATGGGGATTAAACACATGTGCCACATCTATGCCATATAAAATACCCTTTAAATGAAATTTTAAAATTCAATCCAAGGGTTGGTGAAACACAGCTTTAGTCCCAGAATGTGTGAGGCCAAAGTAGGCAGATCTTTGAGCTCAATGCTAGCCTGGTCTCAAGAGGGAGTTGGAGGATAACCAAGGCTACTCAGAGAAACCCTGTCTCAAGAAATCAAAATCAATACATAAAACAGGAGAGATCCTCTCAACACTGAATGGTGATGTCCTTGCCCAGAGACAGGGAGGGATATGATGGGAAGGAGGCAGAGACTGTTGAAAGGCAAGTCACTGCAGGAGAAGGATAATGGGGTATGTGTCACATAAAATGTGCCATTCCTTTGTGCTTTGACCAAGAGGGGAGGAAAAGACCCTGAGTTGGGAAAGAAACACTTTGGCCCAGCGTTCCCCACAGCACTGGGTTATTAGTGTTCCCTCTGTTTTGTAATTTGTGGGGAGATGTTGGTATCTCTCCTTTCTGTCTGAAGAAAAAATCGTGGCTAAGCACTTTGTCCATTGTGCCCAAAAAGTTGGTGTCCCTCACGGTGATGAGCAGGCCAGGTGGGATTCATGTACAGAATCATGGAGTCAGAATATGTCCACCAGGTAACAGCATAAGCCTGCGACTAGGTGGGCCCAGGCATTTAGGTTATGGCTTGAGAGGCTCTGAGACCTTACAAGATATCAGGCAGAGTGGTGGATGTAGGGTGACTGACAAGAGTTGAAGACAGACATGTGTGTGGCATCTGAGCTAGAGGAAGGGGTATAAGGACTCAGTGACTGAGTTGCTGTCTGGTCTGGTGACACAGAAAGGTGACCCTTGGAGGCTCTGCTGTTAATGCCATGTGCATCTCACATCCCCTGTTCCCTGTCCTCTGTAACTTGGCAGTGGGATACAGGTAACTTCTAGGAAGCCTCCCCTTATTTCTGGTCCCTTTATTACCCGTCATACTGAGAGATTCTCCAAGCCTCAACTTCTCTCCCAGTCTTTGTTTTCCAACTTTAGTGTCCTAATGGGTGCCACTTCCAAAGGCATCTATTTGGGCCCCTCTTTTGTCCTGCTGTTTCCATCACCAACTGTGTCTCAGGGACCCTGCAACTACTTCATTCTCCTGCAAGGAATTGTCCTGTTGTCTCTCTCCCATTATCTGCCTCTGATGCTCATTATCCCTAGTTTCCTAGAATGCTCAAATCAGAACCTTCCAGAGTCAGGCCAAGTACATTGGGATCTGTTCCCAGAGAATACCCTCTCTGTTTTAAATCTCTGGAGACTGAGGCTAGGGACACAAAAGGGGGGAGGTAGGTATGCCTCTTACTGGAACCCCCTTGGGATAGTGCTGATATTTCCCAACAACATTCACACTTCTGCCCTCTTAAGAGAAATTGGTGCTAACTTGGATTTCTGTCCCTTGGCCTCTGCCCAGGGCCCACTGTGTCTGTCTGTGTCCTGAGGGAGACGTCTGTGGTCTTTCATCCCCTGCTGCCTGCCACCCTGCCAGACTGGGAGCCCGCCCTGGAATTATGACTGATGAAAGAGGAGAAGGCCAGACACCCTGTGTAGTTGACAAGAGTGTTGGGGTGGGTGGGCTGGAGAAATGAAGGGAAGTGTCTAGTACCCGTGTCCCTGATGGGCAGAATGGAGCAGGTGCTTATTTCCTGTGAGTGTCTGGCATCCATCCAACCTCCATGTATTGTTGTCTGAAGAGACGGGAGGAGATTAAAGTTGTATTTAGATAACAGAAAGTTTTTCTTGTGTGATGGTTGGCATGTGCTTGGCCCAGATTGGCAGTATTGCAAACTGTGTCGATATAGGAATAGGAGTGTTACTGTGACAGTTGGCTTGGAGACCCTCATCCTATCTGGCTTGAAGCTACTATTCAGCTTACTTCAGATGAAGATGAAGAAGTCCTCCATTCCTCTTGCAGTATGCCTGCCTGGGGGCTGCCATATTCCTGCCTTCATGATAGGAACTGGACATCTTAACCCTTTACCGAGCCCCAGTGAAATGTCTTTATAGAGTTGCCTTGGTCATGGTGTCTGTTCGCTGAGGTAAAACCCTACTAACAGGGAAGTAGGTACCAGAAGTGGGGTACTGATGTTTTAGACCTGAACATGCCTTTGTCTGGATGAATATGGGTTTTAGAGCTTTAAATATCCAAAGCACTGGACTGTTTTAAATGGGGATCAATGGGCATCCTACTATTAATATGGAAGAATTTTGTACTGAGAGTGATGTGATTTTTTGAGACTTGGGTCATGAGGTTTCAGTGAAGTATTTCAACATGTGTCCTAGATACTGTTTATGTACTGTTTTGGTTTAGTAGAATATGGCTACTTTTGGCCATTGACCTCAGAGCCTACCTAAGGCTCAGAAGAGACTTAGATAAATTTCTTTGACATAGGAAGTCTCAGCAAAGTCTTTGTTCCTTGGTTATTTCTCCTGAAGAGCTTTTTCAATGAGCTTAGCAAGCTGAAAAAGAAAAAATAAAATAAAAAAAAGGTACACTTCAAGTACTAAATGAGCACCAGGAAGTGCTATGGAGGTGAAGTCTGTGATAAAGATTATTCACTTGAATTGACTGTTGAACTTGAGGTAATCCTACCCAGCAAAATGCAGATGTAGGCATGGTGGTACACACCTTTTTTTGTTGTTGTTGTTTGTTTGGTTTTGGTTTTGGTTTTTCCGGAGCTGGGGACCGAACCCAGGGCCTTTCGCTTGATAGGCAAGTGCTCTACCACTGAGCTAAATCCCCAACCCCAGGGTACATACCTTTTATCCCAGGAGAAAATGCCCAGAACATGAGTTCAAGATCATCTTGGGACAAAGCAGGCTCTAGGTGAAGAAAGGCTTAATCCGAGGGATTATAACACATACCTTTAATATAAGCGTTACAGTAGACTGAGCCCAGCAGATCTATGAGTTCTAGGACAGTCTACAGAGCAAGTTACAGGAAATCAAAGCTTAGGCAGAGAGGGACATGGGAAACAGAACGCTGGGAATACAATGGGCGAGCGGGTCATGGTCTTGATCATGCAAAGGAACTGAGGCTTGGCACCATGAAGAGAGGATATTGGTGACACCTACTTCAATGTGAGGACTCCAGCACATAGGAGATGCCAGTAGCATGAGATGATCACAAAGAACAGCAGTGGTTGTTGATTGGATCAACCTGAGTTTAGAGCGCTAGAGTGTAGGCACAACTGTGACACCATGACTTCTCTAAACCCTCAGCCACAGTAGAAACTGAGTGGGAACAGACTCACTCAGAGGCCTGGAGAGAGGGGTCAGTGGTTATTAATGCCTGCTACTTGTCAGTACTTAAGTTCAATTCCCAACACCTGCATGGCAGGTCATAAACATCTGAAACACCAGGGGGACCTGTGACCCTCCCACACCGATGAATGCACATTTTAAACATGATTTTCCATCCACTGAACTTCAGGAGAGCCACTCTCTCAGGCCAAGCACTGATTGGAAAGCCCTAGAACATCTTCAATATGGTTGGGGAGAAGGAGCCTGAGGTGTCCCTCCTCCTTTAGAAAGACTCCCACATCAAAACAAACCTGTCTACCCACACTCCCTCAATCACGACATCTTTTTCCTGAACAGTAACATTTTGTCAGCATCTACTGCTCTCGCTCAGAGCCTGAATGTCCCTGGATTCCCTGTCTTGCCATCTTCTGTGGCAGCCAGAGGATCCCGCACTTGAAGCCAGCCTGCTCTACAGAGTGAGTCCAGGACAGCCCCCTGCCCTGCCCGCACACCTAAGCAGTGAGTTTCCCTAGTGCTGTCTGTCTGCAGAGAAACATTGGCCGTCAGCCCCCTGCAGGAACCACAGTAAAGACCACAGTAGGTGTCCAGGCCCCTCCAACAGGAACTGTCTCCATTCCCTTCCACAGCCTGTGCACACTCCAAGCTCCAAGATGGCCTCCGTTACCTCAGCCTCTGGACAAACCCTTCTTCTCTTTAGGAGTTCACCTTGGGTGGGCTGTAGCTAATGCCTGGAACCCACTCTCAACAGAAGGTACAAGGTGGGGTCAGCCCCCCACTACATCCAAGGGATTCTAGGAAAGGAGGTGAAAAGAAGTGTTCCCTAGACCTCACTCCACACATTTCTATTCATGCTTCTCCAGGCTTTCTCCCAACTTTACCTTCTCTAGAAGGCTGTTTTCTGAATTGTTACTCCCTAATAGTCCCATGATTAATCAAGTTCTGGTCTGGTAGGAAATCATGTCACAGGAATAGAGTAGAATTGTATTGTCTTTCCAGTTCATTTCTTTTGAGACCCCAAGATCCCAGGAAACACAAGGTCTAAGCTTTCCTTCACATCTTGGATTCTCCATCCTCCCAGCATGTGCTCAGGGCAGTCAGTCACCATTGGAAGAAGCTGAAGTGTCCCCTTAGCCTCTGAACTGGTCCCCATCAGCACTCAGCAGCCAGACAGAACCTTGGCACCTGTGGTTTTTGCATTGCTATAGAGGTGCAGTGAGATCCTCTCAGCACAGGTATGGATGAAGAAGTCTCAGAGAGGCTGACCAGTTCAGTCTTCACTGTCTTCCAGGCACTGACTCGCTGCTCTAGAATGGCAAAGTGAGCTGTCCAGTCTAGATTGAAGACCACTGCCAATGATTTTTTATATCCACCACAGACTCCGCCAATTATTAAAATTGAACAGCTTTTATTTTGGGATAGAGATTACAGATTCAGGATAGTTCCCATGACAAAACGGGAGGGGACAGTGGTATACCAAATCAATAAATTAATTCACAGGACAAATGACAGAATGGGATAGGCAGTCATTCCATGGTCTTTGGCTTCCTCCAAGAAAGAGGTTTGTGTGTGACGTAGCTCAAATGGTTGCATATCGAGTCCCTCTCCTCTGGCCTCTAGGGCGCTCAGGCCAGAGACTGTAGGGAGGAGGTGGTTCTGTGCGTGTTGAGTTCAGGACAACCTGCAGGAGAAGAGGCACATTTGCTTTATTTGGAGTCTGCTTATAAAAAGAACAAATGTGGTTGGCAGAGCCCTTCCCAGTCCATGGTCCCTCTGCCTGCAAAGCATTATTTCAGCAGGTTGGACAGCCGGCTATGAAACACATTAGGTATTGGGACAGAAAGACCCACCTGACTGTAGGTTGGTAGGGGATCCAAGGAGGTGACCCAAATGCTCTCTAGGGGTGCGATGGAGGGTGCATCTGGAGGAGTCTGATGATCAGCTGCTCTGAGGTCATGGTGTAGTCGTTTGCACTTGGACATCACAAGGCCACAGATGCACAGGAGGACGATAATGACCAATAAGGTGATGAACACGATCCTAGGGAGGTGGGCATGGTATTGTCATAAGTGCCGAGGCCATGCTCCCTTGCTCAACCTCCTCCCTCCCTCACCCTCACCCTGCCTCTGGTGAACCCAGCCCTCAGTGAATGATGCCCTGGAGGGGTGAACCTGTGCTTACTTGAGGGGGTCATTTTCAGGATCCAAGATCTTGCTTTCCTGACAGCATTCATTCCCACAGCATCTGAATCCTTTGGGGCAGTGTCTAGTCAGGACGAACAAGCATGGGGAGATACTGATGACATCGCAGCCTCAAAGCAAAGGGTCCCTGCTTCCCTAGACACCTAGGCCCTCAAGTGCAAGTCACCCTTAGTGTGTGGGGGTACAGATCCCTCTGGGGCTCCCTGGGAGGGATTGGGGTATGGACCTGAGACTTGGGTTCAAAGTTCTCCATGGCAGTAGTGTGCCCTTGTTCCTCAGGCAGACTGGTCTGCTGAGGATCTTACACAGGAGGCAGGAGTGGGATACTGACCATTTGTCTCCCCCCTCCCACCTATGGAAGGTTGGGAATTAGCAAGAGTTACAGACCTGCAGATCCCATGGTTGGGTAAGGTGACAGGGGCTGTGGTTTCAGCATAGTGATTTTAATTAGGTGTCTGTCACCTTATCCAGGGCCGAATCTGAGCACACACCTGACCCCCTTGCCTTTACTGACATCATCGACAATGTCCCATACTTACAGGTCTTCACAGTTATTCACAGTCTGTGGGAGGAAAAAGACAGAGTTCAGAGGTCAAAGCCTGGGAGTTGGGTCTGGGATATTAGAGTGCTTGTTCAGCATGGCAATAGTACTTGCTACTTAGTACAGAACTCAAGAGAAGGCTGGACTATCCACGGCTGCACAAACAAGGTGAGGCAATATAGGAAACAAGAAACTATGTCTCAATAAGAAGTAAAGCTAGATATTGTATATCGTTTCAGACAGGCCCTCCCTCCCAACTACCATGTCCAGGTTCAAAAACAGAAGCCTACCTCTGCCTACCCAAGTGCTAGGCTTAAAATCTTGACTTACCAAGGGAGCCCCCTAACAAGTTTGTATTGACACAGGCAAGGGTCTACTGGCTTGTCCTGGCTAGCCTGGAATTCAGAGATCTACTTGTCTCTGCCTCAAACTTCTGCATTAAAGATGGTCACCCTAACCCTGGCTCCCTCTTGGAAATTGTCCTATGAAGCTTCCCATAGTGGATCCTTAGATTCAGAGACTCCCAGAAAGCAACCTAAGCACCACGTTGCACCTACACCCTTGATTCACTGTCATCAGTCGACACCACTCTGGGAGTTCACTAAACACACTCATGTCCTATCCATCCTCAGGTCCCCATTGCAAACCCTTGCCCTGTATCCTTCAGTATTTTGAGACGCTCAGGGTCTCGGTACAGATTCCCGTGCTGTCATTAGCAGTACTGTGTAAGCTCTTAATTAGAACTCTCTTCCTCCAGGTATTAAGGCATTGCCCTCTCTGGCTACTTCACTTCAAAACATCACCATGTGTGGTGGTGCATGCCTCCAATCTGAGAACTCCACAGTTTCTAGGGTAGCTAGACGTAGACCCTATGTCAACCAATGAAGACTAGGAAGGCAGCTTGGCTTTTCTAATGATCCTTACAATATCCTTTCTCTTGTTAAAGAGAAGAGGAAAGGACAGGTGACAATCACAGCTGGGTCATCTCCTCTCAATGCTCACAGTCCCTGTGTTCTTTGGTAAGGATGGGTACAGTAAGCTGAAGACACAAGGGCCCAGGAACTCATACACATGCTCCTTTCTCTCGGGCCCTCCCTCCCTCCCTCCCTCCCTCCCTCCCTCCCTCCCTCCCTCCCCGTCTCCCTTCTCCTCCCTCGTACTCCATTCTTACATTCTTCTCTCTCTCTCTCTCTCTCTCTCTCTCTCTCTCTCTCTCTCTCTCTCTCCTCTCGCTACTCTCCCCACTTGTGCAAATAACACTGTCTTGTCTTGGATTGTATTTTTTTCAAGTCAAGATTTCTCTGTGCACCCCTGGCTGTCCTGGAACAGACTCTGTAGACCAAGCTGGCCTAGGAGTCAGATCCACCTGCCTCGGCCTCCCCAGTGCAGGGAATAAAGGTGTGTGCTGCTAACACCACTGGGCTCCTCTGCTAACTACATTTAAACAGCAGTTAATGCAAGCATGGTAGACCCAGCATGTAACTCCTTTTAATTCCAATGCTGAGATACCAATGCAGGTCTATGGTGAATTCACAGTCAGTACAATCTACATAGTGTCAGCTTGTATCAAAAAAAAAAAATGACAGGTTTAATAATCTGGATCCGGATTATTCCCTGACCCACCTTAACCATGTGGTCAGATCAGGATGGTTGGGAGCCTGAATATTAGTAACCATGGATTTATCAGATCTGATTGGTGTTTTGACAACACTTGTAATTGGATCTGCAGAGAGGGTCAAAAAGGATGGGGAGGTCCCAGATGGGAATCGTCTTGAACCTGGGTTCACTCATACGTGGCCTTGGATGGAGAATTAGGGGCTTCAAACAGCCAATGAGCACTGTTCTGGGGAGCTGACTTGGGAAGTCACTTACCATAGGCACACCACCCAGAATATTATCAACCAAGATTGTAAATTTGATCCCAGTACTCCAGAGGCAGTGGCAGAGTTGAGGCCATCCTGGACTAACGAGTTCTAGTATATCCTCAGCTAGAGGAACCATGTCTCAAAAAACAAAAGTAACCAAAAGATTGTAGGTTTAAAAGGCTTCTTCTGACTACTTCTCAGGAAAACCTGCCAACCCAAGTCACTTAAAGAGTTTGAAGAGATAGAGAGCTCCAATCCTGCCTCCCTGAGATCACAGCAGGAGGTCACCCAGCCTAGGAAGCCATGTTAACTGTGTGATCAAATTCAAACTAATTAGAGAAGTGAGAGAACCTCCACCTCCCTGGTACACAAGCAGATAAGTCAGAGTGAACCAAAAAACTACACCACAATGTCATGCAGGGTCAGGGAAGCAGAGACACCTGATCCAGACAAGCAAGACCTCAGGATCCTCAGCCTGACTCAGAGGCATGCAAAGGCGAAACCGGGGGTCAGAGCCCCTATTCAGGGCTGTGCTTGGAGCCAGATCCCAGTTAACAACACAGTCCTGCCCAAAATAGGGGCCCAGGTTTACCCAGGGCCTCCTTGTCGACCCTACTTCCACTTTCCCCAAACAGAGTAGGAAGGAAGTTACCAATGCCTGCTGTTAAGGGAATTCCTGTCAAGATAAAGCTGAGACAGGGCTCCAAGGCAAGCCTCTGCCCCCAAAGAGTCCTCCAAAGTCACAGAGTCCTGCTTACCTCATTGGAGCTTACTCCTTGCAATCCGAATAGTGTTCCGAAGATCATGGTGAGGGCTCCTGGGACCCAGGCTTCCTGCATCCTGGCAGGAGGGCCAATGAGCTTAGATGTGTAAGGACCCAGGAACTGGGCAAGACCTTACCAACTTCTCTCCACCTATGGGGCCCAGCAGTGGTGTTTGGCTGGACCAGATCTTAGAGCCTAGCCAGAGCTCAGGGAAGAGAAGTAGAGAGGAGCTGGCCTTGTTGAGTTTGAGGTTGGAGGAATTGGGAGGTTAGAGAGTTTGATTTACCAATTTGGTGAGTTGGATGGAGCAGAACACTCTAGAACTTAGTCTGTTGTTCTGTGCTTAAATAGTGTTTAGAGCAGGGCAAAGCCACACACCTTTAATCCCATCTCTAAGCACGCACAGCTCTGTGAGTTCAAAACTACAATATATTGGATCCGGGACAGCCAGGGTTAAATTTCAAAAGCCCAGTGGTGTTAGCACAAGCCTTTAATTCCCCAGCACTCAGGACAGAAAGAGGTGGATCTCTGAGGCTAGCCTGGGCTACGGAGGGGGTTCCTGGACAGCCAAGACTTCACACAGAAACCCTTTGGGTGTCAGGAGGGGAAATGTCTGGGGAGGTGACTCAGGGGTTAGGAGCAGCTGTCCTTGGACTTGGATTCTGTGTCCAGCATCTTCATAGAAGATGGCTCATAAACATCTGAAAGTCTACTTTTAGATCATCCCATCTTCTGAACTCTGAGGGCATCATGCATGCATATGGTGTACATACATGAGGCCAATCAATACTCATAGAAATAAAAATGACATAAATATACCTTAAACAAAACAAACCTTTAAGGCCAGTCAGGTGACTCAGTGGGGATGGAGAGATAGGAAGAGGGAGAACAAAAGGTGGAGAGTGAGAGGGCTGGAGAGATGGCTCAGTGGTCAAGAGCACTCAGTGCTCTTCCAGAGGTCCTGAGTTGACATCGTGGCAAGCTCTGAGTTGACATGGTGGCTCACAACTATGTGAAATGGGATCTTATGCCCTCTTCTGGTATGACTGAAGACAGTTAACAGTGTAGTTATATATAAAAAATAAATAAATCTTTAAAAAAAGGTGAAGAGGGAGAGAGCAATTGAGGGTGTGCATGAATGAAAAATTATCATTTAAATAATTCTTATTATTCTTTTACTTTTTCCATTCAGTGTTTCTGTGTGTAGCTCTCTTTGTCCTGGAACTCACTCTGTAGGCCAGGCAGGCCTCCAACTGAAGATACACAACCCTTAGGTGTCCAGAGGATGGGGATTAAACACATGTGCCACATCTATCCCATATAAAATACCCTTTAAATGAAAATTTTAAATTCAATCAAAGCGGTGGTGAAACACAGCGTTAGTCCCAGAATGTGGGAGGCCAAAGTAGGCAGATCTTTGAGCTCAATGCAGGCCTGCTCTCAAGAGGGCGTTGGAGGATAACCAAGGCGACTCAGAGAAACCCTGTCTGAAGAAATCAAAATCAATACATAAAACAGGAGAGATCCTCTCAACACTGAATGGTGATGTCCTTGCCCAGAGACAGGGAGGCATATGATGGGAAGGAGGCAGAGACTGGGGAAAGGCAAGTCAGTGCAGGAGAAGGATAATGGGGTATGTGTCACATAAAAGGTGCCAATCCTTTGTGCTTTGACCAAGAGAGGAGGAAAAGACCCTGAGTTGGGGAAGAAAAACTTTGGCACAGCGTTCCCCACATCACTGGGTTATTAGTGTTCCCTCTGTTTTGTAATTTGTGGGGAGATGTTGGTATCTTTCCTTTCTGTCTGAAGAAAAAATCGTGGCTAAGCACTTTGTCCATTGTGGCCAAAAAGTAGGTGGCCCTCAAGGCGATGAGCAGGCCAGGTGGGATTCATGTAGATAATCACGGAGTGAGTATATGGCCACCAGGTAACAGCATAGGCAAGCAGCTAGGTGGGCCCAGGCATTTAGGTCATGACTTGAGATGCTCTGAGACCTTACGAGAGAGCAGGCAGACTGGTGGATGTAGGATGACTGACAAGAGTGGAAGACGGACATGTGTGTGGCCTCTGGGCTAGAGGAAGAGGAATAAGGACTCAGTGACTGAGTTGCTGTCTGGTCTGCTGACACAGGAAGGTGACCCTTGGAGGCTCTGCTGTGAATGCCATGTGCATCTCACATGCCCTGTTCCCTGTCCTCTGGAACTTGGCTGTGGGATACAGGTAACTTCTAGGAAGCCTCCCCTTATTTCTGGTCCCTTTATTACTTGTCATACTGAGAGATTCTCCAAGCCTCAACTTCTCTCCCAGTCTTTCTTTTCCAGCTTTACTGTCCTTATGGGTGCCACTTCCAAAGGTATCTATTTGGGCCCCTCTGCTGTCCTGCTGTTTCCATCACCAACTGTGTCTCAGGGACCCTGCAGCTCCCTCATTCTCCTGCAAGGAAATGTCCTGTGGTCTCTCTCCCACTATCTGCCTCTGATTCTCATTATCCCTTGTTTCCTTTAATGCTCAAAATCAGAACCTTCCAGAGTCAGGCCAAGTGCAATTGGGATCTGTTCCCAGAGAATCCCGTCTCTATTTTAAATCTCTGGAGACTGAGGCTGGGGATTCAAAAGGGGGGAGGTGGGTGTGCCTCTTGATGGAACCCCCTTGGGACAGTGCTGATATTTCCCAACAACATTCACACTTCTGCCCTCTTGAGAAAAATTGTTGCTAAGTTGGATTTCTGGCCCTCCGGCCTCTGCCCAGGCCCCACTGTGTCCGTCTGTGTCCTGAGAGAGACTTCTGTGGTCCTTCATTCCCTGCTGCCTGCCACCCTGTCAGACCGGGAGCCCCCTCTGGAATTAGGTCTCATGAAAGAGGAGAAGGCCAGACACGCTGTGTAGTTGACAAGACGGTTGGGGTGGGTGGGCTCTAGAAATGAAGGGAAGTGTCTAGTACCCGTGTCCCTGATGGCAGTATGGAACAGGGGTTATTTCCTGTGAGTATCTGGCATCCATCCAACCTCCATGTATTCGTGTCAGAGGAGAGGGGAGGAGATTAAAATTGTATTGAGATAACAGAAAGTTTTTCTTGTGTGATGGTTGGCATGTGCTTGGCCCAGATTGGCAGTATTGCAAACTGTGTCGAGATTGGAGTAGGAGTGTCGCTGTGACATTTGGCTTGGAGACCCTCATCCTATCTGGCTTGAAGCTACTATTCAGCTTGTTTCTGATGAAGATGAAGAAGTCCTCCATTCTTCTTGCAGTATGCCTGCCTTGGGGCTGCCATATTCCTGCCTCCATGATATGAACTGGACATCTGAACCTGTTACCCAGCCCCAGTGAAATGTCTTTATAGAGGTGACTTGGTCATGGTGTCCGTTCCCTGAGGTGAAACCCTAACTAACAGAGAAGTCGGTACCAGAACTGGGGTACTGCTGTCATACGTCTGAACATGCCTTTGTTTGGATGAATATGGATTTTAGAGCTTTAAAAATCCAAAGCACTGGACTGTGTTACATGGGGATCATTGGGCCATCCTAGTAGGAATATGGAAGAATTTTGTACTGACACTGATGTGACTTGTTGAGACTTGGGCCATGAGGTTCCAGTGAAGTATTTCAACATGTGTCTTAGATACTGTTTATGTACTGTTTTGGTTTAGAAGAATGTGGCTACTTTTGGCCCTTGACTGAGGAGTCTATCTCAGGCTCAGAGGAAGAGACTCAGATAAATTTCTTTGACATGGGAAGTCTCAGCAAAATCTTTGTTCTTTGGTTATTTCTCCTGAACAGACTTTTCAATGAGCTTAGCAAGCTGAAAAAGGAAAAATAAAAAAAAAAATGTACACTTTGAGTAATAAAGGAGCACCAGGAGGTGCTATGGAGCTGAATTCTATGATAAAGATAATTTAATTTAATTTTGTGTTTACCTTTGGGTAAGATCCTACACAGCAAAATGTAGATGCAGGCATGGTGGTACACACCTTTTATCCCAGGAGAAAAGGCCCAGGACATGAGTTCAAGACCATCCTGGGACAAAGCAGGCTCTAGGTGAAGAAAAGGTTAATCCCAGGGATAATAACACACACCTTTAATACAAGTGTTACAGGAGACTGAGCCCTGCAGGTCTATTAGATCCAGGACAGCCTGCAGAGCAAGGTCCAGGAAATCAAAGCTTAGGCAGAGTGGGACATGGGAAACAGAACGCTGAAAATGCAATGGGGGAGCGTGTCAGCAGGGGGATGGTCTTGATGGCGCTCAGCAGAACTCAGCTGGTTCTTCCATGCGGCTCTGGCTTCACAGATAGAAACAGAATGGATGACAGGGAAGACTGAGGTTGTTTAACTGGAGCTGAGAAATTAGCTGTGATTAAGAAGAGACCATTGTCGCTGAGGTGAGGGGAAGTATTTCCAGTGAGCTCAAAGTTGCTCTGTTCAGGGATAGCCAAGGTTGTACCACATGCTGCAGCTGTACTTGCTAATGTGTGAGAGTCACCCAGGTGGTACTGGTCTTGAAGGCACAAAGCAGTGATGAAGAACCCCTGAGGCTTGGAATTGTGAGAGAGCATGGAAGGCCATTGATGAAGGTGCAGCTTCAGTTGCAGTTGATGGTCCAGGACAGAAGAGGTCATGCAAAGGAACTGAGGCTTGGCACAATGAAGAGAGGATATGGGTGACGCCTACTTCAATGTGAGGACACCAGCACATAGGAGATGCCAGTAGCATGAGATGATCACAAAGAACAGCAGTGGTTGTTGAGTGGATCAACCTGAGCATAGAGGGCTACAGTGTAGGCTCACCTGTGACACCATGACTTCTCTAAACACTCAGACACAGTAGAAACTGAGTGGGAACAGACTCACGCACAGGCCTGGAGAGAGGGCTCACTGGTTATTAATGCCTGCTACTTGGCAGTACTTAGGTTCAATTCCCAACACCCACATGGCAGGACATAACCATCTGAAGCACCAGGGGGACCTGTGACCCTCTCACACCGATGAATGCACATTTTAAACATGATATTCCAGCCAATGAACTTCAGGAGAGCCACTCACTGCGGGACAAGCACTGATTGGAAAGCCCTAGACCATCTTCAGTATGGTTTAGGGGAAGGAGGCTGAGGTGTCCCTCCTCATTTTGAAAAACTCCCATGGTGTTGGGGATTTAGCTCAAGGGTAGAGCACTTGCCTAAGAAGCACAAGTCTCTGGGTTCGGTCCCCAAATCCGAAAAAAAGAACCAAAAAAAAAAAAAAAAAGAAAGAAAGAAAGAAAGAAAGAAAGAAAGACACCCACATCCACCTGTCTCCCCACACTCCCTCCATCACGAATTCTTTTCCCTGCACAGTAACATTTTGTCAGCA
Source organism: Rattus norvegicus (assembly GCF_021556685.1). Taxonomy (NCBI): domain Eukaryota; kingdom Metazoa; phylum Chordata; class Mammalia; order Rodentia; family Muridae; genus Rattus; species Rattus norvegicus. The sequence continues at coordinate 86,029,939 of NC_141543.1, forward strand.
TCTACTGCTCTCGCTCAGAGCCTGAATGTCCCTGGATTCCCTGTCTTGCCATCTTCTGTGGCAGCCAGAGGATCCCGCACTTGAAGCCAGCCTGCTCTACAGAGTGAGTCCAGGACAGCCCCCTGCCCTGCCTGCACACCTAAGCAGTGAGTTTCCCTAGTGCTGTCTGTCTGCAGAGAAACACTGGCCGTCAGCCCCCTGCAGGAACCACAGTAAAGACCACAGTAGGTGTCCAGGCACCTCCAACAGGAACTGTCTCCATTCCCTTCCACAGCCTGTGCACACTCCAAGCTCCAAGATGGCCTCAGTACCTCAGCCTCTGGACAAACCCTTCTTCTCTTTAGGAGTTCACCTTGGGTGGGCTGTAGCTAATGCCTGGAACCCACTCTCAACAGAAGGTACAAGGTGGGGTCAGCCCCCCACTACATCCAAGGGATTCTAGGAAAGGAGGTGAAAAGAAGTGTTCCCTAGACCTCACTCCACACATTTCTATTCGTGCTTCTCCAGGCTTTCTCCCAACTTTACCTTCTCTAGAAGGCTGTTTTCTGAATTGTTACTCCCTAGTAGTCCCAATAGACAGGATGGGATATGCAGTCATTCCATGGTCTTTGGCTTCCTCCAAGAGGTTTTTGTGTGAGGTAGCTCAAAGGGTTCCATAGCGAGTCCCTCTCATCTGGCCAGTAGGTCCCTCAGACCTGAGGCTGTAGGGAGGACATGTTTCAGTCCCAGTTGAATTCAGAACAACCTGCAGGAGAACGGGCACATTTGTTTTTCTTAATATCTCGGTAAAAAAAGGACAAATATGGTGGGCAGAGCCGTTCCCAGTCTATAGTCCCCCAGCCTCCAAACCATTATTTAAGCAGGTTGGACAGCCGGCTATGAAACACATTAGGTATTGGGACAGAAAGACCCAAACTACGAATGGTTGGTAGGGGATCCACGGAGGTGACCCAAATGCTCTCTAGAGGATCTTTGGAGGGTGCATCTGGAGGAGTCTGATGATCTGCTGGTCTGAGGTCATGCTGTAGTCCTTTGCACTTGGACATCACAAGGCCACAGATGCACAGGAGGGCGAAGATGATCCAAAAGACGATCAGTGCAATGCTAGGGAGGTGGGGGATGGTATTGTCATAAGTTCCTAAGCCATGTGCCCTTGCTGGACCTCCTCTATTCTCCAACCCACCCTGATTCTAATGAATCCAGCCCTCAGTGGATGAAGCCCTGGGCTTACTTAAAGCATTCAGTATCAGGATCCCAGATCTTGCTTTCCTGACAGCATTCATTGTCACAGCATCCGAATCCTTTGGGGCAGTATCTAGTGAAGACAAACAAGAATGGAGAGATACTGATGAAATCGGTGCCTCAAACCAAAGGTTCCCTGCTTACCTAGACACCTAGGACCTCAAGTGCAAGCCTCCCTCAGTGGGTGTGGGGTACAGATCTATCCTGGGTTCACCGGCAGGAATTGGTCTGTGGACCTGAGACCTGAGGTCAAGTTCTCCATGGCAGTAAGGGGCCCTTTTTCTTCAGGCAGAGTGATCTGCTGAGGATATTACAGGAGAGGCAGGAGTGCCACACAGATCATTTTTGTCTCCCCCCTCCAACCTATGGAAGTTTGGGAATTAGCAGGAGTTACAGACCAGCAGATCTCAAGCTTTGGCAAGGTGATAAGGGCTGTGGTTTCATTAAAAGTGATATGAATTACATATCTCTCCTCATATCCAGGACAGAATCTGAGCACACACCAATCCCCACTGCCTTTACTGACATCATCGACAACGTCCCATACTTACAAGTCTTCCCAGTTGTATACAGTCTGCGGAAGGAAAAAGACAGAGGTCAGAGTTCACAGCCTGGGACTTGGGTCTCAGGTGCTGAATGCTTGTCCAGCGGTGCAATGAATCAGGTAGATGTGGGTAAACCAGGAGTTGATGACCATCAGTACAGAACTCAAATGAAGGCAGGACTTCAAGATACACAGCCAAGGCGAGGCCTAATACCGTAAAGGAATATCTGCCTCAGAAAGAACTGGGGCTACTCTCTGCTCAGACACTGTTCCAGACCGTGGGTCTCAGAATCTCAGTCCCTCCAACTACCATGTCCAGGGCAACAACAGCAGCCTCTCTCTGCTCCCTCACTAGCTGGGATTAAAGGCTTGAAGAACCAGGGAAGCTCCTTCACCCGTTTCTTATTGAGACAGGCAAGGGGATCACCGTGTTACCCTGGCTCGCCCAGGAATATGGAGATCTACAGATCTTTGCCAAAGACCTCTGAATTAAAGATATGCCCCACTACCCTTGGATTCCACACACATCATTGGAACTTGGCCTATGAAGCCACCTTTAGTGGATCCTTAGCTCCACAGCTCCCCTCCCCCAGGGACAACCTAAGCCCCTCACTTCCCATACACCCACCAGTCACTGTGATCAGTAGAGACAACTCTGGGAGTTCACTAAACATACTCATGTCTTATCCATCCTCAGGTCCCCGTGGGAAACACCTGCCTTGTAATATTCAGTCTTTTGAGACACCCACGGTCTCCATACAGAATCCCATGCTGACCAAAGCAGTACTGCATAAAGTCTTAATCAGACTCTCTTCCTCCAGTTATCAAGGCATTGCTACTTCACCTCAAACCATCGCCATGTGTGGTGGGGTATGCCTCCAATCTGAGAACTCCACAGTTTCTAGGACAGCTAGAAGCAGACCCTGTGCCATCCAATGAAGACTAGGAAGGCAGCTTTGGCTTCGGTAAAGATCATTCCAGTAGCCTCCACTTCCCTCCGACACACTCAGATAGGTGCCTAATAGGGGCAATGAACTACACCCCAAGATCACGAGCCTTAAGGCAACAGGGAAGGAAATTCTACTCACCCAGACAAGCAAGTCAGGTTCCTCAATCTGACTCAGACTTTAATAAGACATATCAAGACTAAAACGGGGGTTAAACATTCTATTCAGGGCTCTACTTGGGAAAAATACTCAGGTAACAACACAATCCTGCCATGATTACAGGCACAGATTTCTGAAGGGCCTCCGTCAGAGTTCCCTCCCTCCTTTTTCCCAGAACAGATCAGAAAACAAGTTATGGATTGCCAGTGGTTAAGGGAATTCCAGACATGGTAAGGCTGAGACATTGGGCTCCAGGGAAAGCCTCTGCCTCATGGAGTCCTCCAAAGTCAAAGACTTTTGCTTACCTCATTGCCGCTTACTCCTTGCAGGTTGGAAAGCAGGCCAAAGTTCAGAGTGAGTGTGCCCAGGACCCAGGAGTCCTGCATCCTGGCAAGAGGCCTAGGAGCTTAGATAAATGCAGAGTTAACACACTGGAATTGGGCTGGATCAGGGCTTAGAGCCTAGCCAGAGCTCAGGGAAGGGAAGTAGAGAGGAGCTGGCCCTGCTGGAATTTGAGAATGGAGGAATTGGGAGGTTAGCAAACTTAGATTTACCAACTTGGTGAGTTAGAAGGAGCAGAACACTCTGGAATTGCCTCTGTTGTTCTGTGCTTAAACAGAGTTTAGAGCAGGGCGTGGTGACACACCTTTATCCCATCACTAAGTAGGCACAGCTCTGCTGAGTTCAAAATTACTATGATAACGTATGTTAGATCCAGGAAAGCCAGGGTTACAGGAGACTGAGCCCTGCAGATCTATTAGTTCCAGGACAGCCTGCAGAGCAAGTTCCAGGAAATCAAAGCTTAGGCAGAGTGGGACATGGGAAACAGAACGCTGGGAATGGAATGGGGGAGCGGGTCGTTGTCTTGATGGCGCTCAGCAGAACTCAGCTGGTTCTTCCATGCGGCTCTGGCTTCACAGATAGAAACAGAATGGATGACAGGGACGACTGATGTTGTTTAACTGGAGCTGAGAAATGAGCTGTGATTAAGAAGAGACCATTGTCGCTGAGGTGAGGGGAAGTATTTCCAGTGAGCTCAAAGTTGCTGTGTTCAGGGATAGCCAAGGTTGTACCACATGCTGCAGCTGTACTTGCTAATGTGTGAGAGTCACCCAGGTGGTACTGGTTTTGAGGGCACAAAGCAGTCATGAAGAACACCTGAGGCTTGGAATTGTGAGAGAGCATGGAAGGCCGTTGATGAAGGTGCAGCTTCAGTTGCAGTTGATGGTCCAGGACAGAAGAGGTCATATAAAGGGACTGAGGCTTGGCACCATGAAGAGAGCCTATGAGAGGATATGGGTGATGCCTACTTCATTGTGAGGACCCCAGCATAGTGGAGATGCCAGGAATATGAGATGATCGCCAACAACAGCAGTGGATGTTCAGTGGATCAACCTGAGCTTAGAGCGCTACAGGGTAGGCTCACCTGTGACACCATGACTTCTCTAAACCCTCACCCACTTCTCGAAACCCTCTGAAATTGAGTGGGAAAAGACTCTGTCAGACGCCTGCAGAGAAGGCTCAGTGGTTATTAATGCCTGCTACTTGTCAGTACTTAAGTTCAATTCCCAACACCTGCATGGCAGTTCATAACCATCTGAAACACCAGGGGGACCTGTGACCCTCCCACAACACCGATGAATGCACATTTTAAACATGATTTTCCAGCCAATGAATTTCAGGAGAGCCATTCTCTGCAGGCCAAGCACTGATTGGAAAGCCCTAGACCATCTTCAATATGGTGGGGGAGAAGGAGGCTGAGGAGTCCCTCCTTCTTTAGAAAGACTCCCACATCAAAACTAACCTGTCTACCCACACTCCCTCCATCACGACTTCTTTTCCCTGCACAGTAACATTTTGTCAGCATCTACTGCTCTCGCTCAGAGCCTGAATGTCCCTGGATTCCCTGTCTTGCCATCTTCTGTGGCAGCCAGAGGATCCCGCACTGGAAGCCAGCCTGCTCTACAGAGTGAGTCCAGGACAGCCCCCTGCCCTGCCTGCACACCTAAGCAGTGAGTTTCCCTAGTGCTGTCTGTCTGCAGAGAAACATTGGCCGTCAGCCCCCTGCAGGAACCACAGTAAAGACAACAGTAGGTGTCCAGGCACCTCCAACAGGAACTGTCTCCATTCCCTTCCACAGCCTGTGGACACTCCAAGCTCCAAGATGGCCTCAGTACCTCAGCCTCTGGACAAACCCTTCTTCTCTTTAGGAGTTCACCTTGGGTGGGCTGTAGCATTAGTGCCTGGAACCCACTCTCAACAGAAGGTACAAGGTGGGGTCAGCCCCCCACTACATCCAAGGGATTCTAGGAAAGGAGGTGAAAAGAAGTGTTCCCTAGACCTCACTCCACACATTTCTATTCATGCTTCTCCAGGCTTCTCCCAACTTTACCTTCTCTGGAAGGCTGTTTTCTAAATTGTTACTCCCTAAAAGTCCCATGATTAATCTTGTTCTTGTCTGCTAGGAAATCATGTCACAGGAATAGTGTAGAATTGTATTGTCTTTCCAGTTCATTTCTTTTGACCCCCAAGATCCCAGGAAACACAAGGTCTAAGCTTTCCTTCACATCTTGGATTCTCCATCCTCCCAGCAGGTGCTCAGGTCAGTCAGTCACCATTGGAAGAAGCTGAAGTGTCCCCTTAGCCTCTGAACAGGTCCCCATCAGCACTCAGCAGCCAGACAGAACCTTGGCACCTGTGGTTTTTGCATTGCTATAGAGGTGCAGTGAGATCCTCTCAGCACAGGTATGGAGGAAAAAGTCTCAGAGAGTCTGACCAGTTCAGTCTTCACTGTCTTCCAGGCACAGCCTCGCTGCTCTAGAATGGCAGAGTGAGCTGTCCAGTCTAGACTGAAGACTACAGCCAATGATTTTTTATATCCACCACAGACTCCGCCAATTATTAAAATTGAACAGCTTTTATTTTGGGACAGAGATTACAGATTCAGGATAGTTCCCATGACAAAAGGGGATGGGACAGTGGTATACAAAATCAATAAATTAATTCAAAGGACAAATGACAGGATGGGATGGGCAGTCATTCCATGGTCTTTGGCTTCCTCCAAGAAAGAGGTTTGTGTGTGACGTAGCTCAAATGGTTGCATATCGAGTCCCTCTCCTCTGGCCTGTAGGGCGCTCAGGCCTAAGACTGTAGGGAGGAGGTGGTTCTGTGGGTGTTGAGTTCAGGACAACCTGCAGGAGAAGAGGCACATTTGCTTTATTTGGAGTCTGCTTATATAAAGGACAAATGTCGTTGGCAGAGCCCTTCCCAGTCCATAGTCCCTCAGCCTGCAAAGCATTATTTCAGCAGGTTGGACAGCCAGCTATGAAACACATTAGGTATGGGGACAGAAAGTCCCACCTGACTGTAGGTTGGTAGGGGATCCAAGGAGGTGACCCAAATGCTCTCTAGGGGCACGATGGAGGGTGCATCTGGAGGAGTCTGATGATCAGCTGCTCTGGGGTCATGGTGTAGTCGTTTGCACTTGGACATCACAAGGCCACAGATGCACAGGAGGACGATAATGACCAATAAGGTGATGAACACGATCCTAGGGAGGTGGGCATAGTATTGTCATAAGTGCCGAGGCCATGCTCCCTTGCTCAACCTCCTCCCTCCCTCACCCTCACCCTCTCTCTGGTGAACCCAGCCCTCAGTGAATGTTGCCCTGGAGGGGTGAACCTGTGCTTACTTGAGGGGGTCATTTTCAGGATCCAAGATCTTGCTTTCCTGACAGCATTCATTCCCACAGCATCCGAATCCTTTGGGGCAGTGTCTAGTCAGGACGAACAAGCATGGGGAGATACTGATGACATCGCAGCCTCAAAGCAAAGCGTCCCTGCTTTCCTAGACACCTAGGCCCTCAAGTGCAAGTCACCCTTAGTGTGTGGGGGTACCGATCCCTCTGGGGCTCCCTGGGAGGGATTGGGGTATGGACCTGAGACCTGGGTTCACAGTTCTCCATGGCAGTAGTGTGCCCTTGTTCCTCAGGCAGACTGGTCTGCTGAGGATCTTACACAGGAGGCAGGAGTGCGATACTGACCATTTGTCTCCCTCCTCCCACCTATGGAAGGTTGGGAATTAGCAAGAGTTACAGACCTGCAGATCCCATGGTTGGGTAAGGTGACAGGGGCTGTGGTTTCAGCAAAGTGATTCTAATTAGGTGTCTGTCACCTTATCCAGGGCCGAATCTGAGCACACACCTGACCCCCTTGCCTTTACTGACATCATCGACAACATCCCATACTTACAGGTCTTCACAGTTATTCACAGTCTGTGGGAGGAAAAAGACAGAGGTCAGAGGTCAAAGCCTGGGAGTTGGGTCTGGGATATTAGAGTGCTTGTTCAGCATGGCAATAGTACTTGCTATTTAGTACAGAACTCAAGAGAAGGCTGGACTCTCCATGGCTGCACAGGCAAGGTGTGGCCATATAGGAAACAAGAAACTATGTCTCAATAAGAACTAAAGCTAGATATAGTATATCCTTTCAGACAGGCCCTCCCTCCAACTACCATGTCCAGGTTCAAAAACAGAAGCCTACCTCTGCCTACCCAAGTGCTAGGCTTGAAATCTTGACTTAGCAAGGGAGCCCCCTAACAAGTTTGTATTGACACAGGCAAGGGTCTCCTGGCTTGTCCTGGCTAGCCTGGAATTCAGAGATCTACTTGTCTCTGCCTCCATCTTCTGGATTAAAGATGGTCACCCTAACACTGGCTCCCTCTTGGAAATTGTCCTATGAAGCTTCCCATAGTGGATCCTTAGATTCAGAGACTCCCAGAAAGCAACCTAAGCACCACGTTGCACCTACACCCTTGACTCACTGTCATCAGTCGACACCACTCTGGGAGTTCACTAAACACACTCATGTCCTATCCATCCTCAGGTCCCCATTGCAAACCCTTGCCCTGTATCCTTGAGTATTTTGAGACGCTCAGGGTCTCCATACAGAATCCCATGCTGTCATTAGCAGTACTGTGTAAGCTCTTAATTAGAACTCTCTTCCTCCAGGTATTAAGGCATTGCCCTCTCTGGCTACTTCACTTCAAACCATCACCATGTGTGGTGGTGCATGCCTCCAATCTGAGAACTCCACAGTTTCTAGGTTAGCTACCCTCGCCAACCAATGAAGACTAGGAAGGCAGCTTGGCTTTTCTAATGATCCTTACAGTAGCCTTTCTCTTGTTAAAGAGAAGAGGAAAGGACAGGTGACAGTCACACCTGGGTCATCTACTCTCCATGTTCACAGTCCCTGTGTTCTTTGGTAAGGATGGGTACAGTATGCTGAAGACACAAGGGCCCAGGAACTCATACACATGCTCCTTTCTCTCGCTCTCTCCCTCCCTCCCTCCCCGTCTCTCCCTCCTCCTCCCTCCTACTCCATTCTTACATTCTTCTCTCTCTCTCTCTCTCTCTCTCTCTCTCTCTCTCTCTCTCTCTCTCTCTCTTCTCTCCTCTCTCCCCACTTGTGCAAATAACACTGTCTTGTCTTGGACTGTATTTTTTTCAAGCCAAGGTTTCTCTGTGCACCCCTGGCTGTCCTGGAACAGGCTCTGTAGACCAAGCTGGCCTAGGAGTCAGATCCACCTGCCTCGGCCTCCCCAGTGCAGGGAATAAAGGTGTGTGCTGCTGACACCACTGGGCTCCTCTGCTAACTACATTTAAACAGCACTTAAGGCAGGCATGGTAGACCCAGCCTCTCACTCCTTTTAATTCAAATGGTGAGATACCAATGCAGATCTGTAGTGAATTCACAGTTAATACAATCTACATAGTGTCAGCCTGTGTCAAAAAAAAAAAATGACAGGTTTAATAATCTGTATCCAGATTATTCCCTGACCCACCTTAACCATGTGGTCAGATCAGGATGGTTGGGAGCCGGAATATTAGTAAACATGGATTTATCAGATCTGATTGGTGTTTTGACAACACTTGTAATTGGATCTGCAGAGAGGGTCAAAAAGGATGGGGAGGTCCCAGATGGGAAGCGTCTTGAACCTGGGTTCACTCATACGTGGCCTTGGATGGAGAATTAGGGGCTTCAAACAGCCAATGAGCACTGTTCTGGGGAGCTGACCTGGGAAGTCACTTACCTCAGGCCCACCACCCAGAATATTATCAACCAAGATTGTAAATTTGATCCCAGTACTCCAGAGGCAGAGACAGAGTTGAGGCCATCCTGGACTAACGAGTTCTAGTATATCCTCAGCTAGAGGAACCATGTGTCAAAAAACAAAAGAAACCAAAAGATTGTAGGTTTAAAAGGCTTCTTCTGACCACTTCTCAGGAAAACCTGCCAACCCAAGTCACTTAAAGAGTTTGAAGAGAAAGAGAGCTCCAATCCTGCCTCCCTGAGATCACAGCAGGAGGTCACCCAGCCTAGGAAGCCATGTTGACTGTGTGATCAAATTCAAACTAATTAGAGAAGTGAGAGAACCTCCACCTCCCTGGTACACAAGCAGATAAGTCAGAGTGAACCAATAAACTACATCCCAAGGTCACCAGCCATGCAGGGTCAGGGAAGCAGAGACACCTAATCCAGACAAGCAAGACCTCAGGATCCTCAGCCTGACTCAGAGTCATGCAAAGGCTAAACCGGGGGTCAGAGCCCCTATTCAGGGTTGTGGTTGGAGCCAGTTCCCAGTTAACAACACAGTCCTGCCCAAAATAGGGGCCCAGGTTTACCCAGGGCCTCCTTGTGGACCCTACTTCCACTTTCCCCAAACAGAGTAGGAAGGAAGTTACCAATGCCTGTGGTTAAGGGAATTCCTGTCCAGATAAAGCTGGGACAGGGCTCCAAGGCAAGCCTCTGCCCCCAAAGAGTCCTCCAAAGTCACAGAGTCCTGCTTACCTCATTGGAGCTTACTCCTTGCAATCCGAATAGTGTTCCGAAGATCATGGTGAGTGCTCCTGGGACCCAGGATTCCTGCATCCTGTCAGGAGGGCCAATGAGCTTAGATGTGTAAGGACCCAGGAACTTGGCAAGACCTTACCAACTTCTCTCCACCTATGGGGGCCAGCAGTGGTGTTGGGCTGGACCAGATCTTAGAGCCTAGCCAGAGCTTAGGGAAGAGAAGTAGAGAGGAGCTGGCCTTGTTGAGTTTGAGGATGGAGGAATTGGGAGGTTAGCAGAGTTTGATTTACCAACTTGGTGAGTTGGATGGAGCAGAGCACTCTAGAACTTAGTCTGTTGTTCTGTGCTTAAATAGTGTTTAGAGCAGGGCAAGACCACACACCTTTAATCCCATCTCTAAGCAGGCACAGCTCTGTGAGTTCAAAACTACAAATATTGGATCCGGGACAGCCAGGGTTAAATTTCAAAAGCCCAGTACTGTTAGCACAAGCCTTTAATTCCCCAGCACTCAGGACAGAAAGAGGTGGATCTCTGAGGCTAGCCTGGGCTACGGAGGGGATTCCAGGATAGCCAAGACTTCACACAGAAACCCTTTGGGTGTCAGGAGGGGAAATGTCTGGGGAGGTGACTCAGGGGTTAGGAGCAGCTGTCCTTGGACCTGGATTCTGTGTCCAGCATCTTCATAGAAGATGGCTCATAATCATCTGAAAGTCTACTTTTAGATCATCCCATCTTCTGAACTCTGAGGGCAACATGCATGCATATGGTGTACATACATGAGGCCAATCAATACTCATAGAAATAAAAATGACATAAATATACCTTAAACAAAACAAACCTTGAAGGCCAGTCAGGTGATTCAGTGGGGAAATGTCCTTACTTCCAGGCCCAAAAACCTGAATTTTTCTTTTGTTTTGCTCCTTGAGACAGGGTCTCCCTTAAAAGCCCTGGCTGTCCTGGAACTCACTACTTACACCAGTCAATCCTCCAACTCACAGAGATCCCCCTGCCTCTGCCTACTCTATATAGAGATTAAGACATGTTCCACCCCATCTAACTTTGGAAAACTGAATTTTATCTCTGGGCCCCTTCTAGTGGAATGAGAAATTCAAGTCCATGCCCTTGCCTGCAAACACACACACACACACACACACACACACACACACAAACACACAGAGAGAGAGAGAGAGAGAGAGAGAGAGAGAGAGAGAGAGAGAGAATGAGAACAAGGAGGGAGAGGGAGAGAGCTTGTGAGAGTGTATGGAAATCAATAAGTGTAATTAAAATATTTTTTATTATTGTTTTAGTTTGTCAAGTCAGGGTTTCTCTGTGTAGCCCTTGCTGTCCTAGAACTCACTGTGTATGCCAGGCTGGCCTTCTACTCAAGATCCACCTATGTCTGTATCCAGAGTACTGGGATTAAATGTGTGTGCCTCAAACTTCTGATATAAAATACCCTTTTTTTTAAATGAGATTCACTGTAATTCATAGCTTTATTAAGAAGGAACCGATGTCAGCGCTGCTATGTAAACAATGACAAAGGTCAAGAAAAACACATCAGGGATTATGTAGACAGTAATATACATTGTCCTTTATATAATCAATGTATAATAGTTAAGGAAACTTTAATCCTTATTAAGCAAACATTTTTGCATACACTGCCTTCTCTTTATCTTCCTGTGCCTTTATCATTTGTTTGACTAAGCAATTCTGCCTGGACAGCTTTATCTCCTGGGCTATCTCCTGCGCCTTCTTAAGATCAGCCAATGCTTGATCATATTCGTTCAATCCTCGCCATCCTTGCGCTCTTTGGGATAGCGCTTTAGTGTTTGAAGGGTCCATTTCAAGAGCCTCCAAGCAACTGTCAATCGCCCCCTGCCAATTTGACATCTTCAATTCACAAGCACCAATATTCAGCCGCACATGACTTAAGGCTCTAGGTTACAGTCTGGCTAGATCTGCTTTCTCAATAACAGCCTTTGAACTATCCACGTACCTAAAACCTTTGCATATTTTTTAATAGCCATCTCCCAGTGTTGAGACTTGAAAAAAGTATTTCCAATGTTTTTTAAGTCTTCGAATATTAATAAAATTTTATCTACATCCTTTAAGTCTATGTCTGAATCCTCGGGGAAATCTGGATGACAGTCACCAGAGCCGTCTTTGGGGAATATTCCCCAGTCATCCCCTTCCTTCAATTCTCCACATTCTGCAATAACACACAGTTTGGCAGGTTCTTCACCATTCACTTCTCCATTTTCAAGCATCCTTGCCACACTGAGTCCTTTCATTACTTGACCAAATACCACACGTTTCCCATCCACATGAGGAGTTGGGCCTGTTGTGATAAAGAACTGAGAACCATTTGTATTGGGGCCAGCATTTGCCACGCTCAGCAAACCCTCCCGATCATGCTTATAATGAAAATTCTCATCTTCAAATTTTTCACCATAAATACTTTCTCCACCTGTCCCATTCTGATTTGAGAAGTCTCCACCCTGAATCATAAACTTCTTATTAATTCGGTGGAAAGGACATCCTTTAAAATGCAGAGGTTTCCCAGCTGTCCATCCAGTGCCCTTTTCTCCTGTACGCAATGCACGAAAATTTTCTGCAGTTTTAGGAACAATATCTGCAAACAATTCTAAAACAATTCGTCCAACTCACTCCCCGCCGATGTCCACGTCAAAGAAGACTCTCGGGTTCTTGGAATTGGAGGGCTTGGCTGCTGGGGATGGGTGGGACGTCTTCACTGCAGGCGCTGGAAAGCCGGACACAAGTGCCTGGTGCACGAGAGGGGCTCAAACTCTATCACACGCCTACGTTACATAAAATACCTTTTAAGTAAGAAATTTAAATTCAGTCCAAGAAGTAGTGACATACACATTTAATCCTTGAACTTTCGAGGCAGAGACAAGTAGATGTTTGAGTTCAATGCCAGCCTGGTCTACAGAGTGACTTCCAGGACAACCAAGGCTACTCAGAGAAATCCTGTTTCAATAAAATCAAAGTAAAGGAAAAAATTGGAGAGATCCTCTCAACACTGGAGGGTGCAGTCCTTGCCAGACACAAGGGAAATATGGTAAGGGAGGGAGGCAGAGATTGTGGGAAAGGCAGGCCAGGGCACACAAAGGATAATGTGGTATATGTCACATAAAAGGTGCCATTCCTTTGTGCTTTGTCCAACAGAGGAGGAAAAGACCCTGAGTTGGGGAGGAAACCCATTGGCACAGCATTCCCCACAGTACTGGGATGTTAGTGTTCCCTCTGTTTTGCAATTTATGGGGGAGATGTTGGCACATTTCCTTTCTGTCTAAAGAAAAATCATGGCTAAGCATTTTGTCTATTGGTGGCCCTCAAAGGGATGAGCAGGCCAGGTGGCCAAAATGTTGGTGGCCCTCAAGGGCATGAGCAGTCCAAGTGGGATTCATGTACAGACTCAGGGAGTGAGATTATGGCCAGGAGGTGGCAGTATCGGCCAGCCCCTCAGTACGCTCAGAGACTTGGGTCTTGACCTGAGAGGCTCTGAGGCCCCTTGCAAGAAAGCAGGCAGACTGGTGTATGTATGATGACTGTCAAGGGCGGAAGAGAGACATGTGTGTGGCATCTGAGCTAGAGGAAGGGGGGCATAAGGACTCAGTGACTGAGTTGCTGTCTGGTCTGGTGACACAGAAAGGTGACCCTTGGAGGCTCTGCTGTGAATGCTATGTGCATCTCACATCCCCTGTTCCCTGTCCTCTGTAACTTGGCTGTGGGATACAGGTAACTTCTTGGAAACCTCCCCTTACTTCTGGTTCCTTTATTCTCTGTCTTCCTGAGAGACTCTCCAAACCTCGACTTTTCTCCCAGTTTCTGTTTTCCAATTTTACTGTCCTAATGGGTGCCATGTCCAAAAGCATCTATTTGGACCCCTCTGTTTTACCTCCCGTTACTGACACCCACTGTTAGTCAGTGGAGCAAGACTGTTTTGGTTTTGATTTTACCAGACTTGACTGTTTTGGTTCCCGCACTCCTGGGGCTCAGGGACCCTGAAGCTCCCTCGTTCTCCTGCAAGGAATTGGCCTGTGGTCTCTCCCCCACTTTCTGCCTCTGTTTCTCATTATCTCTTGGCCCTTTTAGTGCTTAAAATCAGAAACTTCCAGAGCCAAGCCACGTGCAACTGAGATCTGGCCCCAGAGATCCTCTCTCGACTTGCAATCTCTGGTGACTGAATCTAGGGATAGAAAAGCAGAGAGGGGGGAGTACACCTCTTGTCAACCCCCTGTAGTTAGTAATGGAGTCTGAGTGAGGCCCCTGTCCCCAGCTGAGCTGGAACCCACTTGGGACAGTGCTCATATTTCCCAACAACATTCACACTTCTGCCCTCTTGAGAGAAATGGTTGCTAAGTTGGATTTCTGGCCCTCCTGCCTCTGCCCAGGCCCCACTGTCTCTGTCTGTGTCCTGAGAGAGACTTCTGTGGTCCTTCATTCCCTGCTGCCTGCCACCCTGTCCTGGCTGGAAGCCCCCTCTGGAATTATGTCTCAGGAAAGAGGAGAAGGCCAGGCACCCTGTGTAGCTGAGAAGAGCGTTGTAGCGGGTGGGCTGGAGAAATGAAGGGAAGTGTCTAGTACCCGTGTCCCTGATGGGCAGAATGGAGCAGGTGTTATTTTCTGTGAGTGTCTAGCATCCATCTAACCTGCTTCCTGAAGAAAACGGGAGGAGACTAAAGTTGTATTTAGATAACAGAAATGTTTACTTGTGTGATGGTTTATATGTGCTTGCCCCAGAGTTTGGCAGTATTGGAAACTGTGACCTTGTTGGAGTAGGAGTGTCACTGTGAGAGTTGGCTTGGAGACCCTCATCCTAGCTGCCTGGAAGCCAGCATTCAGCTAGCAGCCTTCAGATGAAGTTGTAGATCTGTCAGCTTCTCCTGAACCATGCCTTCCTGGATGAGATCATGTTCTTACCTTCATGATACTGGACAGAACCTCTGAACCTGTAAGCCTGACCCAATTAAATGTTGTCCGTATAAGAGCGGCCTTGGTCATGGTGTCTATTCACTGCAGTAAAACCTTAACTAAGAGAAGTCTACCAGGAGTGGGTTTTTTTTTTGTTTTTTGTTTTTTTGTTTTTTTGTTTTTTTTTTTTTTTTGTGATTGGCCTGACCATACCTTTGTTTGGTAGAGTGTGGATTTTCAGACTTTGGATTTGGAAAGCAGTGGAATGCTTTAAATCAGGCTTAATGGGCCATCCTAGCAGGAATATGGAAGAATTTGTTGCTCAGAATGCTTTGAATTGTGCGGACCTTGCCCAAGAGGTTTCGGTGAAGAATCAATATGTGGCTTTGAGACTGCTTCTATAGTATTTTGGTGAAGAAGGTGGCTACTTTTTGCCCTTGTCTGAAAAGCCGGCCTGAGGCTAAGGTGAAGAAACTCCGATTAAATGCATTGACAAAGGAATTCTCAAAAAAAAAAAAAAAAAGCCCAGCAGAGACTTTGTTCTCTGGTTGAGTCTCATGGAGAGCATTTGAACAAGTGTAGCAAGCTTAGAAAAGAAAAATATAAAATATATGGTTGGAGTATTAAAGGGGCATCAGGAAGTGATATGGAGCTGAATTCTGTGTTCAAAGTTATTAAATTGAATTAAGGGTGTGGGGACCTTTGGTTAAGATCCTACCCGGCAAAATTTAGATCCAGGAATGGTGGTACACGCCTTTAATCCCAGGATGAAAGGCCCAGCATCCTGGGACAAAGCAGTTTCTAGGTGAAGAAAAGTACAAATCCAGGCATGGCAGCACACACCTTTAATCCCAGCGTGACAGGAGACTGAGCCATGCAGATCTCTTAGTTCCAGGCCAATCTACAGAGCAAGTTCTGGGAAAGCAAAGCTTAGGCAGAGAGGGACATGGGAAAGAGAAAGCTAGGAATGGAATAGGGGAGCGGGACATGGTCTAGATCCTGCAAGCAGCAGAACTCAGCTGGTTCTTCCATGCGGCTCTGGCTTCCATTAAAAACAGAAGGGATAAGATGCCCCAACATATAACAAAGACACGTGCTCCACTATGTTCATCGCAGCCTTATTTATAATAGCCAGAAGCTGGAAAGAACCCAGATGCCCTTCAACAGAGGAATGGATACAGAAAATGTACATCTACACAATGGAATATTACTCAGCTATCAAAAACAATGACTTTATGAAATTCACAGGCAAATGGATGGAACTGGAAAATATCATCCTGAGTGAGGTAACCCAATCACAGAAAGACACACATGGTATGCACTCATTGATAAGTGGCTATTAGCCCAAATGCTTGAATTACCCTAGATCCCTAGAACAAATGAAACTCAAGACGGGTGATCAAAATGTGAATGCTTCACTCCTTCTTTAAAAGGGGAACAAGAATACCCTTGGCAGGGAATAGGGAGGCAAAGATTAAAACAGAGGCAGAAGGAACACCCATTCAGAGCCTGCCCCACATGTGGCCCATACATATACAGCCACCCAATTAGACAAGATGGATGAAGCAAAGAAGTGCAGGCAGACAGGAACCGGATGTAGATCTCTCCTGAGAGACACAGCAAGAATACAGCAAATACATAGGTGAATGCCAGCAGCAAACCACTGAACTGAGAATGGGACCCCCGTTGAAGGAATCAGAGAAAGGACTGAAAGAGCTTGAAGAGGTTCGAGACCCCATATGTACAACAATGCCAAGCAACCAGAGCTTCCAGGGACTAAGCCACTACCCAAAGACTATACATGGACTGACCCTGGGTTCCAACCTCATAGGTAGCAATGAATGGCCTAGTAAGAGCACAAGTGGAAGGGGAAGCCCTTGGTCCTGCCAAGACTGAACCCCGAGTGAACGTAATTGTTGGGGGGAGGGCAATAATGGGGGGAGGATGGGGAGGGGAACACCCATATAGAGGGGGAGGGGGAGGGGTTGGGGGATGTTTGCCCGGAAACCGGGAAAGGGAATAACATTCGAAATGTAAATAAGAAATACTCAAGTTAATATAAAAAAAAAAAAAAACACTGAGGTCACTGAGGTGAGGGGAAGTGTTTCCTAAGAACACAAAGAAGCTGTGTTTCAGTGTTAGCCAAGGTTGTTCCTCATGCTGCAGCTGTACTTGCTAATGTGTGAGAGTCACCCAGGTGGTACTGGTTTTGAAGGCAGGAAGCAGCCATGAAGAGCAGCTGAGGCTTGACACTGTGAGAGGCCATGGAAGGCCATTGGTGAAGCAGTCTCAGTTACAATTGATGGCCCAGGACTGAAGGGATCATGTAAAGGTATTGAGGCACGATGAAGAGAGCTATGAGACGCTATGGTGAAGCCTAGTTGCAGTGGAAGACCCCAGTATAATAGAGATGCCAATACCATGGGATGATCACCAAGAACAGCAGTGGCAATGGAGTGGATCAACCTGAGCATAGAGTGCTACAGAGGGCAGAGCTGGAAAAGTGATGCCAGCCCTTTGGAGGAGCCCAGAAGATCATGTGATGATCCCAGACATTGAAATGAGAACCTATAACATTGAAACTGCCTTGGAGACCCCAAGATTTTCAAGATGTCAGAGCCATAGGATATCTGCTGAGGAAAGCTGCTAACAGGGAGTAGAAAGATCCCAGGAATAGAACATGTTGCTGTCAACAAAGATGAAAAACACGTTAGAGGTCTGAAAAGTGCTTTGACATAAGGCATGATGATGCAGAGTTTGGAGTCTGTCCTGCTGGTTTCTTGCTTGTTTCCGGGATTACAGTTAAGTGATTGGATGGATCTCAGAAGAGACTTTCAAGTTTGGACTTTTAACATTGTTGATACTCCTATAAACTATAGAGAATTTGGAAGTAGGACTAAATGTCCTTTCTTTATTATGTCATGGCTAGATATAACCCCTATAGACTCACATGTTTGAACAAGCTTATGTGGTCTGGGGAGTGGAATATCATGGTTTATATGTGATTGGCTCAGGGAATGGCACTCTGGAAGGTATGGCATTGTTAGAACAGATGTGTCACTGTGGGTGTGGGCTTTGAGACCCTCATCCTAGCTGCCTGGAAGCCAGTATTCTGCTAGCAGCCTTCAGATGAAGATGTAGAACTCTCAGCTTCTCCTCATAAGAGCTGCCTTGGTCATGGTTTCTGTTCAGAGCAGCAAAACCCTTACTAAGACATCTTGTTGTTGTGTGAAATATTAAAAAAAAAAAAAAGGCACCATCCCATGCTGATGCAGGCTAATCTCTGGCCCAGGCAGTCTCACAGTCTCCGTGGCTCGCTCCATACAGAGGCCGCCCACCTGGAGGTTCTCTTGCTGTGGATTCTGCTCACGTTCCCAGAGGGCTTGCCCACTGTGGTTAGCTGTCCCAAATTCCCTTAACCAGGTAAAATCGAAAGTCTGGAGGCTTGTAATTTATCAGATTTATCTTAGTAAATTCTCAAGTCAGAAAGTGCCCACAATGAACTCAAAACTCAGTTGATATAACCACAGGCTACACACCTAGATGGGGCAAACTCGCCCTCCTTATTATTTCATCATCTATCTAAGATTCCCCCCCTGGGACTTATGGGTCCCAGGACCGTGTGGTTCTGAATGCTCTTCCTCTCCTACAGGTTCTGTCTTGTCTCCTCTCCATCTCTTCCTCTGTCTCTACTCTTCTCTAAAACTCTTAGCTTGCCTTCCCCCCCCCCCACTGATCAATCACAGGCTCTTGCCTTATTTTGTGCCCACTGTCACCTGCATATAACAGCAATCCACAACTTGTTACGTGAAATTCAAAATAACTTTTTTTTTTTGGTAGCCATGGCATCCTGGAACTCACTCAGTTCCAAGGCTGGCCTTGAACTCAGAAATCTGCCTGCTTCTGCCTCCTGAATACTAGGATTAAAGTTCACTACCTTTCCACTAAATAACATCAACATGACAAATAAATGCTAAAAAAATATGTTATGTGAAACTCACAGTGTCTTAGAATTTACTGGCTGTGTTTGGCTCTGCTCACATTTAAAATGTCAGAGGAACAGACATCGGAGAACAGCCAGTCCATCCTCTGCCCCACAACTTTGAAAGAAGAAAGTGTGATACCTACACTTGACTCATCAGGCAGAGTCCAAAGGATTCTTAGAGGTTGCCTCTAGCGTCGAAGTTTTGTTTTTGTTTTTGTTTTTTTTTTTCCATAATACCAAATTGTCCCTCTGTGTCCCTACCTGCAGATAGGTTAGGGACAAGACTGGAAGTTGATATTCCTGCTTAGGACAAGAGCCCAAGTCCCTCGTCAGTATCCATCCAGACTGAGGCTCAGCATTCCTGTAGGTAAGGTCAGGGATGGAGCTCATGCCTGTTTCTCTGTGTGGCCTTGGCTGTCCTTCAGTTTGCTCTGAGGCCAGGTTGGCCTTGAGAACAGAATGCACCTGCCTCTGCCTCTGCCTCTGCCTCCTGAGTGCTAGGTCTATGCCCCCACTGCCTGCCAGAGGATTTGCTGTTGTTCAAGAAACAAGGGACCCGGGGGCTGGGGATTTAGCTCAGTGGTAGAGCGCTTACCTAGGTAAGCGCAAGGTCCTGGGTTCGGTCCCCAGCTCCGAAAAAAAAAAAAAAAGAAACAAGGGGCCCACTCTAGGACTGCACTTCACCCCACCCAGGGGCAAGCCATGTGTGTGCACGCATGGATATCCTCTTGCCTACTGGGAAGCAGAGGCAGGAAGACCCAGGGAACTTCTGAAGAATTTCTGGCACTCTGTATTCCACACCAAATTCCAGCCTGGGTTTCCTAACGGTGACTAAGTCCCCAGGCCTTCTTCTCATCCACTCTTCTTGGCTGAAGAAGGACTTGATTGTCTGTGGTCCCTCATAGGGTCTGGCTGTAAGAGCCTGGGGTCAGAGGGCCACCCACGCCTTCTCAGAGAAGGCAGCTGGAGCCAGAGGTCAGGAAGGCAAACTCTCAGAGGACGTGAGGGCTGAGTCACAATTACAACCGTGCAGGTTCTGAGACCCCACACACAGCTCAAGTGACTACAACTCAGCCAGGGGGTCACAGCTCTCTTGGAGGAACACTCAGCTCAGGTTGGGAGCAGGGAGACCTTGCTATAAATGCCTAGCAGACCGGGGGGACGAGGGGGAGCAGCTAGGCTGTGCTCTGTTTCATCACTCTGTATTTTATCCCACCATCCCTTGCTTCTCATCATTCTGTTAATCTACTCTGTATCTATGGCACCTAACAGCACTGGGCTGTGGCCTCTTCCAAGGAGGGCCACTACTTGGCGTTAGTGCGGTTCTGCCTATAGGGGCAGTATTGAGTCATCTTAGCGGATATGCCCCTTATGGCTGCTTGGCTGTGTTACCATAAGCCATGCAGTCTCTCACTCTCTCTAAATTCATATGCAAAGGGAGGACTGATGAGTCAGAGACAAATGACACAGACAGACTGTAACAGGATGACATGAATTGCTTCGTCATACTGAGGGATCTTATAGATAGCTGAACACAGTTCACTTTTCCCTACCCAGGGCCAGCTGGGTAGTCAGAGGCAAGGTCTTTCTCCCCAACCCCAGTTGCCCATTGTCTGGCATGCAGCACTAGAAATAAACATGAGCTGATTTTGTTTGTAGCAGAATGAAGTACCCAGGAATTAAGGGACTTATCTCTTTCCAATATAGGCTTCAGGAGACAAGCACTGTTGCTCCTCTAGGGTTCAGCAGCCCCCTCTACTGTCCAGTATATGTTCTGCACCTAGCTATGGTCAAATTAGAAGGGGTAGGACGGGGACCTGCCTGGGAGGATGACAGGTCCGACCCCTCCCACACAAGGCAGGAGGTTACACTGGGACAGAGCCCTGAGATATCTCTCTCTCTCTCTCTCTCTCTCTCTCTCTCTCTCTCTCTCTCTCTCTCTCTCTCTCTCTCTCTCCCTCCCTCCCTCCCTCCCTCCCTCCCTCCCTCCCTCCTTCCCCCCTCCCCACCTCTCTCTCTTCGGTGACAGGGTCTCTCTACAGAGTCCTTGTTGTCCTGGAACTCATTAGGTAGACCTGGTTTGCCTTGAACTCACAAGCATGTGATTTTAACTCTGCCTCCCAAGAGCTGGGCTTACAGGCATGTGCCACTGCCACATCTAGCCTCTAAGATTTCTGCTCTTTCTAGTTTACTCCTTTCCCATAGTCCTCCATGGGTCTCTGGAGAGCTCTCAGAGACTGGAGACTGTCTCGGCTCTCACCTCCCCTATGAGATGCAGCCTCGCTCATTGAGAACATCACAGCCATCTTCTATAAGATCTTTGGCCTGGGTGCCCTGTGGACCCTATGGAACATGTTTCTCTTTTGCCTTCAGAGGCTCCCTCTGCCACTTCCATGAGGCCCTGATAGGACTTTCAGCCCCCTACCCCCCAAAAATCTGTCTCTCATCCAACATGCTCTCCCTGTCCTGCTATCATATTCTAGAGACCTTCGCCCCACTCTCTGACTCCCTCCTGATCTTAATACTGGGTCACTTCCCACCTGGAATAAATCTTGCCCTGGAATAAACCTTTCTCAAGCCCAATAATTCCTGCTTACCACTGCCTCCACAAAGCCTTCTTAGACTTGGGTCTTGTAAAAGTAACCCTTCAGTTCCCTTCACACTGTCTCTAGGGCCTCTCCCTTCTCTCTTGAAGATGCGTGGACCTAGTCCTCTTTGTTCCCAGCAGGCTGCAGAGAGCCAGCTCTGATTCAGTCTTCATTTCCCATGATGCTTCGTTCCAAGTAAACAGAGGCTGTGTTGTCAGAGGAAGCTGGTTGGAGCCTCCAGGGTCAGGAATGGGTTTCTCTGAAGAGAAGTTTTGTTTCCAAAGTCTTTGGTGAAGGACCCTCCAGACTGATCCTACTTGCTATGTGTTTGGGAATATCTACCTCTGCTTCCTGTCCCCACAACAGTATGTTGAAGCTCATGATCCCTTCTCCTAGCAAAGTAACTCCCCAGAAATTGAGATACTCTAAGGGTGTTTAGGGGAGCAACTGCGGACCCTCCTTCTAGGAGGGGTGGAGAGCCAGCCAGGTTTTGCCAGTGGGACCAGAGTCTTAGTCTCCTTCCCCACATTCCTTTGACTCTGGAAGTCCACTAGCCCTTCCTCCTGCATGACAGACGTGCAGGTGGCTTAAGTGACTTTTGGAGTTGACCCCAAGTCAGAGCTGCCAATCTGTGGGCCTAGAGAGAGAGGGAGGACTAACCGCCTGAAACTGTCGGCGCAGGGGGCTTATTACCCTAATGACTGGGTTGGAGGGTCTCTGCTAATGCTCACCTTCCCCAAGGCTTAGCAGAGGGGAAATAAAAGACATTTTGGGAACTATTATACTTCCAAAGTGCAGGTTTCTGGAGCCCAGACCTGAGGGAGAGGGGAGTGCCCAGGAAGTGGATGGTGGCTGCAAGAGGAGGCTGTTGAGCTAACGGACTTTGGCTGTCTGGCGTGGCAGAAGAAACAGAACCACCGAAGAGGCGGGCTTCAGAGGCTGAGCCTCAATCCACTCCCACCCTCTCGGTCTCTCTCTGCTGCCCCCTCACCTTATTTCTTGAAATAGATGCCTGGAGCCATAAAGAAATAAGGAATTTTAGATTCCTAGATTCTTTCCTTTTTAGCTCTATTCTTACTCCTTGAAAGAGGCTTCTACTGTACCCTGTCTGTACGCTGTCTTACAACAATCCACGATGTGTCTGGGGCTTGCGGTTACATTTACAAGAATCTCCAAGTCCCAAAAAAGCTGAGAGCTAAAAAAAAAAACAGACCCTTTGAGGGCTGGGCACTTTGAAGAGAGAGCCTCTTAATGGTCTGGGGCTGCAGATTAAGTTTGGACCCGAGGACAGCCTGGGAACATCCAGGAAAGAAACCAGGAAGGCAAAAAATAAATTAATTATTTTTTTTTTAAATGAGGACGAAAAGGGGCGGAGGAAGGAGGTGGGTGGAGAACGCATTCTTCCTGTGATCCTGGCTTCGCAAAGCAGCCACATCATCTGGCTCCCAATTGAGGACAGACTTGGCTTCAGGCGCGAGCGTCCAAGTACATACGTGTGCACGTGCTGTGTACACCCTGCCAGCGTCTGTGCTGACGTGGCCGCGCCCCTCACCCCAGCCCAGCCTCCTTATCTCCAAGTTGGCTCCAGGATCCCCCTCTCCGCAGTGGCCCTGTTAACGCCCCCCAGCTCCAGTGTTAGCGCCTCGCCTCTGGGCTCCCTCCCTCTTCCCCTGCGGGGCCTCCAGAGAGACCCTGTGGCTCGCAGCCCAGTTCTCGCCTTCTGATTCTACTTGAGCTTTTTATTTTTCGATGTTAGATTCTCATTCCAGCCTCTAAGTCCCCTGCCCTCTCAGTCCTTGCCTTGTCCATATGTAGGAAGTGTCTTTACAGAGAGAGCAAGGTCGCCTGGTGAGTGAAATTCGTCCCTTCATAGTTAACGGTCCTTTTCTTCCAAGCTGTGGATGAAATATTAGGGTGCAAAGTGTCTCCTATCACCCTCTCCTGCCTGGAGAGAGGAAGGGGACTCAGGGAGGCATATACAGTTTAAGAAAAGATTGTTCTGGGGAATCAAAGCTATAGGACCTGATGCTGGCTTTGTCCCTGACATAGCCTCAAATGGCCCATAGGGGTAGGAGGGGGTGGGAGGTGTAGGCAAAAATGACCCTTCCAGACAACTGCTTCCAGTCTGATCCAGCCAGCTGATACTGTGTGGGGCAGGGTGGTCCTGTGCCCGGAGCCAGGTTGTCAGGCGTCCAGGACTTCAGGTTTCCTCTACCGAAGGGCCCCTTTCCTTCAGGCTTTGATGTGTCTGCTAGGTTAGTGGAGGATGTTTGGCTTGGGGCCTTGAGCCAGGATAAACTCCCTCTGCCTGCCCCTGCCTTCTGAGCCAAACCACTGCCTCCTTACTGCCAGGCTCCTGCCTCTCCCAGCCCAGGTCTGGGCTCCTCCAAGGCTGCTTGCACAGTCTGTCCAAGTCGTGGACACCCGAGCAGCAGCTGTTACTGCTACTGGGGAGAGGCCCTGTTAGCTGTATGGTTTACCGTTCCTCCAGTCTGTCACTGGGTGCCTGCATGCTAGAAGACCAGTCCACTCGTGGCAGAGGTTGGGGGTGGGGGGTTGTAAGAGGCAAGGCCCTATGGCCAGTGGGAGACAGGATGGGATGCAGTGGGGTGCAGGGGGTGCCTTGTGAGCTGTCTGTGTAGGCCGCAGCGCCTCCAGATGGCTCAACTCCAGATGTGGGATGACTCACCCTGGATAGGGTGGGCGGTCGAGGTGGGGGTGTGAGGCCCAAAGTCACTTCCAGCTGCTGTTCCCTGCCCTCTAGAGCAATCCCCCTGCCTCCACCACCAGTCGAGTGGGAGTACCCCAGTGCGCAGCCTTGCACACCCCACTATATACTCAGAGATGAAAAAGAAAAAAGCCTCACACATCACCACCAAGGGTCAGAGAAGGAGAAGGGGTGTGGTGATAGGGGAGGTGGGAGGGAGGAGTGAGAAGGAAGGGGCTGGGAGAAGCCCAGGGTAAAAAAAAAAAAAAAAAGTGCTGGCCTCCTTTGGGCCTGCTTTAGAACTGTAGCATTGTGTGTGTGTGTGTGTGTGTGTGTGTGTGTGTGTGTGTGTGTGTGTGCAACAGAGTAGATATTCAGATCTGTGTATGTAGGTATGAGGGTTTCAGGGAAGGGGCCACATTGAATGAGTACCTTATGTCTGCTGGGGTTTGTGAGCCTTTGTGCTGCTGAGGGATGCTGCATAGATTGCACATGACTGGGTGGAGGAGCAACATCTTGGTCCATTTGGTGAAGAGAAATTAGGAAGACAGTAGTCACTGGCTATAGTGGGCAGAGGGTTGCAGCAAGTGTGTTTAAGCCAAGTCCCTATGCTTTCAGGCATTGAGGGTAGACTCCTCCCCTAGGGACTGAGAGGCAGACAGAGGGAGCCAGGTGCTACAGACCAAGGTTCCAAAGACCTAGGTTCCTATCAGCCAAGCAGCATCCAGCCTCTTGGAGCTGCAGCATCTTTCATAGTGTCCAGCAGGCCAATTGGTCCAGCCAGGTAGCTGGAGGACCCAAGCTTGAGGCTGGCACACTATACACGTCAATGCTGGTGTGCTGCAGCTAGGTACAGCTCTCTGCCTGCCCTCCTGGTCTCCTCCTTGGCTTCCAGGTGGCTCTGCTGACAGAGTTGTCAGACTACTCCCTGGAGCGGTCCACCTGTGCCAACCACCCAGGCCAGGGTAAACAGGGCACTAAGTGTCTGGGCGGGTGCCTGGCAGGCTGGGCACTGGTTCTTTACACACAGCTCTACCCCAGCCTGGCTGGGCTGCATCCTCTAAGCAAATGACAGGTCTGATACCCCAGGCCCATAAATTGTGTTTTCTGGTTAAGTGGGGAGGCATGGGGACTGTCAAGCAGACGGATAATCAAGTTGAGTAAGGAGAAAACATGTCACCTCCGGGGGCGGGCTGTGGCGACTGTCTCCCTTGATGTAGGGGTTCTGGCTTCTCAGGGCAGACATGGTGGGTTTCTCTAGTCTCCCAATAAATGCCCACTCATAACACACTCACACAGTCATGCGCTCACCATGGCGCACACACAGCCCACAGCTCCTCTTGTAGTATTGCGTACTCCCGCTCTGAGCTTGCTCAGTGGCTGAGATCCTGCCAGTTGCTGTGTTCTGTTGAGGTCCCACTCTTTACAGCGCGGGGTTGAAGCCAGAGAGGTTGAGCCCCATCTCCTAAACCCCCCCTATGAGGTATGAACTTAGATCTATGTATGTGTCTCTAGATCCCGTAATGCCACCACGCAAGTCCCATTGGTCTCTAGTCTCTGTCCCTTCTCCTCATTCACGGGTGAGAAGAGACTCCCTGAGCCTGCCTTGCCTTTGGGACCTCTTTACCCTCCAGAGTGTGTGCCAACTCCCATATCACAGGGCAACTCCTAAGGGAGAACATGGAGAGTTAAGGCTGGATCCAGAAGAGTCAGGCCTTTGAGGGGCTTGGGCCAAAAGGAGAGATGTGATCAGGCTGCCTACCGCAGGGGGATGGACAATATAGTCAGGTTAGGAAGAAAAAAAGGAACTCTACCACTCCAAGAATGGGAGCAGGTACTGACCCAGTTTGCCTAAGACTAGAGAGACAGTGAGGGACTAAGGGGAGAAGCATCGAGCTTAGAGAGGCTGAGACAGGAGAGAGTGACCAGTAGTCATGGGCAGGTCTCCAGGTGTCATGAGGGAATAGCAGATTTCCTACCCCATCCCTGCTTCATTCTCAATTTATCATTATCCTGTTTCAGTGACACACGGAGCCGTCTCTCCCTCCCATCTCTTCCCTTTCCCCTCTCGCCTTCTCCCTCAGCTGCTCTAACTGGTCAGAGCAGCAGCCCCAGAAGCTAGGGCCAGCGAAGCCATGTTCCCAGGGTGGAAAACAGCTTTGCCCAGAGAGGCTTTGGCCCAATTCATGATCTCAAAATAGCTATGCCAGCTTGCTCTGTCCTTTGCTCAGAGGTCTTCAGAGCTCCCCTGTGTCTGGGGTCCTTGGAGTCAGAACCCTGACCTTGCCAGATGGTGTGGGAAGGGGTACAGTCAGATCTGCTTCCTTGGTGACCAGTGGCTGAAGTCAGATTCCACCGTGTGTGTGTGTGTGTGTGTGTGTGTGTGTGTGTGTGTGTGTGTGTGTGTGTGCGCGCGCGCGCATATGTGCATGTGTTTCAAGTTGCAGAACTCAAGGAACCTGGAGCCTGGGACCCATCTCTGGAAGACCACCATGTGTTCAGGGTGCTTGTCTGGAACTAGCTAGATCTATCCCCAAGGGCTGATGTTATCATTAACAGTGCCCCAAAGTAGCCTGGTTAGGCCATAAATTATCCTCAGCCCAGCAGACAGGTAGGTCATAACCCTCCATTCCCCTGGTCTCTGGGAAGAGCTGTAGAGCCTGCTTGGGCTTCACCCAAGCATAATAGGGCCAGACAGCAAAAAGGGGAGCTGGCGCTATATAAATAAGCCTACAGGGGGGAGGCCTCCAGCACTGGGTCGAACTGGGCTGCCTGCTAGTGAGAGAGGAAGAATTGTGGTTGCCCCCAAGCATCGTATAATTTAGGGTGTATTTTGGGCACTCTCTCCTAGCTCCGGGTGGGGCTAAGGTTAATTTAAGGGTTTAATGGATTGAGGAAGGAAGAGAGGGAAACCCTCCCATTCGGGGTGGTTGGCAATGGAGGTTTCTCCCCAAGGTTTCTGCAACTTTCAGAGTCCCCTCTCCTCATCCTTGCCCCTCCCCCAGCACCGCTCCTTAGCAGTGGGCAGCTATCTGCAGTACTTCCCAAAGGGTGAGGAGTTGGGTCTCAGGTCTTAGTCCTCCCCCCCCACCCCCCGACTCCCACCAACAGGGACAGGAACAGCTGGGGTCTGAGAGAATCACTGGAGACACTATGGAGATGATCAGAATGTTCTGGAAGTTTCTGAGTTGCCTCAGCTTCTGGCACAGATGTTCTGCTGTGCCCTTCCTAGGTCACAGGGTACTTCTGGCCTAGTGGAGAGAGCATAGGCTGTGCTGTCGTCCGGTGATGAAAGTGTAAGGTCAGTGACAGTCTGAGGGAAGAGGCACGGCATAGACAACGCTAGTCTGATGCCTCAGGTTGCTGCGGCGGGTGTCACAGGCCCTGCAGTAGCCTGACAGAAAAGACACGAGCTCCACTTTCAGGGAATTTCATCCACAGGCCCAGTCTTCTAAGAGTCATCTCTCCTATCCTTTTGGCTTTTACTTACATTTTAACTTGAGGATCTGCCTCCCAACTGTAACTTAAACCTTGCCTTCTGAGACTTTATTTGGTCTTTTAGAGTTTTCAGCACTTGCCTAGGCACAGAACAGAGATTTTGCTCGCCTGAATGAACCTAGAGGTAGCACCAGATCCTAAAAGCCCTGGGGGCAAGACCCTGTAGTGGACAACAGAGAAGCCAGGTAGACGTGCTATGGTTCTTTCACCTTGTAGCTTGCGGCCTTTCTGACCCTCTCCTGGGATCAGCGGCCAATCTGAGCTGTGAGTTTCAGTATCTTGCCCTGGTCTCCTATCCACAGTCTCCTTCTGTTTCGTCTCCCCTCTTCCATAAAATCCTGCTGGTCCTTTCAAACTCTCCCATCACCTGCTGCTTCCTGACGACCACCCGGTTCCTTTGTGGGTCTCCCTTCTCCCTCTGTGAAGTTCCTACTTCTTCCTCCTTTAGGATGAAGGTCCTGGGGGCGGGGGGTGGGCTGTTGGTCTGGAGCTGCCTCAGAGCTTGGTACCTTGTAGAGGCTCAACTGGAGATGAGGCCCCCAGGGAGCCAGGGGAGGTGTAGGTGTCTGCTGGGGAAGAGGTGATTTCAGAGACTGAGTTGATGGAAAGATGTTGAACCTTCTAAGTAGAGAAGGAAGAGAAAGGGTGATGTGCAAAAGGCCTGGGGAAGAGTGAGGGGACACTAAAGGACAGCAATGGGAATGGGCTGAGGGCACAGGGACAAGGACTGGAGACAGAGGGAGGCAAAGACATTTGAGTCACTAGACTATACAAGCTCAGACTTGTATGTATGGTGGCCTCAGAAGCACTGACCGGTCCCTCTCCAGCTCTTTTGTTGGCCACACCTACTCCATCTTTCCTGGGGTCTGGACCAGCCTCCTCTCTGTCTTTTCTCCATGATGTCTGGGGTGTCTAACCTCCTTGGCAGTCTCACTACTTGGCTACCCGAGCTCACCTTTTTCATAAATGTTGCCTGGCCTGATTCAAACTAGAAACCTAGAAGCCAACCTCAGGCCTTATCTTCCTGTCGTCAGTTTCCAAGTCTATAGGCTTCTGCCTCTTATACCTCATCAATGGGTTATCTTTTTCCATCTTGTTACTACAGGCTGGACCTGTCTACCATGGCCTGTCACCTGGAGCTCAGTGGCAGCTTCCTAGGAGTCTGCCACATCCCACAGTGACTGCCTTCCAATAATCCTCATACCTTACACAAGCTATACAGATTCTTTTGGGTCTGGTTGTCACATATCCTGGAAGCTCTTTAACCAAGATTGGGTCAAAGCCACCTCAAGGAGCTGTCCTATCCCCCCAATACAGCATATTGGTTGGGTCTTGGCTCTCCAGACCTGGAAACTCTACCAGGGCCATAATAGGCCCCAGTAAGTCCTGGGACACAACAGGTTGTATGCCATTTATTGATGAGACCTTCCTCCAAGAAGACAACGATGGTTGCCCTCAGTGGCAGTTCTGGGGTCTAGGGTACTAGAACAAGGATGTTCTAGCAGGGGTAGGGACCTTGTGTCAGAGTTGAGGCTGTCCCATGCTGGCCCTGGAGAAGCTGACCTCCAGGGATCCAGCAAAGCTCCCCACCCTGACCCCCACCAGCACACCCATGGCCTGTCTGCAGGAAGGATCAGAATTCCTTATCAGCTGCCACTGGCATGTTTTAGCAGCAGCCTGGAGCTGAACAAACCAGGAAGGGTATAGTAGCATCTTATTCCTGTTCTGGGCCATGCCGGGAGGAGGATGTTACTTCCAGAGTTCAACATACCCCGCAGTGGAGACCTTTGAGGATTATTTTACCTTAAAAACTTCTAGGGGGCTGGAGAGATGGCTCAGTGGTTAGGAGCACCGACTGCTCTTCCTGAGGTCCTGAGTTCAAATCCCAGCAACCACATGGTGGCTCACAACCATCTGTAAAGAGATCTGATGCCCTCTTCTGGTGCATCTGAAGGCAGTTACAGTGTACTCATATACAATAAAATAAAAAATCTTAAAAAAAAAAATAAAAACTTCTAGAGGTTGGGAGAAACAGCTCACTGGTTATAAGCACTCATTCCCCTTGCAAAGAACCAGGGTTCAATTTTCACCACCTACATGGATGTTCACAGCCATCTATAATTCCAGTGCCAGATCCTGTGGCCTCTTCAGAAGCCTGTGAGAACCAGACGCACATGTTACACATGTACTATGTGCAGGCAAAACAAACAAACAACCCAAAAAGCCAAAATCAAAACCAAACATTAAAAAAGCTCTTAAAACTAAAACAAAACAACAACAACAAAAAAAACCCTCATACTTATAACTTGTTTTAAATTTAATTTTCTCACTTAAAACAAAAACCCCTTAGGTACTTTACTTCCTAATCCCTATGTCTTTAATTGTTTGGCTTTTTAAAAGATTTATTTTACGTTATGTTATGTGTATGGGTATTTTGCCTGCATGTATGTAAGTATATCATGCTCGTGGAGGCTGAAGATGATGTCAGATCACCTGGAACTGGAGTTACAGGCAATTGTGTGCTGCTTTGTGAGTGCTGGGACTCGAACCCTGATCCCCTGGAAGAGCTCTTAATCCCTGAGCCACCTCTCCTCCCCTTTGTTTGTTTTTTAATGTTCTAATTAAATCATTTGTGTGTGCGCACGTGCG
This sequence comes from Rattus norvegicus, assembly GCF_021556685.1. NCBI lineage: Eukaryota > Metazoa > Chordata > Mammalia > Rodentia > Muridae > Rattus > Rattus norvegicus. The sequence goes on from NC_141543.1 coordinate 86,060,047, forward strand.
TGTGTGCGTGCTTTCGTGTGTGTGTGTGTGTGTGTGTGTGTGTGTGTGTGTGTGTGTGTGTATGCTTGAATCAAGTAGTTAGGCTCGGTGGCAAGTGCTTTTACCCACTGGCCCAGTTGGTTTGTTTGGCTGTTGTTGTTTGAAACAGTCTCTCACTATGAAGCTCTGACTGTCTTGGAACTCACTGTGTAGACCAGGCCAGCCTCAAGCTCACAGAGATCCTCCTGCCTCTGCCTCTCAAGTGCTGAGATTAAAGGTGTGCAGTCACCTGGCTAAATGTATAGCCCAGGCTGGCCCTGAACTCATGATCCTGCAGTCACTGTCTCCTTCGGCAAATCCTGATTCACCACACACTGTTGATTTTTTTTTTCTTTTGAGACTAGGTCTCTTGTAGCCCAGGCTGTCCTCATGTAGCAGAGGATGACCTTGTATTTCTGATCCTGCTCATCCTGCAATGCTGAGGATGAAACCCAGGTTTTACGTATCCTAGGCTACCTACCACCCTACACCCTGAACTGCCTGCTCAGCCCTCCTGTGTAGATGTGAGGAAATGTCAAGCCTAGGCTATCCCAGCCCCTCTTCCTAGACTCAACTCTGCCCTGCATAGACCAATTGAGGCTGAGTCCATGAAACAGGGTAATAAACCTGTCGCACCTCCCCTTAGACAGTGGACGCCATTAAATGGTGTGAAGATGGAATGAGTCATACAAAGGCCCAGAGAGATGCCAGGAGCTAGATTCCCTCCCAAGACCCTTCTGGGATACAAAGGTAGTGAGGGCCAGGAAGCCAGTCAGCTTCCAGAGAACAGGCTGGAAGCTGGGGGTCTAAGACCACAGCAGCTGCCCCCTCCCCTCCCCTGTTAGAGGAAAGGGTGAGCTCACAGGCGGGCCCAGGCACAGTCAGCGGGTAGGAGACATAATTAAAATGCCAGAGGTTAGGAGGTGAAGTTACAATGGAAAGAATGAAGGGCCAGCATGCTGCTGCGGCGGCTTCTCCTACCCTCTCCCTCTGCCAAGCTCACATTCGATTTTTATTTCGGGAGCCGCCAGCACAGCACTTGGGAGGGAGCAGAGAAACCACTCCATGCTCTCACACTGCCACGTCTGGAGCTAGGGCTAGGCAGGGGGAGAGCTTCAGGAAAGACCAGCAGGTCCCCACCCCAAGACTTAGCCAACCTCAGGAATGGGGCACCAGGGGCGTGTGGCACCCGGGCAGAAAGTGGGGCTTAGAAAGCAAGGGTAACCAGACCTAGAAGAATGAAGGCTGGTTCCTGCCAGTTCTCTTAAACCTTTCCCGGGGACAAACTCAGGATCCTCCTTGCAGGGGAAACAATCAGCATTTCGGGTCCTTGCTTCGGCTGGACATGCGTGCTTTGACAATGTGTATCTGGCTTCAATGTGCTCTTGTGGCTTCCTGTGTGACCTGGGAAAGTCACTATCCCTCTCTGGACCTTAGTCTTCTCTGCAATAGGAAGAGTTGGTAAGATGAACAGTTTCAATCAGATATCTGCACCTTCTTCTGGGTACATTTTGTGTCTACTCTCTAGGGAGATAGGAAGGTGAGAGCTAAGGCCCGCAACCCTTGAAGAGCACAGAGCCCTTCCTGCAGACAGGAGCTGGGGGCCAGCTCCGTGTTCCTGCTCAGTTTTCTCCTCAACCCATAATGCAGTCCAGATGGTGCCTCATCAGAAAGCCGAGGCAGCAGATTCCAGGGAAAGCGGTTGGGCTCCTCTCTGCAGCAGGCTGGGGAGGGGGGCTGGGGCAGGACTCTGGGAAAATGGAACGCGTGGGGGGTGCTAGCCTCCCCCCCAAGGAGGGCATATGGAGGAGACCTCTGAGACACCTCACTACCAAATAAGGGGCTAAGGACAGCACAGACACAGAAAGGAGTGGCTGTGCTACTAAGAGTGTGTCTGCTGAACTCCTTGGAGGTACCCTCCCTGACAGCTCAGCCAGAGCCTTGTTGGTAGGGGGAAGGGTCCAGAGCATCCGTTTTATGGAAGCAGTCCGGGTATCCGGGTTCAAATTCTTGCTCCGCCTCAGGGAGGCTTTACAACCTTTGATCAGGCATATTGACTTCATGAACCTCACTTACCCCATCCATAAAATGGGTTGCTTAACGTTAATCTTGGATGGCTTTAGAAGTGACACACAGCAGCCTCACTATTAGGCAGGATTCTTACAATAAGGAGAAAACCTTTTCATTGTCTTTCCCTGGTTTCCCCCTGGATTCCTGGGAGACTCCAAGTCTCCTTTGTGAGATCGTCCTCCCTCCCCATTGAGTATGGAGAGGGAGAGTTTTGCTGGCAAAGGCTGACCCCATGCCTCCCTCTGCCCTGGCTGGCCCTCCCCTTTCAGGATTCCTGGCTAGGCTCAATCTGGGGCCAAAGAGCCACGTCGAAGAAGCAGAGGGTGCAGGGCGGGGGCTTCACGGGGAGGGGGGCAGTCTCTCCCCAGCCAGGCCCCGCCCGCTCCAGGCGTCCCAGCCAGGACAGCCTCCAAGCCACGCCATGCTCTCCTCTGCCTCAGATGCACGGAGGGGAGTGATTTTTCCACCAGTAGAGCCAAAAGTAAAATGAGAACCAAATCCAGTCTGAAGCTGCCGGTCCCCTGCCTACCCCCTGTGGTGAATGGAGGGAGGGAGAGGGACCTCACCTCTTCCAATGCCAGGACCCCAGAGGCAGAAGGCTCAGTCAGGCAAGAGGGACCTCACTGTGGAGTGGAAATTGGGGCGACTGACGTATGGCTCCCCCCCACACACCCGCCCCCGGGTTCCTGTGAAGAGAATGACTGTAGAAGCTCCTCCCCACTGCCCCATTCTAGTTCTCCAGGCTGGGGCCTCACCGCAAGGAATAAGCTTGGATCCCATGCTTGTAGTCAGAGTCCCTGGCTGAAGGGATGAGATCTCTGAGGCCTCTTCCACTCACTGGCCCCATCCCTTCCAGTCCCTCCCTTTTACAGAGTCCTTTTCTACAGAAAGTCCTCTCCCTTGACCAGCCCTGCCTTCCCCACCACGCAGGCTTGCTCTGCAGGCTCATCTCATCAGGCCCCTAGGCAGAGGCCTTGTTTCTAGTCATTCTCACAAACAAATGCCTGGGGTGTGGGGGTGGTGAGCAGCAGTCTTCTGTCAGGAATTTTGTCCCTTGACCCACCTGAGCATTTTCCTTCGCCAGTAGCTGGTTTGGTGTTCTTGTCTCAAAACCCTCTCTCTGTCAGACTCGGTGATCCAACTCCTGCTCCTAACATTTGCCACACCCTGGTCCACACACACACACACACACACACACACACACGCACGCACGCACGCACGCACGCAGTCTCCCTAAATCTCACATCTCCATTTTGATGAACCATCATCCTGCCGCATACTGAGGTCTCTTCCTCCTACCTCAGAAACCCCCAGCATCAGTGTTCCTTACCTCCCTCCTACTTGACTCCTTCGACACCAGTGTTCACCTCCTCCTCCCTCCGATTCCCCAATTCACCTTCTAGACTCTCTTCTTCCCTTCAAAGCCACCTCTTCCCTCCCCCCACCCCCAGATAGGGTTTCTCTGTGTAACCCTGGCTGTCCTAGAACTTGCTCTGTAGACCAGGCTGGCCTTGAATTCGGAGATCCTGCTGCCTCTGTCTCCCAAGTGCTGGGATTAAAGGTTTACACCACCACTGACCAGCTTCCCAGCCACTCCCTTTTTCGGAGCCCTCCACTTCTGCTCAAGGCTCAACCTAATTTAATCTGGTTTACCACAGGGTTTCTGGAGTGAGCCATAGCCCAAAACTAGAGCCAGACAAGTTGTATGCACTGAGGTGGCTTTCTTGCTGGCTTCCAGAGGCAATTAATTTCTCTCTGAAAGAAGACATTAGCAACCAGAGCCACCAGAAGCCCCTACCTGCTACACACACACACACACACACACACACACACACACACACACACACACAGTGCTCAGTACTCCACAGGAAATGGCCAGACAGCTCTTTATGCTCCTCTTTTCTCTATCCCCCACCTTCTTCTCTCCCTCCTTTCCTATCTCCTTTCTCCCCCACCCCCTCCCTCTCATTCCTGTCCTTACCTCCCTTTCCTTCTTCTTTCTTCCCAAACCAAGTCCTTCCAAGCAAAGTAAATGTTGCCTAGGTATTAGCATAGAAATATACAGCAGTCCACATATTATTGGGGCGGGGTGCAAATGAAGTAAAAAGGACATCTCCAATAGGGGTGGAGGTGGGCACATAAGAGAGCACGTAGACAGAAGGACAGCCTGGTGTGGGTCATCAGAGTCCAAACACAGTAAGGACCCTGTACACTTGGGCCCAGCGCTACAACAGCCATCAGCTCATGAAAGGTGAAGAGGGCCCCTGGACAAGCACATAGTGGAATCCAGCAGAGGAGGAATCTATAAGGTACACTGGGACCTTAGTATGGGAAGCAAGAGCCCGGTAAGGTGAGGGCACTTCTGCATGGGGTATGCACTTTGGAAAGAATGTTGATTCCAAGGGCTGTGTTGGGGCTGAGTCATGCATACTGGAGCCCAAACAGACAAGGTATATCCAAGCGATGGGCTGGTTCAGTCACAGGGTCGGAACCTGAGACTGGGGGCAGATCTGGGTCCCGTAAGAGGGAGGGGTGAGTTGTGGTGTTTGGGATACAGGTTGAATGAAGTGGGACTGTTTCAGGAAGCCAAGGAGACCCGGGGAGTACAAACGAGACTGAGTTGTCACTGATACCGAGTGTCATAAGCATGGGAAAGGGGTTGCAACCCGAGTCCCACACACACAGACTGGGAGTGAAGGTGTTGGTGAGAATCTGTGACTTTAAAACAGCTTTCAAAAGAGGGTGGGAGGGGGCTGGAGAGATGACTCGGTGGGAGGGTGCTTGCCCTTCTTGCAGAAGACCTGAGCTCAGATTCTAGCACCTGTCTGTAACTCCAGCACTAAGGATCCGATGCCCTCTTCTGACCTCCGCTGGCGTCTTCTCATCCCCACATGCTCATACCCCACACACATATGCCCCAACTAAAAATCAAAGGGCCCCTTAAAAATCAGCTCTGGGAATAGATCGCAGCAAACGCATAGGCGTGTCTATGTTGTCTATATGTGTGCTATAAGCTTATGAGCACACGCATTGCATTTCCCATCTTCGTCCACTGAGAAGGTCTGGGTGCAGGGCGGGGGTGGGGAAGACACGACTTTAGCAGCAGCAAGCCACCATCAGCAACCACCTGTGTTTCTAAACGCCACTGTCGACGGAAACAACCAGGGCTTCTTGAGGAAATGTCTGAACGCAGGGTCAAGGTGGGATTAAGGAAAGTACAAGCTAAGCCTGAATCATCTCAGGGATGACAAAACAGAGCTAACGCATGACCGGATAATCCCATCCCTAAGTGTTCTCAAGGGAAGCTAGAACATGTCCGCACAAAGGCTTGCACATGAGCATGTGCAACAGCCATGATCATCACAGCGAACAGGGAGCAACAGCAGAAATGTCCGGCTGCTGAGCAGGTCAACAAAATGTGCTCTATCCAAATATTGGAATATTATCCATCCATAAAAACGAATGGCAGAATTATTAAACATTCAATAATAAGGTAATAGCCAATGACAGTGAGGTAATTATACAGTTGGACCAAGTCTCAAAAGCAAAATGTGCTATATCCAAATATTGGAATATTATTCAGCCTTAAAAAGAAATGATGGAAAGATGCCCTTATACACCAAATAATAAGGTAATACTCACCAACAGCGAAGTAATTATAGAGTCCGGCCAAATCCAAAAGCATTGTCTAAATGAAAGAAGATGGTCTCAGAGGCTCACATGTTGTGTGATTTCTTTTCTCTTCTCCTCCCTTACATTCTCTTCCTCCTCTTCCTCCTTCTCCTCCTTTGTCTTTCAAGACAGAATTCTCTGTGCAGTCCCGACTGTCGTGGAACTCACTTAGGGAGACCAAACTGGCCTTGAACTCAGAGACCCATGTCCTTCTGATTCCTGAGTGCTGGGATGAAAGATGTGCACCACCATGGCCCTGCTGTGGGACTCCATTCCTATAGCACATCCAGAATCAGAAATTCACTGGACTGGTGGCTGCCAGGGCCTCAAGTGGGGACCTGAAGGATGAAGTCCTGGTGATGGTGGCACACAGCTATGAATGTGTTTAAAACCATAGAACTATAGAGCTGTATATTTTGTATGGCATGCAAATTATATCCCCATAAAACTGTCTTTATTTTTGAAACGAAGCCTCAGACTTGTAGCCTAGACTGACCTAGAACTTCCCATGTAGCCCAGGCTGTCCTCAGACTGGTGGCAGTCCCCGTGACCTGTGAGGTCTCAAACTCCTCCCGAGTGCTGGGGTTGCAGACACAAGCCATCATGTCTGTGCCCCACTTGAAAGCCCTTGGTGAACTTTAAAGATTGACAAGGCAGGGCTGGCAAGATGGCTCAGCAAGTCAAAGAACTTCCCATGTAAGCTAGATGACCGAATGCCTGCACCTCAGAATCCATGTAAAAAAAAGCCACAGGAGATGGCATGCATCGGTAACCCCAGCATCCCTACTGCTGAGATGGGAGAGGAGCAAAGCCACACAGGAGAGTCAGCCCTGAGGGCCAGTCAGCCTGAGGAATGCAATGTAACAGAGGCTAGACGTAGCTCCCTACAACTGTGAGGACTGGTCTTTCCATTCCAGCACCCATGTAACATGCTGGCCATCACAAGCACACATGTAACCCCAGATCTGAGGGAACCAGGAACAGGAGCCTCACTGGCTGCCTGTCTAGCCAAGAGAAGCTGAACCCTAGCCCTAGATGCAGGGAGAGACCCAGTCTCGAACGATAGGTGGAGAGTGATTGTTGTGTTTATAAAAGATAAAGAGATTAGGTTATGTTCGATGGACGTGTGGTGAGGTATGAGGACAGGAGGTGCCTCAGTGGACCCATGCTGAGACATCCCTTCCCCTTGAGGGACCAGGCACATGATGGTATAGTATAGAATTTCAGGGCATGGGGAGGAGAGAGAGAGAGAGAGAGAGAGAGAGAGAGAGAGAGAGAGAGAGAGAGAGAGGCGCAGGCTGAGCATGTGAAGAGAAGCAGGGAGGGGAATGGGGAGAAAAGGGAAGAGGGGAAGAGCAAGAGAGGAACAATAAAGCAAGAGTAAGAGAGTGAGGAGGGGGCAAGCAGCCCTTTTATAGTGTCAGGCACACCTGGCTGTTGCCAAGTAACTGTGGGGGCAGAGCTTAGACAGAATGCTAACAGTGATGGAGGAGGAGGACACCCAGTGCTCTCTTCTGTCCGCCCCATGCTCACTCTTACACAGGTGTGCACCAGAGCATGAATAACAAAGAAATAATAAATCAAGGGCAGAAAGAGTGGAAACAGGCAACCTCGGGAGATAGAAGGTGGGGAGATCCTCTAGAATGTACCAGAGACCTGGCAGGTCAGAGATGCTCAGGACTCAAAGGGAGAGAGACCTCAGATGAAATGCCCAACAGTGGGGAGAAGGAACTTGTAGAATCCACCTCCAGTAGAAAAAGAGGGCATCAAATGGAGGGATGGTGTTGCCATCCCAAAGTCAAAAACTCTGACCCAGAATTGTTCCTGTCTAAAAGAACTTCAGAAACAAAAATGGAGAAGAGACTGAGGGAAAAGAGGTTCAGTGACTGACCCACCTTCAGATCCATCTCAAGGGGAGGCTCCAAGGGCCGACCCTATTACTGACGGTATGGCATGCTTACATACAGGAGCCTTGCATGGCTGTCGCCCAAGAGTCCCAAGAAGCAGCTGACCGAGACAGACTCAGATACTCACACCCAACCAATGGACTGAAGTCGGAGAGACCTGAGGTTGAATTAGGAAAAGGCTGGAAGAAGCTGAAGAGGAGGGGGTGACCCCATAGGAAGACCACCAGCAGTCTCAACTCACCTAGAACCCCTTAAACACTCAACCACCAATCAGGCAGCATATACTAGCTGATATGAGCCCCCACCGCCACTCCTGGACACATATACAGCAGAGGACTACCTGGTCTGGCCTCAGGGAGAGAAGACAAATGCACCTAACCCTTGGGAGACTTGAGGCCCCAGGGAGTAGGGAGGTCTTGTGGGGTGGCAGTGAGAGTGGGGGGTGGGGTTATCCTCTTGAAGACAGGAGGAGGAGGAATGGGATGAGGAACAGTCGGAGGGCGGACCAGGATGGGGATAACAACTGGACTGTAAAAAAAAAAGATTAAATAATAATAATAAATTTAAAAATAGAAATGATAAATCAATACTTTTAAAAATTATTGAAACCTAATTAAAGGACTATAGAATGCTACTGCATGCCACGTTTAATTTTTTATTACCAAAGGACCATTTACTCTGAGTTCTTTTACCCCGTGTATCATGCATGACATTCAATTTTTTAAAAAATGAAAAGACATACTGAAAACTAAGACACACAAAAGCCAAAGCAAGTAGCAGAACTGAGAAGCTGCAGCCCGGTTGCTAGAATAATCAGACCAAGCTGGAAAAAAAAAAATACCCAACAACAAAAACAAACAAAGAAAAGCAAAACCGATGAATTTAAAAGAATCTCGATGTCACAATTAACCAAGTAAAACCTCTGAAGGATTAAGCAGAAGGCCTGCAAGAAGAGAAGGATGGGGGTTGGGGATTTAGCTCAGTGGTAGAGCGCTTGCCTAGGAAGCGCAAGGCCCTGGGTTCCGTCCCCATTCCGGAAAAAAAGAACCAAAAAAAAAAAAAAAAAAAAAAAAAAGAAGAGAAGGACGAGGCTGGGACATAGCACTGCCGAAAATTCAAGAGGTCCTGGGTTCTAGCTCCAGTAATGCAAAATATAGTCCCACTCCTGTAAAAGGAGTAAAGACAGATGGAGCTGGTTGTGGTGGCACACACTGTGATCCTCCATCTGGCTTGTTTGTTTTGTTTAATTTTTTTTAACTGTGTGCGTGAATGAATGCTGATGTGCCCATAGAGATCGAAGCACTTTTGTGAGTTGCTTCTGGTCTTCTAGCATTAGGTTCCAGGCTCGGGTTCTAGACTTGTTCTGCAAGCTTTCTTATTCAGTGAGCCATCTCACCTGCCTTTGTTATGTTTTAAGACAGGGTCTAGTGTAGCCCAGGCTAGCCTTAAACTCCTGATCCTCCTGTCTCTACCTCCCAGGTGCTGGGATTACAGGCATATGCCACTAGATCTGACTCTTTTAGTTACTTTTCTATTGCTGTGATAAAACACCAGGACCAAGGCAACTTGTAAAGAGAGTGTTTAATTGGGCCACGGTTACTGAGGGTTAGAGTCCATGACAACAGAGCAAAGGCATGGTGGCAGGAACAGCTGGGAGAACTCACATCCTGGTCTGCAAGTCCATCCAGTGAAAGACCTCCCCCCACAGGCCACGCCTCTTAAATTCTTCACTAACAATTCCACCCACTGGGGACCAAGTACTCACGCATATGAACCTATGGGACCATTCCTTTTTTTGTTGTTGTTTTTAAGATTTATTTATTTATTATATATAGGTACACTGTAGCTGTCTTCAGACACACCAGAAGAGGGGCATCAGATTTCATTACAGATGGTTGTGAGCCACCTTGTGGTTGCTGGGATTTGAACTCAAGATCTGTGGAAGAGCAGTCAGTGCTCTTAACCACTGAGCCATCTCTCCAGCCCCATGGGGCCATCATTGTTCAAACCACCACACAGATTAATTCCAGCACTTGAGACACAGAGACAAAAGGATTATGTGAGACCAGTGTCAGCCATGCTGACATCCGCTCTGTTTAGAAGGAAGGAAGGAAGGAAGGAAGGAAGGAAGGAAGGAAGGAAGGAAGAAAGGAAGGCAAAGAAAGAACAGCTAGACAGTTTAGTAGTGGTGGTAAACACCTTTAGTCCCAGCAGAGGATGCAGAGGTAAGCAAGTCTCTGAGTTCAAAGCCAGTCTGGGTCTACAGAGGAATTCCAGAACAGCCAGGGCTATACAGAGAAACCCTGTCTAGAAAAAAACAGATAGATAGATAGATAGATAGATAGATAGATAGATAGATAGATAGATAGATTGATAGAGGATGGATGATGGATGGATGAATGGATGGTGGGTGGATGGATGGATGGATGGATGGATGGATGGATGGATGGATAGGTGGATGGGTGGATGGATGGATGGATGGATGGATGGATGAGTGGGTAGGTGGGTGGATAGATGGATGGATGGTAGATGGGTGGGTGGGTAGGTGAATGGATGGATGGTGGATGGGTGGGTGGGTGGATGGATGGATGGGTGGGTGGATGGATGGATGGGTGGATGGATGGATGGATGGATGGATGGGTAGGTGGATGAATAGATGGATGGATGGATGGATGAATGGTAGATGGGTGGGTGGGTGAATGGATGGGATGGTGGATGGTCAGTGTAAGTAGAAAGATGAACTTCCTAATAAACAAAGCAGAGCCAGAAATGGTGGCTCATGCCTGTGATCCCAGCACTTGTGAAGTCGAGGCAGGAGGAGTACTATGAGTTTAAGGACAGCCTGTGTTAATGAATTCTAGGCTGGCCTGGGTTACAGTATGGCACCCATGGGATTGGGGTGGGGGGAACAGGACACTAAGTCAGTGAGATGACTCAGCAGACCAAGGCGCTGCCAACCCTGATGACAAGGTTTTGATACCCAGAACTCACATGGCGGAAGAAGAGAACCAAACCCAGCGACCTGTCCTCTGACACACACTGCGGCATGCAAACGCACATACAGGAGAGCAAGCACAAAGGCCAAAAGAGAAACGTAGTAAGCCTCTTTTAAACTATCAACACAACACAAAACAAAGCGGTTCTGGGGATAAAAACCAACCAACAAATAAACAAACAAACAAAACTTGCCGGGCTCGGGAGGCAGATCACAGGCAGGTCTGTGTGAATTCAAGGCCAGTCTGGTCTACAAAGAGAGTTCCAGGACAGCCAGGGCTGCACAGAGAAACCGTCTCAAAGGAAACAAAACAGTGTAACAAAAATGACCAATGCATTTGCTGGGCTCGGAGCCAGTGGAACAGCGCTAAGGAGAGAATCTCTCAGTTTGGGGATATGCGGAAAGAAATTTAGAAACCAGAAAAGCCAAAAGAAGACAGAAAAACAACAGACAAGTCAGATATCCAAGAACCGGGGGACGGCTGCAGTGACTTACACGTAACGAGAGCACCAGAAGGCAAGGAAAGGAGCGGAGGAATTTGAAGCAATCATGACAGAAAATTTCCCCAAATTAATGCCAGACGCTGAAGTATAGAACCAGGAAGCTCAGAGAACACTAGCTGGAAAATGGAAAAAGCAGAGACCAAAGTCTACACGGAGGCAGAGGCCACTCGCACTGCTGAGAATCGAATAGAGATAGTAAAGACAGGGGTTATGTCAGACATCTTCAAAAGCATGGAGCTAGCCGGAGTGCGGGCACACACATTTAATCCCAGCACTCTCCAGGCAGGGGCAGGCAGAGCTATATGAGTTTAAGGCAGAGAGAGAGAGAGAGATAGATAGATAGAGAGAGAGAGAGAGAGAGAGAGAGAGAGAGAGAGAGAGAATGAACACTGGACCAAGAAGAGAGCACAATGCAGTACTTAAAGGTGGTCGACGCCCATAATCTCAGCATTTGGGAGGCAGAGCAGACGGATCTCTAAGTTTGAGCCTTGTCTCCAGATTGAGTTCCTGCCTCAAAAAAAAAAAAAATCAAAAATTAAAAAAATTGGGGTTGGGAATTTAGCTCAGTGGTAGAGCGCTTGCCTAGCAAGTGCAAGGCCCTGGGTTCGGTCTCCAGCTCCGAAAAAAGAAAAGAAAAAAAAATAGAAAAATAGATCATATGGGGAATAGGTTTCTAACAGATTTGTTTGTTTTGTTTTGTTTTAAATGGTAAAGACAAAAAGTTCCTTAGTGAGAAGGAAAATTATCTAGGTCAGAAACTGACTTATAGAAAGAAAAGAGAAAAGGAAAAGAGAAAGAGAAGGGACAGAGGAAGAACATTGAAGAGGGTAGGCGCCAGCTCATGGGCAAAGCTCGTGGCTCACTGCAAACTCGAGGACCTGAACTTGGATCCCAGCACCCATGACGTAATCAGTCACAGAATGCCAGGGTGGAAGAAGAGACAGGCACTGAGATGGCTGGAGGACAAATGGATCCTGGGAGCTTACTGGTGAGTCAGGCTAGCCAAATCTGTGAGTGTTAGATTCAGTGAGAGACCCTGTTTCAAACACTAAGGTGAATGGGGATCGAGGAAACACCAACATCATCAACTGCATGTTTTCCCTGCACATGTGTGTGTGCACACACCCACATGAACACATACAGTCACATGCTCAGACACAAAACCAGAAGAAAGGGTGAAGATGAATTAAGTTTTACTTTTCTTTTTCCTTACTGATCAAACAGATAATAGCTTGTTCAGAACAAGACTACCAGTACCCACGGGGCTACAGAGGAGGCTCAGTGCATAAGAGCACTTGCTATTCTTGCAGATGACTTGGGTTTGGTTCCCAGCACCCATTGAATAGCTTGCAACTTCCTGTAACTCCATGTAAGGGTATCTAAGGCCATCTTCCCGCTTCTGTGAGTTCCTACATGCATACGGTACACAAAAATATAAACTACTGTTCTCACACACACACTCAAAGAAAATCTTTTTTTAAAAAAGATGGGGCACACCTTTAGTCCCAGTACTCAGGTGGCAGAGGCAGAGGCAGAGGCAGGAGGATCTCTATGAGTTGGAGGCCAGTCTGGTCTACAGAGCGAGTTTCAGGACAGCCAAGACTACATGGAGAAATCCTGACATGAAAAACAAAAACCAAACAACAAACACAAGCAAAAAAAATTAGAGTGAATTAAAAACCAAGGCCTAGGGCTAGAGAGACGGCTTAAGGGTTAACAATGTGTAGTATTCTTGCAGAAGGCCTGAGTCTGGGCCCCAGGACTCATGTCAGATGGTTCAATATTACCTGTAACTCCAGTTCCAAGAGATCTGACACTTTCTGGCCTAATTACCACAGGCATCTACCCACACATGCACAGACACAATGAAATATATACATTAATAATAAATAGAGAAAGATAAACTATAATTAACCTCAGCGAGATCAGACAGCAGAGCAAGGAGAGTCATCAAGAACAGCAAAAGTATCACACAAAGACAAAAGGGCCCATGTCCATTCTCCAAGGAGACATTAACATCCCTACTATACACCTGATGCACACCTAATGTGTGGGGCTAGGAGGTAACTCAGTTCGTAGAGTGCTTACCCGGTAGGCACGAAGCCCTGATTTCAACCCCATTCCCGAGTAAACCCATATTGATGATTTGTGCCCACCATCCCAGCAACGCAGGAGGATCAGAAGTTCAAGGTTATCCCTGGTTGTTGCAAATTTGAGGCCAAACCAAAACAGAAAAAAAATGTTTTTTAAAATACTGTGTTTTGTTTTGTTTAAAGAGGAAAGCAAGCTGAACTTTCCGGTTTCTGAGTGCCATGCAGTGCGACCGGGCAACCCTGCTGCCGTGATAGACCGTTCTCTTGAAGTGTGAAGCAAAAATCAACCCTTTCCTCCCAACTTGCTTTTGTCAGGTGTTTCGTCCTGGCAATAAGGGAATCGTCCTGGCAATAAGGGAAGTAACTAATACATATGAGAAGGATGAGCCCTAAGGCAGCCTGGGTAGGCAGTAAATTCAAGATTAGCCTAGGGAGGGGATGGGGATTTAGCTCAGTGGTAGAGCGTTTGCCTAGCAAGCGCAAGGCCCTGGGTTCGGTCCCCAGCTCCAAAAAAAAAAAAAAAGATTAGCCTAGGGAAACACTTTCTCAGAAACCAAATCAAACCAACCAATAGCATCATAAAGGAAGAAAACTATAAGCTATTATCTCTCGTGAGCATATGCTTTAAATGTGCTCCATGTCAGGTGTGAGAGACTGGGGCTGCAAACACAACAGACACCTGAAATGAGATTTAGCAGAACACGGGACTCAACTGGGCAGGTACACTGAGCCTGGAGCTAAGTCTGAGCTATTGATTTGCCCTACAAAGGCAGTTAGGTGTTTGTGTTAGAATAGTAACCAAAATGAACATATCTGTTACTATGTAACCAATTTCAAAATCTCCTGGGGACATGCTTTTTAAAGACATACTCTTCGTGCTGCGGGCATCCTGGAACAAACAACTGCTTGCAAAGAGTATTTAAGTAGTTCCTGGTCTTCCAAGGACTCTGTCTTTAGATAGTATCTTCATCTGACGTCTGATCAAGGAAATGCTTGTTGGAGTACGAAGGGGAACACTCTACAGTCACCCTTGAGTTTCCAAGGGCCGTCTGCCGAGTGCGTTCAGCGAAACCCCTTCACAAGGGCAAATCAGATCTGACAGAGTGTGACTGCAACTGTTGCCAAGCATGAGTCACCTCAAGCACTGGAGTCAGTCTCGACACTTGAAAATCAGTTAATCTGTAATTAATCTGATTAATTACATCAACAGACCCACAGAGAAAGAAATCTCACCACCATCTCAGTGGCTACCGAGGCTGGATGTGGTGGTGCACACCTTTAATCCCAGCAATCAGGAGAGGCCAAAGGATCTCTGAATTTTAGGCCAGCCTGGTCTACATAGTGAGCTCCAGGACAACCAGGATTACATAGAGAGATCGTATCTCAATAATAAGTAAATAAGTCAATAAATAAATAAATAAATAAACAAACAAACAAACAAACCCAGAAAGCCACATGACCGAAAAAATGAAAAACAAAATCTCACAAGAAATGACTAGTTTTCAACTTGATTGGGAACATCATAAAACCTCACAGATAACACTGTTCTTTTATATCCTTGTTTATTTACTTACTGTTTGTTTATTTTAAACAGGACTCTCTATGTAGTCCTTATTGTCCTGGAGCTCTCTAGGTAAATCAGGCTGTCCTCAAACTCACAGAGATCCACCTGCCTCTGCCTCCTGAGTGCTCCGGTTAAAGGCACATGCCACCACCAGCCAGCTGATCTTTTTTTTTTTTTTTTTTTTTGGTTCTTTTTTTCGGAGCTGGGGACCGAACCGAGGGCCTTGCGCTTCCTAGGCAAGCGCTCTACCACTGAGCTAAATCCCCAACCCCAGCCAGCTGATCTTGAACTCTTCACCCTCTTGCCTCTGTCCCCCAAGTGCTAGAGTTACAGATGTTCAACACCATTCTGGACTTATCCAGTGCTGATAATTGAACCCAGGGCTCCATGTATGCTAGGCAAGCAGGTCTACCATCTAAGCCACACCCCCAGCCCCATGACATCAGCTCTTTAGCTGTAGATGTAAAGCAGTAACAATTTCAGCACAGATACGGTTGAGCTGACTCTAAAGCATATGTGGAGAGCTAAAGAGTCTGGGACAGCCAACATCAATACAGTCTTTACCCTCATGGAAAAGGCTGCATGGGAATTACAGCCTCCTGTAGTCCTAGCATACAGACAGGAAGTGGAAGTGGGATTCCCAGAGACAAACTGGCTGCTAGACTAAAATCACTGAGCTCTGGACTCATGGAGAGGTCTTGCTTCAATAAATAAAGTGGAGAAAGGATCAAGGAAGACATGCAAGGTCAACCTCTGGCCTCTATCTACAAATGCACACGCGTGCACTAGCACACACATGCACCTACATAACATTTGAACCTGCGCATGGATGCACACTGCACATACATCCATGATCCTCACTCCACCGCCCAAGAAAGAAAGAATAGGAAGACAGGCTATTGGAGAAAACACTTTCTGATTAAGGGGTTTTATCCACAATATACAAATAACTCTTAGAACTCAACAATAAGAAAACAATCCAGCTTGAAAATGGGCGAAAGTTCTAGACGCCTCACCAGCGAAGAAACACATCTGTCACATGAGCACACAAAAAGATGGTTCTGGTGTCGTGTATCCATAGATAATTGTAAATTCAAACAGCAATGAGATAGCGCTACACACTAAATAGAATGGCTAAAATCCAAAGCACTTCCAGCAGCAAATGTTGGCCGGGGTATGGGACGAGGTTTCTCGTTCCCTCATGGTGTGGGAGTACAAGATGCTGCAACCATGTAGGAAGACAGCTGGCGGTTGCTTATAAAACTAAACATAGTCTTACCATACGATCAGCAACCCACGCTGGATGGTGTTTACCCAAGCGAGTCAAAAAGTCCATTCTACATGAGAATCTGCACACAAATGTTTACAACAGCTCTGTTCGTGCCAAAAGCTGGATGCAACCAAGATGTCCTTCTGTGAATGGGTAAATAGGCTTTGGAAGACCAAGGCAACGGAAATGATACTCAGGGCTAAGGAGAAATGAATGAGCAGGCTAGGAACAGTCACGCAGCAAACTTCAGTGCAGGAGCCCAAGTGAAAGAAGCCTGAAGAGGCTGAGGACTGCGTGTTTCCAATTATATGACATTCTGAAGAAGGCAAAACTTTAAAAACCAAAAGCATCAGTCGTCGCCAGAGGCAGGGGGAGGGAGGCATTGCAGAACAAAAAAGGCAAGTTTTCTTTTTTTTCTCTTTTTCTTTGTGTGTGTGTACAAGTGGGCAGAGGACAGCCCCAGGGTCATTTCTCAGGCAACAAGTACCTTTTAAAAAATATTTATTTTTATTTTCTGTGTATGCGTGTTGGCCCGCACGTATGTATGTGAGGTATGTATGTGCCTTCTACACACATGTGTGTACCATGTGTGTGCCTGATGCCGTTGCAAACACGAAGTGGGTGTCTGGTTCCCTAGCACCAGAGTTACAGATGGTTGTGAACCTCCGTGTGGGTGCTCTGTCCTCTGCAAAAGCTGCAAGTGCTCTTAGCCACTGAGCCAGCTCTCCAGTCCCTCCCCCCTTTTTGAGACAGAGTCTCTTACTGGCTTAGACTTTGCAAAGTAGGGCTGGCTGACTAGTGAACCTCGGGGATACTGATGTCTCCACTTCCCTAGTGCTAGAATTACAAACACACCATCACAGCCATTTTTTTTCTTACTTGAGTTTTGGGGATGCAACTCTGGTTTGCAAGCACTTTTGTCAGCCTGACAGAAAATTCGGGAAAGTCAAAGCAATTCTGTACGGTGCTGCAATGGTGGATAGATGTCATACGGATTTGTGAGAGCCTGTGAAATGCACAGCTCCAAGAGTAAGAACTAGAAAGGGGTGTGCACTTTAGGTGCAGACGCTGAGCTGGAGTAGGCTCACCACACAGAGTACCTGGCATGGGCTTGGAGCATAGAATAGACCGTGAGCCTCAGAGGCAGGAGGTAGGAAGAAAGTCTCGGGCCTTCTGCTCAGATTCACCGTGAACGTAAAGTTGCTCTAAAATATAAACTCAGTTCAACCGAAGCTTAAAGAGATGAAATGAGAGACATCGTGATCAAACATGGTGAGCGATTCTTCGCAGAGTATTTGGAGGAGAACAGTTTTGAGACAAATTCGTAGACAGTGTATTGGGTGGTAGTGGTAACTCAGAATGATTGTTGGTATTGTTGAGTAGGATTATGGAATGGAGGTGAGGTGGGAGATGCTACTATGTTGATGTGTTTAGCAAGAAACACCACAGCATCTGTAATGTTGCTTTGTGTCCTTCAGAACACACACACACACACACACACACACACACACACACACGGGGTTGGGGATTTAGCTCAGTGGTAGAGCGCTTACCTAGGAAGCGCAAGGTCCTGGGTTCGGTCCCCAGCCCCGAAAAAAAAAAAGAAAAAAAAAAAAAAAGAACACACACGCACGCACACACACATACACATATACACGCATGCACTCACACACGCACACACACACATACACACACACACACGCATGCGCGCACACACACACATGCACTTGCACATACACACACATGCACACGCACAAACAAATGACAAAAACATGGACAGCTGCTGATTTTAAGTGTGGGTATTCAAGTATCCTTTGCATTTTTTCAGCTTTTTAAAAACTGTGTGTATTTGGGAAGTTTTAAAATAAAAAATAATTGTGTAATGTTATGTTACACTTGAAAATTGGAAATTAAGCAAGTGATCTCTAACCCAAGAGTTGAGGTATGGCCTCTCTACAGTGCAGTTCTCTGTATAAGAGGCTGTTAGTTTGTGATAGAGGGTCTCAAGCCCAGGCTCACCTCACAGTCAATGTGGAACTGAGGCTCACCTTGAATCCCTCATCCTCCAGCCTGCACTTTCCAAAAGCAAAGTTTCTAATCAAGTACCACTACATCTACCTGTGTTAGACACTTTATAACTTAAATATACATATGTTTAACTTTAAATAAAAAAATGGCAGGTGTGATGATGGTTTATATACGTTTGGCCCAGAGAGGGGCACTATTAGAAGGTGTGGCCTTGTTGGAGTAGGTGTGTCACTGTGGGTGTGGGCTTTAAGACCCTCACTCTAGCAGCCTGGAAGCCAGTCTTCTGCCAGCAGCCTTCAAATGAAGATATAGAGCTCTCAGCTCCTCTATGCCTGCCCGGATGCTGCCATGCTCCCACCAAGGTGATAATGGACTGAATCTCTGAACCTGTAAGCCAGCCCCAATTAAATGTTGTCCTTATAAGAGTTGCCTTGGTCATGGTGTCTGTTCACAGCAGTAAAACCCTAAGTACAGGTAAGAGGACTTGTCACGTCAAAGCCCTTGCCTCATAAGCCTGAGGTCTAAGCTTGGTCTTGGGAGTCCATGTTGCAAAGAGAGAGCCAACTCCCCAAAGATGTCCTGTGACCTTCACATGTGTGCCTAGCTCGGTTCATACACTATTGCATATGAACTCCTCAGAATGCATACACACACACATACACACACACTCATAAGTAAAAATGCAAAAATAAAATAAAACCAGGCTGGAGCGTTGGCTCGGAGGCTGAGAGGATCTGCTGCTCTTGCAGAGGACAGAGATCAGATCCCAGCACCCACATGGTGGCTCACAACATCCAGAACTCCAGGTCCAGGGCATCTAACTCCCTATCTGACTTACGAGCACCAGCATGCATGTAGTGCACACACATACATGCAGGCAAAACAGATGCATACAATTAAGTAAAGCCAGTAAATCAACAAAATGAAGGAAACAGAGATACTTAAAGACCAATCAAAACTGAGTCCTTATTCATCACCAGCAGAGGGACATCAAAATTATATCCTAGCAAAGGGTGGGGGTGGGGTGGGGTGGAGGTGGGGTGGCAGATGTCTTTAATACCAACACTCGGGAGGCAGAGGCAGGTACAGCTCTGTGAGTTTGAGGTCATCCTGGTCTGCAGACTGAGTTCTAGGACAGCCAGGGCTATGCAGAAAGACCTGATTTGGGTTTTGTTTTTTGTTTTTTGTTTTTTTTTTACTATTTTGTTTGTTTGTTTTAGTTTTGATTTTTCAAGACAGAGTGTCATTGTATAGT
The DNA here is from genome assembly GCF_021556685.1 of Rattus norvegicus. Classification (NCBI taxonomy): domain Eukaryota; kingdom Metazoa; phylum Chordata; class Mammalia; order Rodentia; family Muridae; genus Rattus; species Rattus norvegicus. Next base: position 86,079,422 of record NC_141543.1, read on the forward strand.
GCTGACTGTCCTGAAACTTGCTCTGTAGATTAGGCTAGCCTCAAACTCAGAAATCCACCTGCCTCTGCCTCTCAAGTGATTTTCTTTTTCTTTCTTTCCTTTTTTTTTTTTTAAAGTACGTTTTCAAAAAAAAAAAAAAAGTGAATGAAGTGATCCCAGACGGAACTATGATGGTTCAAAGGAACGGAAGTGAAGTACTGTAGAAAAATCTTCATCTAGGAACATGGCTTCTCTGGCAAGGGATCGCATCCAAAGACCCTCTAGGTCTGTGTGATCTGGCTGAAATGCAACCAGGCCACACACCTTTAATCCCTCTGGTTGGAATAAGACATCCCCTTAGTGCACCCCTTTAATCTCAAATGACGAAGGCAAATTTAATTTGTAGAAAGAAACAGCCATGTATGAAAATGATGCTAATTGAGGGGCAGACAAAGTGATGAATCAGAGATAGGATACACCCAACTCTCAGGAGAACAGACGGGAAAAAGGCTACTTAAGAGCAGCGCAGAGTAAGTCAGGAGTGAACGGCAGTTGAGTTGAGTTCAGGCAATGTGGTGGAGTTAGCTGAGTTCAGTTCAGTGCAGTTGAATTCAGTTGTGCTCAGTTCAGTCCAGTTCAGTTCAGAGCAGTTCAGCTCACGGAGTTTAGTCTTTCCAAGCAAACAATTCAATCGGAAGCCAAGAGAAGCCAATTTGAATCAGTCAGCTTGGAGAGGAGTTTGAGCCAGAACAGGGGAGTTGAGCTGGCCAGCCTGAGCTCAGAAAGAGCTAGAAAGGGTGAGTTTATTGGTTGGAGTTGGAGTTAGGTTGGAGGCTGAAACATTCTAGGCAGATGGAGGCTGGAAGCTGAAGCCTTCAAGGTCTCGGCTTGCAGAAGATTAGATTGTACAGAGGCTAAAGGCTTCCAGACCTAGGGATGGTTAGTTAGAAACGCCCTGGGTTCAGCCCAAGCTGTCTTAGGTACTGCTCTCATCTCATCTTCTCATCTGGGGAAATTGAGATTTTTACATTTACAATGTATACGTTGTGCTTTCACCTCTCTGTCTAGGGAGTGTAATGAGAAAGGGCATTGTGGCACAGACGGCATGATACCACAAAGTTCCTTTCTTTGTGGCACTGAGAAACAGAGAACAACATGAATGACTGGAAGGGTCTGGGGACAGAAATGCTGTCCCCAGTGGAAGCACACTTCAGTCAGGCCCTGTTAATATCAGCCCATTCAATATGAAATCACTGATGGATTGACTCATTGACAAAGTTAGCGACTTCAGGATCGAGTGCTTCAGGATCAATGGTGCCACCAGATAGAGGCCAAGCCTTTAGCACATGAGCCTGTGTGGAGTGGTACATGCATGATGTTTTTGTGGACTGTATAAAGATTATCCTTGTATTATTCAAATGCTGATTTCTCTGCCCCATTATCTCCTTGCACTCAGACATGGCTTGTCAATAAAAGCTGACCAATGGCTGGGCAGAATAGAAAATGTGGGGTGAAACTTACATGGGGGTGGGAAGGTGGGGGGAAGAGAGAAAAGAGGAAGAGAGGATTTCACATGAGGAAGGGGTCCAGAGAGGCATCATGGAAAAACACACCTGATACAAATATATTGGGGGGGGGGTTAGCCAGATTAGTTTAGAGGATTAGACTAGATCAGGACTGTCCAGCTATTGTGTTGTAAGGTAATTAAATAAATCTTATAATCAGTCTCATTTATTTGGAAGCTGGGGATCAAGAAGAAAAATATCTACTTTAAAAATACTTTTACAGGGTGGGGACATCTCTGTGTTGTCTAGGTTTCTATCAGCTTGAAACAAATTAGGATCATCTGGGAAGAAGGAATCTTAATTGTAAAATATCTCCGTTGGATTGGCCTGTAAGAAAGACGGTGGAGGCCTTTTCTTGATTAAAGTTGACGTGGGAGGGCCTGTCCACTGTGGGCAGTGCCATTCCTAAGTGGGTGGTCCTAGGTTGTATTTAAAACAAAACAAGCTGAGCAAGCCGTGGGAGCAAGCCACTGGGCCGCACTCCTCCATGGCCTCTTCTTCAGTTCCTGCCTCCAGGTGCCTGTCTTGAGTTTCTGCCCAGACATCCCTCAGTGATGGACGGTGAACTGTAGGATAAAAAAAAAAAAAAAAAAAAAAAAAAAACCTTTCCAAAACCTTAAGTTAATTCTGGTCGTGGTCTTTATCACAGCAATAGAAAGCACGTAAGAATACCTCATAGCCAAGTTATAACAGTCTAAATCACAGTAAAATAAGGCAGACGCGATCACATCTTAAGCACAAATGTTGTAGCACCCACCCCTACTCTGGGAGAAGCCAGACTTCCTGCTTCCCCCCTCCCCCACCTCTCCTCCCTCTCCCATCCCCCCCTCCCAGCCATAGCTGGTCTTGCCCGCATCCAAGTGAGCGGACATAGGGGTGTACTTTTCTGCAATGTTTAGAGAAAATACATTATTTTTTAAAGGGCTTAAAATAAACAATCTGAGTTTCTACATTAAGAAAGATTTAAAAGGCCAGGGGTAGTGGTGAATGCTTTAAATCTCGGCATTTGGTGGGATCTCATAAAACTGCAAAGCTTCTGTAAGGCAAAGGACACCGTGCTTAGGACAAAACGGCAACCAACAGATTGGGAAAAGATCTTTACCAATCCTACAACAGATAGAGGGCTTATATCCAAAATATACAAAGAACTCAAGAAGTTAGACCACAGGGAGACAAATAACCCTATTAAAAAATGGGGTTCACAATCCTACAACAGATAGAGGCCTTATATCCAAAATATACAAAGAACTCAAGAAGTTAGACCACAGAGAGACAAATAACCCTATTAAAAAATGGGGTTCAGAGCTAAACAAAGAATTCACAGCTGAGGAATGCCGAATGGCTGAGAAGCACCTAAAGAAATGTTCAACATCTTTAGTCAAAGGGAAATGCAAATCAAAACAACCCTGAGATTTCACCTCACACCAGTGAGAATGGCTAAGATCAAAAACTCAGGTGACACTACCTAAAGACTATACATGGACTGACCCTGGACTCTGACCCCATAGGTAGCAATGAATATCCTAGTAAGAGCACCAGTGGAAGGGGAAGCCCTGGGTCCTGCTAAGACTGAACCCCCAGTGAACTAGTCTATGGGGGGAGGGCGGCAATGGGGGGAGGGTTGGGAGGGTTGGGAGGGGAACACCCATAAGGAAGGGGGGAGGGGGATGTTTGCCCGGAAACCGGGAAAGGGAATAACACTCGAAATGTATATAAGAAATACTCAAGTTAATAAAAAAAAAAAAAAAAAAAAAACTCAGGTGACAGCAGATGCTGGCGAGGATGCGGAGAAAGAGGAACACTCCTCCATTGTTGGTGGGATTGCAGACTGGTAAAACCATTCTGGAAATCAGTCTGGAGGTTCCTCAGAAAATTGGACATTGAACTACCTGAGGATCCAGTATACCTCTCTTGGGCATATACCCAAAAGATGCCCCAACATATAAAAAAGACACATGCTCCACTATGTTCATAGCAGCCTTATTTATAATAGCCAGAAGTTGGAAAGAACCCAGATGCCCTTCAACAGAGGAATGGATACAGAAAATGTGGTACATCTACACAATGGAATATTACTCAGCTATCAAAAACAATGCCTTTATGAAATTCATAGGCAAATGGTTGGAACTGGAAAATATCATCCTGAGTGAGGTAACCCAATCACAGAAAAACACACATGGTATGTACTCATTGATAAGTGGCTATTAGCCCAAATGCTGGAATTACCCTAGATGCCTAGAACAAATGAAACTCAAGACGGATGATCAAAATGTGAATGCTTCACTCCTTCTCTAAAAGGGGAACAAGAATACCCTTGGCAAGGAATAGAGAGGCAAAGATTAAAACAGAGACAGAAGGAACACCCATTCAGAGCCTGCCCCACATGTGGCCCATACATATACCAATTAGACAAGATGGATGAAGCAAAGAAGTGCAGGCCGACAGGAGCCGGATGTAGATCTCTCCCGAGAGACACAGCCAGAATACAGCAAATACAGAGGCGAATGCCAGCAGCAACCACTGAACTGAGAATAGGACCCCCGTTGAAGGAATCAGAGAAAGAACTGGAAGAGCTTGAAGGGGCTCGAGACCCCATATGTACAACAATGCCAAGCAACCAGAGCTTCCAGGGACTAAGCCACTACCTAAAGACTATACATGGACTGACCCTGGACTCTGACCTCATAGGTAGCAATGAATATCCTAGTAAGAGCACCAGTGGAAGGGGAAGCCCTGGGTCCTGCTAAGACTGAACCCCCAGTGAACGTGATTGTTGCGGGGAGGGCGGCAATGGGGGGAGGATGGGGAGGGGAACACCCATAAAGAAGGGGAGGTGGAGGGGTTAGGGGTATGTTGGCCCGGAAACCGGGAAAGGGAATAACACTCGAAATGTAAATAAGAAATACTCAAGTTAATAAAAAAAATTTTTTTTTCAATCTCGGCATTTGTGAGGCAGAGGCAGGCAGATCTCTGAGTTTGAGGCCAGCCTGGCAAATAGAGTTCCTGGACAACCAGAGCTACACAGAGAAACCCTGTCTCCAACCACCAAAAAGAAAAAGGAAATTGACCACAAGGCGAGCCGGAAGAAGCAAATAACACAGGGAAGAATGAAACTCTGCGGCAGAATGCACGGAAGCAACCACTGCGCATGCCTGCAATCCCAGCATTCAGGAGGCTAAGGTGGGAGGAATGCTGTGACCTCGGGGGCCAGTGTGAGCTACCAAATGAAATCCTGTATCCAAAAAGAAGGTGAGAGAAAGATTCAGAAACAAACAAAAACAAAAAACAAAACTTAAACAAATGATACAGTTAAAAAAGCAAGTAATAAAGTAACAGATTTCAACTTACAGGAGTTTGAAACAAAGATTTCCAGAACATTGGTGGGGGTGGGGAGGGCTTTACAACCATGAGAAAAACATCATAAATTTAAGTACAAAGAAGTGTTGAAAATGAAGGCTGGTGAAGCTATGCTATGTAAATACTAACCAAAAGACGTAAGATCATTAAAGATATAAATGTTGTTTGGTTTGGTTTTGATTTGTTCTAGCTGTGTGGCCCGGGCTGATCTTGAGCCTGTAAATCTCATGATCTGCCTCCCAAATGCCAGGATTACAGGTGGAACCACTGCATCCAACAGATATTATGTAAAGTTTTGCCACTTTGCCTATATTCTGTAATAGGCTGTAAGTCAAGGAGTCAGGTTAGTAATAAATTGTGACCTTTCTGATTTAGAAGAGGCAAATGCAATAATGTAATCTTCTCTCCATATCTGTAAGAATATGATAATGCCTTAAAATACATTAAATGACAACTTGAATTAAAGATAGAAATCCCTGTAGGCTTGCACAAACCCCCACTGCGGATTAGAAATTTGAATATAGCCTCTCAGTAACTGCATCAGTTAAATGCAGTAATGACCTGGAGGCACCGAAATGGGTTGGTGTCACGTGAAGAAGAAAAACGCAACACTTCCCTTTGATTCATTTGACCAAGGGTGGGCAAGCCCAAGTTTGAATTCTCCACTTCCCTCCCTCTTGTCTTCTGTCTCTCTTGCGGTTTTGGATTCTAACTGGTCTGTAGTGTGTCTGTTGTGCACGTTTTGTTCCTATTACCTATTTGTGTGTGTCTCTATGCCAGCTTGCCACCACACATCCCTGACAAAGGGCTTTGCCCTGTATTGAGCAGCATGGAAAGCATCCTGTGGGGATGGGATGAGGGATTCTTTGCAGAAATCTTTAATAGAGTCTTACAAAGGATTAAGTTCTTTACTCCAGCTGATCCCAACTATTCCACAGCACTAAGGGCTACAAACATACTGTTATCTAACAGTATTTGCATGTTGCTTCAATATTTATGGGGGATGTTTCTTGTATAAGGTTGCTTTCAACGTGTTTGCTGCTTTTCAACAATTACCATGACAGACTTGTGTTGCTCTCTGGGTTAGGGGCATGGAAGAGTATATAATTTAAGTTAAGACGATGCATTTACTTAGGTTGTAAAAACTGATTCCATGGAAACACAGGCCAAGTTTGGTTGATTGGCGCGTTGTTCTCTTAGGGGCAGGTTAAACAAACAGGCCGGGCACACAGCAGGATATCAGGTGGTTTTAAGTGATCTTAAATTGTATTATTAATTGGACTGTGAGGTTCCAGTCCCTTTATGCATGTGCATAAAGTTCTTTTCTGAACCAGAAAGCAAAGCCTTGGGAAGTATCAGGGGATAAAAATTGTAGAGCATGTTTCCCCAAAAAAGAAGGTCAGGGCCATAAAAGAAGGTCAGGGCCATAAAAGAAGGTCAGGAGTTGTAACATCAAGATGAGTTGAAAGTCTCTATTTTCAACATTAATTAAGCAAAACATTTCTTTTCCTTTTGTTTCTTTCTTTCTTTTTAAGACAGACTTTCATTATATATTCCTGGCTAGCTCAGAGCTTACTACGTGGACCATGTTGTCCTCAAAGTCACAGAGGCCCGCCCACTCTCTGCCTCCCGGTGCTGGGATTAAGAGCATATGCTACCCATGTCTGGCCAAGCAAAACATTTCTAAATCACCCCTCCCCCATTCAGCAAGAAGTCCTGCTAGAAATCAGGGACATTTTCAACAACTCACACTGAAATATGTCAAAAATTGTGAACCGTAACTAAAATGGTACTTGGTAAGAAGTTCAGGCTGAAATTGCATATATTAGAAATGAGTAAAGGCTAAAAGAATTCAATAAATAGTGACAGAAATAAATTTAATAAATAGGAGGAAGAAATAATAATTCAGCAAGAAAGAGGTCATCAGCTACCAACACCCAAAATGGTAAGGAACTCGTTGCTACTGACGTTTAAAACATAGTAATGACTTTATGTCAATAAATTAGAAAGTTTCTGTTTGTTTGGGGTCTTTTGGCAGTATATATCTATGTAGCCCTGGTTTACCTGGAATCGCTGTGTAGACCAGGCTGACCTAGAACTGGAATACCCACTCCTGCCTCCCGAGTGCTGTGATAAAAGGTCTGAGTCAGCCCACCCAGGCAATGTTAGAAATGTTTGATGAAATAAAACAAACATAGCCTACTAAATCTTACAGAAAACACTATATAGTACTTTATTAGAGAAAGTATGTCCCTAATTTGAAAGTCTTTCCACAAGAAAAATTTCAAGTCCAGATGGCGTGACTGCTGAATTCTTCCAAACATTAAGTCGCATGAGTTTACCCAAATAGAACAGAATAGACAGAGTGAGAACATTTCCTAACTTTTTGGATGAGGGCAGCATAACCCTGATATTAGAATTAAAATAGGACATTGTGAGAAAGGACAGTGGCAAAGCAATTTCTGTCAAGGCATAGACACAAAATCCCAAACAAAGTATCAGCAAAATAAATGTGGGGCTATAATAGGAAAATGATTATGTGTCAGGACCAATTCGAGCCCAGTCCATGAATGTGAGCTTGGCTTCAGCTTTGTGACCGACCACATGAAAGGCATAAAAGCATAAAGTCGTACTTAGATAATTTTAAAAAATACTTGATAAAAGTGCAACATCTCTCGGCAACTGAAGTCGTTAGCAAGCGTCAGAGGATGTCCCTAGTCCAGTAATGAAGAAAAGCCATAGCAAACTTTACACTTAGTGTACACAGTATTGAAAGGCATCCCCTGAGATTGGAGCACACTGAGGACGGCCACCACCGTCACCTCTGGTCACTGCTATTCAGAAGGAGAAATGGAAATGGAAGCTGGAGTGGAAAGGGGTGTGGCGACATAAGGCTGCCGATGTCATGATTATATAGGCAGGACTGTATTTTTCTTAAGTACAGATGTATCCCCTGGATTGATATATTTAGCAGCATTACTAGAAATAAGTCAGTGCACAAAACCTAACCATGTTTCTATAAACTGGCAGCTGCCATCGGAAGTTGGTAGAAGGGCTGGAGAAGGAGTTCAGTGGTTAGAGCACCCCTAGATCTAGCAGAGAACTCAGGTTCAACTCCGAGCACCTGCACAGGAGCTTACGACCATCTGTAACTCCAGCTCCCAGGGATCTGACGGCCTCTTCTGACCCCCAAGGGCACCAGGTATACATGTGATGTGCATACATACTTTCGGGTGAAACTCATACACATTGGAAAAAATTCTTTAAAAAAAAATTTAAGCTGGGAAATGGTAGTCCGTGCCTTTAATCCCAGCATTTGGAAGGCAGAGACAGGTGGATCTCTATGAGTCAAGACCAACCTGATCTACAAAGTGAGTTCCAGGACAGCCAAGGCTACACAGAGAAACCCCGTCTTGAAAGCAAGCAAACAGGGGTTGGGGATTAGGAAGCACAAGGCCCTGGGTTCGGTCCCCAGCTCCAAAAAAAAGAACCAAAAAAAAAAACAAACAAACAAACAAATGAATTTAAGAAAATAGACATTTTTCCTTTTTTTACTTTTTTTTTCTTTTTTCTTTTTTTTTTTTTTTCCGGAGCTGGGGACCGAACCTAGGCAAGCGCTCTACCACTGAGCTAAATCCCCAACCCCTTCCTTTTTTTTAAATACAGGGTTTTTCAATGGGTATGGTGGCACACACCTTTAATCCCAGCACTCCAGAGACAGAGGCAGAAGGATCTCTGTGAGGCTCTTGAGCACTGGGATTAAAGGCAGAAGACACCATTGATCACCATTGATTGATTTGTAATTTTGTTAACAGAATTGTAGTAGTAGTAGTATCTTGTTTTGGGGCTTTTGTTGTTGTTGTTGTTGTTGTTGTTGTTGTTGTTGTTTTGGTTTATTGAGACTGGATTTGTCTATCTGTAGACCAGGCTGGCCTTAAATTCATACAGGCTTTCCTGGAACTAGCTCTGTAGACCAGGCTGGCCTCTAACTCACAGATATCTGTCTGCCTCTGATGTACAAGGATTAAAGAACGGCGTGAGCTGCCACCACTTGGCTTCCTGTATTTCACTGTATTTCCTGTATTTCCTGTATTTCACTTCCTGTTTTGCCTGTCTGTATGTCTGCACACCAGTAGTGTGCCTGGTGTTCTCAGAGGCCAACACTGAATTCCCCAGAAATGGAGTTAGAAATGATTGTGAGCTAACATTTAAGTGTTGAGAATTGAACCTGGATCCTCTGTGTCTCAGTTAGTGCTTTACTGCTGTGACCACACTATGACCAAGGCAAGTCTTTTTTTTTTAAGGTATTTATTTATTTATTTATTTATTTATTTAAGTACACTGCAGCTGTCTTCTGACACACCAGAAGAGGGCATCAGATCTCATTACAGATGGTTGTGAGCCACCATGTATTTGCTGGGAATTGAACTCAGGACCTTGGCAAGAGCTATCAGTGCTCTTAACTCCATAAGGACAACATTTAATTGGGGCTGACTCACAGGTTCAGAGGTTCAGTCCATTATCATCAAGGTAGGAGCATGGCAGCATCCAGGCAGGCATGGTGCAGGAGGAGCTAAGAGTTCTATATCTGCATCTGAAGGCAGCTAGTAGAATAGTGACTTCCAGGCTAGGATGAGGGTTTTAAAGCCCACACCCACAGTGCCACACCTACTCCAACAAGGCCACACCTACTGGAACAGGGTCACTTCTTCTAATAGTGCCACTCCCTGGGCTAAGCATATACAAACCATCACACTTTGTAAGATCAGCCATGCTCTTAACCACTGAACCATCTCTCCAGCTCCTGTTCATGGCTTTAATCTCAGCACTCAGAAGGCAGAGTCAGATGAAAAGCTGTGAGTTCAAGACTAGACTGCATCACGTAGCAAGTTCCAATCCGGCCAGGGCTTCCCAATGAGACCTGTCTAAAACAAAACGTTTGTTAACCAGTAATATCCACACTGTAAAGCAGTCAGTTCTGTTCTCCAACTGATTTGTTGATTCAAGAAAAAACAAAAAAACTCACTGTTGGTGGACTCTATAATGTAAAATCTTTTTAGAAAACAAAACCCAAAACATCAGGTCAAAAAGTGGCCCAACAATACTAATCTTATGCCTGCACTAAAATATATACATGTGCCTGTGAAAACAGCCCTCAGGAGCTGGAGACAGGAGAATCAGACGATCAGAAGTTCAAGGCCACCCTGCACAACAAGGGACCCTGCCAGTAAAACAAAAAAACAAACAAAACAAACAAACAAACAAAAAAACAAAAACAAAGAAAGAAACAAAACCAAACAAAATTGTGCACAAATGTTCACAGCATCGTTATTCATAAAAATCTAAATGTAGAGACGTCTAATGAGTAGATAAGTGGAGTATGTCCGGACAAAAATATCATTCATCGTCAAAATGAAATACTATTAGATGTTATGAAACACAAATACACACAAATGAAATCCACAACATGGGTTGCTGCCGCTGCAGAGAGCCCGTGAGCAGCACCCCACGAGCGAACTTGAGCCTCGGGACCACAGGTAAGACCAACTTTTCTGCTGCAAGAAAGCTGCCTGGTGAGCTCGGGACACACGGAGGCAGAATTCCTCTAGGACCGGGCACGTCCTGTGTTTACCGGGAGTCCCACACCCGAGGATCCCGGCCTGCAGCAGCTCTCTGCTCCCAGACCCCGTGAGAGAGAGACCCAACCGCCTGGTCAGGTGGGCACTCCTGAGGCTGCAGAGCAGAAGAGACCACCAACACTGCCCACCCCTGCCCACATCCCTGGCCCAAGAGGAAACTGTATAAGGCCTCTGGGCTCCCGTGGGGGAGGGCCCAGGAGTGGCAGGACCCCTGCCTGAGACACCGCCGGAACCTGAAGGAAACAGACCGGATAAACAGTTCTCTGCACCCAAATCCCATGGGAGGGAGAGTTAAACCTTCAGAGAGGCAGACAAGCCTGGGAAACCAGAAGAGACTGCTCTCTGCACACACATCTCGGACGCCAGAGGAAAACACCAAAGGCCATCTGGAACCCTGGTGCACTGAAGCTCCCAGAAGGGGCGGCGCATATCTTCCTGGTTGCTGCCTCTGCAGAGAGCCCGTGGGCAGCACCCCACGAGCGAACTTGAGCCTCAGGACCACAGGTAAGACCAACTTTTCTGCTGCAAGAAAGCTGCCTGGTGAACTCAAGACACAGGCCCACAGGAACAGCTGAAGACCTGTAGAGAGGAAAAACTACACGCCCGAAAGCAGAACACTCTGTCCCCATAACTGACTGAAAGAGAGGAAAACAGGTCTACGGCACTCCTGACACACAGGCTTATAGGACAGTCTAGCCACTGTCAGAAATAGCAGAAAAAGTAACACTAGAGATAATCTGATGGCGAGAGGCAAGCGCAGGAACCCAAGCAACAGAAACCAAGACTACATGGCATCATCAGAGCCCAATTCTCCCGCCAAAACAAACATGGAATATCCAAACACACCAGAAAAGCAAGATCTAGTTTCAAAATCATATGTGATCATGATGCTGGAGGACTTCAAGAAAGACATGAAGAACTCCCTTAGAGAACAAGTAGAAGCCTATGGAGAGGAATCGCAAAAATCCCTGAAAGAATTCCAGGAAAACACAATCAAACAGTTGAAGGAATTAAAAATGGAAATAGAAGCAATCAAGAAAGAACACATGGAAACAACCCTGGATATAGAAAACCAAAAGAAGAGACAAGGAGGTGTAGATACAAGCTTCACCAACAGAATACAAGAGATGGAAGAGAGAATCTCAGGAGCAGAAGATTCCATAGAAATCATTGACTCAACTGTCAAAGATAATGTAAAGCAGAAAAAGCTACTGGTCCAAAACATACAGGAAATCCAGGACTCAATGAGAAGATCAAACCTAAGGATAATAGGTATAGAAGAGAGTGAAGACTCCCAGCTCAAAGGACCAGTAAATATCTTCAACAAAATCATAGAAGAAAACTTCCCTAACCTAAAAAAAGAGATACCCATAGACATACAAGAAGCCTACAGAACTCCAAATAGATTGGACCAGAAAAGAAACACCTCCCGTCACATAATTGTCAAAACACCAAACGCACAAAATAAAGAAAGAATATTAAAAGCAGTAAGGGAAAAAGGTCAAGTAACATATAAAGGCAGACCTATCAGAATCCCACCAGACTTCTCGCCAGAAACTATGAAGGCCAGAAGATCCTGGACTGATGTCATACAGACCCTAAGAGAACACAAATGCCAGCCCAGGTTACTGTATCCTGCAAAACTCTCAATTAACATAGATGGAGAAACCAAGATATTCCATGACAAAACCAAATTTACACAATATCTTTCTACAAATCCAGCACTACAAAGGATAATAAATGGTAAAGCCCAACATAAGGAGGCAAGCTATACCCTAGAAGAAGCAAGAAACTAATCGTCGTGGCAACAAAACAAAGAGAATGAAAGCACACAAACATAACCTCACATCCAAATATGAATATAACGGGAAGCAATAATCACTATTCCTTAATATCTCTCAACATCAATGGCCTCAACTCCCCAATAAAAAGAAATAGATTAACAAACTGGATACGCAACGAGGACCCTGCATTCTGCTGCCTACAGGAAATGCACCTCAGAGACAAAGACAGACACTACCTCAGAGTGAAAGGCTGGAAAACAGCTTTCCAAGCAAATGGTCAGAAGAAGCAAGCTGGAGTAGCCATTCTAATATCAAATAAAATCAATTTTCAACTAAAAGTCATCAAAAAAGATAAGGAAGGACACTTCATATTCATCAAAGGAAAAATCCACCAAGATGAACTCTCAATCCTAAATATCTATGCCCCAAATACAAGGGCACCTACATACGTAAAAGAAACCTTACTAAAGCTCAAAACACACATTGCACCTCACACAATAATAGTGGGAGATTTCAACACCCCACTCTCATCAATGGACAGATCATGGAAACAGAAATTAAACAGAGATGTAGACAGACTAAGAGAAGTCATGAGCCAAATGGACTTAACGGATATTTATAGAACATTCTATCCTAAAGCAAAAGGATATACCTTCTTCTCAGCTCCTCATGGTAATTTCTCCAACATTGACCATATAATTGGTCAAAAAACGGGCCTCAACAGGTACAGAAAGATAGAAATAATCCCATGCGTGCTATCGGACCACCACGGCCTAAAACTGGTCTTCAATAACAATAAGGGAAGAATGCCCACATATACGTGGAAATTGAACAATGCTCTACTCAATGATAACCTGGTCAAGGAAGAAATAAAGAAAGAAATTAAAAACTTTTTAGAATTTAGTGAAAATGAAGGTACAACATACCCAAACTTATGGGACACAATGAAAGCTGTGCTAAGAGGAAAACTCATAGCGCTGAGTGCCTGCAGAAAGAAACAGGAAAGAGCATATGTCAGCAGCTTGACAGCACACCTAAAAGCTCTAGAACAAAAAGAAGCAAATACACCCAGGAGGAGTAGAAGGCAGGAAATAATCAAACTCAGAGCTGAAATCAACCAAGTAGAAACAAAAAGGACCATAGAAAGAATCAACAGAACCAAAAGTTGGTTCTTTGAGAAAATCAACAAGATAGATAAACCCTTAGCCAAACTAATGAGAGGACACAGAGAGTGTGTCCAAATTAACAAAATCAGAAATGAAAAGGGAGACATAACTACAGATTCAGAGGAAATTCAAAAAATCATCAGATCTTACTATAAAAACCTATATTCAACAAAACTTGAAAATCTTCAGGAAATGGACAATTTCCTAGACAGATACCAGGTACCGAAGTTAAATCAGGAACAGATAAACCAGTTAAACAACCCCATAACTCCTAAGGAAATAGAAGCAGTCATTAAAGGTCTCCCAACCAAAAAGAGCCCAGGTCCAGACGGGTTTAGTGCAGAATTCTATCAAACCTTCATAGAAGACCTCATACCAATATTATCCAAACTATTCCACAAAATTGAAACAGATGGATCACTCCCGAATACCTTCTACGAAGCCACAATTACTCTTATACCTAAACCACACAAAGACACAACAAAGAAAGAGAACTTCAGACCAATTTCCCTTATGAATATCGACGCAAAAATACTCAATAAAATTCTGGCAAACTGAATTCAAGAGCACATCAAAACAATCATGCAGGCATGTAGGGATGGTTTAATATACGGAAAACCATCAACGTGATCCATTATATAAACAAACTGAAAGAACAGAACCACATGATCATTTCATTAGATGCTGAGAAAGCATTTGACAAAATTCAACACCCCTTCATGATAAAAGTCCTGGAAAGAATAGGAATTCAAGGCCCATACCTAAACATAGTAAAAGCCATATACAGCAAACCAGTTGCTAACATTAAACTAAATGGAGAGAAACTTGAAGCAATCCCACTAAAATCAGGGACTAGACAAGGCTGCCCACTCGCTCCCTACTTATTCAATATAGTTCTTGAAGTTCTAGCCAGAGCAATCAGACAACAAAAGGAGATCAAGGGGATACAGATCGGAAAAGAAGAGGTCAAAATATCACTATTTGCAGATGATATGATAGTATATTTAAGTGATCCCAAAAGTTCCACCAGAGAACTACTAAAGCTGATAAACAACTTCAGCAAAGTGGCTGGGTATAAAATTAACTCAAATAAATCAGTTGCCTTCCTCTATACAAAAGAGAAACAAGCCGAGAAAGAAATTAGGGAAACGACACCCTTCATAATAGACCCAAATAATATAAAGTACCTCGGTGTGACTTTAACCAAGCAAGTAAAAGATCTGTACAATAAGAACTTCAAGATACTGAGGAAAGAAATTGAAGAAGACCTCAGAAGATGGAAAGATCTCCCATGCTCATGGATTGGCAGGATTAATATAGTAAAAACGGCCATTTTACCAAAAGCAATCTACAGATTCAATGCAATCCCCATCAAAATACCAATCCAATTCTTCAAAGAGTTAGACAGAACAATTTGCAAATTCATCTGGAATACCAAAAAAGCCAGGACGAGCTAAAGCTATCCTCAACAATAAAAGGACTTCAGGGGGAATCACTATCCCTGAACTCAAGCAGTATTACAGAGCAATAGTGATAAAAACTGCATGGTATTGGTACAGAGACAGACAGATAGACCAATGGAATAGAATTGAAGACCCAGAAATGAACCCACACACCTATGGTCACTTGATTTTTGACAAAGGAGCCAAAACCATCCAATGGAAAAAAGATAGCATTTTCAGCAAATGGTGCTGGTTCAACTGGAGGGCAACATGTAGAAGAATGCAGATCGATCCATGCTTATCACCCTGTACAAAGCTTAAGTCCAAGTGGATCAAGGACCTCCACATCAAACCAGACACACTCAAACTAATAGAAGAAAAACTAGGGAAGCATCTGGAACACATGGGCACTGGAAAAAATTTCCTGAACAAAACACCAATGGTTTACACTCTAAGATCAAGAATCGACAAATGGGATCTCATAAAACTGCAAAGCTTCTGTAAGGCAAAGGACACTGTGGTTAGGACAAAACGGCAACCAACAGATTGGGAAAAGATCTTTACCAATCCTACAACAGATAGAGGCCTTATATCCAAAATATACAAAGAACTCAAGAAGTTAGACCGCAGGGAAACAAATAACCCTATTAAAAAATGGGGTTCAGAGCTAAACAAAGAATTCACAGCTGAGGAATGCCGAATGGCTGAGAAACACCTAAAGAAATGTTCAACATCTTTAGTCATAAGGGAAATGCAAATCAAAACAACCCTGAGATTTCACCTCACACCAGTGAGAATGGCTAAGATCAAAAACTCAGGTGACAGCAGATGCTGGTGAGGATGCGGAGAAAGAGGAACACTCCTCCATTGTTGGTGGGATTGCAGACTGGTACAACCATTCTGGAAATCAGTCTGGAGGTTCCTCAGAAAATTGGACATTGAACTACCTGAGGATCCAGCTATACCTCTCTTGGGCATATACCCAAAAGATGCCTCAACATATAAAAGAGACACGTGCTCCACCATGTTCATCGCAGCCTTATTTATAATAGCCAGAAACTGGAAAGAACCCAGATGCCCTTCAACAGAGGAATGGATACAGAAAATGTGGTACATCTACACAATGGAATATTACTCAGCTATCAAAAACAACGAGTTTATGAAATTCGTAGGCAAATGGTTGGAACTGGAAAATATCATCCTGAGTGAGGTAACCCAATCACAGAAAGACATACATGGTATGCACTCATTGATAAGTGGCTATTAGCCCAAATGCTTGAATTACTCTAGATCCCTAGAACAAACGAAACTCAAGACAGATGATCAAAATGTGAATGCTTCACTCCTTCTTTAAATGAGGAAAAAGAATACCCTTGGCAGGGAAGGGAGAGGCAAAGATTAAAACAGAGACTGAAGGAACACCCATTCAGAGCCTGCCCCACATGTGGCCCATACATATACAGCCACCCAATTAGACAAGATGGATGAAGCAAAGAAGTGCAGACCGACAGGAGCCGGATGTAGATCGCTCCTGAGAGACACAGCCAGAATACAGCAAATACAGAGGCGAATGCCAGCAGCAAACCACTGAACTGAGAATAGGACCCCCGTTGAAGGAATCAGAGAAAGAACTGGAAGAGCTTGAAGGGGCTCGAGACCCCATATGTACAACAATGTCAAGCAACCAGAGCTTCCAGGGACTAAGCCACTACCTAAAGACTATACATGGACTGACCCTGGACTCTGACCTCATAGGTAGCAATGAATATCCTAGTAAGAGCACCAGTGGAAGGGGAGGCCCTGGGTCCCGCTAAGACTGAACCCCGTGAACTAGACTGTGGGGGGGGGGAGGGCGGCAATGGGGGGAGGTTTGGGAGGGGAACACCCATAAGGAAGGGGAGGGGGGAGGGGGATGTTTGCCCGGAAACCGGGAAAGGGAATAACACTCGAAATGTATATAAGAAATACTCAAGTTAATAAAAAAAAAAGAAAAGAAAAGAAATCCACAACATGCTACAATGTTACGTCCAATCTGAAAGCGGTGAGTACATGTAGTCAAGGATAGCTCTAAATAAGCCATCAGTACTAGGCCAGGTAGTGCACACCTTTAATCCAGCACTCAGGAGACAGAAGAGGAGATCTCTGAGTTGGAGGCAAGCCTGGTCTACAGAGCAAGTTCCAGGACAGCCAGGGCCACACAGAGAGACCCTGTCTATAAATAAGTAAGAAAGAAAGTAAATAAGTAAGAAAGTTACGATTTCTTACCTACGGGGGAGCATTGTGTGTGTGCCTCTGTGGAGGTCAGAAGACAACTTGAAGTTGTTTCTCCTGCAACTGTCAACCAAGTAGGTCCTGGGTTTGAACTCAGATGTCAATCAAGCACAGTAATTTGACCTGCTGAGCCATCTAGCTGACTGACAATCCCATTTAAATGAAATGTTCAAAATAAGCTTATCTGTGAAGGTTAAATAGAATTAGTGGCTGCCTCGGGTTTTAGGTAGAATGGGGAAGAAAGGGCTCGGATGGCTAATGGGCCTGGGGTTTTCTCTGGATCGTGTTAAATGATTTAAATCTACTGTGGTGATGGTTGCTCAGCTCTGTGAATGTAACAAACCCCATTGAATTACACACTTATTAAAGTGGGTGAATTCAATAATCTTTTAAAAACACAAGCAAACCTCCAAGATGATTTTTTTTCTTTTGGTGGGAACTGACAAACTGATAATAAAATTTCCAAAGAAATGTAAAAGGCTGGCTAGGTGTGGGCATGCACTTGCAGCCCCAGCACTCAGGAGGCCAAAGGAAGTTTCCAAGTTCTAAGACCGCCTGAGCTATATGGTGAGACCTGTCTTTAAAAAGAAACAGAGGGGTTGGGGATTTAGCTCAGCGGTAGAGCACTTGGCTAGCAAGCGCAAGGCCCTGGGTTCGGTCCCCAGCTCCAGAAAAAAACAAAACAAAAAATAAATAAATAAAAAGAAACAGAAACAGGGCTGGGGTGTAAGTCAGCAGCTGAACTTTTGCCCAGTGTGCCCAGCAACCTGAGTGTGGTTCCCCGGCACTGCAAAGAAAGGCTTTGGTTTGTTTTATTCTTAGATAGGATCTCACTATGTAACCTCAACTGGCCCGAGATCCACCTACCTCTGCCTCCCGAGTGCTGGGCTTAAAGGCTTGTGCCACCACACTCAGGTGGCTTACTTAGCTAGAAGTCTTCTACAACCCAGGACCACCATCCCATGGATGATCTAGGTGGGGAAGTGGTTCTGGGTTGTAAAAGAAAGCTAGCTAAGATGGTGGTGGCACATGCCTTTAATCCCAGCACTTCAGAGGCAGAGGCAGGTGGACTTCTGTGAGTTTGAGGCCAGCTTGGTCTACAGAGTGAGTTCCAGGACAGCCAGGGCTACACAGAGAAACCATATCTCAAAAAAAACTAAAACAACTGGGAAGACAAGGAGGAAGAGAAGGAGGAAGGGGAGGAAGCGATGGAGGAGGAAGAAGAGGAAGAAGAGGAAAAGGAAGAGGAAAGGGAAGAGGAGGAAGAGTAGAATGAGGAAGAAAAGGAAGAGGAAAAGAAGGAGGAAGAAGAGAAAGAGTAAAATGAGGAAGAGGAGGAAGAAGGGGAAGAGGAAGAGGAGGAATAAGAGGAAGAGAGGGAAGACGGGGAAGAGGGAGGAAGGAAGAAGGGGAAGAGGAAGAGGAAGAGAAGGAGGGGGTTGGGGATTTAGCTCAGTGGTAGAGCGCTTACCTAGCAAGCACAAGGCCCTGGGTTCGGTCCCCAGCTCCGAAAAAAAAAGAGAGAGAAGGAGGAGGAGGAAGTGATGGAGGAGGAGGAAGGAAATGAAGAGGAGGAGAAGGAACAGGAGGAGGAACAAGAGGATGAAGAAAAGGAAGAGGAAAAGGAAGGAGAGGAAGAGTAGAATGAGGAAGAGAAGGAAGAAAAAGAGGAAGAAGAGGAAGAGGAAGAGAGGGAAGAAGGGAAAGAGAGGGAAGAAGAGGAGGAGGAGGAAAAGAAGAAAGAGGAGGAGGAGGAAGTAAAGGAAGAGAAAAAGGAAGGGAAGGAAGAAAAGAAGGAAGAAGAGGAAGAGGAGGAGGAAGAAGAAAAGAAAGAGGAAGAAGAGAAGGAGGAAGAAGAGGAGGAAAAAGAAGAGGAGGAGGAAGAAGAGGAGGAGGAAGAAGAGGAGGAGGAAAAAGCTAGCTAGCTGAGCAAACCATGGGGAGCAGCCAGTAAAAGCATTGCCCTCTGGTCTCTGCTTCAGTTCCTGCCTCCAGGTTCCTGACATGAGCTCCTGCACTGATATCACTCAGTGCTGGATGATGACCTGAGAGTTGTAAACTGAAATAAGCCCTTTCCTCCCTGAGTTGCCTTCATTCACTTCTGAAGGGTGCTGCGCATGGTGGTATTCCTTTCATTCTGCCATTCTTCAGAAGTTTTGAAGTCCTATTTCAGGTCCTAGTGTGCTTTTCTGTTGCTATGATTAATCCTGGGAATGAAAGCAAAGATATGGCCTCCAACATGGTTGTGTACACCTTTCACTCCACTTCTTGGGAGGCAGAGGCAGGAGGATCTTTTTGAGTTCCAGGCCAGCCTGTTCTCCTTAGCAAGTTCATGGCGGGAAAGAATGAGGGGTGGATGGGAAATCCAGCAAGATACTATAGGGCAAAAGCACACGTTGTCAACCCTGACAACTTGAATTCCTTATCTAGTATCCAGAAGGTAGAAGAAAAAACCAACTCAGACAAGTCGTCATCTGACCTCCACATGTGTGCTGTGGCATGCACTAACCATGCTGTCGCCAGGAAATAAAAATTAAAAACTAAAGTAAGAGCCCTCGTCTTCTCTTTTCTTCTTCTCTCTTTATTTAATTTATTTTTTTCTTTCTCCTACCTGTCTTCATAACTGGGCCGTTCAGCGTTATGGTAAGAGCAGGGTAGGCACTGTGGTTGTGCCGATGGTGAGGCACAGTAACCAGAACGAGATGTCAAAAGCACTGTAGAGTAGCTCAAGGCACCTGTCGTGGGGTAAGGGTCAGCCGCTGGGAGAGCCGGTGTTGTGTACAGCAATGACCTAGGCAGTTTATCAGTGACATGGGAAAGGGTGTCCTGCAGAGTTGGCGTATCATGGAAGGGCACATCCAGAAGTGAGCTTAAGGGGGATTTTATATTAAAAAAAATTTTTTTAAAAAAGAGGGATTTTATTCGTCAGTGTGGCAGGGTGTAGGATGTGAGAGCCCTGGAAGAGAAAAGTAGATATCTGTAGGGGAGGTGATGGCAGCAGAGGTGAAGTCACAAGTGAGGAGGTGACCGTATAAGCAGATACATTAAGGTCTCTCCCTGTTGGAAACCAGAGAAATTCAGAATGAACTGGCATTGGAACTGGTAGGGCCTATGTGAAGCCACAGCTCTCAGTGCATGCAGACAAAGAAAAGCATACAGTGCTGACTAGCACTGTAGCAGTGTGGACACGGCCTACTCCTGCCCACCAAGAGTGTTAAGTACCAAAACGTTTTAGTTTAGTTTTGTTTTATCCTGAGAGTAGAGCCTGAGATAGAACCCAGGATCTGGTACATTCTAGGCAAGCACTCCACCTCTGAGATACCCAGCCCAACATGGGTGCTCCAATAGCCACAAGACCTTACTCTCATGTCTTAGCTTCCAGGTATCATTTTCCAACAAGAAAGAAGCGGAACTCTGGGCAACTGACAGGCTTTGGGGCAGGGGGCAAATGATGTGCCTAATAAACTAGTGACATTTTGTTCCAGAGTAGGGAACTCCTCGAAGAATAATTGGTCCACCTCAGTCAGCCTCGGCTCCTGTAATGAAGCATCACAGTCTGGGCAGCTGAAACGGCAGACATTTCCCCAATGCTGTTCCAGAGGCCAGAAGTGTCAAGGTGCTAACCAAGCTAATCTCTCTGCACCCTCTCCCCCATGTCTTCTCCTATGTCTGCCCATTACCCATCCTCTGAGTGGGCCCTATGATGTCTCTTATAAAGTCATCAGTCTTATTGGATTAGGGCTCCACCCTTATGGCTTCATTTAACCATAACCTCTGTGGTGGTTTGAATAGTGCCCATGTGAAGTGGCACTATTAAAAGGTGTGGCCTTGTTGGGGTGGGCGTGGCCTTGTTGGAGTGGGTGTGGCCTTTGTTGGGGCAAGCCATCACTATGGAAGATGGCTTTAAGGTTCTATGCTCAAGCTCCACCCAATGAGGAAAGGGTCTCCTCCTGGCAGCCTTGGGATCAAGAGGCAGAACTCTCAGCTCTTCCAGGACTATGTCTACCTAGAAGCTACCAGGCTTCCTACCATGATGATGATGGACTGAATGTCTTGAAACTGGAAGCCCAGCCCCAATTGAATGTTTCCCTTTATAAGAGCTCTTCACAGCAATAAAACACTAAGGTGACCCGTCTTGTGTTTATTGAAGAATAGTTTATTGAATACAGTTGGGACTATAACGTGTCTATTTCAGTTGGGAGAAACACATTAACATGACACAGAAGCCAACTTGAAAAGGTTCTCGGCAACAGCATCTGGATCTCTTGGGCCTCTGGATAAATAATGGACTTGGTGGGGCTGCTGCAGGGAAGGCACCATGGTTAAAAGCACTCGCTGCTCTTGGAGAAGACCTGGGTTCAATTCCCAGAATCCACATGGCTCACCACTGCCTGTATCTCCCTTTCCAGGGAGCCCAACATCCTCTTCTAGCCTCTGCAGGCAATAGGCAGTGCATGTGATGCACGGGCTCACACTCAGGCATTCACACACACACACACACATGTGGAACTATAAGATCAGCGAGTGCTCCCAACCACTGAGCTCTGTTGCATCTCCGCAGGGAAGACTCCATCCGTGGCCTTCTCCCACTTCACCAACTGCTTCCTGGCCTCCACGAAACAAGCAGCATTACCACACCCTTCTGTCAGATCCTTCCCTGTAGCTCTCTCCTGCAGAGGACACAATGAGAAGCTGGAGCTGGACACCAAAAGAAGGCTTTCCGGTGCCTGAGCCTGAGCCTGAGCCAGGCCTTACTGATACCGTAATGTTGGATTTTTAGTCTCCATATCTGTGAGAAGGAAACTTCTGTTGCCGACAAGCCCTTCTCCAGTCTTTAATGCATTGATTTTGTTTGCTTGGTTTTTTGAGACACGGTTTCTCTATGTAGCCTTGGCTATCCTGGAACTCACTCTGAAGACCCCAGGCTGGCCTCAATCAAAGTCACAGAGATCTGCTGGGATTGGCATATGCCACCGCCACCACCACCAGACTTTACAGTGAATTGTTAAGGCAGCCCAATCCTCCTGATAAAGAACACGACAGACAACGGAGTCAACACATGCTAAGCTAATGGGTAGATAAAGAATGAGACGACATGACTCAAAGCCCTTTCCCACAAAATGCATCTAATTACAATGGGGAAAGGAAAGATCTGACACACTCCCTCAGTCAAACTCAGTCAACAGAGACTGTAACAGGTCAGAAGTCAGTGAGAAGAACATAATGTCTCCTCCGTGAGGGTCCTGCCCCACATCCGTAACTGGAGACTATTCATGGGACATGTTAGACAAACACATTAAAAGACACTGCAGAATCATGGTCTGACATCTTACAAGCTTACACACCTGGGAAGAAGGAATCGACTCCATCACACTGGCCTCTGAGCCTGTCTGTGGGAGTCTGATTACTGGTTGACGTGGGAGCGGCCAGAGCACAGTGGGTGGCACCATTCCTAGACAGGTGGGCAGGCAAGCCTGGGAGCAGCTTTCCTTCATCCTGACTTTGCTCCTGCTTGAGCTCCTCCTGCCTTGACACCTCTCAACCACAGGCTGTTCCCCGGAAGCACAGGATGAAATAAACCCTTTCCTGCCAAAGTCGTTTTGATCCCAATGTTTATCACAGAAATACAACCTTAATGCGAACATTCGTTCACATGTGCTGAGGACAAGAGCGAAGATGCCAACTGGGTCTTTTTGCTACAAAGGACGTTATTACAACAAATGGCAAAATGTACATAAATTGTAACACTGTGGCTAGATTTCCCCACTTGCTTTGTGGCAACTTGGGAGAATGGCCTCTAAACCGCACATTAAGGTATGGGAGGGTACTGAGGCACCGCACTTTGAATACCAAAGTATTTCAAAAATAGAAAGAAAGGTAAGATGATAGCAAGAGAGCTGTACAATGATGTGTATGGGAAAGTCTGTGTACCTATTCTGGCACCAAGCGGTGTGGTGTTTTTAGACACTTTAGCATCCGTTCTTTTTGACTCCAAGAAAGCTATCCAAGTTTTATTTGGGGGAACCAGCCCTCCCCCACTCTCTGTCCACATGCTGCTAGTGTGGGCGTCTGCCCAAGTCAGTCAGTGTTCTTCATCTGCTTGGCTGTGATCACTGGTCAAGAGG
Source organism: Rattus norvegicus (assembly GCF_021556685.1). NCBI lineage: Eukaryota > Metazoa > Chordata > Mammalia > Rodentia > Muridae > Rattus > Rattus norvegicus. The sequence goes on from NC_141543.1 coordinate 86,102,750, forward strand.
GACATATGACTTAGGTCAGCTCAATGTGGGTCAATCTTTGGGATTTTTCCCCCTTTTTTGAAACGATTGCGAAAGAGGTTTTGTTTTTCTCCTGGGATTGTTAAGCTCTTAGAAAATAGGCTAAGGAGGCTGCCTGTGGACCTCCCTCCTGAAGCCAAACTGGGCAGACAAAAGCCATTGCTGTGGAGAAAAGCAAATCCAACAGAGGGAGGAACCACTTCACGATAACCTCCCAGCCCTCAGAGCCTGGCACACCGGCCTTTCTGGCAAAATAAGCCAAATATCTTTAATTTTCTGCTTAAGCCACTTTGAGCTAGGCTGTTGGCACTTGTGGCTGAAGGAATCATGACTAATATTAGGAAATGCCTAATTCCACAGGGCTGGAGTTCAGAGGATGAGAGGGAGGGGAGTTATAGCCACAGCCAGACTTGGCAGGGCCCCTGGGCATCAGGAGCCAATGTGGGTTCCTGCTCCTCCCTCTCCGAGGGTAGGTTTTTGAAGGTGCCGTGGGAGACAGGGAGAGAGCAGGTGGCAGGTCACAGCAAGCAGAGTGCCTGCTCAAAGTTTAGTTGCAAGATTATACCTAGTCAATTCTACCTTGGAACAGCTAGCTCCTTGGCCAGTTCTCAGCTCAGTAACCACGCCCTGGCACAGCCTGAGCAGAGATACCTAGGCCTGGTCCACTCTTCCCTCCCAGCCCCGTAATGACCAGGCCTCCCATTTCTCCACCTGGCCTACAATTACAAAGCACAGGGCCACCAGTCTGTGCGGCTGAACTGAAGGACGACCCCAGAGGGGGGCTAGATGGGATCATACCCATTATACAGAAGTGGAAAGTAAGGCTCAGGGAGGTCTGTGGTCTCAAGGCTATTTGGTGACACTGCCAGGTGACTAGAGAACAAGGTACCTCCATGCAAGTCCAGAACTCATTATAGGGCTTTTTGACTGACGTATTTCTGAGATGGATTGTAGGGAGTGCCTCTTGGTTAGTGTGGGAGATGTAGCGAAAGACAGACTCCTCCCCTCCGACTGTGGGTTTTACTTTGTGTGTGTGTCTGAATGTGAGCACAGGTGCGTGTGTACATGTAAGAGCAGGGGCGCGCGCGCGCGCGTGCGTGTGTGTGTGTGTGTGTGTGTGTGTGTGTGTGTGTGTGCACTCACTTAAGTGTGCACAGAAGTTACATTGGGTATTTTTTTCTTACTCTCTATCTTTTTTTCTTGAGATGAAAATGAATCTCTTGCTGAAACTGTGTCTCACTGGTTGGCCAGCCACTTTGGGCATTCTGCTCTTTTCTGCTCTCTTCTCTGACCAAGGCCTTTACATTCATGGAAAAGGCAACAGCCATCTTCTTGTTTGTTTGTTTGTTTGTTTGTTTGTTTGTTTTTGTTTGTTTGTTTGGGGTTGGTTGGTTTTGCTGTTGCTGTTTTTGTCTTTTTGAGATAAAGTCTCATGAGACCCAGCCCAGCCGTCAACTAACCATACAGTCAAAGATGACTTTAAACTCCCGATCCCCCTGCCTCTACCGCCCACGTCTCTCCTTAGATGTGAGAGCTCCTTGGCCTGAATCAGTAGCAGAGGGACACTTGAGTCTCTGGGAGAGGGGAAGGGGATGAGAGTGTGATTTGGGATGGGATGCTGACTGGGGACAGGCAGGGGACGAGGGTCCATTCCCAGAGGAGGACACGGGAAGCTGTACACCTGGCACTGACTGGATTGGATATGGAGGCCCCTACATTTCCATAAAACAAAAGGATCATTCACTCCATTTAGAGACAGAGCAAATGAGGGTGGTACAGAGAAGGAAAGAGACTTGCGCAAGATCACATGGCAGAGAAAAGGGGAGGCTGGGATTTGAAATGGAAATCTGAGGCCAGAGTCGAAGTAGCTCTCCAGTATTCTCCGAGCATTCAAAACCCACTAGGCAAGATGCTAAGAGACAGAAACAGGATGCAGGAGTCTTTCCAGGGCTCCCAGCATCATCTGCCCTGCCCCCACCCCCGTGGTTATTATTTTCCATTTATTATATACTTACTAGTGTGTATTTTTAATTTAAATTTAATATTTGAATTTTAAATTTTATTTTTGACATTTAATTATATATTTAATCAAAATGTATTTGCATCATTTCCCCCTCCTCTTTTACTCCTACTAAAAACCCCCGTGCCCTCCTCCCTGCCCTGTTTGTTCTCCATAGTCCGGCAGCCAGCAGTGCAATTGAGACCCGCTTGTGAGAGAACCTGATGCGAAGTGGGCAGAAGTGGGGTCTCAGAAGAGTCTCTGAAACTTCCTGAGAGTTGGGGAAGGAGGAGCATTGGTGTGGCATTGGAAGCTGCAGGGGGAGACAGGGGAAGGGACTGTCTGTGCAATGCTGCTCTGAAGCAGGGTCTGCGCTGGGCAGGACACACCCAGGCCTTGCGCCACCACAGGGAGGAGGGAGGGCCAGCTGCCTTGGCAGGCCACCAGTACTTTGCAGGACGTGGCACCCGCGCTGACTCCAGCAACAGGACCTGAGGGAGGGACAGCTGGGAGTTGAGTCCCTTTGGGGACGGGACCACTATGCACGGGGCCAAAAGCTCAAACAGTAGAGATCAGGCACCTCAGGAAGACCACCAGGCTGCTGCGGAGTGGGAGAGCGCCGGGTGGGAGGTGGGCCAGGGACGAGGGATGCTGGGAGGGGAGAGGAGAGGGAGATGATAACGTCTTCGCAGAGCCTGAGGAGCAGAATAAAGAAGCCATAGCTTGGACGAGCGTGATTGTAGAACTAGAAAGCCCCTTTCATGACCAGCTGTGGTGGGAGTCAAAGCCGTCAGGGTGGAGCCTGTGTTACCCCTTAACAGCAGCTAGGCAAAGGGCAGGTTGCTTAATCTCTCTGGACCTCAGTGTCCTCCCCTTTAGAATGCAGCTAAGGACCCCGGTAGCCAGAAGGGTTTGGCTGTGAAGACCACGAGAATGCTTCCACCGAGCAATTGTTAACTTGTGTGTGTTATGTGAAGGACAGATCCTGGAGGAGGGAGCCACGAAACACCTTAGACATGAGGTGGCCGGCTTTAGGGCGAAACACTGGACTGGGGTCCTCGAGTCAAACCGACTCCGCATCCTGAGTAAGCCCCTCCCACTAGCTGCCAGAGACTAGCAGAAGTCCAGATGAGTGTGGGCCCAGCCGCCACAGTGTGGCTGTATACAGTGAGCCGGGGCAGGCTGAGGGAGCTTAAAGGCCACTAGGATTTCGGGATTTCCTTATCACTGTGGAATGCAGCCCAGGAAGTGAGCTGGGAAACTTTTTCTAATACCTTCTTTTAGGCGAGCTTTCTTGTAGCTGGGACAGCCGTGAACTCCTGAGGTGTCCGAGGCTGGCCTTGATCTCCTGAGACTTCCACCTTCCCCTTCCCAAGCGCTAGAATTACAAGTGTGCACTGACACATCCAACTTGCATTTCAGGCTTTCCTTCTCTTCTTCCTTCCTCCCCACCCCCACCCCATCCTCCATTCTCATCTTCAGCTCCTGACTGACCTGGAACTCTCTATGAAGACCCAGATGGCCTGAAACTCAAAAGAGAGCCGCCTGTCTCTGCCTTCTGGGTGCTTCGGTTTAAAGGGGGTGGGCTACCACTCAGGCCTGGTTTTCACATCGGTCAGTCAGCATTAAACTTACACAGCAACCACCAAGTCTTAGACAACTTTAGATGCATTTATTTCCAAAATAATAACGAAACGCAACGTTGTAAAAGCAGTATGAAGGATAATTACCCCCAAGTAACGAGAGGACACAGCAATTACAAGCAGGCAGAAGAAGGGTTTTCAAATCCTGTCTGTTGCTTTCTTTTCTTTCTCCTATTTGTACTGAATTAGAAAACCCCAAACCACAATTACAGGTCATTAAACATGGCAGCAAATATTAGCGGCTCTGTCAGGTGGTTTTGGATTTGGACCGCATCCATCTCTGAGAACCATCCACCTTCCCCTCTTATGCACCCGAGGTCAGCAGATGCCAGGTTTTCTAAAGACCCAAGGCCTAAGCTGTCTCCTGTAGCTTAGAGGGAGCCCCGTGCAGTGCGGCAATCTGCTCTCTGCTTGAATTTGACTGTGGAAAGAATTCTTTAAGTTCTGATGTAATGTTTGGATGTGGTTTTTAAATAGTCTTAATAATAGGTCATTGATTCCAGTCCCCTGGTCCGAAACAGAACTCTGCAAATGGTGAGGGAGATCTGTGCCCCCATAATGGAATACTTTGGGTTTAGGACATTCTGCTGTGCTTAGGGTTGTAGCTCAATTACAGCTATGCTTAGCAGAGCATGCGTGAGGCCCTGGGTTCAACCCCCATGCAAACCATAAAGAAAACCGGTCTGCTACCATAAACTCAACAGTAAATCTGTAGTAGATTGGTGATGTCTGGGCGGTTCAGCCGGTGACTGTGTTGCTGCTATCTGCTTGGGCCACTCAAGACTGTGGACGTGGTGATCTTGAGTAACCTTCTGAAAACATGAAGTCATAGGTTTATTTCTTCACTCTTTTCCAGGGACAGGACTGGCTCATAGTTACCATTTCTGCTATTCCCTTTAACTCCTATTGGGGAGGATTTAGACTGCACCTTTCTTTACTGAGGTCAAAACATAATAGTGTCAGGCCATCAGGATGGCTCAGGTACATGCTGCCAACCCAGATCACCCAAGTTCACTAACGGGAACCCACGGGGTTATCATCTGACCTCCACACTCATGCCCCAGCATGGATAGACAAACATACACACACACACACACACACACACACACACACACACACACACAAAATAAATGTAAAAAAAATCTTTTTAAAGAAAAAAAGTAAAAACAGCCACAGTAAAGGTTGGGTATGGTGGCACATGTGTGCAAGCCTAGCACTTTGAAGGCTAAAGCAGGAGGATCACAGATTCCAGGCTAGCCTGGGCTACTCAGTGAGTTTCAAGGCAGCCTGAGCTACATTTCAAATCTACATTTCAATAAGCAATAAAAAGATAACAAAAAGGACAAGCAGTTTCTCTCTTATCTGATAATCTGGAAGACAGTAGCCCAAGACTGGGAAGATACTCTTTTTCCTTGACTGACTTCCTCAGAGACCCGGACTCCTTTCATCTTGTGTTTTGGCTACCCGCAGGTTCTGTTTTCATCTGCAGGCTCCACGATGGCTGACCACTAAATGGTGCTAAGCAATAGTGGGAGGGAGCTGGAGAGGAATGCCAGGCCCCCTTCCTATAAGACCCTGAAAGCCACACTTTATAGATGACATCCCACCAGCCACCTCGTCATAGCGACCACATCCAGCTGAAAATGAGGAAGGGAAATGTAGTTCTTAGAATTCTAGATTGTCACCTGTCCTGCTAAAATCGAGACACTAATTTTGTGAAGAGAAGAAGTGAAGGGGACAGGGGACCTTGGGAGACCCTAGCCATCAGCTTACACTACCAGACCCTGAAGAGCAATCTGGAAACAGACACTCACTGGCTTTACATGCGGTCTCTTTCTTTCCTGGAGAAGCGGCCTGATGGCCAATGTCACTGGTCCTCCCTAGGCTGTGACATCCAAAGCAGCTTATCAACTCATATCATGATTCAAAAACGATCACCAAACAAACAGTCCTTTTGTTCCTAAAGCATGGTGATGAACTGAACATTTTGAAATGCTGTCTTCTCTTTTGAACTACACATACGCCAAGTGTGTCTGGACTCTGCCCACCACTGATCTCTAACCAACTTTAAGCCTGGTCCCACGGGAGATGGTTGAAAGAAAGATGATATGCAGCTATTTGATCCTTCTGGCATCATGACACATGCCTGTCATCACAGCATGTAGGCAAAGGCAGGATTTTGAGTGACAAGCCAACCTGGGCTACATAATGAGATCTGTCTTGGGGGGTGGTTAGGGGGAGCAGTGTTTTGGTTTGTTTGGTTGTTTGATTGGTTGGTTGGTAGTTTGGTTGGTTTTTATTTGAGACAGGGTCTTTTTCCATAGCCCTGGATGGCTGGGAACTCACTATGTAGACCAGGCTAGACCTCTGCCCCACCACCCCCCCCCTCTCTCTCTCTCTTTTTTTTCTGGAGCTGGGGACTGAACCCAGGGTCTTGCGCTTGCTAGGCAAGCGCTCTACCACTGAGCTAAATCCCCAACCCCTGACCTCTGCCTCTCAAGTGCTATGTTATAAATAAGTTCGGGCCTGGGGATTTAGCTCAGTGGTAGAGCGCTTACCTAGGAAGCGCAAGGCCCTGGGTTCGGTCCCCAGCTCCGAAAAAAAGAACCAAAAAAAAAAAAAAAAGAAAAAAGAAAAAGAAATAAGTTCATGGTCACAGAGAAAGAGCCCGCCATTCCAAATGAAGTGTCTGGATGAGGCACACTTGACTTGCCATCAAGAGGGATGCTAGGAATAGAAAGTGCATTTGATTTTTATGCTAACTCAGGTGGTGGCCATATCTTTTCCCCATTCTGGATCCAATCTCAGTCTTATTCAGTTGGTTATCCTGAAAAGAACTGAAGTGCAGGTCACTGCTCCAGGCCCTCACATTCCTGGATTAGAGCAGTGAGCCTTCATGCAAACAAAGGTTTTACTAGGGAAAATTAAAACATTTGCATAAATGTCCTACAAAGTTGTGGAGATAAAATTTTCTTAAACACTGGGTTGGGGATTTAGCTCAGTGGTAGAGCGCTTGCCTAGCAAGCACAAGGCCCTGGGTTCGGTCCCCAGCTCCAAAAAAAGAAAAAAAAATTTTTCCTAAACACAAGTTTGATAGTATTTGATTTAAAACAAGATTCATATTTGATATTTCTTACAAGTTTAAAGGCATTGCCACCTTGGACCAAGCATTGAGGCATTTAATACCAGCATTCTAGAGGCAGAGACAGGAGGATCTCTGTGAGTTGCAGGCCAGCCTGGTCTACATAGTGAGTTCCAGGACAGCCAGGGCTACACAGAGAAGTGCTGTCTCAAACCTCTTCCCCCAAAGAAAGTCATTCCCACCACCCATGGTAAGAAACTCCACCCCAGCAACAACAAAAGCTTCAAGTCCTGAGTAGGTTGCTAGAGACCAGCTTTAAGACCTGAAATAGCAACACACATAGTATGCACTCACTGATAAGCAGATATTAGCCCAAAAGCTCGGAATACCCAATTCACAGACCACATGAAGCTCAAGAAGAAGAATAACCAAAGTGCGGATACTTCAGAACTTCTTAGACGGGGGAACAAAAATACTCATAGGAGGAAATACGGAAACAAAGTGTGGAGCAGAGACTGAAGGAAAGGCCATCCAGAGATTTCTCCAACTGGGGATGCATCCCACATACAGCCACCAAACCCAGACAATATTGCAGATGCCGAGAAATACTTGCTGACAGGAGTATTTCTCTACCAGAGCCTGACAAATACAGAGGCGGATGCTCGCAGCCAAACATTGAACTGAGAACAGGGTCCCCAATGGAGGAGTTAGAGAAAGGACTGAGGTAGCTGAAGGGGTTTGCAACCCCATAGGAAGAACACACTATCAACCAACTAGGAGGCAGAGGCAGGCAGATCTCTGAGATCTAAAGGCAAGCCTGGTCTGCACAGCAAGTTCCTGGTCAGCCAGGGCTACACAGAAACCCTGTCTCAGACAAAAGATAAAATAAACAATAGCGAGAGTTATTCTAATTAACTCATTCCCTTTACATCCGATGCTGCCACCTGATAAAGGATTAACAAAAACTGGCTTCCGGCTCTCTCATGTGTGTGATAACGAACACAGACGCTCTCAAGTTTTGTGGAGCGAGTTACTTAGTATCCGTTCAACTGAAAGGATGTGGATTTTCAGTCCAGTCTCCGGGATTTGTTTTTCTTCCAGCCTCTGGGGGCGGGAGTGGTGAAGAAAAAAATCCATTAATTTTTGTCCTGGAAAGTTTATTTTGCTTTTGTTCTGGGGGTGGGGGGAAGCACTCCCGTGACTCACCAGCAAGATCATTATGCTGTGTTTGAAAACCATGTGAGAATCTGAGAAACTCAGGGGCTCTCTGCCGCTACTTGACAAAGTTTCATAACACACAGCACCCTGGGGACTCAGATGGCATGGCTCACCCTTCCAGAGAGCCTTGCTCTTGGCTGTTTAGCATCCCCATCACCCTTTCTCTGCCACTACTGCCTGTGTGAAACCAACCAAGGTGTCCCAGTTCTTAGCAATTGGCTTTGTGAGGAACTGGATTTTTTTTTTTTTTTGCTTTGTTTTTGATTGTTTGTTTTTTGAGACAGAGTTTTTCTGTGTAGCCTGACTGTCCTGGAACTCACAGAGATAACTCCTGCCTCTGCTTCCTGAGTGCTAGGCTCAAAGGTGTGTGCCACCATCTCCTGCCTGGAAACTGGATTCTTGATCAGAGTTTACTAGTACTTTCTTTCAGTCCCAGATCTTGAATTGTCCCCTGTGCCAAGCCTTCATGAAGCACTTCTGAGTCACTGGCTCACTAGACAGAGGATATTCTGCCGCACAAAAGGCACCAATCACTAAAACCTCATAAGTTACGTGAAAATAGATTGCCTGAGACAAACTGGCAAGATAGAGCAATTGAATCCATATAAATGCCTGCGTACTGTCAAAGGATATTGCAGTTATTTAAAACATAATGGGACTACTCTAAAATTGTCATCCATATTGCCTTTCAGGTTTATGCATGGTTATGTTACTCATTTCTTCTTTGGAGATATCCAATACCTGTGGGCCGTTTGTAGATTTTGAGAACACATGCCCCCCGAGCACACCATGGTGTGTAGTCTCCATATTAGAAAAAAAATCTATATGTACTGCTGATTACATCGTGAAGTGAGGTCATCAATGGAGAAGAGTTTTCCTCTTACCCTGATTTCTGGCCACATACAGCTAGACGCGTGTATTGACTGACTGGCACTTGGGGACTACACTGAAACTCTCCCATTGCTGTATTTATTTTTTCCTCACGATGTATGTGACCGTGAATTCACCATCCTCCTGCATCTATCTTTTGAGTCTCGAGACTACAGGTATATTTAACCATGTGGGCTTCAAATGCTTTTTTAAATATTTGTTTATTTATTTATTTTGACGAAACAAATGTCCCAGCAGGGTCTGCAGTATACAGCCCAAGTGGCAGAGCCATCCCACCTTGCCTGAAAGTCTGGCAGAGTGCCTTCCTGCTCTGGCTACCACTCAGGTAGGTGGTGGCACACTTGTGTCCCTGTAAATCTATTTTCCAGTGTAGACCACCCTTGCCCCAGAGCTAGAGAAGACTAGTCAGATGCACTTTCTGGTTTGTGGAGGAAAGCACGATGAAATCATTTCTTCTTTCTTTTAAGGGGAATGTCCGGAAATGCCCCAGACTACCAAAGATTTCACAAACTTTATGAGCTTTTAAACAGTTGTAGTGTTTTCCCCATACCTTCCAGACTGCACATGTCAGGGCTCCTGGCGCCTCTCGCTCTAGCACCAACTGACATACAGATTGATCCAAGGATGGTGGTAGGTATACCCAAGGCAGAGGCAGGAGCATTCCCATATTTGACCCCAGCCTGGTCTACATCGTGGAATATGTAGTCCAGCAAAGAATACATAGAGAGAAGCTACCTCAAAAAAAGCTAAGAGTGGATGACTGGGGGGTGGGGGTGGGGTAGCTCAGAGGGTAGCATGAAGCACAAAGAACCGAGCTTAAATTCCCCAGCATCCATGGAAAAAGCAGGGCACTGTGGCTACATCTCGGTGCTGGGAGACAGACACAAGAAGATTCTGGGTGCTTTTTATTAGACAGCCAATCTCCCCAGTGACAAGCAAGTGAGAAAGACAACCAACATTGACCCCTGGCCTTCACATACACATATATGGGCAGGTGACACCCCCACTCGCCTATACACGTGTATACTTGTATATATACTACAGTACATTGCGCACACGTGAGCACGCAGGGGCCCTGATCTTTCCTGGGGCTGACCTAGACCCTCTGACCCGCCCCACAAGGAATGGGCCCCACTCAGGCATAGATGTCCATTCTGATTATAGGTGGCTGCACTTCCAACTTCTCCTGTTCCCACAGGGCACAGAGAAACTGGTAAGTGATGAGGGTACCCTGGAAGACAAGAGGGAGTCAAGACAGATGGCGGGCATCAACAGAACAACAAATTTGAAGAGACGGTCTATGGAGGACATGTGTCCGCCATACTGCAAATACCTGAAAAGGTTTGAAGGAGGGAAGATCTGCTTGGGCTCACCGATTCCTTCCACGATCAACTGTCCCATCGCTGCAGGTCTGGGGTGACAGGGCAGGAGGTGGATGTGAGGGGACAGAGCAGCCAGGCAGCAGAGAGGGAATGCCTGCCACATTGGGCTTCCTTTTTCTTTCATCCACGCTCCCAGCCTATGGGATGGTGTTGTCTACTTTCAGGAGAAGTCTCCCAACTTCCGGATAATTCTCTCTGGAAATACCCTCACAGACATGCCCAGAAATAAGCTATACTACTAACCGCTGGGGAATCTCCAGGTCCATCAAATGGACAACCAAAACGAACTGCACAGAAGCTGGAGAGACGGGCTCGGCAGCAGTTAAAAGGAGTTGCTGCTCTTGCAGAAGACATGAGCTTGGTTTCCAGACCCCCACATCAGGCAACTCACAACCGCCTGCACTTCCGGGCTCCAGAAAATCAGATACTCTCTTTTGGCTTCCACAGACATTGTCTCAGGAGGATACAGACCAGACGATAGCATAAGTTCATAATGGAGCCAGAAGCTGAGAGATGTGTCCCGGCTCCCTGATCCCAGCCCTCGTCTCTAGAAACTCACCCCGTTACATTTCCTGGTCTCCAGCTTCCCGCTCAGGCACCACTCAAAGTTTTCCCTCACTAGGTGTCAAATGTTTGGGAACCAGAGACTCATAGGTCCTAGGCTCTTACGAGGGAGACTTGCTACTGAGGAGGGTAAGAGCAAGCCCAGCCCATCCACCGTGAAGCCTGCTAGTCAGGAGAAGACAGAGAAAGAGAGGCCCTCACCTGTGTGTGCCTAACGAAGGACACAGAAAAAAAACAGTCAGCAGTTGTGGGCTCTGCAACATAAACACCCCATCAGCATCAGAGAATGAGATTATACTAGCACACTATTATATGTTATGTATTATGTTTCTATGATTTAATTATAATATATTTATATATTATATTATAATAACTATTACATAATAGTATTATGCTCTGGTCTCAGCTGTGCAGCTCCCTAGCTGTGTGACCTGAAGCACTTCATTCCTCTGAGACTGACTCTTCTATAAAAATGCAAATAAAACCCACACCACAGGATTGCTGTGACTTTCACTGACCTACCAATGGTGCCTGGCACCAGAAAACACTCAAGAACCCTTAACTGAGGTGCCCATGTGCGGTAGGCGGCCAGAGTAGCTAGGCTGATGGCAAAAGGGGAAGAACATCTATCACTACCCGTCTGGGTTGACCCCAGCAGGGGGCTTCCTGGCATGTATAAGGCAAGCCTATGACTTTCCTGGGGAGTCTTCAGTGAGAAGGAAGAAAAGGTTGCTTGCACCCCAGCTGCAAGCTGTCAGTCTCCTCACATAGACACATTCCGCAGCAGGAATTGTGTAGATAGATGTGCAAGCAAGGAACACAGGAGACCATGGCCCAAATGGTCGTGACTATGTCCTGCCTCAGACAGCCCTGGGCTGTCATGGGTTTGCCTAAGTCCCGCTAGGCCTCCCTTAGTCTCTGTATGCCACAGAGCTATTAAGGCTACATTAAGGTATGTCAGGGCTGTGAGGATTCACGGAGATGCTTCGGGATGTGTCCTGGGATTTTTTTTTTTTGTTGTTGTTTGATTTGTTTTTTGTATTATTTATTTTATGTGAGCACACTGTTGCTTTCTTCGTCAGACACACAAGAAAAGGGCATCGGACCCCATTAAGGATGGTTGTGAGTCACCATATGGTTGCTGGGAATTGAATTCAGACCCTCTGGAAGAGCAGTCAGTGTTCTTAACCACTGAGCCATACCTCCAGCCCAATGTGTCATTTTTTTTTTACAGCCATCCTCCATGATGAGAGAGAGGCAGACTCTTCTAGCCGCTGCAGCTAGGAAATGTCTGTCCATTTCTAACGGTTCTAAGTTGCAATCTCCCTGGGTGAGTGTGCACAGGAGAGCCTGTCTGCCGACATAGCAGCCTCTTCCAAGTAGGTGCAATGGTGCCCTTCACTGTCTATCCTGGGTCTGTGGGACCCTACCAAGAGTAGCAGTTAAGTGGGAGGGTTCTGGAGCCGGGCCGTCAGAGTTTGAATTTTGACTCTTGGCTTTGTGACTTGGGACAGCTGGCTTAGCCTCTCTGGGCCTTTCTTTTCTCTGACATTGCAGACAGTAAGCACACCCTCCCCGGGGACTTTGTGTGAGTACAAACGGGAATATAAACGTGTGAAGTGCTTGTAGCACAGCCTGGTACAGATGTTTGGTTTTAGCTGTGCTGGCCGCCCAATTCCCACGCCTTTCGGAGCCAGCAGATAGCTCATCCTCTGGAACACCCCTTCTCAGAGCTGACGGGATGGGCTCCCTGAGGCAGAAGTTCCTAGAAGGGAGCAGCTTCAGGCAGTAGCCAAGGCAAGCTGCTCCAATGGTCATGCTTAAGCCCCGGGAGGCAAAGGGGACAGGTTTTTTCACTAATGGTTTGCAGGGAAGAAAAAGTAAGGGCTGATGCTTTGATGCCCCCAGTACGTAGGGAAAAGCACCCCATCTCTCTGTGTTGTCCTCACAAACCTCAGAGGAGCCTGAAGGCTCTTGAAGTTGGGGAGTGGTCCTGACCAGAGCTGACACTGGAGTTCAAACTTGAGCCTCCCCCCACCTCCCACCCCCTACACACCTCTCCTCACCCCCTCCCCTTTCCTTGCCCTTGTCAATGATCTGTCAGTAACCCCCGGAGGAGGTGGGTGATAAAGGGAGAGAAGGTGATTGGATAAGAAGATAAGGAGCACTGTCAGAGGTAGAAACAGAGATTGTACGTCCTTACTGATGAGGACTGTGGATGGGGGGGAGAAGGGCAGAGTGGAGGAAGGAAGAGAGAGCCAGTGTATGTCTGGTTCTCTTTTGTTTTTCTGTTTGCTTATTTTGTTTGTTTGAAATGGGGCCTCATCATGAAGCTGGCTGGCTTGGAACTCACTATGTAGACCAGGCTGGCCTCAAACTCACAGAGATCCATCTGCCTCTACTTCTCAAGTGCTGGGACTAAAGGCATGGGCCACTATGCCTGTCTGTTGTCTGCTCCTCAAGTAACAGTCCAACTTGAGGGGAGGAACTTTTCTGTTCAGTATTCATATTTTTCAGATAAGGAAACGGAGGCGCAGAGAAATGAATCCCTCTAGAGTTACCAGGTCAGTCTAGCACTAGGCTGACAGCTAGAGAGCCAACTCATCCTGGCCGTGGTTGGGAAGGAGAGGGGAGTAAGGGGTGAAGCTCCTGAGTCCCTTGAAGGCCCTGGGATCGGGAACTCCCCTAAAGCCAACCCCCTTTGCCGCTGAACTGCACCAACCAGATGTCTTCCAGTCTGCCTGAAGAAGACAGGACTCACTGCTGTGGAGAGGGGCAGGAGGGCTGGGAGGTGACCTCACAGGGCTCAGGGATTCTTTTAGAAGGGTCCAGGCTCATGGCTTCCCCCCCCCCCAGCCAGGTCAGACACTAAAGTGTCCTAAGCCCCTCTATACCTGCCGCTCCCCCACCTTGGATGAAGCCGGCCATTAGGCAGGGACCGTCTCTGGGAGAGGCCAAGCCCTCTGGCTCACTTGTGGATTTCCTTTAAGCAAGACTTCCTCTCTGCTTCCAGGACTCCTGTCAAACAAGAGGGTCCCTGGCTTAGAGTTTGGGAGCTGCAGGCAGAACAGACATTCCCCGATGACTCACAAGCCTGGAACTCTGTGGGCCAGCAGGAATGGGGATGGCTTCCTGGTCAGTCAGGGTCAACTGGGACACTCACTCTGAGACAGGGAGGCAAGGGAGAAACAGAGGTCAGAGGTAGAGAGAGCTCAGTCCAGGGACTCACGGTGAGGTCCCTAAGGTGCCTAGGGAGAGGACACTACATTCGTCTCACTATATCTCTGCTATAAAATGGCAAATTGTAGCCTAATGCAGCCTGAGGTGGCGGGGGGGGGGGGGGGGGGGGGCTAGATTTCACAAAGGATTTCAAACTTTCTGGGAACTTCCTTTGACAAAGGAGGGACCCCACACACACACCCCCAGCCTGCGCACGCACCTCTGCCCCTTCTTGAGAGCAATACACTCCAGACCCAAGACACTGAGGGATGGTTGGGGTGACCTCTAGGGTCCCCCAACACCTTGAGTCTTGTTTAGCAACTGTAACCCGCTTCACACCTCGCTCTTCTCCATTCACTGGGACTCGTGTTTGGGGAGGGGAAACTGAGGCACCGAGTGGTCACAGCTACCTTCCCTAGCTCCCTCCGGCTTAGCAGGTTTCCTGGGCTAAGTGTGCCTGGCTCCTCTCGCAGCCACCCCTACGGAGATTGTTGCTGAGGCTCCAGTCTACGTGGCAGACAATTGAGGGGGGCTGCACGGGAGGGAGCTGGGAATGAGGTCAGCGGGTTGGAAGAGCCTGGACGGCTGTGGAGGCATCTGGACTCCAGCCTCAGGGAAGGTGGGGGCCTCCAGCAGCCACTCCCAGCCCTGAGCTGTCAGTTGCCCGCCCACTGTGGCCTCCGGCCCCGCCCTCCCCGCAACCCACACTCCCAAGGCCCCACCCCAGCCAGCTGGTTCCCATCAAGCCCTTCCAGGTGGCAGTTCCTCCCTGCCCACCATGCTCCCTTCCCCCTCGGGCCACAGGGCCCAGCTGAGAGCCTGGAGCTGTTGTCTGGGACTCTCCGATTGGGGCTGGAATGATACGGTGGTCTTGTCTCTCATGCCGTCCTCTCCCACCTCAGCTGCTTCTGTAGATGGGCAGAGTGAACTCTGGAAGGCCTGAAAAAGATGACAAAGACTGGATCTCAGAGAGAGCCCTGGGTCTCAGCTGTGTGGCCACGGAGAGTCAGTTGCCTACTCTGGACCTCAGAGGTCCCCTCCGCGCCACTAAGGAGGTGGGGGTGGGGGCGTGAACACACACTTTTTTCCCAGCAACATGTCTTACTTATTTTGATACTTCAACCTCCAGACCCTAAAAACCCTGGAACTCAGCAAAGGCTGGACAGTAATTTTGCCGGGGCGGGGCAAACTCCTGTCTACTCTCCTGCTGGGTCTTCCTGTTAGTCCCAAACACACATTCCCACTCTCAGAACTCCCCTCCCGGGTTCAAGGACGCCAGCTTTATATCTGAGTCTTTTTGATGTCATGGAGGTCAAAGTGCTTTGGACAAGTCTCTGTCAAAAGTCACAGCCAGGCCCTGCTCAGAAGTGGTCGCCAACTCTCTGAGACGCTTAGGACGAAGAATCCAGAGTTCCGGGTCTCTAGACATCAGCTCCAGCTGACTCGTCTAGCCTTGTCCAACCCCTTGTCCGCTTGTCATCATTCATACCCCATCCCCTCCCTTTCTGAACTGACTGTACCTCCCTCTCCAAATGGTGCATTCAGCATCATTGCCTGCACTCCCAGGCTGGCTCTAAAGCCTCTCCTGCTCCTCCTGAAGCCTACCCCCTCCATCCTCCACCCTCCACCCCCAGGGCATTGTCCTTAATCCCTGGGTCTCTCAGGAGGCTTATCTTTACCTTTCAAGACCAGTGAGTATGAGGCATAATCACTTACCCCATATTACCAATGGGGAGAGAAAGTTCAGAGCATGAAGCAGTCAATAATACACAGCCAGTGGGTTTGGCCAGATGCACTTTTGTTTACATTTCCCAGACCTCCCTGCTTCCCTTCCCTTAAGGGTACAAGCTGTTGGTCCCAATACTCTCCCAGCACAGGGCTGATCCCCAGAGGCCTGCAGAATCGTTCAGTTGAATAGAATCAGCTAGAGTGTCTGCCAGAAGACACCCAACTCAGGGTCTTCTTGCCTCACTGTTGTGTCCCAGACAGACCCAGGAACCAGTCATTCCCACCCCTCATCTCTCAACCCCACATCTGCTCTAGGTGGAA
The DNA here is from genome assembly GCF_021556685.1 of Rattus norvegicus. Taxonomy (NCBI): domain Eukaryota; kingdom Metazoa; phylum Chordata; class Mammalia; order Rodentia; family Muridae; genus Rattus; species Rattus norvegicus. The sequence goes on from NC_141543.1 coordinate 86,118,815, forward strand.
CCTAACGCCTGTCTGTTAGCCATCTTCCTCTGGTTTGTTCCTTCTCTCACCAACCTGGTACACGTCTCCTCACTTGGGCCACGCTGGCACCTCTCAGCCACTCCTCTACGGTGCCTGCTTGGAGCCCACTCCATCCAGGGACCGTGGTGACTTTTCACAGATACAGGCTTAATTGTGATCCCTCCAGTCTCAGAGCCTCTATAGGGGACTGAATGCACTTGGCTGCCTGATCTGCTTACCATGCTCAGCACTAGCCTACTAGCCTAGCTTCCCCTGCACCCCCAAGATAGGCTTTCAATGTATACCCCTGGCTATCCATAGAGCAAGGAGGCTGGCCTCGAACTCAGATCCACCTGCCTCTGCCTCCTGAGTGCTGGGATTAAAAACAGTCAACATGACTGCAGTAGCCTTCTTGAGATTCCCTGAGTAGCTGAAACCTGCCTGTACCAGAACCTTTGACTATATTGCCACATCTACCAACTCAACTCCCCACTTGCATCTGTTCCTTACCTAACCCATCTCTATTCAGCCATGTACCTGCCCAGAGTCCCAAGATTAGGGCAGACCCTCATTCACAACCTGGTCTGTTGCAAGTCTTTGGTTATGAGATTTATGTCTGTCTCATTACCAGACGTAAGATGCGTGAGGGGCAGCCACAGGGTCTCTGCAGCTCACTGACTCCCAAGATGATAAACCCTTGATGTTTAAGCGCTGTGGGGTGACTACATCAGAAAGGGAACCCTGAGTCCTCAGCAGAGGAAGTGGCAGGGGTTGGGGAGGCTATGAGGAAGAAGATGGGACCATGACATCGTCCTTTATACTGGATTCTTTCTGCTGCAAGACAGATTCTGTCCAGCCGGTCCTCTCCTCAGAGCTGACACAGGGGAGTAGACCGAGTTTTTCTCTTACCCCTAAGATGGCCCCTCACCTGAAAAACTCCAGACCCCTAATGAGGGATCATTGGCAGCTGGTACATAAGTGTAAGACTGAAGGCATCTGTGGAGAATGGGACAATACCTGGATAGGAGCCCCTGACATTTATCAAACATTATCTCCCTACCTAGCTCTTCATACACATACTCTAAAACTTGAAAATCAAGCCTCATTGGATTCTTTGCATTTATATCCTTGTAGTTTGAACTGGAATCCTTTTGAGAAAGGATGCAGATACTGGAGAACTAGAGACTTGAGAGCAGAGACGCCAAACGGGGTTGCTAGAAGGGAAGACCAAGGAGAAAAAAATGTGTGGGCAGAGGTGTGGACAATGGGCAGAGGGAAAGAGAGGACACTGAGAAAAATGCATGAGGAGAGTTTGAGGGAGAGGAGCGGAGGGTAGGGGGAAAAGATATGCAAAAGGGAAGGGAAGGGGGAAGAAGAAAGATAGAGCTGGGGTAGAAGGGGTCCTCTAGGGAGTAAATCAAGATGGTGCTCAAGGCTTGACTCTAGCCCTCAGCTCCCCCGCCCCCATGCTTTCTCTGGGGACAACTCCATGTGTACACACACACACACACACTTCAGTCTCCATGTTCTTGGGGTCCCCTCATATCATTTCTTCTCCAAAATCTAGAATATAGAAGCCAAGGATTTCAAGGGTTTCCTTTTCTCTCTTCTTCTTCTTTTTTTCTTTTTCTTTTTCCTGAGATGGAGTTTCCTTTTGTAGCCCTGACTGTCCTGGAATTCACTCTATAGACCAGGCTAGCCTCACACTTAGTGATCTGCCTGCCTCTGCCTCTTGGGTGCTCAGGATTCAAGGCGTGAACCACCACTACCCGACCAGGGATTTCTTACACACTTCTGACTGGACTAACCAGGAAAGCAGAGAGGGAGACAGGAAGAAAATGCTCAGAAGGAAGGAGTAGGACTGGAGGTGAGCTGGGGGAACCCAGACTGAGCCGTGCAGAAGACAAGGAAGAAGAAAGCCACCCACACACCTAGGATCCACCCACAGATTTTGCTCTGGGTACCCCTGTCTGGAGACTGTAGGGCTTTGTGATGGAGGGTGGGGTATGCTTCATGCCCCGTGCCCTTTACTCCAGACGTAAATGCCCACCCCCACATACAGCTGCTCGCTCTCTCTCTCCCCTGCCCTTCTCCCAAGAGACCAGTTCTCCATCCCTGGTCTGCAGCCAAGGCTGGGGGCAGAAGAACTTTCTGGAGGATTTGAGTGAGAAAAGCAAGAGAGCCTCAAGTAGGGACTGGAACCTCTGGGAAGGGAGTGCAGAGGAGACCCGGGTATGTGCCCTACCTGGTACATTTATACCTGGGCAGCCTCTGCTCCTGTTCCAGACTTCAGAGCCCAGACGGGTCCTCTCCCTCCCTCATGAGGGGAAACATTTGGGGAAATTTGGAGAGAGACAGAACTCAGAGCTCAGCACTTTCCTCTTTCTGTTTTTCTTCTTGAGGAATTTTTTCCCCCAACTGCTGATGACTTTACCATTCTTGGGGGTGGGGGGGTGGAGATTCTGGCTTTTGCTCCCCCTACACTCCAAGTGCCGGACAAAGCCCTACATTCCACAAGAAGCCAGGGCTTCAGAGTTTCCTAAAGATGAGGTGGCGTGGCGAGTCTCCTCCCTCTCCCAGCTCCAACTCCCCCTCCCCCAGTCTCCAGCCCTCAGCCTGGCCAGGGAGGCCCCGCCAGGCTGGGAGGAGACCCCAAGCACATTCTTCCTCTCGCTGTCATGCTGCAGAAATTAAAGACACATCTCTGAGCTGGGTACCCGCCAATCGTTTCAAGTTGAGAAGTGGCAGAGGAGGTCCCGAGCTTCAGCTCCATGCCACGTGTAAAGGAAGCTTGGAACCCACTGCCCACAACTCCTGGGGCAAAAACCTGGAGTCAGACATGGGGTGAAGGCTGTCACACGGCACAGACACGTCAAGCACCCCCCCCCCAATTCTAGTAGTCTCCTAGCCTCCACCAGAACCCCAGACCCTTGATGTGGCAGTCACCAGTCCACACCTGTTAGGCTCTTGTCTCTTCTTCCAGATGAGCCTGGGGGGCGGGGGGGGGTGCTAGATCAGGAGCAGGGAAAAGTAGCTTTGGATAAGTGCTTTTCCCAATACAAAACCCAACAAAGAGTGGGCAGATCACACTGTGTAGTGCTTCGTGGAACCCTACCCTAGACAACTGCCTTGAACACCTATTCCCTCTGATGTACACCATCCCCGTCCACTGTTAGGGAGTGGGCATCCTTTGGAACTGACCACTGTGGAAGGCAGGACTTTACTGAGTTCCGGAACTACCATCTCAGCTTCTCAGCCCCAGCCTTACCCTACAGGCACTGGCATAGGCGGGGGCAGATCCTGGGCCACAAGTCACTGCCACATGGTTGGGATAATTGATGAAGTCCTGTCCTTCCATTGCTGTCTCCAGTTCTGCTTCTCTGGAAACTCTATATTTTTCCCTTTAATTATAGCCTCTGCAGTCTCCCTCTGCCACCCCACCCGCACCGCTTAGCCTAACTGCCCACGGCCAGCGACGTGGCTCCCTCCCCTTCTGCTCCCTTGGTCTTTTTTATTTTTTTTTCTTTGCCTTCGTTGCACAAAACTAGCTCAGGGAGGGCGTGAAGGGGGGGGGAGCAATGGAATCTTGGATGGTTTGGAGGAGGCGGGACTCCTTGCTTCCACGTTTACAGCTCTGAAGACGGCTGTGGGGGAAGTGATACAGGACGTCTATGGGCCCTGAGAGGAGACCCCTATGCTTCCCTGCCACCCACACAGTTTAACAAAATGAAGTTCCTAAGTAGAGTGGGGGTCAGGCAGAGCACCTTTGCAGGGTTGATGGGAGCCCAGGGAAAGAAAGGACACTGTCTTTTAGGGACACATTTAAATATAAGCCACTTTTCTTGGGGGACGACAAATGACCCTTTCCTGATTGCAGAGGTGGGGAACAATGGCTGAGATTTTCAGCAAAGAAGCGAGGACATGAGGAGTAGCCTTCAAATAAAGTCACTCAGCTACCAAAAACAAGTTTCTGCCACACACCGAGTTCACCTAGGTGTCCCCAGACCAGATCCAAGTACAGTAAGGAAAGCAGGTTCTCTACAGAGAGAACACGGCTCTATGGCCAATGCCTTCTACCTGCTCTTTCTGGATTGATACTGCTACCTAAGAGGGCCTCTAACCAATTCCTGGCTGTAGCCACAGCTGACACAAGACCTTTTTCTAAGACATCCCTGGTCACAGGCCTCCTGTAGCAAATTCCAGCCCTGGGATGGAGGTGGTCAGGAAAGAGTTTATACAAGAAGACCCAGGCCACAGCTTTAAGGACTCAGAAACCCCCCTGCCCACACGGCTGCCCATCATAACGCAGAAGGTTTCTTCTGGAAGGACAAGGATGTCAAACTTCTCCCCAAGCCTAATCCTCAGAGATGTCTCCCTCTGTTACACCTGGGGCTGGAGAAAGGTGGGTCTTTCATGGAGCCACATTCATGGCAGAACAGATAGCCACCCCACTCCTTTCAAACAACCACATATCTGACTCTTAGTATCTGTGAAGAGATGTCTAATTTGTTCCCAAATAGTCCTACCCTGCATACCTGGGCCCACACCATGAGGTATTCTCCTCCCTCTAACAGTCACATCTGCTTAGCTGCCTGGTTCTTCGGATTTGGAGAGATGCTTGCCTAACTTATTCTTCCTTAGGTCTTCCCAAGGATGCCAGAAAGACTATGAGACATGGCCAAGAGGACCTTTTCCCAATTGTGCCTGACACTGAACCCTTTGTAATGTTCCCCAACTCAGATTCCCAATTCTACATCCTTCTGATTTGAGGTCCCAGAAGGAAAGTGCAAGGGGCATCCCCTACCCACAATCAGTATATCGAGGGCCCAGCCACACTCAGTGATAGCACCTCTGGCCCATGTAGATCTGGGGGACAAGGGTGGCAGAATTGCAAAGGGGGGAGGGGGCTGGGTGGACTCCTTTCCCTTCCTTTCCCTCCTCCCCCCTCTTCGTTCCAAATTGGGGGCCGGGCCAGGCAGTTCTGATTGGCTGGGGGCCGGGCTGCTGGCTCCCCCTCTCCAAGAGGCAGGGTTCCTCCCAGCCCTCCTCCATCAGGATGGTATAAAAGGGGCCCAGGCCAGTCGTCGGAGCAGACGGGAGTTTCACCTCCGGACGGAGCAGGAGGCACACGGAGTGAGGCCACGCATGAGCCGAAGCTAACCCCCCACCCCAGCCGCAAAGAGTCTACATGTCTAGGGTCTAGACATGTTCAGCTTTGTGGACCTCCGGCTCCTGCTCCTCTTAGGGGCCACTGCCCTCCTGACGCATGGCCAAGAAGACAGTAAGTTCCAAACTCTGGGGAGGTTATGGTTTCTTGCTATCGCGTTCTGCATAGGGGTCCTAGCAATAAAGACTTAAACGGAAGCGCGGGGTGCTCCAGAGTTAGGAGGGATGAGAAGGTGATGGAGAGGAACTGGGAAGAGAGAGGTCACCCTCGCGAGCAGAGGAGAGTGAGCAGATCTCAGAAGTGGAGCCCTGGTTGAGATGGCACGGCAGGAAATTTCAAGCATCTATCTGTAGCGCGACGGGAAAAGTGGGAATCTGGGCAGGGGTTGGGTCAGAGTACGTCGAAGATCAAATAAGACCTCTGGAATAGAGATTCGAAGCTCAAGATGTAAAAGCAATCAAAAAGGCTGCGGGATGATTCATAAGGAAAGATTGTTTGCCCTCTCTGCAGGCTAGACAGTGTTGCTGGGGCCTCCGGGGTGCTGGGCTCTGGGAGTGGGGTGGGGGGAGGAAGGGACGCACGGAGAGGGCGGGTTGCTGGATGAGAAAGTTTGGCTAAGACTTGACTGGGCGCGGTCCCTGTGCCTCCTGCTGGTCAACCTTGAGCACTACGAGTCCTGGTACAGTACTTTACAGCGCGCGGGCTTAAGAGGGAAAACCTGGGCTATTGCCGGGCCTGGACCCTCATCTCCAGACTAGGAAAATAAAAGCACAGATGGATATGATAGCCTTGGTCTTTGAAAGTGACCCAGGCCAGTAAAATTGGGTCCGCCCCGTGCATTGCTTAGCGTTGCCCGCCACCTAGTGGTTGCTTTGATCCGGTGCTAGAGAGGTGGGCGTGGTTAACTAATCATTGCTATTTGTAGACTTGAGTTCTTTCTTTGGCTAAGGAGTGACCCCAAAGCTCTACTGGCTTTGAAGGAAGGACCGGGAAAGCTTTGATTCCTGGGAGCGGAGAGTTAGGGTGTATCTAACTTTAGGGATATATTTTACTACTCTGGACAAGGCTCCACGGAAGTCACCCTCCTCCATTTTAGCCCCGCCCATTCCGTCCCACCTGCCCAAGGAAAGGAGGTGGGACCAGGGCTGGAATTTCCCTTCTCTCCTCCCACCCCCGCCTCCGGTCTCCCCGCAAACCACGTCCCACAAACCTCCACCTACTTTGTAGGAGCCCTCCTACTCTCCGTCAGGAGGACTTCTATTTCATTTGGTTCCCGCGCGCGTGGGCTGAAGTTGAGTTTGGAAGCAACCCCAGCCTAAAGCTTTGTTTAAATTCCTGGGAACTTGGAAGTTACAGCCCTGGCCAGGCTTCTTGGTGCTGTCACTGAACGCCGTTACAGAGCAGACCTGCATTTAAGGATTTAAGGGAAGAAAATAGGGGTTGGGGGAAAGATGTGGGAAGTGGAAAATCTACGTGCACCTCTTAGACAGGGGAAAGGGTGAGTAAGGCTGGGATCCCTGGTGCATCAGGTAAGGTTTCAGAGCCGCTCATGTCCTGTGTCTCTTCCCATTTGCTCAGTCCCTGAAGTCAGCTGCATACACAATGGCCTAAGGGTCCCTAATGGTGAGACGTGGAAACCTGATGTATGCTTGATCTGTATCTGCCACAATGGCACGGCTGTGTGCGATGGCGTGCTATGCAAAGAAGACTTGGACTGTCCCAACCCCCAAAAACGGGAGGGCGAGTGCTGTCCTTTCTGCCCAGAAGAATATGGTACGGTTCTAGTCCTAGGATTAAGGGAGGTCGGAGTCCCTCCTTTCCCTGTGTCTTGAAAACCTATAACACCCCAGGTACCTTAGCAAATTTACTTCTAACTGCACATTTTTCTCCCCAGTATCACCAGACGCAGAAGTCATAGGAGTCGAGGTAATAGTCTGGCCCCTACTTTTGCCCACCCGTCCATGACTCCCACTGTCCTCCAATAAACTCCAACTTTTTTTTCGTTCTCTAACCGGCCTCTTGTTTCTTCACCCTCAACCCCACAGGGACCCAAGGGAGACCCTGGCCCCCAAGGCCCACGGGTAAGAGCATCTTATTTTAAGTGAGCTGGGAACCTGGAGGGGGTGTGGCTCTGATTTGGGTTCATAACAGCCCCCTCCATTTCTTGGTGCAGGGACCTGTTGGCCCCCCTGGACAAGATGGCATCCCTGGACAGCCTGGACTTCCTGGTCCTCCTGGTCCCCCCGGCCCCCCCGGACCCCCTGGTCTTGGAGGAGTAAGTAGATCTGGGAGACCCCAGACTTATGTGACTCCCCGTTTTGTTTTGTTTTTGTTCATTTGCCTGTTTGTTTTTCTTTGCTTTGGTTTTGTCAGACACAACTTTGTATCTTTAAGTAATCATAAACTTACAGGAAAGTTGCAATGGTACACAGAACTTCTGTTCACCCTTCAAAACACCTGCTTTTTCACTTTCTGGACACACAGCTCTCTCTGTCTCTGTGTATTCCCAACCATTTGAGACATATCGTCAAGAACATGCCCAAAGGGGGTTGGGGATTTGGCTCAGTGGTAGAGCGCTTGCCTAGCAAGCACAAGGCCCTGGGTTCGGTCCCCAGCTCCGGAAAAAAAAAAAAAAGAATAGAAAAAAAATGTTCCCAGAGGTCTGCCTCTGGTGACATGAGCAAGAACATGCCCATGCCTTATGCTCTGAAGCACATTTCCTAAGAGCAAGTGCATCCTCCTATGGGACCATAGCACCACATTTAATGTTGATCTAACGCTATTGCCTGATGGACAGTCCCACTTTCAGATTTCACCGGTGCCTCCCAAAATGTCCTTTGTAGCATCACCCCCTCCCTGTCCAAGACCACCAATTGCATTCCATTATCTCAGTCCTTTGATTCCCACGAGTGTAGGCTGTTTCTGAGACTCTTCGTCATCCTTGACTCAGCGAGGTTTTGAAGAGTCTGGCTGTTGGGCAGAAGCCATTATTTTACAGGTTCTTCGACAATTTGGGATTGGCTGGTTAGATTAGGTTCAGCCAAAGTGTCTGGTACAGGAATATCTTACAGTCTGTATTACTGTCTCTCTTAGTTAATGGCTTCTGGAAGCCTACGTCTGCTTCTCCCATTACTACCATTGCTTCCTGGCTTTTAATTTACCCTCCTGAGTCCTGTTTGTTTTTTGTTTTTCTCTTGTTTTTCTAGAACTTTGCTTCCCAGATGTCCTATGGCTATGATGAGAAATCAGCTGGAGTTTCCGTGCCTGGCCCCATGGTGAGCCACCAGGGGGAGCAGTGGGACAAAGAGGAGGGGGATCCAAGAAAGGCCAACGATGTCCTGGGGAATAACTGGGGAAATAAAGGCCACCTTTGGGACTTCGGATCTAGAGAAGATGCAAGGCAGACAGCTGTGATCCCCACAGGAAGCAGTAGAAACAGATCTCTGATGCACTGCTTTTACTCACAGATATCACAAGCCCCTCTTTTTCCTTCTGTAGGGTCCTTCTGGTCCTCGTGGTCTCCCTGGCCCCCCTGGTGCACCTGTACGTATCTAAGGGTCTTCATGTATCACTTTGGGCATGGGCTGTTGCAGGGAAAGATGGGGATGGGGCAGAAGGCTGGTAGACATCTCTTGTAAGAGGGAGACAGCCTGGAAGGAACCTGCCTTTCTGAGCCTACCCTTCTCTCGTGTTCTTCAGGGTCCTCAAGGTTTCCAAGGCCCCCCTGGTGAACCTGGCGAGCCTGGCGCTTCAGTAAGTTAGTCCTCCATGCAGACACTCCTCCCTCTCCACAAATTCTCCAGTGGAAGGTCACCCATACTGAGTGAGGGGTGGCTTGTCACCACCTAGTTCCAGTCTTCCTCCTTGTTGTCTCTCATCTTGGAGTTCTAACTGCTTCACCTGTCTCCTCTAGGGTCCAATGGGTCCCCGAGGTCCCCCTGGCCCTCCTGGCAAGAACGGAGATGATGTAAGTACCCCGGGGGTGGGGGAGACACTATCAAATCCTGTAGCCTTCGCAATGTGGGTCCTGAAATCCTCCCAGCAGGGTCTCACCACCAATAACCAGGGGAAGAGAACTCAAGATGGCCCTTGGCAGTGATCTTTCCACTGAATAGAATGCTCTAGTTAGGCAGCCCCCATCTCTGCCTACATCTTCACCCCTTCCACACCCTGTCTCCATCCCTTGGAGTAATCTGGGTTTAAGAGCTCTGGGTGTGAGCAGGTGTGGAAACGAATATACCACTGGTGGGAATTCCCTGGAAGGTACTTAAACTGAGTTTTAGGTTAGAAGTTAGATTTGGTTCCCCTAAACCAAAGCCACCCTTCAATAACACCCCCCCCCCGACAGGGTTGGGGATTTAGCTCAGTGGTAGAGCGCTTGCCTAGCAAGCGCAAGGCCCTGGGTTCGGTTCCCAGCTCCGAAAAAAAGAAAAAGAAAAAAAAATAACACCCCCCCATAAACCTGAGCCCTCCCACCGTTTCCCAGTGTGGGGGCTAGGGGGGCATTGCCATAATGGCTTTTTCTCTCTCTGCAGGGGGAAGCTGGTAAGCCTGGCCGCCCTGGTGAGCGTGGACCTCCTGGACCTCAGGTATGCAAGATATGAGGGTGGGCCAGGGCTCCCTGCACTGGGGATGCATCTAGGAGCAATATTCACAGAGCCCTTCCTTCTGACACCTTTCCAAGTCCTCATTTGTCTTTCTCTCCAGGGTGCTCGTGGATTGCCTGGAACAGCTGGCCTCCCCGGAATGAAGGGACACAGAGTAAGTCTCTCTTGAGTCACTGAAACACCCAAAGTCCCAAATCAACATCTTATCCCCTTCCCTATGAGATCCTGTTGTGTATCATGTTAGGTGGTAGCTACAGATGTCTCAAGGGTCATAGGTTAGACATCTAGAATAACTTCCTTTTGTGGGGGAAGAAGTTGCAATAAAGAGACTGGCTGGGCTGATAGGTGAATTGGGGTCTAGTTCAGCTCAGAGGCAGGGAGACAACTGGAGGTCTTCCAAAAGTTAGCGTCAAATCTGTGTGGGTGTCGAAGAGGTATACTCCCCCACCTGGCGTCTTACTTCGTCTTCTTCCTTGTGAAGGGTTTCAGTGGTTTGGATGGTGCCAAAGGAGATACTGGTCCTGCTGGTCCTAAGGTAAGATATTGTCGAGGTCCTGAACTGCCCACGCCCAACAGTTCTGCTCCACATGAATACTTCACTCTGTGCTCTCTTCCTAGGGAGAGCCTGGCAGTCCTGGTGAAAATGGAGCTCCCGGCCAGATGGTGAGTTTGCCAGCTTGAGCGATCGGGGGCACTCCAAGAGGGAGGGCTAGGGTGAAGGGTGGATGGAGGCTATGGAAGGAGGTGTCTCCATCTCACTCAACCATCCTTGGTTTCGTTATTAGGGTCCCCGAGGTCTGCCTGGTGAGAGAGGTCGCCCTGGACCCCCTGGCAGTGCTGTAAGTACCCCTGGCTGCTTGGATGCCCCTGGGCTCTGGCTGGAGTTCCCCAGGGACTAAGGGAACTAACTGGCCAGTGCTCAGGGGGCATAATTGGGCTTCGTCTCTCTTGCAGGGTGCTCGTGGTAACGATGGTGCTGTCGGTGCAGCTGGGCCCCCCGTAAGTATGGCCTTGACTTTGAGTTTGGGAGTGGGGTGAGACTTCAGGGTCAGCTCTTGGGACTGACATCAGCCATTGAAACTTAAAAGCTCTCAGTCTCCGCCTTGTAGCTAAACCTCCATTTTATTCACAGGGTCCCACCGGCCCTACTGGCCCTCCTGGCTTCCCTGGTGCAGCTGGTGCTAAGGTGAGACTCATCCTTTCTTTGAACATGATTGGCATAGGCCAAGGGCTAGGTGTCACCCCAGATCAGAGAAGCCCAGAGTGGCAAGAGTGAATGAAACACATTGCACAACACCCTTATCCTCGTGTTCCCTCCCTAGCTCTCAAAATCCTCATCCTTGCTCCCCCGCCCTCTAACACCTGACATCTGGAAGTAATGCTGGGTGCCCCATTCTGATTTGTCCTTTCCTCCAATCCAGGGTGAAGCTGGTCCCCAGGGAGCCCGAGGCTCTGAAGGTCCCCAGGGTGTGCGTGGTGAGCCCGGACCCCCTGGCCCTGCTGGTGCTGCTGGTCCTGCTGTAAGTGTCCTCTCTGCTGCTGACCCCAGTGCCACTTGCCAGTTTCACCATTCTAGGCTGTCACTCACCCTCCTTTCTCTCTGTGACAGGGAAACCCTGGTGCTGATGGACAACCTGGTGCTAAAGGTGCCAATGTAAGTCACTAGTGGCCCTCCTCCTCCCCTGCCCACCTGCCACCTGCCCCATGCCCTTCACCCTTGGGCTAAAATGTCTGTCCTGACTCCTGCAGGGTGCTCCTGGTATTGCTGGTGCTCCTGGCTTCCCTGGTGCCCGAGGCCCCTCTGGACCTCAGGGCCCCAGCGGCGCTCCTGGTCCCAAAGGCAACAGTGTAAGTATAAGACTCTCCCTTCTGCCGGGCTCATGCACTAGCTCCAGTGCGCCCCCTTCTGGAGAAGCGTACACTTGCAAACCAATAGAGCAACTCCAATTCTTGTCCTCTTTCTGTCCCTACACAGGGTGAACCTGGTGCCCCTGGCAACAAAGGAGACACTGGTGCCAAAGGAGAACCCGTAAGTCACACATCACCCCTTTTCCTCCGAAGCCCCCAAGACCTGGAAGCCTCACAGGGGAGCTCCAGGGAGGAAGGGAACCCCCTGCCTCATACCCAGAAGCCCTGTTGCTAGAGGCCAGCATCATAGGCTCCTGGGCTTGTGCCCTCTCACCAAGGCCACTCCCTCTCTGTCCAGGGCCCTGCTGGAGTTCAAGGTCCCCCTGGCCCTGCTGGAGAAGAAGGAAAACGAGGAGCCCGTGGTGAGCCTGGACCTAGCGGCCTGCCCGGACCTCCTGGCGAGCGCGTAAGTGTCCCCTGTGTCTCTCAACCTTTGCTCTTAGTGCTCCCCCAGTGCTGCAGTGGTGATTGAACTCACTGGCCTTTTTTTTTCCCTCCCTGCAGGGTGGACCTGGTAGCCGTGGTTTCCCTGGTGCTGATGGTGTTGCTGGCCCCAAGGTAATCTCTCTCTCTAGCAGAGAAGCTGACTCCCCAGCTGCCTGACATCACCTCACCCTGACAGTACTGTTCACACCTACCTGGACTCATATCTGCAACCGTGCTCCCTGCCACCTGTGCCTATGTCTGGGTCTCCCTCCTCCTCTTCCTCTTCTTCCTCCTCTTCCTCCTCCTCCTCCTCTTCCTCCTCCTCTTTCTTCTCCTTCCTCTTCCTCCTCCTCATGTGTGGCATCTCTTTGGCATCCCCATGAATCCTCCTCAAAGCCCCAGACCTTCTACCAGCATGAAGAAGGTGCTAATCCACAATAATGAGGCCAAGCTTGTGACCCTGATGTATCTGTGACTTCTTTCCACTTAGGGTCCTGCTGGTGAACGTGGTTCTCCTGGCCCTGCTGGTCCCAAAGGTTCTCCTGGTGAAGCTGGTCGCCCTGGTGAAGCTGGTCTCCCTGGTGCCAAGGTGAGAAGATCCTCAGTCCTGCATGGGACTTGGATCAGCCTGCAGCTAGTGCTCTAGACTCCCCCTCCCATCCCCCTCCTCCCCTTGTCAGCCCCCTCCTCCTTCCCTCGTTCATGCTCTCCTGCCTCTCCCTAGGGTCTCACTGGCAGTCCTGGCAGCCCTGGTCCTGATGGCAAAACCGGCCCCCCTGTAAGTATGCCTGTTCTCTTACGCCTCACCCCTACCATCTGATGTGCCTACCTTAGTCCTTACCACAACACTTGTGCCTCCCATCCTCAGGGTCCCGCTGGTCAAGATGGTCGCCCTGGACCCGCAGGTCCTCCTGGAGCCCGTGGACAGGCTGGTGTGATGGGATTCCCTGGACCTAAGGGTACTGCTGTAAGTATCCAGTGAGGAACACTGAAGAACTAGGAACAGGCATACTAACTCAACTGACTTGCTGTGTGACCTCAGACCTTTAATGACCCTTTCTGGGCCCATTAGTGAAATAAGAGACCGTTGATGGCTCCACGATCATCACTTTGTCATTTACCATTTTATCACTTGATAAATAAATTTTGTTGCTAGGCAGGCTTCCCTGAACACACAGATAAGATGGCCCTTTTACGTGATAGTCTCACCCAAGTTTGGTAAGGAGGGGAGAGCCTTGAGATGATCCCCATTAGCAGTTCAGGTCACTGAAGGTGTGTATCAAGGGGAAGGAAAGGGAAAGAGTGACCAGGAAGGGGCCTCGGGCACCTTCTTTGGGTGCAGGAAGAGAGGCCAAGCATTAGATGCCAGCAAGACCTTCACCTAGACCCTGAAGCTTGCCATCCTCTTTCAGTCTTCCCGAACAGAAAGCCCCCTAGGAACACTCACTATGAGAGGTCCTCGACTGTAATAGTCTCGACCTGTGACCCTCAGTCTTGCCTCCCTTTCTACACAGGGAGAACCTGGAAAGGCTGGAGAACGAGGTGTCCCCGGACCCCCTGGCGCTGTTGTAAGTATCTCTTTTGAGTCTCTGTCACCATCCTCACATGGCAAGAGTCACTAGTGGGCTCTGCTGTGTCCCAGAGGTCCAGTCCCTACCTGCTGCTGCCATCTGCCACACTGAATTTATCACCTTCTCCCCACAGGGTCCCGCTGGCAAAGATGGCGAAGCTGGAGCTCAAGGAGCCCCCGGCCCTGCTGTAAGTACCCCTGTCTGCAAGCCCTGGGGATCGGGAGAGGCAGGGCCTAGCCTCCCTTCTCCTTGGACTCTTCATGACCACTGCCTGTTCTCTACGACAGGGTCCTGCTGGTGAGAGAGGTGAACAAGGTCCCGCTGGCTCCCCTGGATTCCAGGTAAGGCCTCGTGACTTAGGTCTGTAGGGAAGCGTGAAGAGCGGTCCTTTGTTAACAGTTAAAGATTCTAAACTCTTCACCTTCTTCCCTCCACCTCCCACTTTACAGGGTCTTCCTGGTCCCGCTGGTCCTCCTGGTGAAGCAGGCAAGCCTGGTGAACAGGTAAGAGGTAGTAGCTGTCAAGAAAGTGGAAGCATGCAAGAAATACAAAGCGAAAAGACCACCTGTAGCTGCTTAGGAAACATCCAGCTAGAGGGATAGGGATGAAACACCAGGGGAGGACTTTGGCTACACCAAAAGTGTGAGAGCGCTCACTGCACATCATGTGGCAGTGGCTGTGTGGCTTCTAGGCAAGGTGACTTCTTTATGCAAACTCCTGGAATAATTCTGGCGTTACCTCAAGCCTTCCCACTGTAATGAGGAATTTCAGCTCTAAGCTGAGAAGGTGTTCCTCTGGGCTCTGAGGACCAGCCCTAGGAAGGGGGGCAGAGGCTCTTTCTCAGGTGGAGGTTGGGCTCACTGCTGTTCCTCTTTCTACCCTCAGGGTGTTCCTGGAGACCTTGGTGCCCCTGGACCCTCTGGCGCAAGAGTACGTGAGCCCTCTAGTACCAGTTCCATTACAACGTCCCAAGCTCAGTCCTGTCAGAGCATCATGAGCCCTTTCCTTCCTCTCTAGGGCGAGAGAGGTTTCCCTGGTGAACGTGGTGTACAAGGTCCCCCAGGTCCTGCTGGTCCCCGAGGAAACAATGGTGCCCCCGGCAACGATGGTGCCAAGGTGAGAGCATCATGGAAGGGCATGATGGCTGGAACCCAGACTATAGGGCTTGGGGACAAGATCAGAGTGGGAACCCAGGGGGTCCAATGTCGGGTCTGTGAGTTTGTTCTGGCTGGAACCTGTGATCTGGGATCCACACATAAGGGATCCTAAGTGAGCTGATGGCTCTGAGACACTTCTGAGACTCACTGATCTTGTTTACCAAACAGGGTGATACTGGTGCCCCCGGAGCTCCTGGTAGCCAGGGTGCCCCCGGTCTTCAGGGAATGCCTGGTGAACGTGGTGCAGCTGGTCTTCCAGGTCCTAAGGGTGACAGAGTAAGTCAACCTTCCCCTCCCATGAGCCCTTGGTGGTTCTCGTTTATCTCCTTGCTTTGCTGGTTACTCTATTACCTATGATCCGGGCCCTTCTGATGTGTCACCATGGGGATGAAAGTTGGGGCATCTCCCTGATAGAGGTTCCTTTATTTATCACTCTGTAGACTTCAGGGCTCTCTTAACCCAGTTTCCACCTGAAACCCCAGGTAGGCAACTTTAACCCCTGAAAGAACATTGTATCCTTGGCTGAGCTGAAGAGGTCCTCTTAGATACATCCACAGAACACGGTAGCTAAATTCCTGGCCCTAGTCTGGAAGTCTCAGATTTTTTTTTTCCCTGTCTTTAGGGTGATGCTGGTCCCAAAGGTGCTGATGGTTCTCCTGGCAAAGATGGCGTCCGTGGTCTGACTGGTCCCATTGGTCCTCCTGGCCCTGCTGGTGCCCCTGGTGACAAGGTTAGTGGCTACCTCTCCACCTTATCTCTTGACACAAAGCTGCCTCAGCAAGCTCAGATGGGGCTATGCAGGGAAGGCAGGTCCTGACATATGAAGCTGGTGACCCAGGAAGTTCAAGGGACCAGAAGGGAGGGAAGGTGTCACTGTCCATCTCCCCAAAGAGTTCAGAGTTCCTGTCTCTCCCTCATAGGGTGAAACTGGTCCCAGTGGTCCTGCTGGCCCCACCGGAGCCCGTGGTGCCCCCGTAAGTATAGCCCTTCTCTCCTACCTGCTTTCTGTCCCCACCCCAAACCCCATTCCTTTATTCCTTCATCCCTCTCCTTCCCTAACGTTGAGAAAACTTCTCCAACGTGTTCTTCTTCTTCTAGGGAGACCGTGGTGAGCCTGGTCCCCCTGGTCCTGCTGGCTTCGCTGGCCCCCCTGTGAGTACCTCTTCACTATCTGTCCCCAACTGAGACATAAGGCCTGGGACCTTGGGTGACTGAATGAGAGCAGAAGTGTTACCCTGAGTCAGGGGAGAAGGGTGGGGAGGTACTGGTTGTCTCCAAGAGTCTCTGCATCTCCAAGTCCCTATCTGTGGCCTCTCCTCTAGCCCAGAGACCCTCTGCTCCCAGGCTGCCTCATCCACTCCTCCATTGTCCATTCTCCCTCCCACCTAGGGTGCTGATGGCCAACCTGGTGCGAAAGGTGAACCTGGTGATACTGGTGTGAAAGGTGACGCTGGTCCTCCTGGCCCTGCTGGTCCCGCTGGACCCCCTGGCCCCATTGTAAGTATCTTACCCTCTACACCATAAGCTTTTGGTAGCCTTGGACTTGTGGCTAGCCTGGGTCTCATACCTGGACACTCTCTTACAGGGTAACGTTGGTGCTCCTGGACCCAAAGGTTCTCGTGGTGCTGCTGGTCCCCCTGTGAGTACCATCCAAAGTCGAGACTCCCCAAAGGCAGAGATTGGAGGAGATCAGGCGAGGTAACAAGTGACCATTCCCTTCTGACCACCCGATGTTCTCTCTTGCCAGGGTGCTACTGGTTTCCCTGGTGCTGCTGGTCGTGTTGGTCCCCCTGGTCCCTCTGTGAGTATCTGTGGTTCTGGAATGGGGATGGGGATGAGACACACATACACACTGTCAAGACAGAAGGCCTGGCTGGGGCATGCCGCTGTGATGCTTTGGAAGCTTGGACTCTGACAGTCCCTTTTGTGCCCATGTAGGGAAATGCTGGACCCCCTGGCCCTCCCGGTCCCGTTGGCAAAGAAGGGGGCAAAGGTCCCCGTGGTGAGACTGGTCCCGCTGGACGTCCTGGTGAAGTTGGTCCCCCAGGTCCCCCTGGCCCTGCTGGTGAGAAAGGATCTCCTGGTGCTGATGGACCTGCTGTAAGTGCTATGAGATCTCTGTGTTTCTGGAGAGATCCAGAGTTGTGTAGGTTTCCTGTGCCACCGTGATCCCATCTCACTCCTGTCTGCCTCCCTCAGGGCTCTCCTGGTACCCCTGGACCTCAGGGTATTGCTGGACAGCGTGGTGTGGTCGGTCTTCCCGGTCAGAGAGGAGAAAGAGGTTTCCCTGGTCTTCCTGGACCCTCTGTG
Source organism: Rattus norvegicus (assembly GCF_021556685.1). NCBI lineage: Eukaryota > Metazoa > Chordata > Mammalia > Rodentia > Muridae > Rattus > Rattus norvegicus. The sequence goes on from NC_141543.1 coordinate 86,135,961, forward strand.
AGTGTTCCTTCATCTTGGGGTCTCCAAGAAGAATGGTCCTAGGACTTGGTTCCTAGAAGGGGCAGGGGTAGCAGTGGTCAAGACAAGGAGATCAAATGTGATAGAAATGCTCTCACGAGAGCCAGGTGTTGGTGGTGGTGTCAAACACCTTGAATCCTAGCACTAAGGAGGCAGAGATGGGTGAATTTCTGAGTTCAAGACCTGCTTGGTCTACATAGCGAGTCCTAGGACAGCTAGGGCTACACAGAGAAACCCTGTCTTGAAAACCAAACTAAACAAACATACAAAAAAAAGGTCTCGTGGCTTGAACCACCACGTCTGACCTCCAGCCTTACTCTGTTCTTTAGGGTGAACCCGGCAAACAAGGTCCTTCTGGAGCAAGTGGTGAACGTGGTCCCCCTGGCCCTATGGGCCCCCCTGGATTGGCTGGCCCCCCTGGTGAATCTGGTCGTGAGGTAAGCACCCTCTACCTACTGGCCAGTACCATGCAGGACCGCTAATCGTGTGCCTGCCTCTTCCCTGGAGTGGCCTCTCATCTCTCCCCGCTCCCTCTACAGGGATCCCCTGGTGCTGAAGGCTCCCCTGGAAGAGATGGTGCTCCTGGTGCCAAGGTAAGAGGTCATGCCACACATCGCACATCAGGCTGGACTCTGGTTTGCCCTGGCCCCTCCCCAGACAGGACCCTTCATCTGAAGCTGACCCCATGACTTCTACTCTCTGTTCCCAGGGTGACCGTGGTGAGACTGGCCCTGCTGGCCCCCCTGGTGCTCCTGGTGCTCCTGGTGCTCCCGGCCCTGTTGGTCCTGCTGGCAAGAATGGCGACCGTGGTGAGACTGTAAGTGGCTGAGCTCAGGTCAGATCTCTTTTTCAGGCAGATTACCTCACTCAGGCTGGGGAAGAAGAGGGTCTTGGGATATATCTGGGCCGCTGGCCTCCCTGGAAAAACAGTCATAACTTGGCCTTCATCTAGGCAGGACCCCATCTTCACCAAGGCTTAGGGCTTGTCCCACCTTATCACATGAAGCCTGGCTCTGGGGAGGTTTCATTGGGAATCAGGAGAGGTGGCCACAGCAGAAGGTGTGGGTTAGGAGTTGTCTAACCAAGGGAAGGTTCATCCTGCATCCCTCGACCTTGGCCTTCCCCAAGTCAAGATCTAACACACTATTTTCTCTCCAGGGTCCTGCTGGTCCTGCTGGTCCCATTGGCCCTGCTGGTGCCCGTGGTCCTGCTGTAAGTGTCCCATGCCAACCTCATGCCCTGTGAACATTGGCCTAGATGTGAACAGAGTTCCACCCAACACTCAACGTGACTTTGCACCTGACAGCCTGTCTCCTCTCTTTTAGGGACCCCAAGGCCCCCGTGGTGACAAGGGTGAGACAGGCGAACAAGGTGACAGAGGCATAAAGGGTCATCGTGGCTTCTCTGGTCTCCAGGGTCCTCCTGGCTCTCCTGTGAGTAAACTCACCTTCCTAGCCCTGGCTACCTCAGGCCTTCTCTATCATATCCTGGTGCAGACTGCATAGTGGGAGAGGAGCATTTGCCTCGGTGTCTACTCTAGGTAGACATTCTGATTCTTCCTAGTGAGGGTGAGGGATAGGGGAAAGAGAGAGAGTGCTCAACGAAGGATTGTGGTGGGAATGGTCTAGGACACGTCACCTTCACTACCCCTGAACTGCTTTTCTCTGTTCTTCAGGGCTCTCCTGGTGAACAAGGCCCCTCTGGAGCTTCTGGTCCTGCAGGTCCCCGGGTAAGTTGTACCTTCCACCTTATTTCTTCCTGGAGTCCCTCCCTGTCCTGGTTACTTTCAAGTATCCCTCTGTTCTTCAGAGAAGAGTTCAGAGACCAGACAGTGGGTGGGGAGGAAAAGAATCTTGGTCTTGTAGAGCCTTTGACTTTCCCATCCCTGCCCCTTGCAAGCCTAGCTATAGGAACTAGTTGAGGACACCTTTTGAGACAGAAGCAGAGATTGGGCAGGGCCAGCAGTGGGGGGAGGGGGAGTGCTTCTGAGCCAGAGTCGGGGCTGCCTTGGGTTTCTAGCCATATTTTTCTAACCATCTCTCTATCCCCCAGGGTCCCCCTGGCTCTGCTGGTTCTCCTGGCAAAGATGGACTCAACGGTCTCCCTGGCCCCATTGGTCCCCCTGGTCCTCGAGGTCGCACTGGCGATAGTGGTCCTGCTGTAAGTAGCCTCACATCCTCTGCCTCCTGACCCTCCCCAGGAAGACTCGAGTACCAGAAAACCCTGATCTCCTTTCTCTACACAGGGTCCCCCCGGACCTCCTGGACCCCCTGGCCCTCCCGGTCCTCCCAGCGGTGGTTATGACTTCAGCTTCCTGCCTCAGCCACCTCAAGAGAAGTCTCAAGATGGTGGCCGTTACTACCGGGCCGATGATGCCAACGTGGTCCGTGACCGTGACCTTGAGGTGGACACTACCCTCAAGAGCCTGAGCCAGCAGATTGAGAACATCCGCAGCCCTGAGGGCAGCCGCAAGAACCCCGCCCGCACATGCCGTGACCTCAAGATGTGCCACTCTGACTGGAAGAGCGGTAAGGACTAACCCCAGCTGCCTCTCTTCCCGTGCTCTCTTCCGAAGCCCACCATGCTGCTTCCCCGTGTTTTTATGCATCCGTATGGTGCTGGCTGCCTAACTTCTCCTGACTCTGCGTTGCCCTGCCCACTTCAGGAGAGTACTGGATCGACCCTAACCAAGGCTGCAACCTGGATGCCATCAAGGTCTACTGCAACATGGAGACAGGTCAGACCTGTGTGTTCCCCACTCAGCCCTCTGTGCCTCAGAAGAACTGGTACATCAGCCCAAACCCCAAGGAGAAGAAGCATGTCTGGTTTGGAGAGAGCATGACCGATGGATTCCAGGTACGTGCACTGAACCCCAGAGCCACTCTACAGGAGGAGATGGGTTAGCCTCATACCCAGAAAGCACAAGACGTTCTGGAGTGGATTTAATATCTGCTTAGTGGAAGGGCAGATGTGGATCTAGGATATAGGAATCCTGGGTAAAAAGGCAAGGACTAGAAGGTCCGTGTGATGGCTCAATTTCCCCTCTCTCTGGCCCGTGCAGTTCGAGTATGGAAGCGAAGGTTCCGATCCTGCCGATGTCGCTATCCAGCTGACCTTCCTGCGCCTGATGTCCACCGAGGCCTCCCAGAACATCACCTATCACTGCAAGAACAGCGTAGCCTACATGGACCAACAGACTGGCAACCTCAAGAAGTCCCTGCTCCTCCAGGGCTCCAACGAGATCGAGCTCAGGGGCGAAGGCAACAGTCGATTCACCTACAGCACGCTTGTGGATGGCTGCACGGTGAGTATCCCCAGACCAGGTCCCGCCCACTTCTTTGGGCATCTGCTTTAGCCTCCTGGCAGATCAGAATGAGCCTCACTCCATCCCCGCCCCTGGTAATGACCCTCTCCCACCATCTCCATCCACTCCAGAGTCACACCGGAACTTGGGGCAAGACAGTCATCGAATACAAAACCACCAAGACCTCCCGCCTGCCCATCATCGATGTGGCTCCCTTGGACATTGGTGCCCCAGACCAGGAATTCGGAATGGACATTGGCCCTGCCTGCTTCGTGTAAACTCCCTCCATCCCAATCTGGTTCCCTCCCACCCAGCCCACTTTCCCCCAACCCTGGAAACAGACCAACAACCCAAACTCAATTTCCCCAAAAGCCAAAAATTGGGAGACAATTTTACATGGACTTTGGAAAACATTTTTTTCCTTTGCATTCATCTCTCAAACTTAGTTTTTATCTTTGACCAACTGAACGTGACCAAAAACCAAAAGTGCATTCAACCTTACCAAAAAGAAAAAAAAATAAGAATAAATAAATAACTTTTTAAAAAAGGAAGCTTGGTCCTCTTGCTTGAAGACCTATGTGGGTATAAGTCCCTTTCTGCCCACTGGGCTTATGATACCCCAAATGCTGCCTTTTCTGTTCCTTTCTCCACCCCCTCTTGGGGCCTCTCCTCCATTGCTCCCCAAATTTAAGTCTCCCCCAAAGACACAGGAAATAATGCATTGTCTGCCCAGCCAGCAAAGGCAGTGCTGAATCGTCCCACCAGCCCCTCAACCCCCAGCCTACTTCCCTACCCAGCACCTTCAAATCCTGCCGGGACATGGGGTTCTCGGACTATTGAAGGAGCCTAACCATCTGGCATCTCCATGGCCTCTGCAACAAATCCCCACACACACTTTGTTTTTGAGGGCCTGTGCTGGGGGAGCCACCTGCCCCTCGCAGGGGTTTGGAGCCAGGCAGGGTCACAGCAGACTGGAAACATCGGCCACACATGTGCAGGCTGGGTGGGAGAGACTGTTCTGTTCCTTGTGTAATTGTGTTGCTGAAAGACTACCTCGTTCGTGTCTTTGTGTGTCACCGGGGCAACTGTGTGGGGGCGGGGATGGGGGCAGGGTGGCAGCGCGCCCAGTTTGGTATCAAAGGTGCTACATCTCTGTGAAGGGGTGGGGTGGGAAGGAATTTCTGGTGCTATAGAATCTGAGATGCTCCCCTAGACCAGCAAATGTTCCTTTTGTTCAAAGTATTTTTTTATTCTTTTTTTTTTTTAATGGATAGGGACTTGTGTGAATTTTCTTTTCCTGACGGTGCTATTTAACAAGGGAGGAGAGAGTGCCAACTCCAGCCTGCTCTCTCTCTACCCCCCTCTTCACTCTTCCAGCTCCTGGGCCTATCTGATGATCTCTCTCTCTTCTGAAACCCTCCCCTCTTGCTGCTGCTCCCTACCCTCAGCTTCTCTCTCTCTCTGTCCTGCATCAGGGTTTCAGAGCACCATTTTCCAAAGCACAAAGCAGTTTTTATCCCTGGGGTGGGAGGAAGCAAGAGACTCTGTACCTATTTTGTATGTGTATAATAATTTGAGATGTTTTTAATTATTTTGATTGCTGGAATAAAGCATGTGGAAATGACCCAACGCATGTTCAGTGGTCTCTGAATTTCCTTCCTGGGACTTGGGGAGGTGGGGATCCAGGGAGAGGCTTTGGGATGTGTGAGGCAGGGAGCTTGTCTTCTACCATCACCCTTTATCTCTCCCCCCACTTCTCATCCAGATGCCGTTGCCTTCCTCTTGCCTTTCTTACGCCTTAGACCCATTTTTCTTGCCTCTTTTACCTTTTCCCCTTTCAAGTCCTCTTTGCACATCCCCAAGTCCCCCAAGTCTCCACCACAGTTCAATACCAGACGCACAGCATCACGGGCAAACTCGCACGCACTTCAAATCCTGGACCACCCATACCTCAGGCCAGAATCCTAATGGTGTATCACTCTTCCATGATGTAGACCTGAGGCCTGGCGAGGTGTTGCCTATGGGTCCTGAGAGGCTCAGGGACTCTCAAAAGGATCCAGAGGGAGGGAACAGGGACTGAGTCATGGAGGACCAGGTTTCTCCCTGGTCAAGCATGGAGGGGTAGTTGGCTTCTCCCCATCTCTTGCCCAAAGAAACAAGTGATTTGATATAGAAGGGGCCTTTTGAGGCTGGAGTGCCACCAGGAGGGTAAGAATGTTCTGAGGTCACTCTTGCTCTCACCAGAGGGAGGTGCCCAGCTCCCAAAGGGATCTCCTGGGGGCTCTTAGAGAGCTGTGGTGAAGGAACTTCCAGTGTGTCACCAGAAAGGACAGGACCCCACACCACAGAGGTGCGTGGGTCACTCCTGGTCTTCGGCGTGCCCAGAGAGCGTGCTGGCTCGGTGCAGGGGGCCTGTGGAATCATGCCACCCTTCCTCCTGCCTCTTCTTCCCTTTGCCTTTATCTCTACAACTTTTTGCTTCTTTTTCCTCCTTTTCCCCCCTCCCTCCTTCCCTCCCTTCCTCTGCCGGTCTGAGAATCTGAGGCCCTAGGAGAGTGGTAACTGACTGTCCCCCACATCTCAGAGAATGGGGACATAGTGGAAGGTCTGAGAATCCAGCAGGCAGGAGTCTGCACTGAACCGGACACTAAACATAAGGACACAGGTGACCCCATTCAGGGGGTCAGGTCTCAAATTTGAAAGGAAGGCACAGACTACTTGTAGCTTCCCTTTCTCGTGCTACCAGAGAGACCAACTAATCTACTGCAGTGTCCACTGGACACGATCTTACTGCCACTGAGTACTCGAGACTGTTAATTATGACCTTTAATAATTTATTACTAGCACTTTACATGAGGGCAATGTAAAAAGAAAATTTATCTAGAGAGGAAAAGAAGTTGAGGAGTATAAATGAAGATCTATTCAGACACAAATTACCCAAAATTGCGTGGTCCTGATAGACCCATTGATTGATGCAGTGATTGGGTGATACCTTTCTCCCCAGGCATCCCCAGTCTTGAGGCTCTTCCTGGCTTAGACCCTATCTCTTCCCATCCTCACAGGGTCCATCCTTCTGAACTCAGCATCTGAGCTGTACCTGGCCACTACTCACTTGTCTAAGCTTATTGTCTCCTCCAGGGCCTACATCTGTCATCTCAGTCAATAGGCATGATTACAATTTATATATATAATATATATACACATATATTATATATAATATAAATTCACACACACACACACACACACACACACACACACACACACAAGCCCAAGCTGACCTCAGCCCTCTGAGGTCCCAACACACTGCTAGCCCCTTACCCAGACGTTACAGGCCCCTGTGGTCATGGTCCACCATGTTCTTTCTATTGTCAAGGCCTGGCAATTCTGTGCAGGGCTGGGCACAGTCTTCATAGGTACTAGGGAGAGACAAGATGGTGATAGAGGTCCTCTGGAGGATGTGAGTACAGAGTACAGAGCTGTGGAAAGGTGAAGGTGAAGGTGAGAGGAAGGAGAACAAACGACAGTTTCCTGACGTGACAGGTAGTTGAGCCCTTAAAATGTGGCTCCGTGATAAAGGACTGCAATCCTCACTTTTACTACTGCAATCACTTTCACTAACTGCAAAAGGGCTGAAGGAAGCAAGCTCCAGGCAAAGGAGCGAAGAGCGCCTCTCACTGTGCATATGCAAATCTACACGGGCGTCTGCATGCACACGCATGTTCACATGTGGATATATGCATGAGCATGTGCGTCTTGTGGTAGGCCTTGTGTGCAGCACTCCGCGGCGGCCATCACATGGTGAGGGCTGGTATGTGCTCTAAGTGTGTGTACAGAGCAGCAGGGAAGGGGGACAACAAAGAGAGCATTGTATCACACTCTGAACCCAAGCCCTCCTTTCCGCTGACATCATTGCCGCCTTAAATACAGATGCCAGGCCCTGTTCCCAAGACCCTCACTGTCCCCTGTGTGCTAACACAGCTCTGCTGTGTGGACTTCCCGTTCATCTTTATGGGGAAGACTATCCTCCTGGAGCCGATGTTTCCATCAAATCCAAGTAGAAAAAATCTACAGGGAAAGAAGGTTTGGTTTTGATTTTTTACTCTTGCTGTCCTTTTGGAATCTGAGTCCCTTTGGGGAAGGACCTGGAGCCCCATCATCTCCTGGATGGATGGGCTGTAACCTAAAGATGATGGATTTTTCTCCTCCGTTCAGCTTTTCAATCCTGTTTCTAACTGTCTCCAAGACTTCCATAGACTGAGCTGCATGTGGCCGGAGGGGAAAGACTGGAGTGTGGGGACCTCAGCGACATGAGGGAGGACGAGGGAGTACCCATGAGGGGAGGCACTCAAAGCCACAGGAAGGCCTGGGTGGTGGTGTGGCGGAGTGAATGGGAGCGTGAGTGGTCCTGTGTGTGTGTCTCAGTGGGGGCCTGAGTGGGCAAGAATGTGTCTCTTTCTGTGCCCACTTTTCTTCCGGGGCATCTATGTCCCCGGGCCCCTATCTGTTGTGGTGGAGGTGGGAGATCACCACCTCTGGACATACAAGTCTTTCGAGTTTATCTGCACAGGCTGGTGGGTTAGTCAGAGCAGAGAGACGTATGGGAAATCAGGAAGGGACTGGTGTGGAAGGAGTCAACCATCCTAAAGTCCCCACACCAGTGGGAATTCTCAGAGCTGCTGCGAGGCTGTTAGCCTGTCCCTCTGAATGTGTGCTACAAACTGAGCTGGGGCATTTGCACGGAGGATGAAGCACCTGGGAAGAGGACAGTCCTTCTGGGAGGGTGATTGATCCTTGTGCACATGGAGATTTCAACTCTTTGCAGAGAGTGTGCAAAGCCAGGCAGGGAGGGAGAAGAGTCGGCACCCAAAGATGCTGGACCACATGTGATTCTCCCTGCCTAAAATGATAGGAGGAGAATGGGCATGGTAGCACACCTTTAATCCCAGTACTCGGGAGACAGAGGCAGGAGGATCTCTGTGAGTTCCAGGGCAGCCTGGTTTTCAAATTGAGATCCAGAACAGCCAGGGCTACACACAAAGAAACACTGTCTGAAAAAAAAAATGAAAAGAAACAAGAGACAGACAGACAGGCAGGCAGGCAGACAGACAGGCAGACAGGCAGACAGATGGGCAGACAGACAGACAGACATTATGGGAGGAAATGAAAAGCAAGGCAACTGAAAAAGGAAGGCAGAAGAGAAGAGGGAGGTGAGAGGCACCTTGGGGACCGAAGCTGGCTCAGAGCACAGAGGCTGCATACACCTCAAGTTGGAAGACGCCCAGTCGCTATGGGGCAAGCTTCCACCTTAAGAGCTGTGGAACACCAACCAACAGAGAGCACCAAAAGCAAAATACTGAGCTCTGGGTCTGAGTGGATTTGGAAAAGCCATGAAATCATTACCACCATAACAATAGAGCGTGGGGCTAGCAAGATGGCTCAGCAAGTAACCGTACTTGGTGCCAAGCTTGAGAGTTTTCTTCCAGCCTTCACATACATTCTGTGGAACTGGCGCACGCATGCACATGCACACGCACACGCACATGCTCATGTGCGCACAATGGGGTGGGTGTATGCACGTGCCTGTGCTTTTGTGTATCAGTGTGTGCCTATGTGTGTGAGTATATGTGCATGTGTATAAGTGTATGTGAGTGTGTGCATTAAAAAGTAAACTGTGGACAACTCATATATTTTTCATTTTCTTTTCTTTATTTCCTTCTTTTATTTTATGTGCATTGGTGTTTTGCCTGCATGTATGTCTTTGAGAAGGTGCGGGGTACCCTGGGACCCGAATTACAGACTGTTGTGAGCAGTCATTCGGGTGCTGGGGATTGAACCCTGGCCTTCGGGAAGAGCAGTCAATTCTCTTAACCACTGAGCCATCTCTCCAGCCCCATATTTTTCATTTACTGGCATCCATGTCTAAAAAGGAAAAAGAGATGAGCTGGGGTGTAGCTCAGCTTGTACAGTGGTTCTAGCATGCACGACCCTCTGGGTTCAGTCTCTATCCCTCATGAGAGGTGGAGACAGGATCAAAAACTCAAGGTCGTCTCTCAGCATCGTATCTACTTCAAAGCCTGGGTTACATGAGACCCTATGTCAAAAAAAAAAAAAAAAAAAAAAAAAGTCAGACGAAACTAGTTTCATATCTTGTTTAACCTAATACAATCTCAAATAATCTCAAATAACCATCGAAACCATACACATCTCAGTTCCAACTAGCCGCATTTCTGGTGTCCACACGTGACCAGCAGCATTAAGGTGTGTGAACTCTATCATTCTCCTCCATTCAGAAGGAAAAACAAAAGTTTCTTGAGGCATCAGGGGAAACAGAGCCCAGCAGTGTGGATCTGACGGGGCAAAGAGACCCGCACACCTCTCCCCGTGGGGAGACCAATAATGCGGTTTCCAGGAAGTAACGGACCGTCTAGCCTCATGGTTTCTCACTTCAGCCCTGAAGTAGGAATGACTCCGTTTAGGAGCAAGCTAACTGTTGAGGCCGATACGGTGTGCCAGAGCCATGTTTAAACCCTGTCTGGGGAGTTTAGTCTTCGTGATTGAGGCCCAGTCTTAGTTAAGACACTATCTTAGTGGTTGAGGCCCGCTGTAGGCAGCCCCTGTATTCCAGAATCTGGACAATAGGAAGTAGTGCGGAAATGGCTGCAGAGTCCGACAGCGCATGCGTAGTCTGTATTTTGAATGAAGGTGGAGGCCGTTCCTCAGACCACGTAAACAGGGCCATCAACAGGCCTAGAAGTAGGGTGGAGTGAGTGCAGCGTGGAGCCACAGAAGGTGGGGCCTGGAGACAGCTGCTACTCTTTGTCAGGGATTGTAGGAAGTCATCCTGATTACTCTTCCAGGAGAGGCTCCCACTCCGTGGGCACTAAGTGTCTGTGTCCTCCTGGTGTGCTGCTGGTCAGCTGGGCGTTCACATGTGGATGCTCAGGCAGGGCTCAGTGTCTTCTGCAGTCACGCCATCCTCCCGGCTACTTGTCTGGGCCACTTCCTTTCAGGAAGGCGGCCAGGCAGGCTCCTGTGTGCTCTTTGGAACTGAGCTGGGAGGAAGAGGCTGCCAAGAGCCTAAGGCAAGGCCAGGAAGCAGAGGGAGGGAGGAGCTGACTTCTTATTCTCCCACCCTTGGCCAGCCCAGGAAGGAGAGGGGAGCCAGCAGCCCCCATCTTAAGGGTGCAGGGACTCAGTTGAAGCTAGCATAAACCCCGGGACTATGACACTGAGTTGGAACTGTGCCATCTGTCAGCTAAAGGGCCCCCCCGGGGGAAAGAGGAAGTAGCCAATGAAAAGTCAGAGGCAACTGTTTGTTCTGCAAAGAGCCATAGGATCAGAGACCATCCCTCCAGCCATGGTCACCGAGTACAAATACTGTGCCAGCACCACCACCCCCTCCTGTCCCACCCTGCCAGCCTCTGTCAATGCTTACTAACCCAATTCCATAATTATGCAGCTAATGGGCTTGGGGTGCCCGGAATAGGCAGAATGGGGTACAGATGATAATGGTAGAGACCTAGCCTTTTGCCCAGGGAGGAAGTGCAGTCTCTTTCAGAGCTCTGAGCAGGTTGGTCTGAAGGTAGCGAGTAGTCTCTACTGATTGTCCAAGTCAGTTTCAGATTGCTCTCCTCTCCTACACTCCACCTCTCTTCCCGTTACTGCACTCAAGATGACTCATCAGTTAAGAGCTCTGGATGCTCTTGTAGAGGACAGGGTTCAATTCCAGGCACCCTCATGGCAGCTCAAAGCTGTCTGTAACTCCAGTCCCAGGGGATCTGACGGTTCTTTTGACCTCTACAGGACATACATGCAGACAAAACGCCTATACACATAAAAACTAAAAGCAAACAAACAAAAACAAAACTCAGGATCTAGAGAGATGGTTTAGCAGTTAAGAGCACTGCTCTTCCAGAGGACCTGGGTTCGAGTCCCAACACCCACATAGCAGATCACAACTGTCAGTGACTCCAGTTCCAGGGGATCTGACACCCTCACATAGATATATGTGCAGGCAAAGTACCACGTGCACATAAAGTAAAAACAAGTAAATTAGAGAGAGAGAGAGAGAGAGAGAGAGAGAGAGAGAGAGCGCTAACTCTGAGCAGACACACAGACAGGTATCCCTCAGCTATCTCCTCCAAACAGCCTTGCCTGGCATCTTCTGTGTTCAGGAGCAGTGATAGCCCTTAAGGGGTAGGAGTAGGGTGGGCTATTAGAGAGAGAGTGGGCAGAATTGGGAATCTAGTGCTGGCAGAAGGCTTGGTGTTTTGGTTCTGAGCCTAGCCTTTAACGGCTGAGCCATCTCAACATCCCAGAAGACCTATCTAACCCATGAGCCCAGACAGCATCTCTTTTCAGAGAGCCAAGAGGGCTTTGAAGAGACTCAGGAGGGCACGGGAGCAGAGTGGAGAAGGAGAGTCAATCTGGGAATCTGTTTTAGAGGAGAGACCACAAGTGAAGCAAGTTGTGAAAATCTAGGGGAGTTTAAGGCCAGTCTGGTCTACACAGTGAGTTCCAGGATGGCTATGTTGGGGAAACCCTGTTCAAAGAAAAGAAACAGAAAATGGGGAGCTGAAGAACCAGAAGCTCCTAGGAAAGAAGCCTTAAAGAGGGGCCATGTTGTAGGGTGACACACTCCTGTGCATTCTCTTAGAAGAGGTGGGCTGGGCCATGTGTCCTTGTTCCTTTGTTGTGACTCTCTACCAGGTTCCCTGTACTGTCTGGTCTTATGTCAACTTGATACAAGCTGGAGTTATCCCAGAGAAAGGAGCCTCCCTTGAGGAAATGCCTCCATGAGACCCAATTGTAAGGCATTTTCTCAACTAGTGATCAAGGGGGAGAGGGTCCATTGTGGGTGGTGGTGGTGCCATCCTGGGCTGGTAGTCCTGGGTTCTATAAGAAAGAAAGCTGAGAAAGCCAGGGGAAGCAATTCAGTAAGCAGCATCCATCCCTCCACGGCCTCTGCATCAGCTCCTGCCTCCAGGTTCCTGCCCTGTGTGAGTTCCAGTCCTGACTTCCTTTGGTGATGAACAGCAATGTGGAAGTGTAAGCTGAATAAACCCTTTCCTCCCCAACTTGCTTCCTGGTAATGTTTGTGCAGGAATAGAAACCCTGACTAAGACAGTCGCCTTTCGGGCTTAGCCTCAGCCTATCCTCCCAAGAAAGTGGTATCCCATGAGACCCATCACAGGGCAGATGACAGATGGTGAAGCAGAGCTGGCCTGCTCCAGATGTAACAACCTGGGCAAACAATCCCAGGCCCCTGCACAGCCGGCCAAGCATCCCAGAGCTCATTGGGGAGAAGCCACACTGTGGCAACACTTAGCTCAGGGAACATTCTAGAATGGCAGACCTCTGCCACCTAGGATAGCTGGCCAGGGCCACCTCCCAACAGCTCCCTACTAAGATCAGCCTCTCACCAAACACAGCGTGCAATGGGAGTTCCTGCAGGGAACTGTGGCAGGTGTCAACCAGAGCTCTAGGTAAGGACCTTGGTTCTCTACTTCTCAAAGTCCTCATCTCCACAGGGCTTGCTCACTTTCTCTCTCCATAGACTTCAGTTTCTTGGTCTAGAAAGTGTAACCAATGAACCAGTCAAACACCATGACCAGATCCAGTGAGTTGAGTACAGCAACATTGGAAGAGTCCAAAGGGCAAGTTGGCATCCCCTGGGAATTGACAGAAAAAGGGAAACAGAGGCAGAGACAGAAGCAGTAGGAGCAATAAGCAGTGTAGCAGGTAATTTTTTATTCTTGGGTGCTGACTCCAAGCACCCACACCCCTCCCTACTACCATCCATCTGCCTGTTTGGAGCCAGAGGTCCAAGTGGACTAGGAGCTGGAATCAGTCGTAGCTATGTTCACAGGTCAGCAGCTCTGAGTGGTGCAACTGGAGCTACAAGGGCATGGAGAGGATAGAGGGGAGGGCTGAAGGTACCAGTCTCCGTTATTCTGACCCTCTGGTCCTGACTGTTTGGCAGTTGTGGGGCACAATTCCAGCACTATTGAGCACCCATGCATGGGGGCAGGCAGGTGGGTGTGATCTCCCGTATCCTACCATGTGCCCCACCCTTGAGATGAAGGCTCCCTTATTGGTTGGAGGGTGGCACTACCCACCTGGCAGGGCTCTCAGTGCTGGTCCAGGATGAGGGGCATCTGTGCGCTGTCTACTCGGGGAGGTAACCGCTCTCCTGTACGCACGTTGAACATGGGCAAGGTGGATAGAGGCCGGGGCACCTCGCGGCTGGCTGCCATCTGCCGAAGCTCTTCCGTATTCCCGTGGATGGAGCAGTGGTGAAACATCTGGATGCTGGAGACACAGCAGAATAAGATCATCAGCTCTTGGAATCAGCCTCTAGGAGCTAGCCTGGCACTGCCTCAGAGCCACCCCGCTGTCTGCTCAAACACAGAGGTACCTGCTTAAGCTCGGGGATTGAAACAAGGCTCCGCGTAGGGACAGCCTTGATTTAAAGCCATATGTTCTTGGCTTAACACCTTTCCGCCTTCATTTCTTCTGTGAAGAGGGGATAATAATACCCATATCCTACCAAGTGCCCCGTTGGAAGAGTGGCCAGCGTAGGTAACTCACAAGATGCTAAGGCGGGAGCAGATAACCACGCAGAGTTTATATTGGTAGACGCCAGTACTAGCTGGGCTTTCTAGTCTAGTGTTCTGGTTGGGTTCGTTTAAAACTTAGAGGGCCCAGGCCTCAAACTCCATTTCAGCTGGGGATGACCTTGAACTCCTGATCCTCCTACTTCCTTCTCCCAACTGCTGCGTTACAGGGGTGTGCCACATGCTCAGTTCACGTGATACTGGAGGGTCAACTCCAGAGTTTCACACATACAAGTACCCTCCCAACCGGCTGCATCCCCAGCCAGGTAATGTTTCTATATTCCCATGGTCTTCTCAGCCCTTTCTCCCTCTTCACAGCCTCCCTCAGTATCAAGCATCAAGGCTAACCCTCTCCTTTCCTCCCATCTTATATCCAGCTGGCCCATTCATTCCCTTGCCTCCTCTTTTGTCCTAACTTTTGACCTTTCTGGGACACCTTCCCTGTAGCCCACCAAGCTCCAGATCTCATTAAATGGGCTTCTTAAACCTGATCTCTGATCCTTAGTACCTGACACAGCTGCCTTACTCCCTCTTGCTGCCCTGTCTGTGTTTGGACGACAGTTCCTTGAGCTGTGTCAACCCCACCCTCGGCAACCCGAGGCAGGGCCATCAGAAGGCCCTTCTTGAACCCCAGCTTCAGGTCTAGCTTTAATCCTATGTGACAGCCCTAGGTCCTTGCTTTCTGTTGTCCCAGAGCAACTTGTCATGTGTCTGAGTTTGAGTTCAGGGCCAGCTTGGGTTGTACAATGAAGTCAAGTGAGCACAGGAGTGGGGCATCAGGGCTTACTTTGTTTTTGTTTGTTTGTTTGTTTGTTTTTTGTTTTCTTATCACTAGGCTTCTGCTGCTTACTGCTTTGTGACATTTGGTAAACTGTTTAACCTCTCTGAGCTATTATTATAGGAAGCCATATTTTACTACAGCAAGCCCAGCAGTGAGTTTGACCTCCAGGGGAGGTTGTCTTCAACTTTCTCATTCTCACAAACCCGCCTAACTTCGGGCTTCGTCTGGTAACATTTCCCCAAACTCCTGATCTTCAACTCAGAACTGAGACTTTTCTTTGTAAACAGTAAGTTTTCTGCTAGGCATGGTGGCACAGGGCTTGGGAGGTTGAGGCAGGAAAATCTTGAGTTTGAGGCCAGCTTGGGCTGCACAATGAAGCCATCTTAAAAACAGATTTAAAAAAGAAAATAGAATTGAGTTTTCTTATGGAAACCCAAGCTACAGGCAGGCTGAAGAATGCCTCCCTTTTGTCATTCAGTTACGAAGAAGATAGAAGGATCCCTACCAGAAGTGCATGTCCTAGTCAGTGGACACCAGCTAAAAGCCTGAGAGGTTAGACCATAGAAAGACAGGCAGACCTTATGGAGAACAGGCCCCACTCCCCTTAGAAGCAGGACTGAGCACCTGCTGGCTGGGGAAAAGAAATGAGGTCACTGTCTAAGGCCAGGGGAGAGTGAAATAAACTCCTAAATGTGGAATGCGACAAACTGAATTGTCCAAAACACAATTTTCCATCCCTAGATGAGGAGAGAGAGCCTGTGGAGGGATGAGAGCAAGAAGTCTGTGGGGGATAAGAAGAGCTGGCGAGGCAGGTGTATCCCTCATCCCTCGTCCCTCGTCCCTCGTCCCTCGTCCCTCATCCCAGGGAAGGCCTTCACCAAGTCCCTCCCACCCCCAACCCCACATAAGTGTCTCTTCACCCTGGGAATGCACAGGTGGGAAAAAGTCTCCCAAGAAGAGCAAGGCAGTGCACATCAAACAAACTCCATGGAGCTTACCCAGGGGCTCCGTGTAAATACTGAGGCAGACAGAAGGACAGGCAGCCACTGCTGCATACAAGCACACACTCATAGACACACATGCACACACTTGTGGTCATTGGTCTCTCATACCATCTACACCACTAACAATCTGCCCCTGGCACACAGACACAATGCCACTGGGGCCTGGAGCACTTTGTGACCAGTCTGATCTGACACAGGTGACAGCCAGGCAGTAAAATCACTTCTGTGGCCAATTGGAAAAGTGACAGACATTGACCTACATTAAAATAACTGCATCTGGCAGAACTAAATCAGCACAAAACTCAGGCCCACAAAGGCTGATGGACTACAAGGGCAAAAGGTATTCTGTTCCAAGCAGAAGAAAAAAAAAAAAAAAAAAGAAATTCTTCCTGACATCAGAATTGCAGACTATAGCAGGAAGACTAGAAATGGTTGTAAGAGAGGAATCATAGTACCAGTGATACAATCCATCAAACCTGGATATGTGTGTGTGTGTGTGTGTGTGTGTGTGTGTGTGTGTGTATACACATATAATATATATATATATATACATGATAAAAATACATGATAAAATTATTGCTCTCCATGGGAAAGAGCTATAAAGTAAAAAACAAATAGAAGACAATAAAACCCAGCCGGGCAGTGGTAGCCCACGCCTTTAATCCCAGCACTCAGGAGACAGAGGCAGGTAGTTCTCTGTGGATTCAAAGCCAGCCTGGTCTACAAAGCTAGTTCTAGGGCAGCCATAGCAACATGGAAAAGCCCTGTCTCAAAACATAAAAAAAACTAAATAAACCCAAAATCTTTTGTTTTTCCTTTTGTTTTTGAGACAGGCTCTCCTGGAAGCATGAGCTCCGATGAAGGCTAAGGTGGAAATCCTCCTGCCTCCAGCTCTATGCTGGGATTACAGGCACGTACCACCATACCTGGTTTAATACGGAATTCTTGACAGTTTCGTGTGGAAGATTGATGGATTTACATAAACCAAGGAATTGTGTTTTACTAAGGAAAGTATATTTTCTGTTAAAAATTATAATCCTTGTGTTTAAAATGTATTGGAAAAATTCAGCTGGTAAGGTACATGCCTAGCAGGCAGGAAGCCCTGGGTTTAACCCCCAGCACCACGGAAGCTGGGTCAGGGATACCTGTAATTTCTAGCACTCAGGAAGAAGGTAGCAGAACCAGAAGTTATTTTCAGATGTATATTAAGGCCAGCACACTACTCAAAACATAAGTAAATGTAGCCAGACACATGGCACATACCTTTCACCCCAGCACTTGAAAGGCAGAGGGAGGTCTGTGTTTGAGGCCAGCACATTTGTATAGTGAATCCCTGGCAGCCAGGGCTATATAGTTTGACCCTGTGTCTGCCAGGCAGTGGTGGCACACACCTTTAACCCCAGCACTTGGTAAAGGCAGGTGGATCATTGAGTCTGAAGCCAGCCTGGTCTACAGAGCTAGTTCCAGGATAGCCAAGACTACACAGAGAAACCCTGTCTCAGTTCGCTCTTCCAAAAAAGAAAGAAAGTTGACCTCAAAATAATAAACACTAAAGGTTGTCATTTTTCCACTCAGAGATGGAACATAACACAAAGATCCTATGGGTGGAAACGGTTGGCAATCAAATGGTCGATTTAAAACTGAGGGCTTGGGGCTGGGGATTTAGCTCAGTGGTTAGAGCGCTTGCCTAGGAAGCGCAAGGCCCTGGGTTCGGTCCCCAGCTCCGGAAAAAATAAATAAATAAATAAATAAATAAATAAATAAATAAATAAAAATAAAACTGAGGGCTTGGGTTCAGGATATAGTTCAGTGGTGAGATACATGTCTAGTGTGTGTGAAACCCTGGATTCCAAACATCCTAGAATTGGTTCAGAAATGCACATCTATTCCATATATGTATGGGCAATCCCTATGCGGGCCCAACTAGCTACTGACATATCAGATGTCTCCACTATCTGTTACCTCAGACCTTCCTTAGAAGGAACAATGGGGTTACTATGACCCCCACAGGATTCTGCCTACCTCACAGTGGCCCCCTTGAGGTCATTACAGAGATAACTTCACCAGCCCCTGAGCCCACAGCACAAGTCTGCTGAGGCCAATCGTGGGTGATCATCCTTGGTCCTCTCTCTGGCCGAGGTGTGGCCCAGACCCCCCTTACAGAGGCTCCTCTGAGGGAAGCAGAAGGCAGAACACAGCCCACCCACTACCGAGAGGAACCGGGTGGACTTTTCCAGCCGCCACCCTGGAGATCCTAGCGCCTAGTGCTCTACAGCCATCTCCGGAAGAGAATCAGAGAGATATGTCGCTGGTGTCACCATCTCCAGACTCAAATGCTGTGATGGCTGGAGACCAAGATGCCAGCACATCACAGGTCCCAAGCCAGAGTGAGAGCAAGATTGGGCCCAACGTCGCCACCCAAACCCTGCGGAAGCCCACCATGTCGAAGGTGATTCTGAGGACTGTGGCTGATAAGGGGGTTCATAGCCGTGTGTCCCTTGCTGCCTTGAAGAAAGCTGTGTCTATCACAGGGTACAATATGGCCCAAAACACCTGGCGCTTCAAGCGTGTGCTCCAGAATCTAGTCAAGAAAGGCATGCTCAAGCAGGTGACCGGCAAGGGTGCCTCGGGCTCCTTCCGCCTGGGCAAGAAGCAGGCCTTCAAGTCCAAGTGCAAGGCCAAGAGACGCCAGCGGAGGCAGAAGCCTGGGCAGCGCCGGACTGGATCACGCCGATCACTACTAGGCTCCAAAAAGAGCAATAACCGGCTTTTCAAAGGAGTTCGTAGGGTGGCTAAAGGCCGCCGCCATTAATACGGCAGGTCAGGCGGGGTGCCAGGCTTGTCACGAAGTGGGAATAAAACCCAGCTTATTTCACAATTGCCTTCTGGAATCTTTGGGGGTTATGGGGACTGGAAAATTAGACCAGGGGCATAGGGGCACGTGGCTGGGGGGTTGGGGGAGAAGTCGAGGGTAGGAGGAATCTGAGGCAGAATAAAATGGGCTTGGAAAAATAGGGTAGGATTCAAAGCATCCGTTGCCATCAGCCTGGTAAGCCGCATCCTCTCATGGAGAACCCGGATGTAAGCCAGGCGTCTGGCTCATAGAAGGGAAAAAGGGACGGAGGAAGGAAGGGTGGGAAGGAGGGAGGGTAGGGGGAAGGAAGAGGGAGAAAGAGAAGAGGGAGGGGAGGAAGGAAAGGAAAGAGAAAGAAAAAGCAGAAGAGGAGGAGAAAAGGAAAAGAAATCACACTGGGAGCCCTTTGTTGCCTCTTAGGCCCTTTCCTTTGGACAGAGGCAGGTCCCCTTTCCCTGTGCCACAATTGCCTCATCTATGACCAGAACACAGGAGGACAAGGTCAACACATGGGCTCAGCCCCCAGCTAACCTGGGGCCAAGGCTCAGAAATCTTTGCTGCATATAGAAACTAAAGGGTTCAAATCAACAATTCATGAGGGCTGCCCTCTCCAGCCCCCCAAATTTGCTCTACTCACTCAGAGGTGGCCATGTCTCTCTTCAGCCTGTGGGGAAGAATAGAGGTTGAGGGGAGGGGTCAGTACCAATCTGGCTTTGCTCCATGATGTCCCAAGAGCTCCCATATAGGAATTCCACGTGCTTATAGTCAGAACCCGCTCCTGATTCCAAGACAGACAAGAGTGGATTCCCAGCTAGAATGGGAGCCCCACATTCCTCTTACAGTTGAGAATGCCATTCCCTGAGAAGTATGGCTTCCCCAGTCCCACGGTGACCCTTTAGATGTGTCAACCTGCCGCCCTGTCCAGCACAACTCACCGTCCTTCACGCCGACAGCACATAATGTAAACCAGCAACAGGGTGAGCAGCAGAGCCACCAGCACGGGCACTAAGAGGGTCACCAAGGCATCTGTTAGGAAGTCTCGGCCCGTGGCCTCAGTGGGCGGGCAGAAGAATGGGTCGTGCTCCAAGATCCCATCGCCAGGAGTAGGCACCTCATCCAGGGGCTCTGGCACTGACTTGTCCACCTGAAGAGAGTCCAGGGCTGACCCAGGACTCAATGGACACAGAGACCCTGCCCCGCAGGAGACATGCAACCACCAACCTAGAAACCCCATATAACCACAGACCTTTTTCCTGCCGGTCTCCCCTAGCCCATGTGACTACAGAACAAACATTGGATGAGAGGCCAGGAGAAGCCAGTTCCAGGAGAAGCAGGCATGTACAATGGTTAGTGCCGGTGCTAGGTTTGGGCTGCCTGAGTCTGAACTCTGACTCAGGCTAGTGATTCACTGGGGTGACTTGCCTCAACATGGTTTCCTCAGCTGTGAATTCAGATCGATAATAGCACGCCTGTTTTGGCAGTGAATCATAGTGGTGTCACATGCTGGGGATACAATGTGGAGCACACAAGCCTTCAGTAGGTTGTCAATGACCCTGATGCAGCTTGCTTTGCCGCTGGTTCCCAGGAGCAGGCACATCAGCAGTTTCCAGCTTGGACTTAGAATCTCTTGAAATATCACCAAGTGCCACACCATGAGCTTCTTACCTCAGGTTGGCTTGTTTGGTGGCACTTCCTCAGGAAGCAGACAGGGGTGTCACACAGATGCATTGCTTAGGAATTTCTGGTAGTTTTAGCAGAGCAGTTCTGGGACTCCAAGCTGGAGCGTCCAGATGTGGGCTTTGTCGCCCTCTTGTGGCAGGAGATAGAATGTGTGTGTGTGTGTGTGTGTGTGTGTGACAGAGAGAGAAAGAGAGAGACACAGAGACAGAGAGACACAGAGACAGAGAGACACAGAGACAGAGAGACACAGAGACAGAGAGACATAGAGACACAGAGACACAGAGACACAGAGACAGAGAGAGACAGACACAGAGACAGAGAGCACACGCACACCCATGACAGAGACGACAGACTAATACTGAGGCCCAAACTGACGCTACCAGAGAAAAAAGACTGGGCTAGAGAAATCACAGCTGGAGCAGACTTGATGGAGCCAGGATCCCTCCTCACCAGAGATACATTGCACCAGTCGACACGGAAGTGAGGTGCCAAGGTGTCATAGCAGGACAATAGTGGAGGCTGTCCCTGGGCACAACGGGCATAGCTGTCAGGTGATGCCACCATCTTCAGGCAGGTGGAAAAGGGTGTGGCAGAGCCCACCTTAATGTAAACCCTGGAGCAGAAAGGAGACACTGTCAGCATGTAGAGGTGAGGGTAGGTTATCACTCCATTGAGCAGGGGTGGAGGTATCCTGGCAGTAGATTAGGACCTGGGGTGGGCAGGGTAAGAGACCCACGGGAGACATCAAGGCCTGATAGGAGAGGTCACAGTCCCCAAAACCTGAGACCAAGGCAGACCATCCCACTCTGTGAACCTTAGAGATCTTTCAACATGTTTTCATGGCGTATCGGTAAGTAGAATTCAGACCAAACAAGGCCTTAGTCTCAGGAAGGACAAGGAGACCAAAGGAAATGTGCAGAGTCATGTGAAAGAAACGTGGAGATAAGCCTGATGAAGGTATGTCTCCGAAGCACTCAGGAAATCAGGGAGATGGCTCTTCGTTGCCACTCAACCAGCAAACCCTTCCTGGGTTGCCCCTTCCTTACCCTTCCTTCCGGCCCTCAATAGGAAGAGGGACTCGGCCTCCTCGGTCCAAGGCAGAGGTGATGTTGAGCAACTGGAGCTCCCCTGGCTCCCAGAGTCCCCCCAAGGCGGTGAGGAAGCGGTTGGCAGGTGTGGAGGGCAGGACCTCCTCCACATCATGGCTACGCACCAGGAATTCAGCTTGGTATGGTAACCTGGGACCTGGGGAAGCCAACTGGGTACTCAGCTGCACCGCCCCTGTGCTGGGTTCTCCAGGTGCTTTCAAACCTCCTCCAAGTGTCCCCATAGTCCCCACAACACCTCCGCCCCAACAGCCTCTATACAATACAGGTCCCAAGTTCCCTTCCCCAACACTGTAGCCTATGCCCTGCAGCCTATGGGCAACTTGGTTAGTTACACAGCCCGAGAACAGACCTCATTCCAGAGTTCCTTCCCTAAAGCTACTAATGCCATCTCTGTCCTGATGTCTCCTCTCCAATAGGCTTAACTTCCTGACACTCTCTTTCCCAGATTGACACTCAGTAGCTGGGCACTGGTGGCTCATGCCTTTGATCCCAGCACTCGGGAGGCAAAAAGGCAGGCAGATCTCTATGAGTTCAAGGCCAGCCTGGTCTACAGGAGTGAGTTCCAAGGCAGCCAGGACTACATGGAGAAACCCTGTCTCGAAAAAACAAAAAGAAGAGAAAAGGAAAAGATTGTCACCAGTAGAGGAATGAAATAGGAGGTACCTTCGGGGTCCCCAATCAGCAGCAGCAGCCTCTGTCTAGTGGTGTCAAAGCTGTCACGATTGTAGGCTGTGACCTAGGGGAATGAAAAGTCTGAGGAGTGGTTCTAGGGGGAAGCAGACAAGGCACCCAAGGGGTGTGTGCAAATTATATGTAAATAAGCATGCATAAACGCCCATTCCACTGGCAGGGTTACCCCTAGACCCCAGTGGCCACCCCTCCGGGTCTGGATGCCTCTGTGCTGGCACCTCAATGACTTGGTGCCCACGATCTTCCGGAGTGGGAGTGCCATAGAGGAAGCCAGGGTTATAGGGACTGCGTTGTGTGTAGTGCAGCCACCTGGGCAGGTCTGGATGTCCCTGGAGGTGAGCATGGTAGGTGAGTCGGACAGTGGGTGGCACCGCTGACGGGAGAAACAAGAGGGAACTGGAAAGTAGAGACAGGACAAGATGGCTGCCTTGGCACACCCCAGCCCATCTGGCCCCTCTCTCACCAATGTGTTCTGGAAGGCGCAGGAAGGTAGCATGTTCCAAAGGATGCACAAACACACGACCCACAAGTGGGTGTAAAGTTGTCTGCTGGGCCTTGCTGTCCCTCAGGCCTGCCAGGAGACCTATGGGGACCCACATAAGCCCCAAACACACAGACAGCTTCAGTCATGGCCAGAGGTGAGCTCCCTTCTCCACAGTGTTCCTGATGCTGACAGCCAAGGGCTCCTGGCCTGCTGAACATGGTAGGGTATATAATTCCTACTCGACTGCTTAGTTTAGAGGGTGACAAGACCCAGACTTCTGTTGTCTTTGAATTTATGGAAGGACCCCCCCCAGCCAACTTTTCACTCCATATTTTAGCCCCATGTGGGAGGGAACTGGTGTTTGGTTGAGAAAGGTATGCTGTGTGAGCTCATGTGACTTGGGAAAGAGCCCCACGCCAAATGTCTGGGAGGCTAGAGGAAAAGAGGACCCCCAGAAAAGGGGTAGCCATTCTAAGGACCCCGGTTCCAAGAGAAGAACACAGAGCACAGTCTGAGCTTTAGGCCAATAGGAGTCCAGCAAAGTGGACTTGCCCAGGCTGTCTCCGCCTTCCCTCTTAATGCCAAATTTAGCTTGCTGTACCAGAATTAGAGTCCCAACCAGCTCATTAAAGGGCCCATGACCCTCTTGGCTTGTCCCATCATGCCCATCCCTGCCCTAAAAGCTTCCAGTACCCATCCCCCAGAACCCAGCTTCCAGCCCTGGGTCCCTCAGTGCTTATCATTAGCCCCCCAAAACCCTCTAGGTCTTACTTCACCCACTCCAAACCCTTCTTTTGAGAACCCCCCTACTCTTCTACCTCATAACCTCTAGATTCCAACTCTAATTCTGTCCCTCCTCCAAAGAAGATCCCCAACTTGCCTGCAAGGAGAGGAATCCAAGTTGCGGCTGCTACCATAGTTGCCCCAGCCTAGCCGGTGAGTGACAAGGACAGGGGTTGGAAGGGCAGGGGGGAAGGGAGGGGAAGGAGGTGTGGCAAAGCAGCTGGGGCCAGCCTTGTCCAGAGTGCCGCCTCTCTCCACTCCCAGAGTGAGCACTGACTCTGGGGTGGACACTGTCCTCACACATGGTGCCCTCTAGTTGTTCCTGCTGACCACCGTGGGTTTTATTTGGTGTCTGTTTTTTTTTTTTAATATTATATATTTGATGTATTATTCTGCACTTCCCTTATTCCTTTTGTCGTATTATTTTGTGTGTTTGTGTGTTGCCTGCATGGATGTCTGTGCACCAGCTGAATGCACTGCCCCCAGAAGGCTAGAAGAGGGAATCGGACATCCCACCCCCTAGAACTGGAGTTACAGACAGGTGGTTGTGAGCTGCCATGGCGGGTCTGAACTCTGGTCCTCCGGAGGAGCAGCCAGGGCTCTTAACCACTGAGCCATTGCTCCACCCCCCTTTTTGAGATACAGTCTTATGTAGCCCAGGCTGGCCTCAAAGTGCTATGTTGTGAAGATGACCTTGAACTCCTTATCCTCCTGCCTCATCGGTTTTATGCAGTGCTAAGGACTGAACTCAGTAACCTGTATGTGTTAGTCAGGAACTCCATCAACTGGGCCCCATTCACAGCCTAGGGGGTTTTTTTGTTGTTGTTTTTGCTTTTTGGTTTTTGGTGGTTAAGTTTGTTTTTTTGTTTTGTTTTGTTTGTTTATTTTGGTTTTTGAGACTGGGTATCTGATGTGCCCTGGATACAGGAGAATTATCCCAGTCAGCTCATTAAAGGGCCCACAACCCTCTCAGCTTGTTCTGTCATACCCACCCCACACCCTAGGACACCTCTACCTTCACAGCTCCCAGTACCACCAGCCTTCACCCAAGTCCATATATTTTCTTTTTCTTTTTTTTTTTTTTGGGGGGGGGGACAGTTTCTCTGTGAAGCCCTGGCTATTCTTTTTTTTTTTTTTGGTTCTTTTTTTCGGAGCTGGGGACCGAACCCAGGGCCTTGTGCTTCCTAGGTAAGCGCTCTACCACTGAGCTAAATCCCCAGCCCCTGCCCTGGCTATTCTAGAACTCTCTCTGTAGACCAGGCTAGCCTTGAACTCAGAAATCTGCCTGCCTTGACTCCCTAGCACTAGGATAAAAGGCGTGCATCACCACCCTTACCCAAAATGTGCATTTGGGTGTTTTGTCTGCATTTTTGTCTGCACACGAGAGGAAGGTACTGGATCACATGAGTCTACAGTAATAGACTGTTTTAGCCTCCATGTGATACTGGGGCATAACCCAGGACTTCAAAAAAAGCAGCCAGTCCTCTTGACCACTGAGCCATCTCTCCAGATACTCAGTGTATGTTTTCTAAACCAACCACCAATCTGACTGCTTGGGCCCTCCCTTAAGGTTTTAAGGTTTACTTTTATTTTCTGTGAACAAGTAGTGGCCTACATGTGTGTTTAGGTATGACAGGAATATCTGGTGCCCATGAAGATCAAAAGAGGGAATCCCCTGGAACTGAATAACGGGTGGCTGTGAGCCACCATGTGGGTGCTCTTAGCCACTGAGCCTCTTTCCAGAACCCCTACCCCACCCCACCCCCTTTAAGATCTCAACAACTCAAATTGTCCTTGAATCTCATTCCCAGTAGATGGCTTTCTGGCCCTTCCTCTTTTTTTTTTTTTTTTTTTTTTTGGTGGCCATTTTGACTAGAATTGTACCTCCCTGCCCCCACACACCCCAATGTCCCTAGACTCTCGCCTAGCTTAATGTGTCCTCTTAATTTCCTGGCCTCCATCCAAGCTGTTCTCTCCGCCTGGTGTTCCCTTCCTGCCTTGTCCCTTGGGCAGACTTTGAGCAGGTCACATGTGTCCCTCCTCTCTGAAGCCTCTCCCCCCACCCACCCCACCCCCCCCATCACCCCTCCCCCAGTATCTCCTCTTCGTAGGCTGGCTGGGTACTGCTGATTCCCCACTTCTCCCATCCCTGTGTCAACCCAGCCTCAGAGCATCGTGAGGAACAGGTGTTCTGACCAATCGTCTCACCACCTTCTAATTCCTGCACCTGACCTGGGGTCTAGCAACCAGGAAGTGTATGGGGCTGGTTGACAACTTCCTTTTTTCTTTTTTAATATTCATTTATTGTATATAAGTACACTGTAGCTGTCTTCAGCCACACCAGAAGAGGGCATCGGATCCCATTACAGATGGTTGTGAGCCACTGTGTGGTTGCTGGAAACTGAACTCAGGACCTCTGGAAGAGCAGTCAGTGCTCTTAATCCCTGAGCCATCTCTTCAGCCCGGTTGACGACTTCCTTAACAGTGAGCAGAAGTATCTGTTTCCCAGACTGAGCCCCAGACCAACATCTCCCCTGTGAAGGCCTGGCTGGAGAGAACCCAGATGGTATTGGCCGAGTGGGACAGGTAAGCAGAGAGGCTCTCAGCAGCTCCTGTAGCCGGAGCTAATTCCAAAAGCTTAGAGTCCCAACTTGACAGTTCCTGCAGACACGGTCTTTCGTTACTAGTCCTCTCTGGGCCTCTGCTTCCGCAACTATAAGCTTCATGCTTTGTGCTGGCCTCGATAAAGAGCCCACAAAAATACTGATAGCAGCACATGTTCAGTCACCTATATCAAACAGAGATGAGAAAATCCTGCCTGACTGGGGCTTGTGTGATGGTGGGAGGGATCAATGACCTGTCCGCCTCTGTGCCAAAAGGCTCACATGCATTTATGTGCAAGGACCCATTTCATTTTTTTTCTCTTTTTTCTTTTTTTCGGAGCTGGGGACCAAACCCAGGGCCTTCCGCTTGCTAGGCAAGCGCTCTACCACTGAGCTAAATCCCCAACCCCCAAGGACCCATTTCATAACCACAGAATACCATGAGGCAGACATCACCATAGCCCATGTTTTACACTTACACCGAGGCATGGCCGGGGTTTTTTTTTTGTTTTTTTGTTTTTTTGGGGTTTTTTTTTTTTTTGGTTCTTTTTTTCGGAGCTGGGGACCGAACCCAGGGCCTTGCACCCAGGGCCTTGCGCTTCCTAGGTAAGCACTCTACCACTGAGCTAAATCCCCAGCCCCGGCATGCATGGCCGTTTCTAACTCCCTCCAAAGCCGTGCTGCTGCTGCTGCTGACTGAATGCTCAGATAGTGCATGGCCCCTTGTCGAGTTCCTCCGTGATGCATTTGATGGTGAGCACCTCTGGCCTTCATTCCCACATCTACACTTCTCTTGCGGGGACTCCCACAGAGAACAGGCGGCAGGACACTCTCCCCTTGAACCCTGAGGAAGAAACAGTGCCCCACCCTTGCCAGCATTCCACAGTCTTTGCAGGCATGGCCCCCATGAAAGAGGGCGTCTTACCTTCCCACACCCTGAAGGTCCAAGCAAGGATGTCTCAGTTCGGGCTTGCATTCAGGTGACTAATGGGCAAGTCATTCTGTCCTTGTCCCTTTCCCTTCATTCTTCCCACCTGACCACCCTGTGTATCCCTGGTGAGTCACAAAATCTCCAAAGTCAGCATCTACTGGGGTTCAGGCGTTTGTGCTCGGATCACCTTGATGCCTTCTCTGAGGTGGAGGAGAGAGGAAGGGGTTTGAGAGGCGGAGCAAGAGTAGAAGACACAGAATGGGCAGTGTGCACGGTTAGCAGATGTCCCTGCCCTGCCCCTGAACCTCCCGTGTGACACCCTCCCCTGATGCCTTACTGCTATTTTTGGTGCCCTCGGATCGCACCCTCGGCTGTGTTAAGGCAGGGTGTGCCCCAATGTTACCTACTCACAAAAACACAAGGTCCACAAAGGCCGGCCTCTCTCAGTGGAAAAGCTACAGCCATCTCTCTCCTGGTTTTCCCCAAGAGAACCCCCATTCAGGAGAGCCAGGGACTGTCCCGGGAATCCACTGGAGGCCTCCAGACTTCTCAGGTCACCAGAACACTTCAGAGCTTTGAGGCTTAGGGACTGGATAGGTGTCACACGCAGAGTCGTGGAGCTTTTTATTCAGGAAATTTTTATTTTATTCCATTTGTTTTGTTTTTAGAAAAGTGGGGCTGGGTGCGGAGGTATGCTCCTTTAGTCCCAGCACAGAGGAGGCAAAGGCAGGCAGACCTCTCTGCAAGTTCAAGGCAAGCTAGAGCAACATACTGACCCTGTTTCAAAAGGGAGGGTGGGGCGATGAGCACTGGCTGTCCTTCCGGAGGGTCTGAGTTCAGTTCCCAGCATGCACAGGGGCAGCTCGTAACTACCCGTAACTCTGGGGAAACCCGGCTAAACCTGGCATACACTTACACCTATATTACACTAAGTGGGGGCGGGGGGGCGTTTCAACATGCACAGAATAATAAAATGCCCTTACATATCTGTTACCTAGCTTCAACAATTCTCAACTCCTGGCCAATCTTTCCTTATCTTTTCTAGGTTCCGTCTCCCAGGCCATTTCACCCGTCAGTATCTCAGTGCATATCTTTGAAAGATAATGACTCTTTCTCTTTAAACATAATCCCAGGAGATTATCAAAAATGAGCAAAAGCTTCCAGTGTTTGGATTCCATTCTCTTGTAAATTTCGCCTTTATTTATTTATTCTCTGAGACACTGGGCCTTATGCTACTCACGTTAACCCTCAGACTCTTGCGTTTAAGGGATTCTTCTGCCTCAGTTTCCTAAATACCTGGGACTGTGGGCTCATGCCTTGGTACTTGCCTTATTTCAGAGTTTCGTTTTGTTTTTTCTTTCTTTTTTTCCTCTTTGAGACGAGGTCTAACTATGTAGCTCTGGCTGGTCTGATACTCAGGACCTTCCTGCTTCGGTCTCCTTAGTGACGGGATTACTACAGACGGTGAATCGCAACACCCCACACGTACTTCACAGGTTTGTATTGGGTTGCTCGTGTGTGTGCGTGCGTGTGTGTGTGTGTGTGTGTGTGTGTGTACATGTGTGCGTTTGTTTTTGGTTTTATTTGTTTTAGCAATGTATTTGTTTGAATCAGGATCAAATATGCTGTAACTGATTGGTAGATGTAAATATCTCTTTTCCTCCCTTGAATCCTTTGCATCCCTCCATCCTACCCTCCCTCCCTTCCTTTCTCTTCCCCACTCTCCTGTGAAGGAGCCAGACCAATTCTGCAATTGTACACTCTGGGTTTCCTGACAGCATCTCTCCAGTGTTCTACCATGCCCGTGTCACCTTCGCACCCTCCGCGAATGGAATTCTCCAGACACCGTTATTTTCTGTAGAGTATAGATCTAGAGATTGGGTCCTTTCTTCTGCAAGTCCACTTTCTAGATGGGGATAGACTCTTTATCTGGAGGTGCAGTGTGTGCAATCAGCCTTTACAGTTTTTGCTGTTCTGCCTTGCAAAATGGTGATACTCAAATTCTACCACTCTCTTTCAGCAGTTGGCATGTAGCCAGACAGAAAAATTGCCCTCCTGATTTTGCTTTCCAGGTGGCACCGTTCATATAGGAAAGAGTGTAAATGCTCGATTCTTTTCATATCTAAATATACTGGTTTCAAAATAATGGGTTGATTTCCCAGCATCCTGCAAACTGTGACCAATTAGCATCTTTGTTTTTGTTAGTAATATAATCATTACTTTAGGGTTTAAACATATGTGATTGCTTCGATCCATCACAAATAGCATCCCTCCTGGTGTTCAGGGTGTCCCATTTTTAATTCTTTATTTATTTAGTTCTCATCAGTCAGAGCATGTGGTCGGGGATGGGTCAGGTCTCTGCTTCTCTCAGCTTTATCCTAGTAAGCTCAATTGGAGCTTCCCCTCTGCTCCCCTCCCCCTGCCCCCGACACTCTTTGCTGGCAGAGCCTTTTTCCTCATCGCCCTCCTCATTGGCGACCAGCTTCCTATCCCATCTGTCCACCCCTGAGAATGCTTGTTGAATGAATGAATGAATGAATGAATGCATCATACATGAATGAAAACATCATCTCCCTACAGTCTCACTCTATTCTCGTCTCCCTTTTGAGCTCTAAGGAGCCCATTTCTTCATCTGCATCCGAAACGCATATTAAACGTCTTTGTGAGGGACAAAGGAACAGCATTCTCATCATTGTGATCTGATTCTGGCTTCTGCCTCCCAAACTCCGCCCACATCTTTCTCCCTCCTCTTCCCCGCCCCCAGAGCAACAAAGAATGCAACTGGGTCAGTCCGCCACGAGAGGGCGCCGTCACAGACTCCAGCCGTCTCTGCACTTGCGCAATGTTGGGGCTGATGGCGAGTGAAGAGCTGGGAGGAGCGAGGCCTGCGCAGCACCCACTTCCAGGCTGGGAAAGTACAACCAAGGGGCATGCGTGCTGGACCCCGCTGTTAGTCTAGCGACACAGGAGGACATTCAAGGGCTGCAAGCCTATCACGCATGTCGTCTATTTCCATATCCAGAGAATGTACTTTAAAAAAAAAAAGGGGGGAGAAGGACTCCATGTAGGGGGTAGGTGGTTGGAAATAATAATTACTTTCCTCACCCACCTGTCATCTGTCAGCACTCCGGTATCCAAGGGCATCTCCTGTTCTCCCATCAACCTCACAGATATTTTGAGGACACCAGCCTGAAGACCTAGTACGTCTTCTCGAGCCCCTTGTTTAATTTTTGTTCTGTCTTATTTTTGGAAAGGGGTGTCATAGAGCCCAGGCTGGCTGTAGCTAAGGATGACCTTGAATTCCTGCTCCGCTTGCCTGTGGTGGTGTTGTTAAATGCTGTGATTTAGGCCTGCACCTCACACTCGGGGCTTTGAGCATAGGAGGCAATCACTCTGTTGGCTGAGTGCTATCCTCTTCCCATAGGTACAACTTCAGGTCCCCTAAGGAGTGACCAACCAAGAAAATAAAAACCACAGTGCCGGACTGTTCTTGGCCAAAGTTCTATTCTTGGAGAAGCAAAGAAGGGGAGGGACTGTTCTGGGTGTCACTGTCATTGCCACTGAGATATTCGTTCTGTAAAGTAGAGGCAGACCAATGAGCTAATGAGGGGAAAGAACCTCGTAAACTGTAAACCTCAGGAGAGCATATGGAGTCTTTTACTTGTTTATAACTGACAGTGCATAGCAGTAGGCAGGGCCAGGGCAGCCCACCAACAGCATCTGAGACCTACAGGACGGTCAGCCTTAAAAGCTACCCCTCAACGATAAAACTGGGGAAGGACTGGGACAAGAAAACCAACTCCAGCAAGATGTCCTTTGACTTCCAAGCTCATGCGTGCACGTGTGCGCACGCGCACACACACACACACACACACACACACACACACACGCACACGCACACTCATGCACACACACAATAAATAAATAAATTCGAAATATTATTTTAGCTAGTTATGGTGGCCCATGCCTCCAATCTTTAATCCTAGCACGGGGCAAGAAGATCCCTGTAAGTTTGAAGCTAGCCTGGTCTACACAGCAAGTGGCAGGCCAGCCAGGGATGCACAAGGTGAGCCTGTCATAACACATGCCCGGACCCCTGCATACACACACACACACACATGCATATAAGGTTTTTAAAAAATAAGAGTTTTAAAAGGCTAAGGAGCTGGCCTTGTGTTTGCTAGGCAAGCGCTCTACCACCGAGCTAAATCCCCAACCCCAATTGCTGGCATCTTTATGGATGAGTTACCTATAAAGAAAAATCTAAGAGAGCCTAGATTTGTCTGGCAGTTTGTGTGTGTGTGTGTGTGTGTGTGTGTGTGTGTGTGTGTGTGTGTGTGTGTGTGTGTGCGTGTGTGTATGCCGGTGTGCTTGCTTCTGCATACTCCTGTGTAGGCCAGCGGTGTACTTCAGGTATCTTCCACTGTCTATCACCACCTTGTGTTCTGTACCAGGTCACTTGCTAAACAGAGAGTTTTCACTGCTGCTACTACACAGCCAGCCAGCAAGGCCTCTGGAAGCTGCCTGTCACTGCCCAGGAGAATGCTGCTACTCCCAGCTTGCAAGAGAGGAAGAGGAAGGGACAGACAGACAAGCGGGCAGGCACACAGACAGACAGACAGACTGACTGACTGACTGGCTGGCTGACAGAGGGATGGCCCAGAGGCTAAGAGCAGAGGATCTGGGGTTGGGGATTTAGCTCAGTGGTAGAGCGCTTGCTTGGGTTCGGTTCCCAGCTCCGGAAAAAAAAAAAAAAAAAAAAAAAAAAGCAGAGGATCTAGGTTTGGTTGCCAGCACCCTTATGGTGGCAACCAATCATCTGCAGCTCCAGTCCCAAGGGATCTGATGTTCTCTCCTGGCCTCTGAGGGCACCCACAGATAAAAATCAAGATAAAAGATGTACATGTACAATTGTTAATGTTACATTAAAAATGTTACATTTTGTTGCTGCTGCTGTTGTTGTTTTGAGACAAGATCTCTTTGCATAGCCCTGGATGTCCCAGAACTCACTACCTAGAGCAGGCTAGCCTCAAACTTAACTCTCTACTTCCTGAGTGCTGGGACTAAAGGCATGATGGTTCACTATGCCCAGCTCACAAGATACTTATGAATGGAGCACTATACTATATTCTAAAAGGACTAAGTGGAGAGACGTAGACACAGGATCAGTTAAGCTTGAGAAATCTCCCTGTCATTCTCACTGACAATTCTCTCCACGTTTTTATCAATGGATTCCATACGTACCCAGTAAAGATCTCAACGGAAGCTTCTGTGTGAGACTGATGCTAACAGAACAGCACAGGGGCCAAGACAGCGGTAGACTGTTCTGAAGAAGAAAATGGGCCTGCCCTGAAGAGATACCAAGACTTTCTTTGAAAGTGATAGTAATTAAAACAATGTGGTCTCGGTGCCGGGCCGGACAAAGAGATCAATAGAACAGAGTGGCCAGAAATGGAGCCAAGTGTATGTGGGGATTTGATTTATGATGGGGGAGAGGGGGTGGCACAGCACTTAGCAAGGGAGAACAGTCTATTCAATAAAAAGTGTTGGGACAATCGACTTTTCACATGCAAACCTCTATGCACCATCCATAAATATTAATTCCAGATGGAGGAGAGATCTGGAAGTGAAAAACAGAACCTTAACATAATTAGGAGGAAATGCAGTCATGCTGAGAGTAGCAAACAGTTGGGACGTAAGGAACACGATTCAGAAAAGACTGATTCTTATTATATTACTGACCCCCCCCCCCAGCCCTCTATTATAAAGATGGTGCTTTGAACAAAGTGAGGAGACAACAGCCTGGGTGGCAATGTTGGGAACACATAAAACAGATAAAAGTTAATATTCAGAATGTGGAAGGACGGGGCTGGGGATTTAGCTCAGTGGTAGAGCGCTTACCTAGGAAGCGCAAGGCCCTGGGTTCGGTCCCCAGCTCCGAAAAAAAGAACCAAAGAAAAAAAAAAAAAAAAGAATGTGGAAGGACCTCCCGGAAATCAGCCCTCTGGATGCTGAAGCGGAAGGATCAGGAATTCTAAGCCAGCCTGGGCTAGACAGCGAGGACCCATCTCAAAAGGGATGTAGCTCAGTGGTAGAATACTTGCCTAGCATGTGCCGAGGCAATCTCCAGCACTAAGAGTAATCTTAAAGAACAGACCCAGAGCTTAGCACGGTGGGGCACACCTTTAATCTCAGAGCTCAGAAGGCAGTGATAGCAGATCTCCGAGTTCGAGGCTAGCCTGCTCTACATAGTAAGTTCGAAGCCAGCTAGAGATACACAGTAAAAACCTGTGTTTATTAAAAAAAAAAAAAAAGGCAAACATCTTGAGTGTATTCTAAATGGCATTATTTTTCTGTCTCCATCATAGCACACTGGACCGAGTCAGGCTGTCAGGCTTTGGGGAAAGATACCCTTCCCTAGCTCCGTTCATGAGCTATGATTGGTCGAAACATACCAAGATTTTTTTCCCCTCTGCCCAATGATTGGTTTAGGCATGGACATGTGTAGAATGTTGTCACCAAGCAGGAAAGGAAGTTTATTTGATTGGGGGAGGGAGGGGGGAGGGAGGGAGGGAGGGAGGAGGGAAGGAGGTGGGTGGCAGTGGGTCTGGGAGAAACTCAAGGGTGAGAAGGATCGACTGGTTTCTTCTGCCTCTGGGAATCTCGGCCTCGCCTCCGTGCCTGTGTGAAACACCAGGAGTTCAGACACTGACCTTGGAACTGTGTGGGGTGGGCGTGCGGTAGGGTGTCAGCAGATGAGTGGTATTTACCCTCAGGAAAGGGACTTGGAAAAGAAAGATGGTGAAAGCTGCATCCCGGTGCCTCAGCTGAGTCTCTGGATTAACCAACTTTAGGGTTTTTCCCACCCTCCTTCCTGCCCCTTTTTCTTTCTTCCTTTCTTTCTCTCTTTCTTTCTCTCTTTCTTTCTCTCTTTCTTTCTTTCTTTCTTTCTGGTTTTTTGTTTTGTTTTTGTTTTTGTTTTTTGAGACAGGGTCTCACTATGTAGGTCTACATGTACACCAGGCTGGCCTCACACTCATAGAAATCTGCCTGCCTCTGCCTCCTGAGTGCTGGGATTAAAGGCTTGCACCACCCCTGCCAAGCTTCAACTCTAGGGTTTCTTGATATAAAAGATAATCCCTTTTGCTCAAACCACTTTCTGTCCCCCCCCTTCCCTTCCTCCTTGTGTGTGTATGTATATGTATGTGCATGTGTGTGTGCATGCACACAGTATAAACCTTGATCAGAGGTCAACCTTGGGTTTTGTTCCTCAAAAGTCATTTCTCTGTCTCTCTTTCTTAGAATTATTTACTTAATTTCATGTGGATAAATGTTTTTTCTTGCATGTATGTGCACCGTATGTGTGCCTCATGACCTCAGAGGTCAGAAGAGGGCTTTGAAATGGGAGTTATGGATGATTCTGAGCCACTATATGGGTGCTGGGAATTGAACCCAGGACCTCTGGAAGAGCACTGAGTGCCATTAGCACTGAGCCATCTCCTTTCCTGAGACTGCCACCTGGGATTTATTGATTAGGCTGGCTGGTAAGCCCCTGGGAGGTCTGCCTGTCCCTACCTCTGCAGCACTAGGGTTAAAAGCATATGCCCCCCACTCCATGGGCTTTTTATAGCGTTCACCAAAAATAACTATAGGATAGCTGAGGATAGCAATGGAAGTCATTTATCCAGAAGGAACCAAGGGGACAGTGAGCCCAGGACACATGCTTTACCTCAGTCAGGCCATGCACATTAAAGTGCACACTGCTTAACATCCAACAGACCAGCAAAAATAAGAAACCCCAGGTAGCAATATCGCTCTGTGGTAAAGCACTTACCTAGCATTCATAAGACCCTGGGTTTGATGTCCAACATTGTAAAAGACAAGTAAAAAGCCCCAACAGGAGAGGCCAGTTCAGTCAATAAAGTACTTCCCTCGCAAGCGTGACGACCTGAGTTCTAATCCCCAGAGACTCACACTTAGAAAGAGGAGGTGGTGGCTCATGCTTATATCCCAAACTGGGGAAGAAGTGGAGACTTCTTTGGGGCTCACTGACCAGCTAGTCTCGTCCAAGTGATGAGCTTCAGGCCAAGGAGAGACTCCATCGCAGAAGAAGTGGATGGCCTCGGTGGGGATAACACTGAGGTCGTCCTCTCGGCTCTACATGATTACACACCCTATCGTGTACACACACATGCACACAAATAAAAGAGAGGGTAGAGGCTGGCCATAGTAATCCACCCTTTAATCCTAGCCTAGGAGGAAAGTGCAGGCAGAGCTCTGAGTTTTTGGCCAACCTAGTCTAGACAGTGAGTTCCGGGTGAGCCAGGAATACACTCTGAGACCTTGCCTCAATCAACCAATCAATCAATCAATAGAGCAAATGTTGGCCAGATGTGGTCTTGTACAGTTGCTGGGGTAGGAGGAAGGATGGAGACTCGGCAGCTGCAGAGAACATCATGGCAGTTACAGCCAAGTTCAAAGTTCAGCCACCCAATACCTG
Source organism: Rattus norvegicus (assembly GCF_021556685.1). Classification (NCBI taxonomy): domain Eukaryota; kingdom Metazoa; phylum Chordata; class Mammalia; order Rodentia; family Muridae; genus Rattus; species Rattus norvegicus. Next base: position 86,171,318 of record NC_141543.1, read on the forward strand.
AAATTCTGCTTCTAGGTAGACATCCTGAATGGGTTCAGACAAAATCCCAGGATGTTCTCTGCACGCCTGCCTAGATCAGCAAGAACAACAAAACAAAACAAAACCAGATGCAAACCAAACACTGTCAGTAGGTGAACTGGCAACAACTACATTATGGTTTATTCAAGTGATAAACAGAAATTAAAATGAGCAAACCACATAGGGCCTGTGATGGTTTGTATATGCTCAGCCCAGGGACTGGCAGGATTAGAAGGTGTCACTGTGAGTGTGAGTTATATGACTCTTCTTCTAGCTGCCTGGAAGTCAATCTTCCACTAGCAGCCTTCGGATGAAGACATAGAACTCTCAGCTCCTCCTGCACCATGCCTGCCTGGATGCTGCCATGTTCCCACCATGATGATAATGGACTGAACCTCTGAACCTGTGAGCCTGCCCCAATTAAATGTTGTCCTTTATAAGACTTGCCTTGGTCATGGTGACTGTTCACAGCAGTAAAACCCTGACTAAGACAGAGACCCACTGTCAAAAATCTTGAGTGGGGAAGGTACAAATGGCATATATAGTATTGCTATTGTTACACAGGCTTTAAAGACTCAGAAAGCACTACTATTTCATGAACACGTAAATGCATGGGAAAGAGGTAAAATTATGGGCTGATGCTTGCCACAGTTTATGTAAACCCAAGCAAAACAAGCCAGCCACGAAAGGACAATTTCTGTACGATGCTTACATAAGGTACCTAGAGGAGTCAAGTTCACACAGATACAAGTGGTTGCCAGGAGCAGCAGTGGGAGTGGCCAGGGAGTGCAGTGCCAGGAGATAGTCTCCACAGGGAAGATGGGAAACATCTTTGCAGTTTGGTTTGGGCACTCTCTCTGTCTGTCTCTCTGTCTTTCTCTGTCTCTCTCTGTCTCTCTGTCTCTGTCTCTCTCTCTGTCTCTCTGTCTGTCTGTCTGTCTCTCTCTCTCTCTCACACACACACACACACAGACACACACACACACACACACACACACACACACACACACACACATATGCTGGCCTGGAGTTAGGCAGGTAGGCTAGGCTAGCCCTGGCATCACAAGCCTGAGTCACCGCTCTGGGCATGATTTTCTCTTGGATTCTGGGGATGAGATGCAGGTTCTCACCCTTGTACAGCAAGTATTTTTTTTTCTTTTTTTTTTTTTTCCGGAGCTGGGGGCCGAACCCAGGGCCTTGCGCTTGCTAGGCAAGCGCTCTACCACTGAGCTAAATCCCCAACCCCATACAGCAAGTATTTTACTGACCAACTCACTTCTCCAGCCTCCCAGATTAGTATCATTTATATTCACAATATTAAAATGGGCCAATACTGGCATTTGTAAATTCCGCTGCAATGCAATTCTCTGTACTTTCCTTATTTTCTATGAAAAAATTTCAAACTAAAAGCTAAAAAGAAAGAAAGAAAAAATTATTAAAGAGTAAGAGTTGGGGGAAGGAGGATTGCCCCCAAGGTAACACGATTGCTTATGTTCTACTCTCTGCCCCCAACCCCTCCCGTGGCTAAGAGAAGAGGCTAAGGCAGAAGAGCAGAAGCAGCATTCTGGAGACTGAGCCAGTGCTAGGTCCCACGGGACCCAGCAGAGCCTGGTAGAGCCAGTCAGGCGGGACATGGCCAGCAAAGGCCTATGGGAGAAAGTGACTCTGAAAGTTGTCTCTTCCTTGCACACAGTCCAGAAAGCAGATGAAAAAAACAGTTGGCCATCAAAAAACAAAAAAACAAAAAACAAAAAACAAACAAACAAACCAACCACAGAAATGTGAGTTCTTAGCAGTCGGAGCTCCTTGGATTTGCTGATGACATAACGCATTGCCTAATCTTTCCTGTTCCTTCTTTCTTCCCCTTTGACCTCTGTGCATGTCTGCAGAGCTCCAATGGCTACAACTACAACCTAGCAGAATACATAGTTACAGCTGAGCCAGCTAAATACAAGCTTTCCTTTAAAGCACCTGAGGATTTGGAGGTATCTTTGCTGTGTCCCACCCCCTCCCCCCACCAACACCCCGTACCCCCACCAACACCCCGTCCCCCCCACGCACACCAGACCCATGCCTCCCTAGTCTCCAAGAAACATGTGATCTTTACAAGGTTACACAGGGTGCTAGAGTACAGTGTGAGACTGATGGGAAGAAAGCCAGTAGCCAGAAAGAAAAAAAGAAAGAAGAAGAAGAAGAAAGAAAGAAAAAAAAGAACAGGCAGTAGCTATCCCCCAGCTGTGGAAAGAAGGGACCCACAGTTCCTCTCTCTGCAGGTGCAGTGATCGACTTCAGGAATAAAAGACCCATTGGGAAGTTTAGAAGAAAGGTCACCTTCAAAAATTATCTCGGGGCAGGGGTGTAGTTACGATTTGTAACATTTTCCTAGCATGCTTGAGGCCCTGGGTTCTATCTGGATATCAAGAAACAATTCAGAAGGGTTTGGAGGAGCCATGGGCAGGAATAGAGAAGAATTTCACATAATGGATCTTGAAAGGCAGAGGCCCAATGTCTCATGAAAATAGACTCAGGCGCTGTAGACACCGGAGCTCATTCTCAGCCTCATACCTGCCCACACTTTTGCATGCACACCCAAATCCATGCTCCAATACACGTGCCTTCCATGGCAGTGGCAGCCCACACTCGGAACTCCAGCCTCTGTGCTTTCTGCATTCAGGATCTCTTTAGTGCCCTCGGCAACTCCTTGAGGTTGGTATTTTGTCTCCGGCTTACAAATTATGAAGAGATCTGGCAAAGGCCTTGAGCTTAGAAGTGGCAGCTTGGGGGTGTTCTAACAAATGCGGTCTGATTTCAAAGCCATGTTCCAGCCTGTGCCTCACAGGAAGTAGGAGACACCCTGGGTCACCCATGGTCGGAAGATGTCAGACATTCAGGTTTGAGCATGTTAGGAACTGAGAAACCCAAAATAACTAGCCTAAGGTCACTAAGCAAACGGGAGGAGCTAGGATTCAATTCAGACCTGCAGAATCCTAACCGGGACTCTAAACTGTATGACCCATTGCTCTCTCCTTCCTGTTCCCAGGGAGTTGGAACCCTGTAGGACTCTAACTCCTCACCACTACCCTACCCAGCCACTGCCATGCTGGGTGAGCTCTCCTATTTGGTAATGTGAGTACACAAGCATATCCTCCTTGGATCCCAGAACTCGCTCAAGGCCCCAGCCAACAAAGGAGAGGAACTGGGGTGAACGTTATTGACTAACCATAGAGCAGCCAAAGGGCAGGGTCTAGATCAGCTTCTTCACGGATGACAGTGGCCAGGAAACAAACAAACAAACAAAAACTGCTTTCAGAAGTTGTCTGAAAGGCCCAGGGCTGGGAAGAGCAGCCAGCCTTGGCACCCAGCCCATGCCTGAGCCCAGGGCGCTGAAGGCTGAGACTTATCACACATCAGACTCTCTCCACCCGCCTTCATCACCATCTTTGCTGTTTGTTACACCTGGCACTTAAAGCCAGCAAGCCTCCAGGCATATCATCAAAGAGCACCTTCGGAGAGGGCCCTCATGAGAAACAAGGACGTTCATTCGGGCCAGGAGAGAGGAAGGGTTATCACTGCCTGTTGCCGTTTCTATCACTTAGCCACTGCTGGGGAGGCTTCTCCTCTATACATCGGGCTGCTGGCATCTCCCAGGCCTCAGTTTATCCCCTGGGAGCAGGGAGGAGAAACGTGACTTCTGCAAGGTCAACTAGACAATAAGTGGTATAGCCAAGACCTAAAGCCTGGATCCTGGTTGGGGACTTAGCTCAGCGGTAGAGCACTTGCCTAGCAAGCGCAAGGCCCTGGGTTCGGTCCCCAGCTCTGAAAAAAAAGAAAAAAAAAAGGGGGGGGGAGCCTGGATCCTGGCTCGACTTTGGGAACTGCTCCACTCCCCTCTCTATACAGGACAGAGGAACGGAGGAAACTTCCATCCCAAGACCACCAGGAACATTGGCCATGGTATCAGCGGTTTCCTCCACGTGAGCCCCGGGGAAACCAAAAGTTTCAAATTATCCTGGGATGCTAAACAGGCGAGAATCTGTGAACATTACAGCCTGAGGAATGAAAGTTTACCTCAGACAGGCAGGGGCAGGATGGAGGTGACACCCCGGGGCCCCACCCATCTCTTAGGCAGATTGTATAGTATCTGCCTCCAAGGAAAGAGTGATGGTAACACAGTTACCTCTCACTCCCTTAAAGCCTCTTCAGAAATTCCAGCCTGGGTGTTGCTCAGCCATCTAGGAGCCCATGAAATAATAATCTTTACTCATTAGCGGCAGTCGCCCAAGCTCCAAGCTCACCGTACTTTCTCACATCCCCAAAGTCCTTAAAGGAGTTTTACTCTGACAAATCCGTGCACAAGGGAGAGCTAAGGGTAACCATGAATCCAGTTCCTCCTAAATTTCTGCCAAGGGTGTTGGGAAAGGGGCTAACAGCTGGTTCTCAACCCCTCCTCCCACCTGGCCAGGAGTGAGTACAGACCCCTTGGGCTAGGGCCAGTTAAAAATGACTCACCACAAAGGGTGTGGGAGATTCTGGGCAGAACACCCAGGGCCTTGGGCCCTCCTCCAGTCCACCAGGGAACTCTAAGAACACCCGCTCAGATCCCCAACTGGCAACGGGGTGAGCAGAAGGGCAAGGGCATCGCCCAACCACCACAGTGGGGGCCCGGGATGTAACACAGTTGCTAAAATGCTTGCCTAGCAAGCAGGAAGCCCTGGGTTAGAGCAATTGCTCAAGCCTGTAATTCCAGCACTCAGGAGGTGGCGGCAGTTGAATCAGAAAAGTTCAAGGTCATCCTTGGCTAAATGTTTAGTTCGAAACCAGCACAGGATACTGCAGATCCATTCTCAAAACACAAGCAACCAACCAACTGCCATAGTCGGGTTAGGGTGGAGGGCTCAGGCCCCAGAATTGAATTTGAAGTCCTAAAGCTTGTTCAGGAAGAGGGCTTGGCTTCTAAGATGGGTCAGAAGGTGAGAAGGCACCTGGATGGCTTCTTTACCCTGCACAGATCCCCAAATGCAGAACTGGGGAGGGATATAAGTCTCCTGCCCACTGGGCAAAAATGTAGGGGCATCTGAAAGCCTGAGATCTGTGTTCATCTCCGGCTCCAGATGAGAGCCAAAAATCTTCCCTCTCCTGGCACACTGCACTAGGGAGCCAGTCCAGAGGTTCTTGGCTCCTCCCCATCCCAATCTTCAGGGTTCCCAGGCGGTTTCCCCAAGTCCCATCCCCCATGCAGGGAGCTCTTTCGCACGTGCTATGGGTTAGTGTCCCACAAAACCCACACACGGTGAACGGAAGGGTAAGAGGTTCCCTCCATGAGCACGGCCAGGCCAACCGGAGAGAGGGAGAAAACGGGAAGAGGAGGAAGAGGATGGAGGGGAAGAGGGCGGGGGAGGAGGCAGAGGCCGCAGGAAGGCCTGAGATGCAGGAAGCAGCTGGGGCGAGGGGGGGGGAAGCTTTGTGCCTGAGTTGTTTTCTGGGTCCTAGTGTCCACCCTGTTCAGTTCCTGGGAATCTACCGACTGACTGGAGCTACACAACTAGACCTGAATATTGGATGGATCCTCACTGCTAGGTTCCAGATTATTGGAGAAGGATCAAGGGCACAAGGCCTCTTGTTGTGTATGTGAGGAATGAAAAAGCTCTAAAGAAACTGAGTTTTGTTTTGTTTTTTTTTTTTGTTGTTGTTGTTGCTGCTTTTTTTTTTTTCTTTTTTTCGGAGCTGGGGACCGAACCCAGGGCCTTGCGCTTGCTAGGCAAGCGCTCTACCACTGAGCTAAATCCCCAACCCCGTTAAGAAACTGAGTTTTAAAGATGGAATTTTTGCCCCGGAGATTCCCCTTCACCAACTTTGGGAAGTAGTTAGAAATATGTGCTTTGACCTAGCACCCAACAGTTTTGATGCTGGTAGCCCTAAACACTCTAAGGACCTTTAAGAAGATGATTAAGGGCCCTCCCCACAAAACCCCTTCACTTTGTGGGAGGAGAAGACCAGCTCCCAGACACACACACACACACACACACACACACACACACACAAACACACTTGCACACAAGTGACCAGAACCTCTAAATCCGAGACCCAACGTAGAACTCTGAGTAGAGAAACTTTGACCCTAGGCCTCTAGAATCATTCCTTCCAACCTCCTGCAACACCTTCCAAATCTGTTTGAGAGGAAGGTTTGAAGGCCAGGATTCTACACCCTTCCCCAAGTGGGCAGGTTTAGAACAACATCTTAAGACTTCCAAAGGCAAAAAGCAGCTTTGGTTATCTCCTGACATTTGGGTGATGTAGCCCCTACCCCCACTCCATCCCTTTCATTTCTCCTCCCCACAGAGCACCACAAGATTGCTGGGCCAAAGTTTTACGTCCTGAAAGGTGCAAAAAAATGTCTATGGGGAGTTGTTAAAATGAAGAATCCCAGGTCTTGCCCCGGAGATCCCCCTTCACCAACTTTGGGAAGGAGTTAGAAATATGTGCTTTGACCTAGCACCCAACAGTTTTGATGCTGGTAGCCCTGAACACTCTAAGGACCTTTAAGAAAATGATTAAGGGCCCTCCTCAAAAACCCCTTCACTTTGTGGGAGGAGAAGACCAGCTCCCAGACTGCTGTGGCTAGATGGCTCCCCGCCCCCAGGGTTAAATGAGGGGACGCCTATGTGGGTTGTGAAAAGCCGCCGAGTTTGGGGTGGGAGGGTTGAAGAAGAATAGCCAAGGTCCGAGAAGCTGCGGAAGGCTGTCCGCCAACTATGAGTAGGAGAGACCAGGCGACAGGGTGGAAGGGGAGGGCTCACAGGCTCCGGCCCCGGAAATCCGATCCCTTTAGGACCCAGTGGTACCAGTCCCCCAGCGGCGGCGGCGAGAAGGGCAGCCGCTCGGTCTCCGGCAGCCGCGGTTCGGGCAGAGCTAGAGAAAGACCGAGGCTCGGGGCGCGGGGGGGAGGGAGGGAGGGAGGGAGGTGCGGCGGAGCGGCCCGGGTTAGCGGAGCAGCCACGGGCGCGGGGATGCCCGGCATCCCGAGAGCCAAGGCCCCCGGCCGGAGTAGGGGGCGCCTGCGCCGCCAGCGCCGCTGACACCGCCTCGGAGGATGTGAGCCGGTGCCGCGGCCGCTGCTTCGCGGGCTGGGCGCGCGGTCCCAGCGGCTCCAGCCAGCCTCCGCTTCTTTAATTTGGGTGGGGGCGAACGCACCAGGCCGCTAGATCTTTGGAAGGGGGCTGGCTGTCTTTGGCAGCTTGGTTGGGGGAGGCGACCCACACAGGGCGCTCGGAGATTTTTTTTTTTTTTAAAGCAGGGTTAACTGTTTTTTGGCAGCTTGATTTCTGGGGGACTCTATAGAAGGCCTTTCGGGATTTCTTTCTTTGGGGGGAGGGGGCGGTGGTCCCGACTTGGCCAGCCGCCTGCTGGAGGGGGACAGCGGGGAGCAGGGGGATGCGAACCCGGCTCCCCCAACCATGATGAAGACGGAGCCTCGGGGGCCCGGGGGTCCCCTCCGGAGCGCCTCCCCGCACCGCAGCGCCTACGAAGCGGGCATCCAGGCACTAAAGCCTCCCGATGCTCCCGGGCCTGACGAGGCACCCAAGGCGGCCCACCATAAGAAATATGGCTCCAACGTCCACCGCATCAAAAGTATGTTCCTGCAGATGGGCACCACCACGGGGCCGCCGGGTGAGGCAGGCGGCGCCTCAGGCATGGCCGAAGCCCCACGGGCGTCCGATCGCGGCGTGCGCCTTTCCCTGCCGCGGGCCAGCAGCCTGAACGAGAACGTGGACCACAGTGCCCTGCTCAAGCTGGGCACCAGTGTGTCGGAGCGCGTGAGCCGTTTCGACTCCAAGCCCGCGCCCTCGGCGCAGCCCGCTCCGCCGCCGCACCCGCCGTCCCGGCTGCAGGAGACGCGGAAGCTGTTCGAACGGAGCGTCCCCGCGGCCTCGGGTGGCGACAAGGAGGCCGTGGCGCGGCGGCTGCTGAGGCAGGAGCGCGCCAGCCTGCAGGACCGGAAGCTGGACGTCGTGGTGCGCTTTAACGGCAGCACCGAGGCGCTGGACAAGCTGGATGCTGACGCCGTGTCGCCGACGGTCAGCCAGCTCAGTGCGGTCTTCGAGAAAGCCGACTCGAGGACCGGCCTTCACCGTGCACCCGGTCCCCCTCGGGCCGCGGGGGCGCCCCAGGTCAACTCGAAGCTGGTCACCAAGCGGTCCCGGGTGTTCCAGCCACCGCCGCCGCCTCCCGCCCCGTCGGGGGATGCCGCGACAGAGAAGGATCGTGGCCCCGGAGGGCAGCAGCCCCCACAGCACCGAGTGGCCCCTGCCCGACCTCCGCCAAAGCCGCGGGAGGTACGCAAGATCAAACCGGTGGAGGTTGAGGAAAGTGGGGAGTCTGAGGCTGAGTCGGCTCCCGGGGAAGTGATCCAGGCCGAGGTGACCGTCCATGCAGCCTTGGAGAATGGCAGCACCACAGCCACCACAGCCAGCCCTGCACCCGAGGAACCCAAGGCCGAAGCGGTCCCCGAAGAGGAGGCGTCGTCGTCAGTGGCGACACTAGAGAGGGGGGTGGACAATGGCCGGGCCCCGGACATGGCACCCGAGGAGGTGGATGAATCCAAAAAGGAGGACTTCTCAGAAGCGGACTTGGTAGACGTGAGCGCCTACAGTGGACTCGGGGAGGACTCTGGGGGCAGTGCCCTGGAAGAGGACGATGAAGAAGATGAAGAGGACGGGGAGCCCCCCTACGAGCCGGAATCAGGGTGTGTGGAGATTCCTGGGCTTTCAGAGGAAGAGGACCCAGCCCCGAGCCGGAAGATCCATTTCAGCACCGCACCGATCCAAGTGAGTGGTCCCCTTGGATGCCCCCCCCAGCTGCCCTTGCCACGTGCATGTGGTTGCTCCCACCCAGACATCCGTGTTTGGCAGGCTGAGTCAGCCCCTGCCACCCAGCCGGGTTCCCAGAAGTTCCCACAGTGAGGGAGGCGTGGGGGAACTTCCAGCTGTTTGTCAGAGTGGGAAGGTTTTCAGGTCTGTGATTGTGAAGGTGGCCTGCTGCGACCTGCCCTCAGGTTCCTAGCCCCGCCCAGCATCCCTCCCTGCCCTGGGACACCTGCTCTCTCTTCCTCCCCCCCCCCCCAGACATTCTTTCTTCTAGAAGCTGCCAGAAGCTGGGACTTGGCTATCCTGAAGGGGTGTGGGACGGGACGTGTCTTCGGGATACTGTTCCTATACAAACCCTGCTGTCAGGAAGAGAAAGTGGGGGAGCTTAGGGGCACTTCCTGCTTCTCCATGTGTGAGACTGGCTCTGTCTGGGGTGAGAGAGAGGGGAGCTAGGAACTTCCCAAAACAAAAATACAAGGGAAGGCCGCCCTTTTTCCCCTCCTGTACCCCCACTCCAACTTTGCAGAAGTGAGAGAAGGAAGCAGGGATGAGTTGGTCCACTGCCATGTGACTGGGCCTGAGGGAAAGACGCTGCACCTTAGGGTCTGTGCAGGGCCAGCTCCCCATATCCAAGGTTGCACAGGAAAGGGGCATCTTCTGTAGTCCTTGAAGGAGCAGGCCCTACAGGAAGAGGGTGGTGAGTCTGAAGTTCCCCTAGGGCACCTGGCAGACTTTTCATGCCTATAGCCTTGGGACTCCTCTCTCTTTCTGTATTTTCTATTTACTCTTTTAAAGAGGCTGGGGGCTTGCTTTGTGGGGAAGGGAGTTCAGCTGCTCTCCCCCCCCCCCCCTTCTGCGCTTTTTCTTACACCGCTATTGCTGATTGGTTTGTGAACTGTGCCTGTCAGTGCTTTGAGATCCTCTGAGTAGTGGTGGTAGAGAAAAGATGTCCCCTGGGGAGAATTAAAACCAGGAGACCACTCCCATTTCCCACTGCTCTGTGAGCCCAGCTGGCACATCCAGATTTCATGGTCTTTTCTTCCCTACCCAAGCTCTACTGAGCCTAGCACCTGGCCTGCCCCAGCAGGAGTATAACAGCACCAAGTACTTTCCTTGGCCTAGACCCTGCTCCTCCTTGCCCTCTGAGGCCAAACCCCATGTGTTTGCTTGCAGTTTCCATAGCTACCCCTGGACACCAAAGCTACCCAAGTTTCTCTCACTCTCCACCTCTTCCCTCTCCCCCCTCAGCCCCCCAGGCCAGCAGAGAGAGGTCCAGAAGGTTAAGGGTGGCCAGCCTCTCGCCCCTCCCTGCCCAGGGGTTTGGAAGACTCTTCCATGCCCTGTTCCCTGTGGAGGCAGTGGGATCCAGGAAGGAGTAGAGGCTGTTGGGAAGGTGTTAGAGGTAGCTGCCCCATCCCCGTGGGGTTTTTGAGCAGCCCCATGCCCTCATAGAAAGGGAATGTGGTCTGGGCCTCTGTCTATATCTGACGCCTTACCCTGATTTTTTGGTAAAAAATAGCATATGATTTGGAGCAGTGCTCTGGACTCCCTGGTGACTCTGAAGCAAGCCGGCCACTGGCGTGAGAGCCAAGGCAGTGCAGAGGCTCCACGTGTCTGACTCTTGGCCTTACTGGGGCTTTCGTCCTCCTCAGCCTGGCCAGGGCCGTAGGCTTTTTTTCTCCTCTGCCACCTCCACCCTGATTCTGAAGCCAGGGTTCTCTGCCCGTCCCTGACCCAGTTGTCACCATTATGGAGGTCGGAGTATCTGCTCAGGGCAGAGGATATGATTCCAACCTGTCAGCCGAGGAGATCACTGAACCCAGGGCCTTCTGATAGGAGGAGTGACTGGTGGTCCTAGGCCTCTGAGCCTGAGGCCTGCCTGGGCTTCCCACAGTGGGCAGGATACAAAAGGTGAACAGGTTGGGGACAGAAGACAAGGCCCAGATCAGGCCAGTGGAGATGGGTTGAGGCTGGAGGATACTGTCTCTGGGCACAGGGTAAAGGCCAGAGGCCTCAGATGAAGAGATGGGACAAGGCCAGTTTGCTGACCCAGACTTATGCCATTCTTTATCCTAAAGCTTGGGATACCTTTGCAATAGGGAACTGAGTCACTTGTGACGGGCTAAGTACAGCCCATCTAGAGTCTGGTGCTGTCCTGCTACTGGGTAAGCAACCTCTGTGACCTTGGGTAATAGATTATATGTGGACTAGAGAGTCTGTTCCTTCAAGGCTGGGACCGCTGGCCAGATGCTGGGGAACAGTCCGTTGGCCACTGGATGAACACGAAAGGACTGATCCGAGTGTCCGATCAGTAGTGTCAAGGGCTTTAGCTGGGTGAGCATGACCACCCCAGCTGTGCTACTGGCTGGTCCTAGAAGTATCCTCTCTCTCGACATCCTGCCGTGGCAGTGGACCTCTGGGATGAGACTGGAGGTTTGGATGACATTCAGTAAGCCCCAACAAAGGAGTAACCCTGCCTACAGGGTGCCCACGAGCGTGCTCCTAGAGCAGAGGAGGGCCTGGCACAGATCTTGCTGGAGACAGTGTCTTCCTCCAATCTTTCTGGCTGATAAGTGCTGCCTCCACCTCTCCTGCCCCCCACTTGACTTCGAGCGATGCCAACAATGTCACGGCTAGCAGTAAAGCCAAAACAAAAACAAAACCCATCACGGTTCCTCAAACGAGCATCAGGGACCCACAGAGCCCTGTCTCCTTTTCACTGATCCTATGAAGAAGTCAGAGGTAGACACCTAGAAGGAGAGAGATAGCAGAGGGGCACAGGGAACGCTGTACAAGACAGACAGGCTGCCACTGCACATGATCCTTGGTTCCTTTAAGGTCCCAGTCTTGGGGCCTCTGCCTGGCTCTTCTGGTACCTGCAGATAGGGGTATTGTTCTTCAGGGGCATAGTTATGGTGTGTGGGAGGGCCATAGGGGCTCCTCTTTCTCCCCCACTCTTGCTCTCTGAGGCCTACCTGGGGATTAATGGCCTTCCCTTCTCCATGGAAGTAAAAGGAGGTTCTCTGCTTCCTCCCTGGCCCTCTTGGCCTCCACTTCAGCAGCTGGGCGGGGAAGGGTCCCGGTGCCTTTCCCTCTTTGCTCCTTGCCTCTTTCTCCCCTCCCCCTCCCCATCTGGCATCCTCCAGTGTCTTCTCCATCCTTCTCCCCCTCCTCTCTTCCTGTCTTCTGCTCAGCCTGTTCCTCATCTGTGTCTTTGTGTCCACCCTCAGCTGTCTGGCTCTCGGGTCTTGTCTCTTCCTTTCCCCCTGCCCTGGTATTGGAGATTCCCAGACCTTGCAGTCTCCCCTAGAGTGTCCGTCCGGTCCTACCCAGACTAGACCATATGGAACAGATCTTTCACTCTCTGGACCCTGGGCTCTAGAATTAGGAAGCCCTTTGCTGAGAACTGGATTCGTTGTGAGGTCAGTGTCAAGGAAGGGCCTCTGGAAGAAATGGCATGGGGCTTCAGGCAAGTCAGCTGGCCCAAGGGCCTTCTCCTGCCAGTGCATTCTCTGTGGCCCTCTGAGAGCTGCTCCTCCCCAGGTATTCAGCACCTACTCCAATGAGGACTATGACCGACGCAATGAGGATGTGGACCCCATGGCGGCCTCTGCGGAATACGAGCTGGAGAAGCGAGTGGAGAGGTTGGAGCTGTTTCCTGTGGAGTTGGAGAAGGGTGAGAGACCAGGCCAACCTAAGGCACACGCTGGGATCTTCTGTGGTGCTACCCTCTGTCCTGCCACCCCTGCCACGTGTTAGGCTGCTTAGCCCCAGCACCTGCTTGACTTTCTCGGCATCCCATGTCAGCACCAATAGTCACTGGTGTCTCCAATGTATTACTTGGTGTACATCTCCTAAGTACTGTGTAGGTGATCCTGGGCGCTGTTGGAGGCACGGAGACAGATAAAAGCAGGCTCCCGGCCAGACGGCTCCTCTAACTTCAGCCTTACGTGCCGTCATATGTGCCGGGAGGAAAGAGAGACCATGTTTGATAGAGCCTCACCAAGGAAGTACGCTCTAAAGTGAGCTCTTCAGAGCTTAGCTTTAAAGAGAAGCCCTGTGGAAAGTGGGGTTGAACAGAGAGGTACACTCAGCGTAGGATGAGCACGTGGCCGGGGTGGCATGGGCCATGGCGAGAGCATGGCCATTTCTGAGAGGGATTGGGAGCTGTGGTAGGGACGGGGAAAGCTATTCTAGAAAGTTCACAGTGTCCAGGCAGTGGTGGCACATGCCTCTGGGAGGCAGAGGCAGGCAGATGGATTTCTTGAGTTCTAGGTCAAACTGGTCCTACAGAGTGAGTTCCAGAGCAGCCAAGGCTATATAGAAAAACCCTGTCTTGGGGGTGGGTAGAGAAAGAAAAGCAAAAGAGGAAAGGGAAAAAAGAAAAGAAAGATCACTGTGGCATGGGTCCAGGGAGGGTCACAGTGAATGACGGTCTCCCATAGCAGGTCAGCAGTTGCTTAGTGAATGTGGATGCACCAGGCAGGAACAAGCCTGGTGGTCACTTGACTTAGCGGAGCCCGGAGCTAAGAGAGAGGAATCTGAATGCTCCCAGGCCTGGCATCTAGTGCCTGTCCTCAGGGAGTGTTCGTGGGGACAATCCTATGTATGAATGCTGGAAGTCCATGGGACAGGCAGTGCAGGTGCAGCTAGGTACTGGGTATCCATGTTTGGTCAGCGGAGTTCTGGGCTTAGAGGAGAATAATTGAAGAGACCAAAAGGCTCAGGGCTAAGTCCTGGCTCAGTCCCCATCCCAGCCACACAGTCTTATCTGTATGCACAAAGGCCTGCCACACCCCAGCTACCCTCACACACCCTGCTGCCTGTCAGCTCGTTGGATAGGGCATAGGGCAGGAAGTAACCCATGAGTTAGCAAAAGGGAGGTGGGTCTAACCATAGTTCTTTTCCATCGTGAGATGTCTCCTATGCCTGGGGACTGCTTATACAAAGGAGTGGGTATAGTGTAAAGAGTCCCTGCCAGCCATGGCTTCTCCCCTTCTGTGTCACAGACTCTGAGGGCCTGGGCATCAGCATCATTGGCATGGGAGCCGGAGCCGACATGGGCCTGGAGAAGCTGGGCATCTTCGTCAAGACTGTGACTGAGGGTGGTGCAGCCCATCGGGATGGCAGGTACTACCCTCCTTCCATTCCCTTCCCCCTCTTTCCAATTCCTTCCCAAGTCTGTTTTAGAAGTCATCATCTGGGGTCGGAGGGCAGCAGCCTCTGGGAGGCCTGTGTGTGATTTTGTGTGTGTGTGTGTGTGTGTGTGTGTGTGTGTGTGTGTGTGTGTATGTGTGTGTCTTTGGATGTTCACAGAGCACCGCTGTGCAGGTGCTGTGCCAGGCTTTGGGGTGACAGCCGGGAACAGATGGAAGCCCTCCCCAGGGCCCCACACGTTCTGTGGGGGAGGGGTGTGAAGCTCAGCTGTGCCTAGCACACCTAGCACGGTGTGTACTGGCTTAGGGTGTGTGTTGGCCCTAGTAGGAAGAACATGGACTGCGTGTCTGGAATAAGGCTTTTTCCACATTTCTTTCCCTTAACAAATACGAGGGCCTGACTCTCGCTGGGTTGGTGCCAGGCCCTGGCAGTCAGTGTAGGGGGCCTGACCCTCGGAAAACAAGCAGTGGAGTAAAGTAGGCAGATACCAGACAGAACAAACAAACTGGATGAATGGGGAGGAATATATGTAGGCCCAAAGTAGGAGGGCCTAGCCAGGAGTGGTGATGCACGGCTTTAATACCAGCACTTCGGAAGCAGAGGCAGGCGAATTTCTGTGAATTCGAGACCAGCCTGGTCTACAAAGAGAGTTCCAGGACAGCCAGGGCTGTTACACAGAGAAACCCTATCTCAAAAAACAAACAAACAGACAAACCAAAACAAAGAAACAAGGAAGCAGGAGGTCCTGGCCTCTCTAGGGTGGGCTTCTTGGAGGAAGTGATACTGAAAAGAGCTAAAGACCAGGCAGGAACTAGCAAGGCCAAATGTATATAAAAGGTTCCTTGTAGCCAAGTGTAGTGGCTTAAACCTTTAATCCCAGCATTGGGGAGGCAGAGGTAGGCAGATCTCTGAGCTTGAGGACAGCGTGGTCTACATAATGAATGCCCAGATAGCCAGGACTACATAATGAGATCCTGTTTTGGAAAAAACAAAACAAAACAAAATAAATGGATAAATAAAGATAAAAGGTTCCTTGTGAACACAGGAATGGAATGCTAGCACTTCAACTGAGCCCTATGTCCCCAGCCTGAATGGAAGGGGTTCCAAGTAGAAACCACTGGGGCAGGAGTGTAGATAGCCAGGGATCCAGGAACAGATAGGAACAGATAGTTGCAGCCGTGTTCTGGAGCCGAGGTTGCATAGGTGTGCACCTGTGTGGAACATCTCTGGCCAGAGGCCTGGGGTTCCGTAAGTCAGAAGGCTCTCGAAGGGCACCAGAGCTCTGGCACCCAGGCTCCTCCTCTCTGCCAGATTTTCTGTTGTGTGTGTTGCTAGGGAGGAAGTAGGAACTGCTGTAAGGCTTTCCCTCAGGAAAGCTGTGAAGGTTTGACACCCACACCCCATCCACATGACAGGGGTGAGTGGTGAGGGCTGGGTTACTATAGGCTCATGTTAGAGGCATAGGTGCCCAGTTCAGAGGGCTTTTGCCTGCAGTGGCGTAGGTGGCATGAAAGCAGTGGGAACAGAAAGGATGGCACCCTTCCTGGCACTTCTCTCCCTCTCCAGAGCTTGGCCACTGTCGCCTGTTTGCTAGAAAAGCAGGTATGTGAGCATCATGGGCTAGCGCCCACATGAGAATGTGGCCCGTAAGGGAGAAAAATGTCTCGGGCATTCTCTCTGTTTCCACTTGAAGCCCTGAGAAGCTCAAAACCTCCCAGGAGGTGGAAGTTGAGGGAGAAGGTACCAAAAAGTTCCCCCACCTCCCCTCCCCTCACAGACTAGGCTACCACCCCATCTTCCGCTCCTGTGGAAGGGGTCCAGGATGCTCCCACAGCTAGATTGTGCTGGGGTGTGCAACTCTGCGGATGTGGATTGGTGTGTGAGCAGGAGAGGAACATGCTTGGGTCCAAGGTGTTTTGGGGGTGGGGGACACTGGGGTGGTGGCATACATCATGGGTAAAAATGAGCTCTGAGCCTGTCGCATCACCCTGTGGAGTAGGACTGCAGACAAGAGTATGGTTGTTACAGGAAGTATACCTGCCACCTTTCCTGGTCGTGGATGACTGCATCTGTGTTGTTCTCACTTACCTTTTTCTGGGAACCTTGTGTGAGCCTTGAGTCTCCACTGGGAAGAGCCCACCTTTTAACCCAGCTCCTGCTCCTCTCATGGCCCCATAACCAAATGTCCCTTTCTTTCCCTAGGATCCAAGTGAACGATCTCCTGGTAGAGGTGGACGGGACGAGCCTGGTGGGAGTGACCCAGAGCTTTGCAGCCTCTGTGCTTAGGAACACCAAAGGCAGAGTGCGGTGAGAGTCAGACAGCTAGTCCTCTAGGCACCAGGTCCCCACCCGGGGACCTGTGCCTGCGCCCCTGCCAGGCCTGCCTTCCCATCCCCGGATCCCTGGCTGTGCCGTTCACCACTAGGACTCAGGTTTCCGGGCTCGTGTCCTCCATGTTCTCCTCTTGGTTTATTCTCCTTCCCTGCTTCTGTCTCTAGCTCACCTCCTGAAAACCAAACCAGCTTCTCCCACCTAGAGCTTCATCTCAGGCCCACCCCATGTCCTGTTGGCAAGGCTGCTCCACTGAGTGGAGTTGAAGTCTGTGTACACCTCTGGCAGCTCACCTTGGGGACCGCTCCCTGCCCCACTTGTAGAGGGGCACTGCCCCCAGGAAAGGGTGTTGGAGGGAAACAGGATGTGGGTGGCTGGGGGAGGAGGAGCTGATGCCTGGAAGTCCCACTGTTTCCTCCCCATGCTAATCTGCAGTTGCCATCATCCTGCCCCTTCCTGACCAGGGGCTTGGAGCGCACCCAAGACACACCTCTGCGGTCTATTCCCCATCCCCTAAGATGGGTCATTTTAGCCGCTCCTGTGCTTTTGGTTTGGTTTTGTGGTGGCTGTTTTCTCTTTGGTGGGAACAGCTCCTATGCTGAGAGCCCCTGAGCTCATGTTCCCTGTAGCCCAGCCCAAAGTTTGGTTGGCGTCCCATTCCCACAGCTGGTCAGAGAGGCTAGCAGGTCTTCCTGCTTCTGGTAGGCAGCCATGTGAAAGCCCCAGCTCCCCTATTCGTTATTAATTCTACAGCTTCTGGACTCAGGCTCTCAGTTCACCTCCCCTGGGAGGGCCTAGGTTTGGAGGGAGGGCCCCACACAAGGAGGGCAGTGGCATTCCCAGCTGTAGACAGGCTGGGATGACGCCAGAATGACAGATGACTCTGGTGCCCCTGCAGGTTCATGATTGGCCGGGAGCGGCCTGGAGAACAGAGTGAAGTGGCCCAGCTAATTCAGCAGACCTTGGAGCAGGAGAGGTGGCAGCGGGAGATGATGGAGCAGAGATACGCCCAGTATGGAGAAGACGATGAGGAGGTAGGACCATGACTGCCCTCTGGTGGTTAGATGAAGCAGAGCAGCCATTTGCCTCAACTACTTTTTCTAGGCTTGATTAAAACAAAAAAGCAAAACAAAACAACAACAAAAACCCTATGTTCCAGGGGAGTTTATGGTTGGAGAGAGAAGCAGCCCCTCCCTTCAGAGAACCCCTGCTCAAATGGAAGAGTCCCACTCTTCTGTCTCCCTGTAACTAGAAGGAAAACACAGTCTTCTCTGAGTCCTTACTCTGGGGGCAGGGTAGAGCCCCATAATCTAGGGAACCTGATTAGGTGAGAGGTCTTGTCCTCAAGGAAGCCATGTTATGGAGTTTCTGCAGGCTGACAGTGTCCCTATTCTAGCGATGGAGACTCCCTCATGAGCATACTGTTGCTGGTCTCCAGCCTGGCAGCGGGGTTGCTGAGGGAAGTGGAGTATATGGATCCACGTTGCCTGTATCCTTCCACAGACAGGAGAGTATGCCACCGATGAAGATGAAGAACTGAGCCCGACATTTCCAGGGGGTGAAATGGCCATCGAGGTGTTTGAACTAGCAGAGAATGAGGATGCACTGTCCCCTGTGGAGATGGAGCCTGAAAAGCTGGTGCACAAGTTCAAGGAGGTTGGAAGAGGGGCCCTGGGGCTGTGGGTGAAGGCAGATAGGTAGCTGACCCTAGGAGCTGAGTGCCACCTTATGTCTGCAGCTCCAGATCAAGCATGCTGTCACTGAAGCGGAAATCCAGCAGCTGAAGCGGAAGGTGAGGGTGTGTGTGCACGTGTGCATGTGAGTGCATGCTGAAGAGCCGGGCTGAGGGCTGGGGGAAGGCGCTCTGCCTGCACACAGGCACTCCCCCTTATATACAGCGGTTCACCATGGGCCACTGTGAGGCCAGGGATGTCAGGATTAAGAGCCCAAGAGCTCTGGCCCATCTGTTCCCCTATTCATTCACTGGGTCTCTTTCCCCTCGTATATAAGATGTGATATAAAAGCACTGTCAACAGCATAGAGCTGTATAAATGAGGACCCAATGAGAGGATACATGGATACCCTGCAGCCAATACAGGAAGTCTGCAGCCTGCTTCAGGGTCCGTGCTCAGTCAAAAGTCAGTATCAGCAATTCCATGTTGACGAGCCAAGCCTTAATCTTGATGTCTGTGTTTTCTCCTCAACACACATCCAACCTTCACGGGCACTGAGATAAGATAGAGGTTTTTTGACCCCCTCAAGCACACAGTGGTGCTCATAGTGACACACGCCATCCTGAATCCACAGTCCGATTCACTCAGACACCTACACACTCCGTCCGCGCAGATATGATTTCCAGACACCCATGATTGATTCTGCCAGAAGCACTGGCCTGATTAGGTCACAGAAGCACACAGACATGACCACCAATGAGGCCGCCTGGCCTAGGAAGAGTGTCAGAGGACATGCACATTTTCACCTGGGCTAGCAGCACCCATGCTAGTACTAATGGCACCAGCTGGTAACACACATGGCTACTGTACATGCATGCCAGATGCTTACAAGCACATTGGGTACCCACACGCTCCCCAGGCATTGCAGACACACAGATTTCTATATATTGAAGGAGTCCCAACTCCCACGGGGTTTCCGGGATAGTAGGAGAAACCGATCTCCAGGGACCATGAAGATGCACTACACCAGGAGTACGCGTGTCTTTTTCTACGTAGATGAGAGAGGGCAGGGGATGGGTGTCTGGGACATCAGGAGTGTCTGGGTGGGAGCTTGCAGGCTGAGTTTGAAAGGAGGCCCGGCAGGGTATGGTAGCTGGTCCTTCTGAGAGGTGAAGAGACAGCTGGATGGTAGGAAAGCTAAAAAGGCAGTGTGTAGACCTCACCCTTCATGAACTGTGTATAGGCGTGGAGCTGTGGACCCTAGGTGGAAGTTCACCACCTAGGAAGTGGGGGCAGGTGTGAGAAGGGGCTTTGGGGGTAAGGAAGACTTGGATATGGACAAGCTGGTTAGAGACCCTGGCAAGCGGCTGTCAGACTGAGTCAGAGTACAGGCCAGGTGTGGGAAGGAAGGGCAAGGGAGACTGCATTTTTCGGGAGTATTTTGAGGGCATGAAGCAGATGGCAGGTCACAGGTGGTTTCAGGTTCAGAAAGCAGAGGTATTCAACTGACAGACATCTAAGGTAACTTCTAGATGGCTTACGTCACTTCGGGCACAGTTCGCGAGCAAAGGCAGAATTGATCCTCATCCTTGTGTGTCTTATGAGACTGCATATTACTAACTGTTGTTACTACCTGAAGAGTTAGTGAGCCTCTAGATCAGGAAGCACCCCATCCAGTCGTAGGGCAGAGAGTACTGCCCAACTCAAGTCCCAGCAGGCTTCCCTGGGAAAGTGATACACAACAGGTATACAAGGGAAGGTAGATGGGGCGTTCCTAGCAGAAGGAACAGCATCTGCCAAGGCCCTGAGGCATGTGTGAGGGCCTGCAGGAAGGCCTGAGGTATCTAGGCTTTAGAAAGCACGAGGTGTTTGCAACAAGGAAGACAGAGGGACAACCAGGACCTGGAAACTGAGTGTTGGGACACCGTGTGACAGCAGCACCTTCCACCAGGCAAGCAAGTGGAGAGAGCAGGCTTCAGACCCGGGAAGAGTGCCATTTGGGGCATGGTGCCTCTGAAGGGCTGGGAGGTAGGGCTGGATGAGGTGTGGGATCTGGCAGGGGCTCAGGATT
Source organism: Rattus norvegicus (assembly GCF_021556685.1). Lineage (NCBI taxonomy): Eukaryota > Metazoa > Chordata > Mammalia > Rodentia > Muridae > Rattus > Rattus norvegicus. The sequence continues at coordinate 86,191,432 of NC_141543.1, forward strand.
AGGGCCTCTGTGCAGAGGTGCTGTGGGAGGTGGTGCTGTGCCTTGAGGAATGATAGAGAGAAAAATGCAGACTGATACAGTCCCCTGGGAGCAGGAAAGGAGCTGGATTGTTTAAGAATCTCCAGGGATGGGTTGGGGATTTAGCTCAGTGGTATAGCAAGCGCAAGGCCCTGGGTTCGGTCCCCAGCTCCGGAGGGGGGAAAAAAAAATCTCCAGGGATAGGGACTGGTCAGCAAACCAGGGCTGCAGAGAGCTCAGAGCTGGTGAGCGATTGTCTTTCCATATCTACCATCTCAATAGCCCTGAGGCATGTCGTTCCTGTCTTCTGGATAAGGCAGAAGTTGCTAATCAGTGACTCAAGGGTGCCTGCTGCCGCCCTAGCAGAGCTCTAAGGTCAGCCTCAGAGTTAGTAGTTGGGGGCCGGTAGGCTCCACAGGTATGGAGTCCTTAGAGGCTGTTGCCTCAGGGGCTCACTCCGGTCACCTCCAACCCTGGGCTGCTCTTTCGTCACAGTTGCAGAGTCTGGAGCAGGAGAAAGGGCGCTGGCGGGTGGAGAAGGCCCAGCTGGAGCAGAGTGTGGAGGAGAATAAGGAGCGGATGGAGAAGCTAGAAGGCTACTGGGGTGAGGCCCAGAGCCTGTGCCAGGCTGTGGATGAGCACCTGCGGGAGACTCAGGCCCAGTATCAGGCCCTGGAGCGAAAGTACAGCAAGGCCAAGCGTCTCATCAAGGACTACCAGCAAAAGTATGTGTCAGAGCTTGGGGTCTGGGGCCAGACAGGCAGAGAGGCCTTTAGTGGTAGTCCCCACCCCAGCCTTCCTCCAGCTGAGTAGAGAGAGACAGTGAACAGAGAAGTTAGAGGGCACCACGATGGGATATCAGACCCTGGCCCTAGAGGCCTTGGGACAACCTACTTCTCCCTGGACCAAAGCCACACGGTACACCCTTAACCCACCATCTGTCCCTCGCCTGTCTCCAGGGAGATCGAGTTCCTGAAAAAAGAGACCGCCCAGCGTCGGGTACTGGAAGAGTCGGAGCTAGCCAGGAAGGAGGAAATGGACAAACTTCTGGATAAGGTAGAGCCCTGGGTGGCCTACAGAGGGAGCAGCATGGAAGGTGGAATCCAGTACTCACTCAGTCAGTGTTTGGAAAGGCTTGTGGTGCTGGCTGGCAGCTCAGGGTCATAGCCTAGGGTGGGGGAGGGTGAAGTTGCAGGATCTGTGCTCAGTGGTCAGGCCTGATACCTCCTCTCTTTGTTCTCCAGATCTCAGAACTGGAAGGAAACCTGCAAACACTGAGGAATTCCAATTCTACTTAACAGGAATCCTTGACTGGTCAATGATAACCCCTCCATTATCCTTACCCCCTGTCCTCAATCCTCACCCCACCCCTACCAGCCTGGGGACAGGTGCCCCGACTTCCCCTACTCCTCCACCCCATCTCCCCCAGCTTCAGGGACCAGAGGGCCCATATTACAGGCCCCTTTAGGGTGGCCAGGGCAGACAATGCTGGCTGGAAGAGTGGCCTCCTTGCCCTGTGGGGCTGAGGCACAGAGGCCGAGAGAAGCTAAGAGCTGGCCTGGGTGGTGGATGGACACAAGGACCTGCAGACCAAACTGCCAGACTTTATAACCTCCAGCCTGTGTCTCTGGACCGGAGTGGAGCTGGGGCTCTCCCAGCATCTCACCACTTGGAGGCTGCTCCCTGCCCACAGGGTCCGTATGGCCCCTGGGCCTCTTGACTTGAGATTCTTGGCCCCTTCCTCTTCCCCATCATTGTGCTGTCTGTTGCATTCTGGCCTCCAACTTGGAGGGATTGCCTCAACATCTCCCACCCCTGCTCCCCATCCCAGGAGGGATAGAGCCCACCCTTGAGCCGGAGGCTGGGCCTGGTCCTGCACTGATATCTCTCCTATCCTTCAGGGGGGAAGGAGAATGTGACTAGGGGAAAGGGTAGTCCAGGACACCTGGAATCCAGCCCCCCTTCCTAGGAAGGGCAGCAGCCCTCAACTTCTCCGTGTGCCTCCCCTCTCCCAGGTGCCAAACAGCCATAGGCCTCCTCCTGGAACTGCCCTGAGGCCACTCTGGGGTTGGGGGTTTCCTTGGTCTAGCCTAGGAATGCCAGGAGGGAGGGAGGTCAGCTTAGGTGGTGTGCCTGCAGAGCTCTCACTGGAGAGCTAGGCCCTACCCAGGGCCACACCCGGAAGCCTTGTATTAACATCAAAGAGACTCAGCCTCCCCTCCTCCACTCCCCCACTGTTTTCCAATGTTTTCACTGGAGGGCAAAATTTTACTACTCATCTTTTTGGAGACCAGGGCTGCTTACTGTCAGCCTGCTTTCTAAGTGAAATTGACTCCATTTCCCCACGTTAACCCCAAATTGGGGCTTGGACCAAGGGAGGTGAGAACCCCTCAGGTACCCTCCCCTTTCAGAATCCATCTCTTGCCACTTCCACATACCACCCCGGCCCTAAGCCTAACTTTGTTTTATTTTTTTTTTCTTCTTTTTAAAACAACCCAGTTCTATCCTTTTCGGTTTCTCCTAGTCCCCTGTAAATAGACCATACCATCAATCAGTATTTCTTGCCCCTCTCTTCCTCCCCTCGACGTGCCCCTACTCCCCCGAAAGAGCTGGCTGTCACAGTGCCCGGCCCCTGCACTTCACCCAGGCAGATGGAGGGGGCGGAGCCGGGTGGGCGGGCCCTCGGTGTACTTCCGGTTTTGACCGGCAGCGCTCCTGCCCCGCCCTTGGAGGACCCCGTCTCTGTATATAATATATATATGTATGTATTGTTCCTGGTTTTGTACGGACCATGCCCTCTGTCAGGTCGTCCCCATAAAAGCAGCCCCCAGAGCCTCGCCGCCTGGTTTCTTGATGCGCTCTAGTCGGGAGGGGAAGGGATGCCAGAAGGTCCTCTCCTTTTCCTAATAGTGCACAGGATCTAGAGAGGACCTTAATACTAGTTAAGTTCTCCAACCCCAGCAAACTCACTGGTCACCATTCCCCAGTTTTCTTGAGCTCTCTAGACGGTGTCTTAGGTCTGTTATTCACGAGGTCTCTAAGCCAGAAGATGGGCTGAATACAAGGAGAGAACCGAACCTCCCCCTGAGAACCGAGTAATCTGCAAGACCCCAGAGGTCTCCTATGAAGTACCGGGAGGACCAAAGATTTCCTAGAAGATAACTTGTCAGAACATTGTCCTCAAGGTCAAAGAGAATGTCCTTTGTCCCTCCTGAGCTAGCTTGAGAAGCTTCATATAGTCCCGGCTGCCCCCTTTGCTAGTCCTCAGTTCCAGAGACAAGTTTTGGTGAGTCCCAAAAGCGAATTGTAATGAGACTTCTGCAGTATACAGCACAGCCTTTCCTTTTACAGATCCTGGGGGGCAAATATGTTCAGTAGCTTGGGGTGGGGTCAGGGGATGAGCTCATCTTCCCTTTTCCTCAGAAAAGGGACAAAAGTCCCACGCTCCAGGCTCTTTGGTCACTTAGGTTAGCCCCTGACAATGCCAGAGATGAGTGGTCTCTATAAGAATGTCACTAACAGCCCCTGGGGGAGCCACTCCCTAGCGGCTCGTTCCATTGCAGAACTGGTTCTGTCAAGCCAAATAATGACTTCCTGTTATCTACCCTCAAAACTGGTTCTGCACCCCAGGGCCAGTGTAGGGTCTGTCCAGCTCTGACACCTACTTTAGAGCCGTCAGAAAACTAGCAATGGTGGTGGCTTCTCAGTGCATTTCCTCTCATCAGATGGTCCTTGGGACACTGGGAGTATAGGGCATCCAGGTAGATCCAGGTGTGGCTGAGTCCTGTGATAACCACTTCCCAAAACATGAAGACTCAGGTCATCAAGCCTAGGTGAGAAGTCCCTGAACCACAAACCCAAGTCCCTGCTCAGGAATCCTTGCCAAGAAATGAAGCAGCTAGTTCTTCCTGGGTGGGGAGACAGATGTGGGGTTTCCAGTCCCTGTACCTTCCCTAGATGTTCTAAGGAACGGTCGAATGGTTACTTCGTGTGGAAGTATTGAGAGCGTTCTATGGCTCGCACCTTGTATATTCTCTTCTGGGAGTTCCTTAGCCCTGAGCTGTGACTTACCCATGAAATGGGTTCATTTGAGGGTCTGCCAAGTGGTTTGGGGAGATTGTGGTTTGTCATATTAATTCCATCGACCGAAGTAAATAATCATTTACTGAGCTGAGGGAGCTTGGTTAGAGATGCCGTAAGTCAAGCATTTGCTGCAGTGGAGGTAGCTTTTCCTCAATATCTCAGCACCTTAGGCCTGTTTAGGAAAGGGGTTCCATTCTAGCATTGAACACACACACACACACACACACACACACACACACACACACACACACACACCCTATAATGACCCTAGAGCAGCAGTTCTCAACCCGTGGACCGCAACCCCTTTCCCAGGGATCACTTAAGAACATCTGAAAACATATTTAGACTACGATTCATAACAGTAGCAAAATTATAGTTATGAAGTAGCAACAGAAATAATTTTATGGTTGGGGGAGTCACCACACCACAAGGTGTATTAAACTGTATTAAAAGGTTACAGTATTAGAAAGATTGGACACATTGCCCTAGAGAGTATCTGTCTGCTCAAGTGGTGGCTAGAATCATCATCTTCTCCATGTGGACCTACAGTCTAACCAGACTTTCAGCAGAATCTCAATGTATCCTGAGGCCCTCCAGCTCTGGGATGTTCTGAGCCCCGTTGATGCTGTCCCCACTCACAGTTCTTAGGAACTTTTGGCTCAACATGCTACTGCCCACGGGCCCTTGGCAGTGGCCCAGTCCCACAAGCCATTCGGAGTACTCCAACTATCCAGACTCTACTACTCCTGGGCTTTCTCCAAGGTCACCACTTTCTCCTAAACAAGTCGTTTTCTTTTTATGAGCGTGTGGTCTGGGCATCTAAGAGGACTCGAGAAGCCCCTAACTTAGAGATTTATGGGGAGGATGATCTTAAAGAATCTGAGAAGTGCCTGGGCATACTCCAAGATTGCTACATGGTACCTAGCTGATGATCACACCCACCACCACTGACCTGCCACCATCTCTGGCTCACCAGGTCCAAGTCTGAGCTCATCCACTCCACCTCCCACCCCTAGCACCAGAACTGCCAGGCCCCCAGCCAAGACCCGCAGCCAGTCTAGACCCCTCCTTCTCTCAATTCTTTGTCCAGCCGGCTCCAAATCCTGTCTATGTCTTCAATTCTGTAGCCAGAATAGCTTTCGGCCTGATCTTTAATCTTCATGCTTATGGCTGTCATCATTCAGCAATTCCTTGAAGCCAGCGCCCAGACTTCCGGCTACCCTCTGCAGGGATGCCCAACGAGTCTTCCTAAAATTTATGTTGGAACACCTCCCTCCTCGGTTAACCTTTTTATGGGGGGGAAGGAGGAAGTAGTAGAATGCACTGTCAACCCTACAACCTCAATTTTTTCTGCTGGTCCATCCACCCTGCAGTGCCCACGAGTAAGTCTCCCATAGCTTGGGCAACAGGAGTAGCCACACATCTCTAGGAATCCTCCTTGTGCCCTACTCCAGTGCCTCGGGTGCACGCCCCCTCCAGAACTTAATGTCTTTCCCGCTCCTGGACCCACAGCTCTCAGGCTTGGCAAGTCCCACTTGGCTTAATCCTGACTGCACTGGACCACGTCTGTTCTGTTCAACCGCGGTCCCCTTCTGCTTCAGCGCCCCAGGTTGGCCGCTCCGCAGATGCTTGTTGAATAAAAGAGAATCAGAAGCCCTCACAGACCCTGCAGAGGAGATGGAAAGCCCCGTGCGTCCTGAGGCGGGACCGCATCCCCGGTTGCTTCCCTGCCACTCGCGCGCAGACTCCCAAGCGCCGCGACTCCCGCGGTCCGAGAAGTAGCGGCAATTGGGATCCCCGGCCCGGCCGCGGGCACCCGCCGCCTCCTCCCCTCGGTCCTTGCTGCCTCCGCCCCTCCCGCCCTCCTCTTCCCTCCTTCCCTACCGCTCTTTGTCTCCGGGGCGCCCGGCCTCCCCACAAGCGCCCCCGCCCCCCATCGCCTTATCCCGGGCGACCCCCACGGACCTAGCCACTGCGACGCAGCACAAATCGGCCGGTGGCGCGAGGGTCCGAGACCCCCGAGGCTTGGCGGGGGCGGGGCAGGAGGTGGCTCTCAGTCTCTCAGGCGCTCTCTCTCTCTCTCTCTCTCTCTCTTTCACACACACACACACACACGTACACACACACACGCACACACACACACACACGCACACGCACGCACACACGGAGCATCCTCCCGTCAGGTTTCCCGGTCCAGCCCCGCCCGCACCTCCTGCTTCCCGCAGACCTTCTCCCTGCATCCCTACACACCTCGCCTCTCCATTCTTTCCGGCTCCGGGACTCTCCCCGCGGATCCCCCACAACACCCTGGGATGGAGCGACTCCAGCCAGCCCGGAGCCCCCCGCGACCGGGGTGAAAGTCCTCCCCTCTCCTGCCCGGCATTCGCCCCAACACCATGGGCCTGAGGGGTTCCTGACGGATGCTGGAGGTGAGGGGCCGGGTCCCCTAGGGTGGAAAGGGAAGCGTAGCCAGAGACTACTGGACTCAAGGTGGGACCCTCAGGAAGGCTAAATGGATCTAAGCCACAAGGGCCTTTCTTTCTCTGTCCCTAGGGAGACCTCACTGGACTGGGTTGCGGGGAGGGGACAGAAATAGGGTTTGTGTCCCTAATCCCTTTTCTCCCGCCTGAGGAAATTAATTTGAGAGAGAGAGAGAGAGAGAGAGAGAGAGAGAGAGAGAGAGAGAGAGAGAGAGAGAGAGGAAAAAGAAAGAATGAAGAAATAAAGAAGAAAAACTGGTGTGGGGGCAGGGGGAGAAGCCTTAACTCCTTCGTATCCGGCAGTTAGACCTGTGGGTTGAAGAAACTGTTCTACCCTCTGAGGGAGATTAGTGAGAAGGGACTCTGTCTGATAGGAGTAGGTGCCCTGTCCACCAACCCCATCTTCTAGGACGACGCTTGGACTAGCTGTCAAACTCCTGCGGACTGCTCCAAGCCTGGGGCTGGCTGAAGACTGAGGGCATGGGAGGGGCTCGGCTCCTTAGCTATACAACTGTCTCCCCAATGCCAGCCTGCATGTCAACCACTTCTTGGACTTATCAGCTGTGTGCGTCTCTGTCTCTGTCTTTGTCTCTGTCTCTGTCTCTCTTTCTCTGTGTCTCTGTCTCTGTCTCTGTCTCTCTTTCTCTGTGTCTCTGTCTATGTCTCTCTCTGTCTCTCTGTGTCTCTGACTCTCTCTCCCTCCTCCTTACTTGGGGTCCCCTCTCCCCTCTTGCTGTGGGGCAGACATTCTGTTCCTTTCTCTCACCCCATGGTGGAGTGGCAGGGCTACCCAGCTGCTTTCCCTGAGCCTCCTGGATCTATTCTTTCTTGATCTCAGCTCCCTGTGGACACTGCCAATCTCTACCTCTGAATCTGCTAGTTCTCCTTCTGTTTCATCCCCAGGTTGTATACCTTTTTTTTTGTTTTGTTTTTTGTTTTTTGTTTTTTTTTTCTCCTTCCCTTGGGCACCAGGTAGCTTGGAACTCACCTGCCTTTTCTTTTCCCAGAGAAAGGTCAGAGGTCACTAGTGGTCCTCCAGGAATTGGTAGCTGTTGGGGAAGGGAGTGGTCTGGTGACAAGGGAGCCCAAAGGTTGTCCGAGGGAACAGGTTCATTTGCCTCCTTGTGTAGTAAGTGTGTGAGCAGAAGTGGGAAGAGGGGTACAGGTGGGTATCTGATTTCCCAAGGCTGCGTTTTAGGGAGGAGAGAGTTGGGTGACAGAGGCAGGCGACCTGGACATTATGCATCCATGGAGTTTTACATGGGATAGTGCAGGAAGCCCCCCCCCCCCAACACACACACACAGTTCTGGGAGCTGGCTGTTAAAGACAGAGATGAAGAAAGCAGTTTGTGATGAATCAGGATGAGCTGAGAATCTGAGCTGGAGGCCCTAGTCTACCCAAGGGGGCTAAAATAGACCTTAGTGCACAACAGGCCTTCACCCCTGGATTGGGACCATCAGGAAAGAACGTGGGCTGGCCTGCTCTGTTTTAGAGAGGAGGTGTCACCACGGTGGTCTGCAGAGAGCAGCCATTCTGGGAGGAGAAGCAGCTACTATCCTGAGTCTCCAGGCTGAAGGGAGGGCACATGGCTCGCTCATCAGCCACAGGAAAGCAGTAAAGTCCGAAAAGGTCTCCATTTCTCGGGAGAGATAGCTTTAGACAAACAGGGGTGGCAACCTAGGATGGAGAACTGGAGAAGGGACAGCTGGATCCCAACCAGAGAAAGCTTTGCAACCCAATGATGAGATATAGTTCCTGTTGAGGACCAACCTACCTTCGTCTGGCCTCTCAGGTCTGGAGAGAATATTCTAGATATTCAGGGGACTCTTAGTCCCCAGAGTTCAAGAACAGCAAAGGGGTCCCTTGATGAGATATCCTTGACCTCTCCCATATGGCATTGTTTGGCTCCGCTCCAAGCATCCCTCTAGCCTAGTGGAGGTGGTTTTAATGCTCGCCTTAATCCTAGCTAGTGCAGACCAGTTCTCCCTCCCTTTACCCCAACCCTCTCCTGAGAGTACCCTTTCCTCATGAGCAGGGCCAGAACTGCAGATCATGCCCCCAGGATAGAGCTGAGAAACAGGAGTCAGGGGTCAACATCTACCTCTTAGTGCTTGCATATTAATGTTCACACCTGTAAAGTGGGGATACCGAGATGATGCCAGGCCTAGCAGCTCACAGAAAATGTCTGTGCAACGACAGGAGATCTAGAGAGCATGTGGTCTGGTCCAGTGCCCTGCCCTTCTCCTAGGCACCAGGGTATTAGAAGTAACCAGAGATTATGTCTCAGCTGTTCAGTGTCTCCCTACCGTGAGCCATCCCTCTCTTCTTATCCTTCTATGCCTGTTAGGAAGCCTGCCCGTGGTGTGCTGTTTCTGATGCATTTCCCCTGCTTCCCTTCCTTACCTGCCCACTCTTCTTGCTTCCAACCACAAACCAAATATCAAAACCTGAACAGTACAACTCCGTCTGTCCACACTCCTTCCCAGAACGTTCTGAATGCTTTAGAGATTGTTCTGCTGTGTCCTGATCCATCTGCAAGTCAAGAACGATGGGGACTGTGGTTCTGTCTGAAACACTGAGTGGCCCTGCTGGTGGGGCTGGCTTCCTGAATAGTTCAAAACAGCAGGTGGCGAGGGTCCTGGTGACAGGCGACAGAGGAAGAACTGATAGATACAAAGATGGGTAGAGGCGCAGGCATAGTAGATGCTGGGAGGATAGGATACACAGTGGGAGGGATGGAGAGAGGAAGGGAGAGAGAGAGAGTAGGCAAGCAGATAGATAAAAACATGGGTAGGTAAATGGATGGAAGAACCTGGGTTTTAAATCTGGATTTGCTATTAACTGCCTCGAGATCTTGGGCCAGCCACTCCCTCTTCTGTTTTGGTATAAAACGAGAGATCTGGGTTTAATCATTTCTATGACTTCTAGATTTGATGTTGGACAGTTGATGGTGATGGAGGCTTTTAGGGGATGCCTGTGATTGGAGGGCCTTATGCAATGCAGGGACTGCTCCCAGTTCACAGAAGCTGGCTATGTCCTGATTGGCTTTGCTGTGGCTTTCCTGATTATGTATGTCTCCTGCCTCAGCCCCCACAGGCTTCTCTTCCAAGGGCCAGAGGAAGAGTGCTAAGGAAAGGAAAACAATGGATGGGCGGGAAGTTAAAAGCTATTGACTCATTTCTGCCACAGTCAACTAGAGCCATTAATCCACGATATCTCTCTCTCTCTCTCTCTCTCTCTCTCTCTCTCTCTCTCCCTCCCTCTCTCTCTCTCTCCTTTTTTTTTTTTTTGTCCTTCCCAGCTCTCTTGAGTCATGGCTTCCTCAAAGCTTCGAGAACCTGTGGATGAAGTTTTTGGTAAGTTCTGTGTGACTCTGTGTCTAGCAATAGACTTAGCCGTGGAGCCCTTCCTTCAAGTCTAGTGGCCATTGCGTGGGGGAAGGGCAGACAGGGCGCTTAGGGTTCTTCAGTACATGGTGAGCGAGTGACCTCACATGTAGTGTGTCATTTAATTTTCAAAATAACGTTGGGCGTACAGACAAGGGGTGTAAAGGGGCACATGCTGCTGTGACCTGCTTTAAAGATCCCGTGGAGCCCAGTGAGGTGGCGCAGCCATTAAAGGTGTTAGCTGTGCAACCCAAATTCAGTTCTGCTCATATGAAGGTGAAAGGAGAGACTCAACTCCACAGAGTTATCCTCCGACCTCCACATGTGCGCTCTGGCATGCACACCCATATCATACTTCATGCTCATACCCGCGCACGCACACACTAGTTATAATAATATATTTTTTGAATAGCATGAAAGCTTGAGTTCCATCCCAAATACCCACTTAGAAACTGGGCATCCGCTGTGTATGTGGTGGCACATGCCCTTAATTCCCGTACTTGAGGAGCAGAGGCAAACTCTGGGTTCAAGGCCAGTCTGATCTACATAGAGAGTTCTGGGACAGCCTACATAGAAAAATCCTGTCCAAAAATAAAAAAAAAAAAGGCTGAGCAGTGCACACTTGGAACCCTAGTGCTGGAGAACGGAAGGGGTTCCCCGGGGCTTTATGGACGGCCAGTGTAGCCATATCAGTTACCTCTAGGTTCAGTGAGAGACCCCATCTCAAAAACCCAGGTGGAGAGGGATCAAGGCCACCAACCTCTGACTTCTATGCATACACTTATACATATATATGAATAAATATGAATGAATGAATGAATGAATGAATAATTAGTGGTAGAATTGGGAACCCTAGAATACCTGGCTCCCAGTCCCTAGTCACTGCACTAAACCTCTGTATACTCCAGTTCAGACACCATACATTTTCTCCAAGTCACATATATACAGTCAGTGCCTCATCCTACACACACACACACACACACACACAAACACACACACACACACAGAGAGAGAGAGAGAGAGAGAGAGAGAGAGAGAGAGAGACCTCCATGCCCTCAGCATTCTCTGTTGTCTGTGTACACACTGCCATTTTGAGAGATCACCCCACCAGGGCAGAGCTGTCTGCAGGCTGTGTGGCTGTGATGTGGAAAAGCTGTCCCTGCTACCCCAGCTTGATTTGAGTAGATGATTCCTGGGTACAATTCCAAGGGGCTCCTACCCATGGGATGCCACAAGGCTCCGGCTTCTCCTGCTTCCTCCCATCTCTGCCTTTCCCTCTTCCCTCCTGCCATCACCACTGGTCCTAGTCCCTGCCAGTATTGTTACCTCAGTCTCTTTGGGAACACTGTTCCCCACCACAGCCTCTACACAGCCCCCACCACCACTTCCTTATCTCTGAGGCTGGCTCTTCACGGTTCCAGCCTAACCTTGGCAGGTCCACAGAGGTGAGCTTGCCTTGGTGGGAGGGGGGCTTTTCTTTCTCCTCTGTCCCAGGCTCCTCGATGATCCTTGCTTGTTTTTCTCCTGTCTGCTGAGGTAGCTGGGCGCTGCCTGGAGTGCTTCCTCATACGAAGACAATAAAATATTCATCTCTCCCACTGCCCAGAACCCAAAGGGGGAGGCAAGGAAGAAAACAGATGGAAAAAGGGTTTGAGGGGCCCTGGTGAGACCTGCCCTACCTTGCCTTGTACCCCCAAGCCCTCAGGAGAGCCTTAGCACTCTACACTGTGGCTGATACCCATTTTGCTATGTGACCCAATGACCCATTACCCAGGTGCACATGGCTGGATACTAGCTGAGTGTTTGGAGCAGAGAGGAGGTCAGAACACTGACCCAGGGGCCAGGGGACCGGGATACCACGTTGACTTCCTCCACACAGCTGATCAAACCTCTCTTGTCTGAGTTTAGTTTCTCCACCCAGTAAATGACAGCTTAGAGTCATTCTTGCCTCCTTCTCTGTTCAGAAAGGTCAGAGCTGATCTGTCTGCTGCCTCCAAACAAGTCAGACTGCCTGTCTTTGACCCTAGCTAGCTCTTGCCAGCTCTATGCTCTTGGGCAAATTAAGGCTGCCCTGGGGATCCCAAGTCCCATCCTCCTAGATTGTAGGAGGTTTCAATGACCGGTAATTGTGAGGCACTTAGAGCAGTGTGAGCTATTACTGGCTCCTGGCTGCTTTCAGGGGCACCGGGAAGTTCTTCAGAACGAAAGGGAGTCACATCTGGATCCAAAAGAGCAATCTTGACAGTAGCTGTTGCCTCCCAGCCCCTCACCACACCCTGGACAGTTGCCATGGTCTCTGAGCCTGCTTCCTTCTTCAATCAGGCTTTTCTTTAACACCTCACACCCAGAGCTGTACCATACCCTCTCCTTAGAAAACCTTCTTCTGGCTTTGTTTACAAGCCCAGCTTGTGTGGCGGCCAGCCAGGCCACAGCCCGCCTACCAGATCAGAGGCAGTAGCCCTGGCGGATGTTGTCGGATGTTGTCTCCTCATCCGTTCAGGATAGTTCCTCATGTGCTCGTTTCCTTTTTCTCTCTGTTGTTGGGTCTCATTTGCTTTTTGAAACAGGGCTTCTCTCTGTAGCCCTGGCTTTCCTGAAACTCACTCCACAGACCAGGCTGGCCTCGAACTTAGGGATCTGCCTGCCTCTGCTTCCTGGGTACTGGTATTAAAGGCGTGTGGGCCACCATCAGGCCCTTTTTCTTCCCTTAAAAGAGTATTCACTAGGCACCTGTCATGCACTAGTCACAGACAGAAAACTCTGTCCTTACGGAGTCAACAGTTAAATAGATGCAAAAAGCGTAAACGAGGAAGACATTCAGGATGCCAGAGAGTGGCACACGATACAGGAAGCAACAGGAATGGTCCTTTGGAGTTTATGCAGGGGTGTCATGTGTGCAAAGGCTTTGAGGTGCAGGCTGGATCCCCATGAGGATGGAAGTGAGGCACAGACTGAACTTAGAAGGCCACTCGGGGACTCTGGCTCTGATTCTGCATGAGAGGGTTCTGAGCATGGGACTGACAGAGCTGACACATTGAATCAGGATCACACTGGCTGCTGTGTTAAAAATCCGATAAGTGGGAAAGAGGAGAGGAGGCAGGAGATGGCAGACATCTAGACCTCTCTTCTTCCCTCCCCCTCCCCTGCTCCTCTCTGTATGTGCACGCGTATTCATGTGTGTGCGCATTCGTAAACAGTACTTCCCTGACAAAACTTAAGAGCATAGGCTGTAGAGAGGGCAGTTTCGAGTAGGCAATGCTCTTGTACAGGACCCAATTTCAGTTCCTAGTGCCCACCATCCGGCAACTCACGACAGCCTGTAACTCCACCTGCTGGGGGTCCGACACCCTCTTCTGAACTGTGAGGAGGCTATCTGCATTCTAATGTATATGCGGCCCTCCACCATGTACACATGGCATAATTATTATTATTATTATTAACAACAACAACAATAACAACACCCTCAGACATCCTCAGAAGTAGAGAGAAAAAGCACAATGCACCTTATGACCTGCTCATGGAACAGGATTTAGGAGGGCTGAGGGGAGAAGGGTAGCTGAGAGCTAACCAACCTGAGTTACTTGGGTAGATAGACCATTAGACTAGTGGACAAGATGTCTGATTAAAGCAAGCCTATGAGGGAAGGAGGGAGGGAGGAAAGGAGAGAGAGAGAGACAAAGAGAGGGAGAGAGAGGGAGAGAGGGGGAGGGGGAAAGGGAAAGGAGGGGAGAAGGAGAGGGGAGGGAGGGAGAGAGAGAGGGAGAGGGAAAGGGAAAGAGAGAGAGAGAGAAATTTGTAGCCCTGGCTGTCCTGGAACTTGCTTGCCCTGGCATGTGATTTGACCCACATGCACCACCATGCAGGGCTCTGATGGGTGGTGTTTGGCTGAAGCACAAGGGGGCTCTGGTTTGTGGGTTTCCTGGCGGATGCTTCTGTGCTTAGACTTGACATTTAGTGGGTGAGTCTGGGCTCGGAATAGGCAAAGTGGCCATTGAGTAGGGGTGCCTTTGGGATGTCTGCAGATGAGAGAGGAGCAGGCAAGACAGAAGGTGTGAAGGATGCAGTGGGGTCCCAGAGACATTCAGAGAGGATTGAATGTCTCCATCCAGATGCTGTAATGCTCCTCCCCAGATGCTGTGGCTCTCACTCCTAGCCCAGGTAGCTCTGAGGAGGATAGTGAGGTGTGTGGCATTGGGTACATGTCAGATGCCTTTTCTTTTTTTCTTTTTTTCTTTTTTTTTTTTTTTCGGAGCTGGGGACCGAACCCAGGGCCTTGCGCTTGCTAGGCAAGTGCTCTACCGCTGAGCTAAACCCCCAACCCATCAGATGCCTTTTCATCCCGCTGGTCTCCGCAGCTCTTCCCCTAGTCCTAGTGCCCCCACAGCTACTTCCTGCCACCCAGAGGTTCCATCTCTACTTCCTACTTCCTGCCCATTCCAATGCTTGCCAACTCCTACGACAACTTTAGGATCCAAGTGGGTGTGCCTCCTTTCACCCCTGCTTCTGTGAGTGTCTGCACATAGGCCAGCCATGTCCACAGGCGGACCGTCTGTGCTGTGCTGTGTGCTGGTGCTAGCCGGTGGGGTTAGGAGAGCAGCCCAACTGTGGGAGACTCGAATTCCAACCTACAGGCACAGGGGGAGGTATTCCCAAAAGCCAGTTAAATGTCTGGGATGTTGATTCAGGGTGGCCCCTCTGAGGTGGCTCTGGTCTCCGTTTGCAGACCTGGACTTGGCTGTACCAGAGACCACCAGACTGGACAGCAGCTTACACAAAGCCAGGGCTCAGCTGCTGGTCAAGGGTCGGAGACACCGGCCTTCCCGCTCCAGGCTACGTGACAGTACCAGCTCTGCTGAGGACGGTGAAGGCTCTGATGGGCCCGGAGGCAAGGTTGGGGTAACATACACACACCCACACCCTACCCCTGGATCATACTCCCTCCCTCGCGCTCCCAGGGTAATGTGCCCCTGGAGATCTGACAGTCATGCTCTCAAAGGTCAGTTAGCAGTTCACTTCTGGTTCATGAGTCCTCTCATACAGGAAAAGGTGTTAGCCCATTTTACAGATGAAGCTGAGACCAGAAGGGTTCAGGAAGTCCCAGTAACTGTGGGATGAAGTAGGATGTCTTCACTTCATGTGATCATCCGCTCTCCAGTTTTGAATCCGAGGAAACCCGCTCTCCAGACCCCAAGAAACACTTTCCTTAGTGCTCCCATACAGCCAACAGGGGAAACTGGCCTCCATCCTCTGGGAAGTGAGGAGGGGGAGCTGAACCGCTGCCTCTCTTCCAGGTGACCGACGGCTGCGGTAGCCCGCTGCACCGGCTGCGCTCGCCTTTGCACTCGGGCCCAGGCTCCCCAGCCGGCGGCTCTTTCTGCCTGGAGCCACCGGGCTTGAGGCGCAGTCTGGATGAGGACGAGCCGCCGCCCTCGCCACTCGCTCGGTATCGGCCCCTGCACAACGCCGCCTCGCATGAGGGCCTGGCTGCCACCTCCGGCTCGCCACCGCGCTCCGCACCCTCCTCCGACAGCTCCCCCAGCTTCGTGCGTCGCTACCCTCGAGCAGAGCCGCACAGCGAAGGTGAGCCCGATAGGCGCGTCGCCCCCTGCCGACGAACATTGGAACCGCGGCTAGGCCAAGCGGCTGGGCAGCTGCAGGGGAGATGGAAGGCCATTAGGTTCCATTCTTCATTTACAGAAGCTTACTGTATACTAGATATCGCTGGATCCAAACGGAGCGTAGAGACAGTCCTTAGCCTCTGGAGACGTGTAGCCTAGGAAAGAAACAACCAAATCACCCCGTAATTGACGTATAGGTACAAACTGTAATAAAAGCTATGTGGGAAATATGCAGTTGCTAATTGTCCTCACCTGACTGGAAACGCTTCCCTGAGGAGGTAACATTTGAGCCGAGATTGAAAGGCTGGTTAGAAAATGGCCAAGATAAAGTCAGTAGTATGCCTACCATGCAGGAAGCAAGAATATCACGGCTGAATACCAGATACGGTCATGAACCCTGATTTTCTAGTACTCAGGAGGTGAAGACAGGAGAATCAGAAGCCCAAGGCCACACAGGAAGAAGCTCCGGGACACCTTGGGTTTCACTGAGACCCTATCTCAAAAAAGAACTAATTAATATTACTAGCCCTACCTTGGACTGGGTGGTGGCAGTACACATCTTTAATCTCAGCACTTAGGAGGCAAGAGGCAGGCAGATCTCTGAGTTTGAGGCCAGCCTGGTCTACAGAGTGAGTTCCAGGACAACTAAGGCAACTCAGAGAAACCCTGTCTCAAAACAACAACAATGAGGAAAACAAACACAAAGTCCTACCTCTCAGATGGAGAATGCTTTCACAGTATGTTAAAGGCAAAAGCAGGGGCTCCCATTAGATACTGTAAAAATGGCACACCTCTGCTGGAGTGTCTTATCCTGGGTTACACAGCTACGGAAAAACCCTAGAGCCAAATGGCCTAATTCTAGTCAAGAAATGTCTACCACCCCACATGGGCAGCGGCAGCAGGGCGGCACCACTGCATTCGCCATTTTCCTCCCCTTCTCTTTCTAAAGACGACAGCCGGGATGCCAGTCCCCCTGAGCCTGCCAGCCCCACCATCGGCTTAGATAAGAAGACTCGGAGAAAGTTCCTGGACCTGGGGTGAGTCGGGGCAGGTATTGCCAGTGTCCTTGGAGCTGTTGGGGGAGGGGCTCAGAGCATCACAGTGGTGCCTCCTTGCAGGGTCACTCTCCGCCGAGCATCTACCAGCAAGAGCCGGAAGGAGAAGGGTAGCAACCGCCTGTCCATGGGCAGCAGGTGAGAGGTACCCATGGCACCCACCCACAGCTCCCACCCTCTCCTGACACCCACAACATGCTGGATCCTTTTTTCCACAGGGAGTCTGTAGAAGGCTCTGGAAGGACAGGGGGCTCTCCATTCCTGCCCTTTTCCTGGTTCACAGACAGCGGCAAGGGCTCTGCTTCCTCGGGGAGCACCACCTCTCCAACCTGTTCCCCCAAACATGAGGGCTTCAGCCCCAAGAAGTCAGCTTCCCAGGTAAGCCTCTTCTTATTCTTTCTTTTTCTCCTTCTTTCTTCTCACCCATCCTTCCTTCCCTCCCTTCTTCCTTTTTCCCTGCTGAGGCAGTCTTACTCTGTAGCCCAGGCTGGCCTAGAAGGACAAACCCTCTTGCCTTAGCCTTCTTAGTGCTGGGACTGCAAGACCGTGCCCTCCTTCCCAGTGTAACCCCAGGACTGGCTTGCCTAGCACTGGCTTCTAGACTCACGACAAGGACATGCATACTTTGTCGTGGCTTGGACTGGGAGCCCAGGTTTTTCTGGGACCCATAGTGTCCCACCACAGAGACGTCTAGTGACTCATGACTTGCATCTACTCTCTGGCTTCATTCATTCATGGCTCATGCATTCATACCCATTTGTATTTCATGCATTTGTTGATTCTGCTTCCTATGCTCAGCACTCGTGTGGGAACACTAACACCCCCTCCCAACTCAATCTGAGGAACCCTTGCTTCTGCCTGAGGCTACACCATTACAAGCTGGCCATCTGCACGGTGGGAAGTTTTGGATATGGGGATGAGCAGGACCCCTACCTAGTCCTCTGAAAGCTTCAAACCCTAGGAAACAAGAATCATCACCACAATCAATACTAAAGTCTCCTTATGTTCACAAAGACCACTATACGGTACAAGGCCCACTATTGTGTGTGACTTTAACTGTGATGTAGGCAAGGAAGTCATTGTTATCTGCACTGTACAGATGAGCAAATGAGGTTCAGAGAAAACTCGCCCACAGATGTGCACAGCTGTGGATGGCGCTAGGGCTTAGGAGAATCAGAAGTGTGGGGTTCAGGGGAGAGGCCCTTCTGATGTGCAACTTTCTTTAACCACCCGATATTCTTCCTCGGCTCCTCCCTTTGTGCTGGTCCCAGGGGACACCATGATCAGTGAGACAGCCCAAGTCCTCACAGAGCTCCAAGGCCAATGGGTGTACCCACCAGCCAGGATGCAAGAGGCCTAGGAGAAGAATTTTTTTAAAGATATTTATTATGGGGGTTGGGGATTTAGCTCAGTGGTAGAGCACTTGCCTAGCAAGCGTTCGGTCTCCAGCTCCGGAAAAAAAAAAAAAAAAAAAAAGATATTTATTATGTAGACAGTGTTCTGCCTGCATGTACGCCTGCAGGCCAGAAGAGGGCGCCAGATCTCATTATAAATGGTTGTGAGCCACCGAATGGTTGCTGGGAATTGAACTCAGGACCTCTGCCAGTTCTCTTAACTTGTGAACCATCTCTCCAGCCCAGGAGAAGGATTTTATGTAACAGGGTCACATGATCCAGCCTGGGGGAGGGATCCTGGTAGACCACCTACAAGAAACAGTACCTAACCCCCTCCATTCCTGATAATTCGTCTACCTAACTTAACGCTAGGACCATGTTGTCTAGACTGGGGTTCTGATATGTCACTTCCGTCATCGCAGGCTCTGTCTGGCTGCCTCGTTCCTAGTCCTGGAGCACTGAACAGCTGCTGGTGCCTAGTTTAATATTTCAGCCCCATCTGGTCAGGTGATAGGCTTGGAGGTGGGAGGTGACCTTACTCCTCCGTGCATCCTTTTCTGTGTAGGAATCTACCCTGAGCGATGACTCCACACCTCCCAGCAGCAGCCCCAAGATCCCCGGTGACCCTCGACAGGAGACCAAATGCTCCTATCCCTACCATACGTTGTCCCAGTCCTCAGATGAGGTGAGTGAGGTTGGCTTTGTCCCTGCTGGGGGGACCCGGCCACAGGCTGGGCTCCCTTTACTCTTCCCATCTCTACCGCAGTTTCTGGATGAGTCCCTCCCTGCTGTAGAACACTGGACCAGCCAGCAGGTGGGTCAGTGGCTGCACAGCCTCAACCTGGAACAGTATGCCGCTGAGTTTGCTGCCCGGCAGGTGGATGGGCCGCAGCTCCTGCAGCTGGATGGAAGCAAACTGAAGGTGGGTCAGAGTGCAGAGTTGATGGTTGGCCAATCTGAGATAGCCTTGAAGGATAGGGACTGCCCTTCTGACCCTGATTTACCTCCTGGACTGACCTGGGATTTCCTCTCCCTGTCTAGCCTCTGATCCCATATTCATTCTCAGAGCCTGGTTACCACCTTGTGTGACCTTGAACAAGTCACTCTCCATTCCGAGGACCTCAGAGGTTGGGCGGGGTCGGGCTAAGGCTGAAATCCTAGATTGAGGATCTGAAGCCAAGGATGGGGTCCCAAATGGCCTTGTGCCAGGAGTTGTCATCTCTGACCACTCGCATGCCATTCCTCTTAGCATAGGGCCCAATCCCTAGGCGAAGGCCATACAATAGAGCAGACTCCAGCGGGTCTGCAGGGCAGTGTTCTGGGCCTCTTTCCTTCATTCTGGTTTTCTTCCCAGAGCCTGGGGCTTAGCAATTCGCATGACCGGGCACTGGTGAAGCGGAAGTTGAAGGAGCTGGCAGCGGCTGCTGAGAAGGAACGGAAGGCGCAGGAGAAGACCGCACGGCAGCGAGAGAAGCTGCGGCGCCGCGAGCATGAGGCCAAGAAGAGCTAGGAATGGCTGGCGGGGCTGGCACCCCGGCACACTTGCAGCCACCTGCATGGGCCTCACCAGGAAGGCAGGGTCTAGGCACCAGGTTCTTGGAGCACATGGCCCCCTCTCACCCTGTTTGGACTGAGTCCTCTGGAGGGAGACCCCAGGGGGAGGGCCCAGTAATAAACCCAATTTCGAGGACTTGTTTGGCGCAGGCTTCCAGGGGGAAGCAGGTGGCAGATGAAGAGGGCAGAGGCCAGGAATGCAGCAAACGTGGAGCCCAGAGGAGCCTGGTTCAGGCTGAACCACCGCCCTCTGACTAGAGTGGTACTGAGCAGGAAGTGATCTAGCTGGAGAGGCCCTACCATGGCCAGGATTCCTAGGCTTAGAGAATAGCCTGGGTGACCTGACTGGAAACAGGAGATAGCTGTGTCTCCTCAGCTCTTGAAGGTGGCTGTGTGGTGGGAGAAAATTCTCCCCAGAAAGGCCAGTGGGCACTGCCAGTAGCACTGTGAGTGGATTCCCAGACACCTCCTCAGAGGAGAGAAAAGTGAGCAGGGAAGGTTAAACTGGCCTCTGTAAGGACTGCAAAGGGGAGAAGGGGGAGCATTTTCATATTCATATATTCTCTCTCTCTCTCTCTCTCTCTCTCTCTCTCTCTCTCTCTCTCTCTCCCTCCCTCCCTCCCTCCCTTCTTCCCTCCCTCCCTCTGCCCCTCCCTCCCCTTCACTACCCTGCAGGTTCACACAGATCTGCTCCTCTCCCACTGGGCCAGGAGTGGGTCTTTGACCCTTTCACAAAGCTAGAATATACTTCTTCAGAAAGTACCTGAGCCATCTTTGAGGGCAGGAAAAATTGGGAGCTGTTGGGGACATAGGACATTCCCCACTAGTGCCTAGATGATGAAGAGGCATGATCTAAGGATGGTCTTTAGGCTGCCAGATTTAAAGGGTCTGTTGGCTTTCCAGGTGCCTCAGTAGGCCTACAGTGGACATACTGCTGGCTTAGGTTTGCTAGGCTACAGAGGGGGACTGGGCCAGTCCTGGATGGGACTGGCACGTGTCCTTTGTAGGATGTGTTCAGAGATAAGAGGGTCCAGGTGTCATGCTGACCCAGCTTCTTGGGTGCTGGTCAGTTACTACTGGGCCCAGGTTTCTGATGAGAAACCCCCACCCCTCCCAGTTTCCTGGAGGGGTGGACAGGACCTGCATGCTAACTCCCTCTCTCCTGCCTGGGAAAATGGCTGAAGGCCAGGGCCCTGTGTTTGGGCTCAGTCATCTGCACTGGGAGTGGGGCCTCAGAGGGAAACTAAGGTATAGGGGCATTGGTACTTCCTAGACTGGGTGGGGAGGGTGGAGGCCCGACTGTCCCTGAAGCCGTCAGGAGCCAAGTGTGCCCACCTGCATGTGAAGGGGGAAGATGGTTATCAACTTCTTTCAATAAATACTTACCACACACCAGTGATCTTTCTGTCTGGGACACGGGACTAAGCGATTCCTTGAGTGCCATTGGGCGATAGGGTGCTAGGTGTTGTGAGTGAGTGGATGGCCCAGCCTGGTGGCATGCTCTGCTCACCAGCTTGGCCAGATCCTGAGGAGTCAGTCCTCACAGGTGCTTTGTGTATGGACATCCCCTCCCCTCCGCAAGGAAGCCAGGCAGCAGTCACATTTCATCTATTTACTGTGGATGTCACTGTCACCATCCCAGCCACTGGGAGGGGCACACGGCTTTAACCCCTGTGTGCGGAGGGCAAGGGTGAGGCATCTGAGATTACAAAACTGGCTATGTACATGGGGCATCCTGGGTTTGAGTCGTCTGTGCACACATAGTGGGCATAGGAAGTCTGGGGTCTAAAGCTCAAGCAGGGATAGGGTGAGCGTAGACTGGGCAGGGGAGGTATACACGTGAGGACATGCCAGGCCAGGAAGCGGCAGAAACATTGCTAAGATCGCCTTGGGGACAGGTTACTCTTAGGCCTTCTCGGTGGGCCTTGGGTGAGAACGGCCACCCATTCTCAAGTTCCCAGTGGCAACTTTAGTGTCCAGAGTGGAGATGGAGAGAGGCTGCAGGATCAGAGACAAGGTTGGACCCCGTTTCCCCAGTCTCTCTCCATCTTTCTTACTACTGACGAAGAAACCAGCCCAATGTGCCTGTACAGGGTGTGGGCATAAGGCAAGCGAGGCAGCCACGTGGGAGACCAGGACTATGCAGGCAGTGAGGGGGACCCAGGGTTTCTGGTAGAAAACAGACAGCTCTGGTCTTGGGAGAAGTGTCTCTGGGGCACCCCTCCAGGTAGAGCCGTCCCCAACCCTCAAGCATCATCACCATGGAGACCAGGCTCCAGGGAAACCCCCTAGGTTTCTCCATAGAGACAGATTGGCACTTAGGGATCGCCACAGATGGGCCACTGCGATTTCTACAAAGACAGATCTGGCCATCGGGGAGACCCAGTTTCACCCCCGTACCCCAGGGGATAGATAGGGAAGTCCCTGTGGTGGCTGGATTCAGAGGTGGCAGCATCCTCCCAGGTGCCAGGAAGAGAAGGCCCCTAGCTGACCCGATACGTCGATGTGTTCTTGGGCTCTGTGCTGGGCACGCACCAGTCACCGGCCTCCTGGATGGTCTGGTAGTGGCGCCAGGCAGACTTGTTGTAGACAGGCAGGCGCTCCACTGAGTCCGTGGACAGGGCCTAGAGAGCACTGCCATCAGCCTCCTGCTTGCCCAGGCCCTGCTTACTGCCCTTCAGTCACCCAGGCCCTGATGGTCTCCATCCCCGGAGTCGTAACTCAAGTCTAAGCCCCATAATCAGACATTATCTGAGACACTGCCCCAGGCCCAGAAAATCCCCTAAAAGGGTCTGAGCCTTCTGTGTCTTGCCCTGGCCCATTCCATGAAGCCGTCCCCTCAAAGGTCAGGGAGGTAAAAAGGATCAAGGGGAGGAGGCTGGGTTGTGTGACCCCTATTAACACCAAGGCACACTTCCTCTCAACTGAAGTTCAAGATCTGTAAGGTCCCCCATCCTTCTAGCCCATGGCTCCTCAGAAGAAGGGGCCTTCCTCGTAGACCTTGGACCCCCTGAAGTTGCCCACCACATTAGTTTAAAGTTACAGCACTCGAGGAGCCAAGGCTCAGCTATGAGTCTGGGGCCAGGAAGGATGAGGGATGGGTAGAGACCTGCTAGCAGCAAGTTTGCCCCCTGGCGGGCCTCACCTTCAGATAGATGACAGCATCTGTCCCAAAGCCCTCCATAGAGAAGAGCTGCAAGTCCCCCTGGAAGTACTTGGCGTAGAGGCGGGAAATGGGGAGTCCATACCCAAAGCCAGCCTACAGAGGGGCCACAGGTCATACAGTGAGTCAGGGATGCTGGACTGAGGACAGGCAGGGGTGGAGAAGGGACATCTCCGAAGCAGATGGGAGTAGGTGGAAGGCAGGGGGACTGCAGAGGAAGCAGGGAGAGACAGGAGAGGTCTACCCAGAGGTCTGGGTGGTTAAAAGCTCCTTAGAGTCCATTCCCTAAGCTCAGGACCGCCTGTTTCACAGGAGCAGGGACAGAGGTGACAGCAACTAGCAATGATGTGGAGAACGAGGAGAGAGGACTGAAGACACATGACAGCTCAGCAGATGGGCAGATGATCAGCAGGCGGGGGGGCTATTAGCAAGCGGGGAGATGGGTGGCCATAGAGTCGAAACAGGAGACTGTTGTCACACAGCCATGTGGGGTGGGGGGTAGTATGCTTGGGAGTTGAAAAAGCAGGAGTCAGAGGACGGGAAGAAGCCGTCTCACCAGCGGGGTACCCCCAGTGCCAGGCTGGGGTGTAGGAGCTGTAGAGTACATGTAGCTGAAGAGCCTCTCGATCTTCCTCAAGGGGACACCCCCGCCTCGGTCACTCATCTGGGAGACAAGGGGCATGTGAGAGACCCTCCAAGGTTATCCGCTCCACTCCTCACTCCACCCCTCACTCCACCCCCACCTCCCGTGGCCGAGTCAAGGCTCACATACTTTGATGGACAGATCTTCTTCACCGAGGGCCACCATGATTTTGATGGGAGGGAGAGTGAGGCTGGACTCGTGGCTTTCCACTGTGGCCCGCATGGCATTCTGGGAAGGGAGTGAAGGATGAGGTAGTGAAGAGAAGCCAGCCCCAAAGGTGCTCCTGAAGTTGAGGGCCAAGGGCTGACCCTGCCCAGCCTCCCCTGAGAAGGGCGGCCCTCTTACCTTGAAGAGTTCAAAGAGCATGTGGTAGAGGTGGGAGGGGACGTAGACCATGTGAATGGGCTGGGTGGCGTTGGTGGCTGTGGGAATGAAGACCAAGGGCAGGAGTATACAGCAAGGTCACCATCCACAAACTTATCTACAGTGCGATCCTGCACTCTTATTCCTTCAGAGCAGACCTTTCTTCGCTCTCTCCACAGCTGTACCTAACCTAGTGGCTGCACCCCTTCCAACCCTTGGAAGGACAAGCTCAGCCCTGCTTCTTCCTTCCAGCTGCATTCGAGGCCCGGGAGTGGGTACCACTTCTGACCGCCCCAAACCATCTCTTGATGACACTGATGGTTCTTGGGTTCTGGGGAGGTATCCCATCACTCGTCACTCTCCATAGTCCGGCCCTGTCCCTCCTGTCACTTCAGAGCTTTTTGAATTAGCTTGTGTATTTGCATGTTCAGTGGTCACCTATCACAGGTCCCAACTCCCTAGCACCAAGAATGTACCCTCTGCGAGGACAGGAGCCTTGGCTGTCTTCTTTACATGATGCACATGCCAAATGGTGAGCAGTTATCCAACAAATTAATAACACAGAGTAGCTCCTCTCTAGGGGAGCTACTAGGGGTAAACAAGACTTGGGGAGCACAGCTCCCCTACTCTGGCCTGTCTGCATTGCTCTGAAACACATGCATGGGTACACACACACATACATGTACACACACATACATATATACACATATATACATATACACACACATACACACATGTATGTACAAACATACACACATGTACATACACAGTATGTACACGTACACACACACACACACACACACACACACACACACACTCATTTGCTTACCATTGACTTCCTGGATCTCCAGGTCAGGGGAAGCCATGTAATACTTGTCACACAGGAGCTTAGCCATGTCGTAGGCATCTGAGAGAAGACAGGACCACTCAGGTTAAAGGTAAGGCTGACAGCAGCAGTCCCTTTTGCACTGACTTTAGACATCACCAACATGAAATCCATGGGGACATGGCCCCCCACCACTGGGAATGGCTGACCTGGGTGCTCTGACCTGGTTATCTAGGAGGGGTCCCTGGGGCTCCTTCATGGGCCAGGCCTATGGTGGGGAGCTCACCTTTCACCACATCAGACACGCTGCAGTTGGGATCAATGCTGCCAATGTGTTTGGGGTGGGCTGGGTTGGTGCTGCCATCAAAGATGAGGGCTGTGGGCAGAGGGAAAGGCACTGCTGGCTAGCTCACAGGAGCTAGTCCTCCCTCTTCCTAAACACCCCGCCCTTCACCTCATCTGTAGTTCTCTGCATGTTCTGTGCTAACTGTGCTCCCCAAGTCTTGTCCCCCCCTAACTCAGGCCTTCCAGAGCCTCTGCACCCTACAGCAGTCTTTCCATAGGCTTCTCCCACATCATACCCTGTTAAGTGTGTGTGTGTGTGTGTGTGTGTGTGTATGTATGTATGTATATGTGTATATGTGTGTATGTATATAAGTGTGTGTATATGTGTATGTATGTGTATGTATATATGTGTACATGTGTATACGTGTGTATGTATATATACATGTATGTGTGTATATGTATATATGTGTGTGCATGCATATGTGCATATGTATACGTGTATGTGCATATGTGTATATGTGTGTATATGTGTATGTATGTATATGTGTGTGTATATATATGTGTGTGTATATGTGTGTATGTGTGTATATGTGTATGTATATATGTGTGTATATGTATGTGTGTATATATGTGCGTATGTGTGTGTATGTATGTGTGTGTGTGTGTATATGTATGTATTTTCGTGACAGGGTTTCTCTGTATAATAGTCCTGGCTGTTCTGGAACTCGTTTTGTAGACCAGACTGGCCTTGAACTCACAAACATCGGCTTGCTTCTCCCTCCCAAGTGTTAGGATTTAAGGCATGCAGCACTATACCCAGCTTTAAGTGTACACTTTGCTTTCACACAATACTAGAAGCTTCCACCAGCTTGCTTTTCTTTTTTTTTTTTTTTTTTTTTTTTTGGTTCTTTTTTTTCGGAGCTGGGGACCGAACCCAGGGCCTTGCGCTTCCTAGGTAAGCGCTCTACCACTGAGCTAAATCCCCAGCCCCAGCTTGCTTTTCTTTGAACATAAAGAACTCACATAACTTACGGTGGCTATGCTTTGTCAATCAGCATAGAAAACTCTGAATAGGAACGGCAAACAATAAACTGTTTTTTAATACAATGGAGTTTTAATGTTTTGGGTGTGGGTGTGGGTGGGTGGGGGATAACGTGTCAATGCCTGGCAAGATGGCTCAGTGGGTAAAGATGCTTGCAGCCAAGCCTGACAACTTGAGTTCAATCCCCAAGGCCCAGATGATGGAAGGAGAGTATGAACTGCAGGATGTTCTCTGACCACCACATGTGCATAAATAAATACATACAATAGTGAAACTGTTTCAACATATTTTACACTTACAAATATTTAAAACAATGTATTTCAACCCAATGTTGCACTCTGACTTTACTTTGGGAGCCAGTTACTTTTTAAAATGTTTATTTACTTTTTTTTGAGGTTGGCCTCAAACATACGATTCTCCTGCCTCAGCTTCCCAAGTGCTAAGATTATGGGTATATGCTACCACACCTGACTTAAGCCACACCCGTCAGTTCCTGAATGCCACTCAGACCTCTGGACACAGTGGCTGAAGTGGGGACCCCTGCTTTCTTGTCCTGCCAGGGCCCCCTGCCCTCTCCGAAGCAGCCAGAACTCACTGTGCTGGTTAATGAGCATGCGGATAGAGATGCGGCTGAGGTAGAAGCGGTCCAAAAAGTACTGGATGTTCTGGTTGGAGACTGGGTCATCACCATAGGTGTCCTTGTACTCCAACACTCCCTGTGCCATGGTGGGCACTACGTCATTGTGCCGGTTCCGGATGGTGACCAGGGCATCAGTGAACCTTCAGAGAAGGCAGACATTTGCCTCTCCCCAGTCTCAGGCTTGGGGACACCCCGGTTCTCCTTTATTCCTAATGGCCTATCAGTGCCTTCATTTTCTCTATCCTTCCCAGCCCCACAGACACACAGCGCTCACCCACCTGAAGCCCACCCCTACAGTCCCAGCTGTCCAGCCACCTTCCTGTTTATAGCTAAAGCTCTTGGTTCCTCTGACGGTTTGTTCCTGAGGGCAGGGTTCCCCCACATCCTCTTGGCATGCTGATATGCTGACAATTACCATCGTCATCTCTTCCAGCAGACCTGGCTTTCCCAGAAGTAGCCTGTCTTCCCCCTTTCTTGGCATATCCCTGAAGGCATAGCCTTTTCCTGTACCCAGCTGGCATTTCATCCTTGGGGCCCTGACCAAGACGTCCTTGCCTGCACCTGCCTTCTTGTCCCTAAAGAGGATGCTCACTCACTGGCTTAGGGTCCGGTGGTCCTCGGGGTCCTTGTCCAGGAATTCCATGATGTCCAGCAGACTCTGGACATACCTGTGTGAAAGCAGAGGGGTCTGTGAGCTCAGCTGAGACTACACAATGCTCCCTCTCACCCCCTCAGAGGCACACAGAGCTGAACTGGCTGACAATCAACACCCCATTTCACCTGCTCTGGGTCTCCCCGACACCCTGGTAAGTTGTATAAGGAAACCTCGAATTTGCTAGTTCCCCCAATGGTGCATGTCTTTGCTTCAGAACCCCATTAACAGCAACCTTATGAGGTACCAGAAATCACTCCCACCTAGAAGCTGGAAGAACAGGGGGCCGAGGCCCAACTGCCCCACAGGCCACAGTAACAGAGGGCTCAGACCTGCCGTGCTGAGCCCCTTTTCCCACAAAGATCTTAGTGTCTCTCATAGGGGTCTGAGGTTTTAGTAGACAATGGGTGCCGCTGCAGGCTAGCTGCTGGCACAGGACCCTGCCTAGGGAACCCTAGTTTTAAAAGGTGAGTAGGTGTGGCCATGGCGGGCACTCCCTGTGCCTCGGATAGGACCAGGGATGCTCATTCTACCCTGCAAAGCCAATGAGCAGGGTGGGTGAGCCCTGCTGTCTGTTTCAACTCTAGGCCTGGTGGGAGGGGCAATCTCCTCACCAACTAGGAAAAGTTAATGAATAAACAACATGGGGCTTGTGCACTGAGCTTCTGCATGTGAGGTAAGTCTGCCCGAGGCTGTAGATGGTGCCAATCTGGTGTCACTGTCCCTTTGCCTGACTGAGTCATGACCTTAGTTTCTCCCACAGACATGCTCCGCCTGTATCTTGTTCTAGAACTGTGAAAGTACCAGCCTTCTTCCGTTCCCTGTGGCAGAAACACTTCTGGCCTGAGGACTGGAAGGGCTGCCTAGAATCCTGTCATGGAGAGCTCCCGAGGCCCAGCGGTTTCTCTAGCAGAGACACTAGGTTAGGACCTATTCCAAAGCACCCAGAGCTCTGAGAAGAGAGGGAGGAATGAGCCCGGAGCGGTGCCCAGCCGGGTGGGAGTACAGCAAAGCCTTGCGGTTCTCCAGAACTCCTGCCTCTAACAGGGCTGCCGCTGCTCCGGATCTCACCACCACCTCCGCCTCTGTGTAGAATGCCTTTCTCTCTGTATCCCATAAGTGCTCTTTTGCTGGTTCTGCTGGGTTCAGTGTGGCCCTGGGTTAGATATGCAACTTCTTGTTTCCTCACTAGGACAGGTGGGGAGTTCTTATCCCTATCTCTCATTGTGCAGTGAACACTCTGAACGCTGGCCCCTCAAAACCTGTCACCAGCCAAGCACACCCACTCAGCTCACTACTGCCTTGCTTTAGGCTATTCCCCACTGGGAGCAAGAACAGGCTTGGTCTGGGGCTCCTTCCTGGCTTTCCCAGCCAGAACCTAACACAGTACCCATGTGAGTTGCTCTTTTTGCTGACTAGCTAAGGATAGGATCAGTGAAGAAACCAGCTTCCTGACAGACTGCCTTCCCCACTGCCCAGAGGCATCAGGAGTACCTCAGTCTCCTTAGAGAGGCATGGCAACTGATGTTCACTGAGCTACTTCTAGGGCCTGACCACTGCTGCTACCTGGGCTCGGAGACCCACACAGGGCCTTTAATCACAAATGGCCGAAGGGGCTTTGAGGGAGTGGGGGACTTGGGAGAGAGGCTACAAGTGAATGTGGGGAGGAGGCAAGGGGAGAGGAGGGAGCAGTTGGAGGGTGAGCCACATGACCCCTTCTCAAGATCCATGGTGGGGGGCAGGGAGACGGAAGGGTCAGAAGTAAGAGGTTCAGTGCATGCCCACAGGTCGTGGGTGTGAGTGAGCCCTGCTGTCTGATCCACCTCTAGGCCTGGGGGGAGGGGGAAAGATTCTCAGACGAAGGAGGCTCCGTGCTCGGCCAGAGTAGAAATGATCAGGGTCCCAGCTCTGAAGCCCAAGGCAGGGCTGTACAGTGAACTTACAAGAGAGGTAGAACTGGTTACATGGCCACTGACATGGAACAAAGGCCACCTGGGTATGTTGACAAAAGTAGTACTGTTGGAGTTGCTGAGGGGACTGGAGACTCGCATCCCTGCCTGTCCCTCAAAGGGCCATTTCCACGGGGGAATAAGGCTGGGTATATTCTTGGTTCTTCAGGGAAGAACATGGGAGGTTTTGCTCAGGAGCCTTTGCCCTAGCCCTGAGGTACCCGTAGGCCTTCTATGTCACTCTAGATTATAGCTGGATCCTCCAGAGAGAGACACTTGGGTGGGGTTATGCTGGCCCTGGGGTAGCCCCTCTAAGAACCAGGCTAAGGGCACAGTATGTGCCCAGGTTGAGACGGGGAGGCTTAGGGTCTAACTTACTCCCCTCCTTAGTGTTTCCAATGCCCCAAGAAAACACAGAGACACACAGCCACTCCCTAGCCAATACCCTCCAGGGAGTGGAATGCAGGCCTGAGGGGAGAGGCAGGCAGTAGAACTAGGAGAGAGAGGAGGGCATGCGGCCACCTGCAAGCCCTGTGTGGGAGTAGAGAAACGGCTGAGCCAGAGCCACGGGAGTAAGTGTGTGTGTGAAGAGTATACGTCTGTGGGTGTGTACCAGCATCGACAGCTGCTGAGGACAACGGTGTGAACCAGACCGCAGTCAGGGGAGGAGGGTGGCTACTAGCATGAAGGGAGAGGGCAGACATATCCCACATCTGGAGTTACTCTGTGAATGGGCAGCAGGCTTGGGTTTGGACACTGGCTGTTCACTGAAGGCCACTGAGATGTTCCAGCCCAACTGCAAAATGAGGTTCGCACCCGGAAGCTCGGGTCAGGTAGGGCTTAGCTTTAAAATCTCCTGGGGATCACTCCCTGTGAGACTACTGGACCAGGTGTGCTGGGGGACTGAGAGCCAGGCTAGTTCAATGCAGGCTCTACCTCTTGGCTTGCGGGGTGGGAGTGGGGCTCTTCACAGGCAGGGCCTGGGGTCCACATACCTTGTGGACAAACCAGGGGGGAGGATGTACACACACACACACACACACACACACACACCTGCTGAATCATCTGCTCCCACACACCCCTTACAACTCTACAAAACCCGGTGACGAGAATGGCTCACTGGCTGTGTCTGGGGAAGCACCGGCAACCTGCCCACGCCTCTTCAGGTGGTCTTCCTCTTGAGAGGGTCCACTGGATACCCCTGTGCACCCTGGAAGCACTAGGGGACATCCCATTCTGTAGGTGAGCCCTACTTACCCAGACTTGCATGGGAATGCGGAAGCCATTGCCCTGCGGCATAACCCATACAAAGCCTTCTTCCTGGTTCTCAAATGCAGCCTCCACAACGCAAAGCCTGGACCTGAATCCCAGATCCACCAGGACTCCCTAACCAACCTCAGCCAAGATTCTCCACTTCCTGAGCCTCCATTTGCCCTGAAGATGAGGAGATCCACTTGGAGGGGAAATCATAAAAGATTGCAGGACCATCTGAGTTAGCAAACACAGTGGCCCCTGACACTCCACAAGCCCTCAGGTGTGTTAGTCTTTGTATGTGTGTGTGGGGGAGGGGGTCTACCCCCTCTGTTCTCATTGCTGCACAGCCTCTGAGACTCTGACAAAACTGTGTCACCTTTGACCTGCAGGTATAGCTACCCAGAAGCATGGAGCTAAGGCTGGTACTGTTCTTGACATGTGTGCTGGCTAGTTTTATGTCATGTTGACACAAACAAGGGTCATCAAAGAGGAGGGCTCCTCAAATGAGAAAACACTTCCGGAACACTGGACTGTAGGGAATCCGGTAGAGCATTTTCCTCATTAGCGGTTGATGCAGGAGGGTCTAGGCCATTTGGGTAGCCCCAGCCCTGGGCTGATGCTCCTGGATCCTATAAGAAAGCAAGCTGAGAGTGCCATGGGAAGCAATCCAGTACTGACTTCCTTTAGTGATAGAGTAGGATATGAAAGTATACACCAAATTTCCTCTTCATGCTTTTGGTCATGGTCCCAGCAATGGTAACCCTAACAAAGACAATGTGTTTCATACTGCCCAGTAATATAGGACCCTGAGAAACAGCATACAGTGAGACTTCACTATACTGGCCAGGAAGCTGAGCCCAGGAAAGGCCTATTGCTCTGCGGGGTTACCTATCAAGACTCTAGGTCATGTATATCACACACATGCTGCTGCCAAGCCTAGGGGGCAGCCCCAACTTCCAGTAACCCCCAAACTATGGCCCCAGTTACCCCAAGTCTGAGCAGCTAAGAGTGGATCCGGTTTCTTTTGAACTGGGAATTCGTCAGTTCGAGCGCCAGCCCAGGCCTTTAACACTCCATTAACTATGCTGTGTACTAACTACTGTTCAGCCAACAGCTCCCCCACTCTGCACACCTCTCGCCCACGTCCCCAAGTTGAGGTTCTGCTTGCTAGCCATCACTCAGGCTAGTGGCTCTCTGCCCAGGCTCCCCATGAAGTCCCTTTCATGAAGGCCTTGCCCAGCTCCACCACTCCACCATCCCATCCCCCTTGAGTTTATCCTAGAAGAAAACTGCACTCGCTCATCGAAAAACACCCAGTCCTGCTAGCAAGTCCTTCCTGTTCTGCCATTTTAGCTTCCCTTGCGGTGGCTGAGACACACTGGCTCTGCAAACCCCCTCAGCGGCGCTCTTTAGTGTGTCAGGATGACCGACCACCCCTCGGCATGCTCGCCTGCATGCTGAATCATCCGCCAGGGAAGTGTTTTCTCTGATCTACCCTCTGCTGTGCCCTGGCATTCCTCCCAAGCTTGGAGGGGAGAATAAGTCAAACAAGCTTCCCTGTCACAGACGGGAGTCCAGCAGCCCCTGCCCCCCTCTGACCCTCCACTTGTCAAGCTCCCTGGCTGTCTCAGAACAGTTTCTTGGGAGGGGTCTGAGAAATCTTGTCATGAAGTCAGGGACCAGCTGGTGAGTCAGCCGAGCCAGTCAGCCGGACAGACTGGAGGAGGGCTGGGAGAACAGATGGTACCTCTTGTTTCCTCCCCCAAAGCCCTGCCACCCTGTGGGAAGACACACAGACTGGCTCGGAGGTCTTGGACCTCCTAGTGCAGGGCTCAGTGACAGGTAACTTAGTTGGGCCACCTGAAATTCAAACCCTGCTCTCCACCCACCCCTCACCTTCTCAGGTCTATTCATAGCTCCCCCTTTCTAGCTACGAGTATCCAAGCCCTTCTGTGTATTCTTTTCAGTTTTCTCATGTGTTTTGTCTTCAAACAAGTTTCACTATGTTGCCTAGGCTGGTCTTGAACACTTGAATTCATTATCCTCCTGCTTCAACCTGCCAACCACTTAGGAAGGCAGGAATTGTCTCCACCCTGCTTAGTTTTCTTCATGACGTCAGTTAGCATGCACTGCACACCTAAATGTACCTGGCCTGGTGTGCACAAGCCTATCCTTACTGGAACCCATCTCTCTAGAATAAACCAGGGAGAGACATATCCACGCACAGACACAATGCTGGAAGACAATCAAAAACACCACAGGACACCCTAGAAGGGGTTGGTGTGAAGGAGAGTAATGGTGGACACATCCATATATGCTTTTGTGTTTTACAAAACGAACATGTTACACTTCTGTAAGTGGGAGACGTCATAATCAATGTCATTTCATTAAAAAAAAAAATGGAACCTTCCCTGATCATGACTTCTTCACATGTTTGCACTGGGTTTTGTTTAGCCCGTGTTGGTAGTCTCCCAGGGATGCCTTGGGCTCCTTGTGGGAAACTGCTGCTGTCTTTGTGTTTGTTTGTGTGTGTGATATTGAGACTTGAACACAGGGTCTCGTCTATACCAGGCAACTGTCTTACCACTGAGCTATCGTCAGTCCTTTATTTGTTTGGAGACAGAGTCTCACTAAGTTCCTCAGGCTGGCCTTACAATTATGATTGTCCAACCTCAGCCTCTGAGCTGGGATGACAAGCCAGCACCACTTGTACTGACTGCCTAATCTATTGTTTCAGCTGCTGAGGAACAGCCCAGGGCAAAGGCAGCTTTTACCACTGAGCTTAGACATGGGACAACGTCGGGCCCACGGGTACGTCACAAGCTCCCAAGCCTCAGTCATTCCACATTGCAAATCCTGAGGACTAGCTTCTTGCCCAGTTGTCACAAAAGTCTATTGACGATCAGCCAGGGACATGCCCAGTGACAGATTCGCCTTTGTTTATGTTTTCAGTCAGGCTCTCGGCTAGTGGCCTCCAGTTACTCAGCTCTGTGCCTACGGCTACCTGTAATAGACTTTTGATCCTTGCCCTCTGAACTCTTAGGGAAGGGACTGTGTTGTCTGCTTTTAACTGAGGGTTTCTTCAACACTCAAGACAGATTTTCCACTTGGATAGCTGAATCTTCACCTTTTTCCCCCTCGTTTTCCCAAGTTACTTCGGCAAACAGGAGCATGGGCTCCAGGAACGGGCCATGGATTACTGCTGATGTGAGCAGGACTTTTGCTCTTGACCATGAAAGCTGCGCTCTCTTGGATGGACCCTAAGTTCAGAAAGTGAGACCAGACTGAACTTAACCTTTGTCCCTGTACAAGCAAAGGATTTCCATGTGACCTGGGTAACTCTCCAGCCTCTGGGGGCCCCCGGCGCCTCGCCTCTGTCCTAGCTTCTGACACAAGAACGGAGGAGGAACATGGTGAGGATGGAGGGGTGGTGGTATGTGAGGGGCCTCACCAGCTCTGCACCAGTTGCACTGAGGGGGTGCTCAGCACCCGGTCAGGAAGCAGGTTGATCTCTTTCATGATGTTGGCCAGGCGCACGGGCAGCTCCTGCCGGAGGAAGGTGAATGAAGTTTTCTCGCAGGCATTGCTGGATCCTGAGGATGGCAAAGAGGTCAATCAATGGCTGCAAACCATGGGAACAGTCGTACAGGTGGAGACTGGGCAGGGGGAAATGACCATGTGACCTATCTGTGGCACACAGCAAGGCAGCCTCCTAGCACCGCAGGGCTTGAGCCTTCTTCCCCAGACATCCTACCACCCGGATGCCACTTAAGGAACAAAATGTATCACTCGCTGACCCTCAATTAAAACCCTGTTTGTTTTTAACCAGGGAAACAAGATGTTCCTGGGGTTCACTCGGAACTGTTCTGGCCCAATTCACCCCACTTCCCATCTCTCTAGGTAGGCACTCATCCTAGGGGACTGGCCCAGGGCGCAGAGGTACCTACGAACGCCTCCTCTCCTTGGGGTGCTAGGACTAGGTTCCCAAGACTGTAGGAATTCAGTATCAACCCTAAAGCAGGCCATCTGAGGAAACAGATGAATGCCAACATAGAATTGGCTATGTTAATGACCATCTGTGAGGCAAATGGGGACCTTGGTCCAGGGTCAAGATTAATAGGCAGTAGAGGAATGAGTAGTGTCAGTCTAGAGACGGGAGACCTAGGACCAAAACAAGGCCTTACTTCTGAGACTTACTGTGTGTCATCATCAGTTTTTCCCATACAGGCAGATCAGACTACTGCAAGCCCCTTCTAGCTGTGGCACTTTTCTGGGTCCTGGAGTGGGCCCTAGAGGATATCCTACACAAGCAACGCTCACAACGCTAACTGAACAGGGAGACACAAAGGCCCATCCTGGAAAACAGGTGCCCAAGTTTTGCCTGCCATTTCCCTGTCCTCCTGCCTGTGACACAGCCAACTCTTGAAAGACCTGGGCCCACTCCTGATCCCCAGCTGGCACCATGGGAATGCCATGTAGACAGACAGGGCCACACAATGTCTCTATCCACCACTTGGCACAACCCCAAAGCCACCTCAACCCTCAGAACAGAGTGGGTGATCTTCAGAAACGCAGGGATAGCCACGGGAGGGTGCAAGCCACCTGACTACCTCATGGTAAGTTGGGCTTTGCCCAGTTAGGAACTGCTGCCAGGGCAGAACAGATTTGATCTTCAAGTGTCCTTGCCCAGTGGGCAGCTGCAGTGGGTGGAGGATCACCAGTTGGGGAGCTCCTCTTGTTAGCACCTCCTACTCAAGGAGCCCCCTTCCCGCCAGCCTAGGCATTTCTCCCTTGCTCTGTTCAAAAGTACCCCACCCTTCGTGCACAGCACAGGTCTTCCGGATGACTGAATCTCTTTAGCATTCCCAGCACCATGTCCCCTGTTTACTCCTGGCCGCCCACTCTCAGTGGCCGAGATCCCCCACTAACTCTCTCATGCGGTCCTATACCTTCACTGCCTCTTACTCTCCACGATCCTTCGCAACGCTTTCTCCGCGCCCCCATTCTTAGTTAACTGTGAAGGGGCACTCTTAACTCTTTGTGGGCAGCCAAGCTTGCCTGGCTGTTTACCCATTCCTGTCCATACTCTTCCAAGCCAACCCTCCTGTCACCCAGGACCTCTTCCTCGGACGTTAACCTCTCATTGCCAGGGTCTCCTTCCCCGCGCCCACCGTCCCCGGTGCCCGCCTACGCCGACTCCGTACCGAAGTCTAGAAACTGCTTCATGGACAGCGGGGACGGGGAGAACTTGCTGAAGTGCTCGATGTACTTGGGCGCCCCTGCCAGGGACGCATTCTTCAACAGCGCCCGGAACCAGCGCATGGCGACGACGCCTGCGGCTCGGGCTTGGCTCCCGCTGCTGTCCCGGAGCTGGAGGTGCTGGCACCGGCCCTCCGCACGGCCAAGCACAGCCGGGAGACCAGCTTCGGCCGCCTCCTCCCTACCCTTGCCCTGGCGGTGCCTCCAACGTCTAGCCAATCGGCTTGTCCCGGCGCCTCGACGTCGCCAATGGTCGCGCACAAACAACTCCAGGAGAGCCAATAGCCTTGCGCTTCGACACGTGGCTCCCCTCGGGGCCCACCCCCTTAACCGTGAAGGTGCTGGAGACGGCCTGTTGTTTTCCTGGGTTATGCTAAAGTCCCGCCTCCTGTCGCCAACTACCATAGACCTCTTAGGGGCGAGTCCTGGGTTAACCCCTTCTTCCCCAGAGCCCCGCTAAGCACTTCGTTTGACCTACTCTTGCTTTTCCCTGGTTCATTCCCTGTCTCCTTTAACCCTCCCTTCCCTGCCTTGTCCCTTTCCTAAAGGCACCTGTTTGACCTGACAACCTGCTTACCTGTTCTGCCATAGGGGCTCATAGTGGTTTCTCACTCCTATGATGGACCCTGAATGAACACTTGTAAAATCTGGAACCAGGATGCAAGCTTATAATAAGCTATCCTATATGCGTGCAACCCGCTGACTTCCATAATATACTAGAGGCCCAGGAAAAGGTGGCGTTTTCTTTTTTCTTTTCTCTTCTTTTCTTTCCTTTTCTTTTTGTTCCTCGTGAAAAACATCCAAAAATTAGGGTGGGAGTGTAGTTCAGAGGGCGTGGCACCTGTTCAGTGAGCATGAAGCCCTGTATTGATCTTCGGTTCTTGAAAAACAACAACAAAAACAGCCGGAGCTAAACCCCTCAGGACTGGCAGAGGCGGAGGCATGAGCTAATTTTAGGAAGTTCCATTTCATTATTACCTAGTTCGTTTGACTGAGTATAAAACCTTGCGCGTCTTACACAACCACCTGAGAAGGCAACCTTCTGTGCACCTAGCCTAAGATGACAACTGTCTGTGCCTCTGGCTTCCTTATTTATTGCAAGTCCCCAGGAGCTAAGGCATCTTACAAGCTTGGGAGCCTAGCCCACTCTTTCTAGCAGGTCCCTGCCTCCTTCCTGCGAAATGTCATGCGCCCTCTTTTGGTAAAACTTGGTATGTTCCCCACTCTCTGGGCTTTCAAAGATTTCTTGGGTTTTTTTTTTTTTAACTATTGGTTATTCAGTGGTTTACCGGCCTTTACCACATCCCCGCGAAGCACAGGCAGGGTCAAGGCTTGGCTTAGTAGAGCCTGGTGCTGCTCTTGGAGGCTAAGGCAGGAGGAGTTCTGGGAGTTCTGTTCAAGGCCTGCCTGAGGTAATGTGAGTTCAAGTACAGCCTGAGTACTTTAATAAGCTCTTTTCTCAAAAAGGGAGAGGAGGTGGGGTTGGGCTGGTAGTAACTCAATGAATGTTTTCCTAGAATGTGCAAGACTATAGGTTTGATCCCCAATCACAACACACACACACACACACACACACACACACACACACACACACTGCAAGTTATAACAGAATATAACTGTAACCACAAAACAAGAACTCACCATGGAAGGCATAATGCTGTGTGCTAGGCACTGTTTGCCTGGATTATTATATATTTTCCTCCCTCTTATAGACAGGAAAATAGAGTTGGCAAGCACTCTCTACTACAAACCTGACCTTGTTGGTTCCCTACTCAGAGCCTTAAAAAAAAATATTGGTATATCTTTAATCCCGGGCAGAGGTAGGAAGGTCTCAGAGTTCAAGGCCAGTCTGGTCTACAGAGTGAGTTCCAGGACAGCCAGGGCTACACAGAGAAACCCTGTCTTTAAAATAATAATAATAATAATAATAATAATAATAATAATAATAATAATAATAAATTTTTAAAAAGGAGCTACAATCTGTATGTACGTGTACCCGAGTGAGTCTTTGTATACCACAAGCATGCAGGTTAGAGGGCATCTGATTGCCTGGGATTGGAGTTATGGGTGGTTATGAGCTGCCTGATGGAGATGTTGAGAGCACAGCCCAGGTCCTATGCAAGAGTACACTAAGTACTCTTACCCGCTGAGTCAATTCTCCAGGTCCACCTTTCCACCTCTTGCTGG
Organism: Rattus norvegicus; assembly: GCF_021556685.1. Classification (NCBI taxonomy): domain Eukaryota; kingdom Metazoa; phylum Chordata; class Mammalia; order Rodentia; family Muridae; genus Rattus; species Rattus norvegicus. The sequence continues at coordinate 86,229,284 of NC_141543.1, forward strand.
AGCCTTTCCAGTTGTCCCAGTATCCGCTTTGGCTCCATTCCTTAGCGTCATCTTTCCACATTCCCATGCTCCAACGCCATGTACCTGCCGCCCTGCACCCCCCCTCTAATCTTTAACCCACTGACAATGCTATCTCTTTTTACTTGGAGAGTTGTGGGGGCGGGGGCCTCTGACTCATTCTTCTCAACCCCCCTGTACCTATTCTTCTGGTCTTGGCTGTTTAGTCATCTTCTCCTTCAGGAAAGCTTTGCTGAGCTCCTGTGCTGGGCTGGGCTCCCTGCCTGCCTCTCCTGATCTTAGGAAGGCCTGAGAGCTTCTCACGGAGTAGGCTAAGTGCTGGTTCGTGGATCTTCCCCACTGGACTTTAGCTTAAGGAGGACACAGGTTGTGTCTGACCTGGTCATTGCTTTATCTACAGTACTGGGCACAGAGCCTGACGTGTGGTAGAGTAGGCAGACCGAAGAAAGGAAGTGAGGTTGGCAGAGAGGCCTCGGGGCTGTGAGGGAGGATCCCTAGACATCTACCAGCCTAATGATTAGAGGTGGCAGGTGGCACAGGTGGTGTGCTTTCAAGAGCCAGGCAAATTAGATGGGACTTCTCCCTTTCCCATTGCCCCCTCTCTCCCGTCCCAGTCAGTTTGGGTCAAACCTGATACCCTAGTATGGGAGAGGAGTTCAAGACCATCCTCATCTACATAATCTGAGGTCACCTGGGGACATGTGAGGTCCTTTCTCAACTCCCTTCCCTCATCAAATCCAAGCCAGGAGCCTATCGATAAATGGATGTGTTTGACATCAAAATGAGCGCAGCAGGAACAGGCCACCGCTCTGACAGGTAAAGAAAGCACTCCTCCATGGCGCTCTCCCTAAAACTGGATTTCTGTGAGCTCAGTGCTTGAATCAAAATCTCCCATGCGTGGCTTGCCGTAGGGTGCTAGATTCATCATCAAGAGACCAGCTTGGGTCTCACCCCTCTGGACTGGACTGAGATTGGTCAGGAAGCGGGTAGGGGGAGGGATGGGGGCGGGTAGGAGCAGACGCAGAGGTACAAACTGGGGACTGTTTATTTATTTTAGTGAGACGCCCATATACAAAGAAGGCACAGGATGGAGGAAGCTGTTATAGTACCATGGGGTGGAGGGGACAGAGCTGGGGAGTGGGCCTGCCTGTGGGCAGGGATGGGGAGAGGTCCTGAGAGATTGGCCTCCACTGCTGGAATGGGGATGCAGCTCCTAGGGGACGGGGAGGGGGAGGGCCAGGTTTCTCAGAAAGCCACAGGCAGCTCAGAATATATCTCTGTGGTCAAGGGAGCAGAATCAAGTCTGGCCAACTGGGGCAGGGGCTGGGCCCCCCTCTGCCCTACATTCAAGTATCACACCCCACATGGCCTTGTGGGGAACTCCAGGCCTTGCCCAGGCTGAGGTGGTCAGGATGGGTCAGAAGTCTCTCCTCTTCGTCCTACTAGTGTCGGCTGTGCCAGGACTCCACTCTCTGAAGGATGTCACCGTGCTCCAGGTCAGTCCCAGCATAGTGTGTCCAGGCTGCCCACGGTTTCTCTTTGTCCCTTGGGGCTGCATTTCTTGCCAACTCTCTCTGTAGCCACAATTTTAGAGAGCCACTCATAAAACCCATTCCGGGGACCTGTTTTCTAGTTCACTGCTCTTGGGTCTGAGCACACAGGTCATAAGAACATCCCCTGGGTAGCCTTTAGTGTGGCCCTGTGCTCCAGTGCCTGCCAGGAATTGCGGCTGGGCCTGACTGTCTCCTCCTTGTCAGTAGTTTTATTCTGGACAGTAAACTCTGCCCAGTGACAGTGGCTCAAGGGGGATCCAGTGTGGAGGAGAGGTGTTACCACATCAGGGACCTTTTCCTCCTGTCTCCCGGTGGAGGCGCTTTGGCTTGGTTTTGGCACAGAGACTTGGACATGGCACCCACCAGGGTGTATCAGAACAGGCCACTAGTAGTTCTGTGTGTGGCCAGTATGCAGGGCCATGCTGTGCTCAGCATTTCAAGGTCTTGAAGGAGATTCCACGACCCCAGAAAACATGCCTGCACTGAAGAGGGGGATAGATGCCTGAGCCTGCCAGTGCCAGCCACACTCGTGGCCCCTTTTGGACTGTCGGAGTCATAATTTATGATAAATAGGAAGGAAGGGGGTGCTGGGTGGTTTGTTGGGGAGGGCAATCAGTAGTATCGGTCCCGAATCTGCCAGCTAGTGACCCAGTGCTTCTTGGTGGGTAGTGTGCTCCCTGGAGGTGGGTAGCGGTCTTCCTCCCGGATACGCACTGCGTGGTACTTGGGCATAATCCGGTAGTAGTGGGTTGGCTTAAAGAAGTCACACTGGAGTTTAGGCAGAAGAGAAATTGTGTCAGTATCCAGAATTCAACCAGGAGAAGATGCGTGCGTGCATGCACACACACACACACACACACACACACACACACACACACACACACACACCCCGAAGGTCTTCAGTATGAGACTGGCAGATGAACATCCCCACCCCAGGCCCACAGGAAGGAGGGGCTGAGGAAGACAGAGGAGAGCAGAGGCAGGTGGAGACTAAGCGGCTGCAGAGATTGTGAGGTAGGAAGATGGGGTGGTCTCAATGGACAGGACTGGAGGTGGGTAAGACGGTTGGTTATCCTAGGGAGATGGTGGGACTCAAGACAAAAGAGATGGGCCTCTCTTGGTTTCCTCCTTCCTTGTGGGAGGAGAGAGGACTTAGAGTTACTGTGGACATGCCTGGTGATCAGAGAGACAGGATCTAGTCCTGACTATTTCTCTTTTTCGGTCTTCCAGAAAGCAGCATGCTCATTAAAGGATTTCCCGGCACGTGGCCAGGTGGAGGTGGGGGCACCAGGGGCAGCCAGAATGGCCTGCACTTTGAGGTAGTAGACAAGTGAGATTCAAGCAGACCCCCAAGGCAAGAGGAGTAGACAGGACAGAATTAGAGACCCCAGCCAGCTGGGGATTTGGAGAGGGTTCATAGGCCGTTACCCGGGTGGGCCGGGGCGGGGGGCTGCCCCCTCAGTAGTCGTCGGTCAGCCTTTCTGTCTCTGATGGCTGGCTCCTCATCTCAGCCTTCTGTCTCTTAGCTTCATACAGGGCACGAGTGCGGGCTCGCTTGAAGAAGCCGCACTGGAGGGAGGAGGTAGGGACGGCCATCAGGGGTGCTGGTAGACCTGACTGACCATCAGCACTTGGGGAGCTGGGGCTTAGAGCTGAGGAACCTGGAAATCTAAGTCCTGAGCCCTGCTGGGTGGGTAGCCAGAGCTCCTGTTCCCCTTCGCAGCCTGCAACTCCCCAGGCATGGGTGGGACCGGAAGCTAGGGGGAGGGGCAGGGAGTGTCTGGGAAAGGGCGGCTGGGATGGAGATGAGGAATGGGATGCAGAGCCACCGGGATGGAGGGAGGTGGGGGTGAGCTGGCAGGGGGTCTGGAATGGGAAGCCCCAGGAGGCTGGGAGTCTCTACCTTCCACAGCAGGATGATGATGAGGCCCAGTAGCAGCAACCCAGCACCCACGGCCACAAGCACCAACCACAGCTCGATCTCAGCGGGCAGCTCCTCCACCAGCTCAGAGTCGATGTCCACGGAGAACTGCAGAGGAGAGAGAAGAGAGAAGAGAGAGAAGAGAGAGAAGAGAAGGTTAGCCTGCTGAGACCCCCTGCTCTGTCTCAGCCGAGGCCATGTCCCTGTTGTTTGACCTACAGCCACTAGGGGGCAGTCAAAGAGTAAAAGAAGCCCCTGCAGGACTCATTGCCACCAGCAAGTTGCTGTTTCTTACAGATTTGGCCACAGGGGCGGGATCAGATCTGGTAGGCAGCCTGGTGTCCGAGTTTGTGACACACACATCTGGACTTGCATACCAACTCTATTCCTGTTAAGTCGTGTGACCTTGGGCTAGTATAGTAATTCCACCTCTCTTTAGATCTTTCGTGAGTTCGGTAGAGATTATTTGAGGCTACTTGGAGGTATAGCCATGGCCCAAAGCATGCATTTGGGAGTTGGGCTACTTGAGCTCAAGTCCAGCTTTGCTATCCACTGGCTGTGTAGCTTTGAACAAGTTACTCAACCTCTCTGTTGTTGTCTGTAATCTGGGAATGCTAATTCCCCAACCTTAAGGGTTGTTGGACAGGATTAAACGTGATTAGCAAGAGTGGACTGCTCCGAGTGAGACCTGCTACACGACAAGCCCTTCATTATTAAAAATGCAGGCAATGCATAGCAATCAGCATGGTGTTTCCCCTCTACGATGGCATGTGTATGCTCAGTGTGCTCCAGTATGCCTAACAGGATAAGTGTGAAAAGGAGATGCTTGGGATCAGAAGTGTTTCAAATTTGGGATTTCGTTTTATTTGTGGCTCAAAATTTTTCCAGTTGGGAGCATTTGCAATTCCAGTTTTTGGAGTAGAACTATTCTAGATGACCACTCTTGACTTTCACTTCTTTTAAAATTATTTTGATAAAAAAACAAAACAAAAAAAAAACAAAACAAAAAACAAAACAACAAAAAAAACCCAGCAGGTAATGGAGACAATAAAAGGTTTCCAGTAATTCCGTGCTCTGGAAAAGACTGTTTCCAAAGTGAGCAGTGGTTAGTGTATGCCAGTGTCCCAGCAGGAAACAAGAGGATCAGGAGTTCAAGACCAGCCTGCACTACAGGAGGCCCTACCTTCAAACAACAAACAACAAACCAACAAGCCAGCATGGCCTTTGATCCTAGCACTGGGAGGCAGGGGCAGGTGGATCTCCGTGAGTTAGAGGTCAGCCTGGTCTACTTAGTGTGTTCCAGGACAGCCTAAGCTACACGGTGAGCCTGTCTCATAATGAATGAATGAATGAATGAATGAATGAATGAATGAACGAACGAACGAATAACAGAAGTGCATAGTAAATCTCTGAACTGAACTTTTCTATTTTGAGGAGAGGGTCTTATTATGTTAGCCCAGGCTGGCCTCAAACTTTTTTTTTTTCTTCTTTTTTTTTTCCGGGGCTGGGGACCGAACCCAGGACCTTGCGCTTCCTAGGTAAGGCCTCTACCACTGAGCCAAATCCCCAACCCCCTTGGCCTCAAATTTTTAATCCTGTCTCAGCCTCCCATATGCTGAAATTATAGGCTTGCATCCGTGTGCCCTCCTGAGCTACCTCTGTATTTTTAGTACACCTGGCCCACATTGATGGCATCACACTACATGCACACTTCTGCAAGCTTCATCTGCCCCCATTTTTTTTTTTTTTATGAATAGCATCATCTTTCTGTCTCGATTGATAAAGGCCAACCTGATCTCTTCTGAGGACCGCATGCACACACACAGTCATTGTAGAAATGGACCACATTTTATCGAGCCAATCTCCTACTGACAGACATTTAGATCCCTTCCAATTCCCTACTCTTATTAAGAGCACTAAAAACCCCCACGTTTTTATTTATCTTTGCCCACTTGTCCTGTTAGCTCCTTGAGATATACGACCACGTGCTAGATCAAAGGGAATGGGTGCTTTAAATTTTAATGAATATTGACAAATTCATCTCCACAAAAGAGCCACCAATTTATCCTCCCATCGGCAACGCTTCTGCCACCTAGCATCACTGGTCGGCATTTCTCTCTTTAGTATTTTCCAATCTGATGGGCAGACAGCTCTTCATTTAAGGTTGTTTTGTTTAATTTGATTTTTGTTCGTTTGTTTTCCGAGACAGGGTCTCATGATCCTGTAGCCTTGGCTGGTCTGGAACTCACCATGTGGACCAGGTGGGCCTTGAACTCACAGTGATCCTCCTGTCTCAGCCTCCAGAGTGCTGGGATTAAAGGTGTGCACCAGTAAGCCTAGCTAAAGGGTTTTTTTGTTTGTTTGTTTGTTTGTTTGTTTGTTTTTAAAGACAGGGTTTCTTTGTTATAACCACCCTGGCTGTCCTGGTCTTTGCTCTGTAGACCAGGCTGGCCTCGAAGTCAGAAATTCACCTGCCTCTGCCTCCAGAGCACTAGGGCTTAAGGCATGTGCCACCATGCCCAGCCATGTTTTACGTTTTAAATATTAAAATTTTATATTAAATTGTGTATATGCATTTGTGTATTGTGTGGGGATATGTGTATATTAGTGCAGACTGCCCTGGAGGCCAGGAGAGGTTGTCTGATCACCGGGAGTTAGAATTATAGACATTGTGAGCCGCCTTGTGCTGGGAACCGAACTCAGGTTCCCTGCAAGAGCTCTTAACTACAGAACCATCTCTCCAGCTTTATGTGTAAGTTATTTATATTTCATCTCATAAACATTGCCTTTTTAACGTTATCTTTCATATTGAATTTTTTTTTTTTTGTTCTTTTTTTCGGAGCTGGGGACCGAACCCAGGGCCTTGCGCTTCCTAGGCAAGCGCTCTACCACTGAGCTAAATCCCCAACCCCTCATATTGAATTCTTAAAATAGATTCACACTTCTTCATATTCCTTTGGAACATGGCCTTTTTAACTTATCTTCTGTTGTATATGGATTTACAGTTTCATATGGTCTAAGTTTTCATTTCCTCCCTTGGGACTTTGGACTTGTGATAAAGTAAAAGCCACTCCTGGTGCCTCACACCTTTAATACCAGCACTTGGGAGGCTGAGACAGGAGGATTGTTCTACAAGTTTATGACTAGCCTGGGCTACATGGTGAGATCTTGTGTCCCCACCCCCCAAACAAATAAATAGTGCCGGTGAGATGGCTTAGAGGGTTAGGACCCTTGTTGCCTGAGTGTGAGTATTCAGACTTGCGTGGTGCCAGGAGAGAAGCAATTCCTGTGAGTTCTCTTTTGACTTGTGCACACACACTACGGTGTACACATACTCCCTCCCCAGAAAAAGAAATCAAATTAAAAAAATGGGGCTGTTCTTGCAGAGGACCTGGGTTTGATTCTCAGCACCCGTATGGCTGTCTGATAACAATAATTCCAGAGGTCACACCCTCTTCTGGTCTCTGAAGGCATTGCACAGAGACCAGAGTACATGCCAGCACAGTATGCATGCCTATAAAATGATAACTGAATTTTTAATTAAAAGCTAAGTAAATAACTCACTCTCCCCATAAGTAAGGGTAAAAGTTACTATTAAATTATTCTTTTATTTTGGCACACATTGAATTCCTACATTTAAATATTTTGTTAAACACCAAGGTGGGTTTTTTTGTTGTTGTTGTTGTTGTTATTGAAGATTTATTTATTGCATATAAGTACACTGTAGCTGTCTCCAGACACACCAGAAGAGGGCATCAGATCCCATTACAGATGGTTGTGAGCCACCATGAGGTTGCTGGGAATTGAACTCAGGACCTCTGGAAGAGCAATCAGTGCTCTTAACCACTGAGCCATCTCTCCAGTCCCCACCAAGGTGTTTTGTTGGTGGTGTGAGGTAACTTGTCTTTCTTTCTCAAATGTGTTCTTCTAGTGCTGCCTAATAATATCTCAAGCCCCCAATGCTCCTGCCTCCACCTGAGTCCTGGGATTACAGAGAGTCCCCAATGTGACCTTTTATCTCTACTCCTTAAGAATGCAGACCAGAGTTGGTGAGGGGATAAAAGTTTTCTTCACAGGCCCAGTGGACAAACTCCACATGGGCACCATAGCATGCACGCCTGCCCTCTTCCCTACACAGCATCATAATAAATTATTTGCTTTTTAAAGCCCAGGCACAGGCCAGGCAGCAGTGGTGCACACCTTTGATCCCAGCATTGGGAGGCAGAGGCAGGAGGATCTCTGAGTTTGAGGCCAGCCTCATCTATAAATTAAGTTCTAAGGCATGCAGGGATACATTATGAGGCCCTGTCACAGAGGAGGAAGAAGAGGAGGAGGAAGAGGAGGAAGACAAGGGGGAGGAGGAGAGGGAGAAGGGGTAGGAAGAGGAAAAAGGAGGAAGAAAAGAAGAAGAAAGAAGATGAGGGCAAGGGGAAAGAAAAGGAAGATGAAGGGTAGGAGGAGAGGAGGAAGGGGAGAAGGAGGGGGAATGAGGAGGGAGAGGGAAGATGAAGAGGAAGAGGAGGAGGAGGAGGAAGAGGAGGAGGAGGAGGAAGAGGAGGAGGAGGAGGTCTGTAATATGGCTACATTTCCAGTGTCCAGTCCTTTCCCACCCTTCTTCATCCCACTGGCTTACTAAAGGAAGTGCATCCCAGAGTTCTTCACCTGCCTTCTGTTTACCCCACTTTGTGTATCTCCTATGTATCTCCACTTACATTCTTTTCACAACGAATTAGCAGTCTGCCATATTTCTTCTTCCAACTTAGAACACCCCACACACACCTCGGAATTTCCTGAATCCCACTCGTACTGGGATAATTTGAGAAGATCTGACGGTGAGAGAATATCAGCTTTTCTTTTCCCTATCCATAACCTTAATTTCTTGTCATTTGTTTATTGTTCTGTTTATTCCCGGGTGCTCTACACTCTCTCTGCTGTACGTACCTGCATTGTTGTTGTTTATGATCTGTTAGATTGACTTGGTTTTGTGACGCAGTCTTGCTATGTAACCCAGACTGTCCTTGAGCTCACTAAGTTGCCCAGGCTAGCCTCCAACTTAAGTTAGTCCTTCTGCACCAGCCTCTAGAGTACTCCAGCACAGCCAGCCCTTCCTAATTTTTATTTGCTTAATTTATTTTATTTTGGGGGTAGTTGGTTTTTTTTTGAGACAGGAAATTTCTATGCAGTCTTGGCTATCCTGGGACTCACTATGTAGACCAGACCAGCCTTTAATTCACAGAGATCCACCTGCCTCAGTTTTCCAAGTGCTGTGACTAAAGGTGAGTGCTACCATGTCCTCTCTACCTTTAAAATTGTGTGTGTGTGTGTGTGTGTGTGTGTGTGTGTGTGTGTGTGTGTACATTTGTGTGTGGGTCCCCTGTGTGCCCTTTTGGAGGTCTTTCTCTATCATTCCTTCTCTACTTTTTTTTAAAAATTACTATCTCTCAATGAACTAGTGGCTATTTTGTCTACGTTGGCTGGCCGGCCAGCCCCCAGCATCCCCTGCCTTCAGTGACCTATAGCTGAAGTTATGTGCATGGGCCAACCTGCCCAGCTCTTTTTTTTTTTAATTATTTATTTCATGTATGTGCATACACTGTCACTCTCTCCAGACACACCAGAAGATCCCATTACAGATGGTTGTGAGCCATCATGTGGTTGCTGGGAATTGAACTCAGGCCCTCTAGAAGAGCAGTCAGTGCTCTTAACCACTGAGCCGTCTCTCCAGCCCAGTGCCCAGCTTTTACCTGGGTGCTTCAGCGCTAAGGATCCAAATTCAGGTTTTCACACTAGTTGAGCAAGGCCTTTGCCTGCTGAGACATCTCCCCAGCCCCTCACTTTTAGTTTTGAGGCAGAATATCAGTAAGTTGCCCAGGTTGGCCTTGAATTCACCGTAGCCTAAGCAGACCTGGAACTTAACGATTCTCCTATCCTGTCTCCCAGGAAACTAAGGTAGCAGGCCTCCAGTATCAGGACCAGCATCATTTTAACACCTACTCACCCATGTGGTCTTATTCTCCATGTTGATGGTAGGGATACTGGTTCTCAGGAACAGGGTAGCCCAGCCATCTACTCGGACTCTGTCAAAGTCTTTGTAGTCCTACCAAGAAGATAGAGGGGTCAGAACTAGCAGCTGACGTCTCTCTTGGTCTCCCCCTTGACTCTACACTCTCTACCCTCTTCAGTGCCCCACCAGGCGGCACTCTCAAAGGATCTGTCATCCAGCCTCTCTCACACACAAATGTATCCCATTCATCCCTCTGCACTGCGCTCTGTGCTGATGCCAGACTAGCAGACACAGGGAAGGGCACAGTTTAGGTCAGGCTCGTGGGCTAAATCTACTCTGCACCTGTTTCTGGTACATAGCCATGCCCCTTCATTTACCTAAGGTGGCTTTTGTAGTCCAGCGTTGGAGCCTGAGCAGATATGACAGGAACCAATCTTATAGGCCAGAAAGATTGATAGTCTAGTCTCAAGAAAAGGTTAGACTACATACCAAGAAAGGGCGGGTATAAGAATAACCATAATAGGGGCTGGAGAGATGGCTCAGTGGTTAAGAGCACTGGCTGCTCTTCCAGAGGTCTTGAGTTCAAATCCCAGCAACCACATGGTGGTTCACAACCATCCATAAAGGGATTTGATGTTCTCTTCCGGTGTGTCTGAAGACAGTGACAGTGTACTTATATATAACAAATAAATAAATCTTTTTTTAAAAAATTAAAAAAGGACTGGGGCTTTAGCTCAGTGGTAGAGCACTTGCCTAGGAAGCACAAGGCCCTGAGTTTGGTCCTCAGCTCCAGGGGGAAAAAAAAAGAGTACCCATAATCTATCCAAGCAGGACAGGTGACCCAGATAACTTCCAGGAAAGACATGTCTTATTGAGAGGAGAGGACTCCAGCTACTGAAGTTAGCTAGGATCTCAATGATTAGAAGTGAAGGTTGCTGGAGACCTTGATAGCTTAATAGGGAAGTCACACATAGAGATAGAAAAAAAAAAAAGCTGGCATTACAGTGTGGGGGGGGGGAGCAAGGGCAAAGGCACAGGGATAGAATGTAAAGGACACATAGAAGGTCATTTTGGAATTATTACACATTCACACACGTGACATGCAACCACAACACTGATGTGGAAATATTACACATTCACATCCAGACACGCATCTGTGCAGAACATGATACTGTTTTATATACATGCACATTTGCACTCACACACACCCTGCCTTCAATCCCTCCCTGCCACTCTCCTCACCCAAGTGGATAGCAATGAAGGCCTCCAAACCCAGCACTGACCTCAATGAAGGTGCTGTTCCACACCCGTGCCTTCACGGTCACATTGGTAATGTTGGAGGCATCTGGAAGGGGGCACTCCAGCCACACACAGCGGGCGCGGCCATTGGAACAGGTCTGAGGTGGACAGGAGGACAGACGGGAGACAGCCTGAGTCTCTAGACATGACACTGGCTCCTTACCTTCCTCCCTCCTAGACTTCATCCCAGCCTGGGGTTCATTGTTTTGCTCATGGGTATTCCTCTACGTTAGGAACACGCATTCAAGCTGCATTCTCGGGCCAAACTCCTCTGATTCAGGGAACACATGAAGCATAGGCCCTGCTCAGACTGGCAAGGAGCAGCCTCAGAAACCTCTCCCAAGCCAAGCACGCTGAGTGTCGTCTGCTGTCTTGGGATACCCCTTCAACCTCTCCAGCCAGTAAGGCCTCCCCCGGGTCCCCATATGTTCTCCTCAACTTCTTCCTGCACACTGCCCTAAACATCCTCTAGCCCCTCCCCACACCAAATGTCCAAGCTACACCCAACAGGGTGTGAGGCCTTGGAAGTGCCAGCATTCTTCTTTGGGACCACTGTGTTGGATGTGCCCTAGGGTTGGTGGTTAAGTTTGTTTTTTTGTCAGGAGACTCTTGAGGCCCAGATGTACAGTACCTCTCTCTCTAGTGTCTCTGTGTCTCTGTGTGAGTGGTCACTATCACTCTTGCCTGTGGGCCCCTGATGTCCATGTGCCTTGTGATGGCCTGTGCAGTCCCTCCCCACCTTTGCCCTGGCCACTCACCAACACGGTCTCAGACTTGGCTTTTTTGGCAGCAGCTAGCGTGACAGGTGGAGGACCCTGGTCTCCCCCTGGATCTAGTTGTCTCCGCCGGCGCTGTGGGGACAGTGGCTTGACTCCAGGGTCCTAGAGAGGGCAGAGATATGTTGGGAAGTCAGAGAGAGAGAATAGTTGATGGGAGATAGGGAAGGGACAGGGAATAGTCAGGTTCCTAAAGACCACCAAGGTGGCCAGGGAAGACACTGGCCTTTCTGCCTCCACCATGCAAATGAGACATGCATGGACCATCCCTGATGATGGACTTACAGAGAGAGTAAGGTTGAGAGGGTTGACAAGGTTTCCATGTGGCTGGCAGGGCCAGGACCCATTGCTATGGATGGTGATCTCCGTAGGGTACAGCAGCCACTTGCCATTGGTAACTTCATACGGCCACTCCAGACCTAGAACCAGTGTGCCCAAGGCTGCCAGCCCATCTCCCACTGGGCTCACCTGTGGGCACACATGACCTGAGTGTCATGGTTACCATCCTTTGGAAAACCACCCACAGCTCAACAACCCTAAAACCTTCCATGTTTGAACCCCAGATACGGGACAGTCTCCCCACGGTCTTTCAGAAGAGTCGACAGCCAGGGCCCCAGAGGCGCCCTTACCTGGAATTCATATTTCAGGGGGCTTCCCACATCCTTCACAGTCTTCATGGCAGCCTCGCCCATCACTGTCCCACTAAAGAAGCTCTGCAGTCGATGATTCATCCTGGGTAAGAAGACACCCCAGGTCAAAGCAGACAGGAGGCCAGAGCCCTGCCGGAGGGGACTGCAGTGTATTACCCACAGTTCCCCTGGCACATAAACCCCAGTTCTACCGTGCACCAGCTATGCAGGCTCGCACAGTCTACCCATCCTTCCTGAGCCTCAGGTTCCTCGCCTACACGGTGGGGTCAGAAATAGTTGGTACAGTGCTGGGCAGTGATGGAAAAATGACCAAGATGTCTTTGCACAGTGGGCTTTCAAGGAGGTGGGGGAGGGGCCGAAGAGATGGCGCTTGTTGCTCTTCCAGAGAGCTGGAGTTCAGTTTTCAGCACCATCTGTTACTCCGGTTTCAGGGGACCTGACACCTTCTTCTGGCATTCATGGGCATCAGGCACACACAGGGTGCATAGACATACATGCAGTCAAAATGCCCCATGTACATGAAATAAAATAATCTAAGAAAAGGAATTTTTTTAAGTTGGGGAGGGTTGCTGGAGAGGTGGCTCTATGGTTAAAGCACTCTCTATGCAAGCGTGAGGTTCTGAGTTTAAATCCCCCCAGAACCCACTCAAAAGCTGAGTGCTGTAGTACACAGCTATAATCCAAGTGTTCCTAATGCGGGATGGCAGTGGGTCCCTAAGGAACCCCATGGGCCAGCTAGCCTGCATGTGCATCCTCGTGTATGCAATGGCCAACAGCAAGGAGACCACCTGCCCCACACAAGGTGTAGATGAGATGCAACACCTCACATGGTCCTCTGACCGCCACATGTGTTCCACGGCATGCACGCATTCTCACACGTGCACGTGCTAACACACACCATACACATACGTACACAAAGGTAATATCCAGAAAATAAAGTGGGGAATCTAAAGGAAGGGCAGAGACCATCGCCTTAGCCCCAGGAACTAATGCTGCCCGTTACAGGGATCACGGCTCTCAGGAAATGATGACCCAGGAGGATCCCAGAATAAGAGAAGTATCAGGGGAGCTTAGGAGGCACCTTGAGGGTAGGGGAGCCCTGTCTGAAGCACAAAGGACTGGGAACAAAGTGGTACCCACAAACTGAGCGAGGCCTGGAGGGTGTAGTCCACCTGCAAAGTCAGGAACATGGGCTGCAAGTTGTCCTGGTGACTTGACCTGAGGAGAACATGCAGGTGGTAAGGAGGAGACCCAGGATACGAGCTCAGACTCGACCCGACTACCCTCACTGGGTCACTCACGTGGACAGCTGTAGATGTGCCCTAAGGTCCCTCGTGTGCAAAGTTACCCCGGTGACCTCAAAGGCGATGAGCAGCTCCATCTAGTACCAGGGTCAGGGAAACAGAAAAGAGCATTTGAATGTAGCCGGGGGCGATGGCACAGGGAAGATCCCATGAGGGGATCTCTATCCCTCCTCCTTATCCCTCCCATCTCAGTGATGAGATCGTTGGACATCGATGCTGCTTTGGGGATCTCTGCCACTTTTTTGAAACCTTAAGCAAATTACTGAGAGTTTCTAAGCCTGCATTTCCTATTCTGTGAAATAGCTATTGTGTTAGGGAAAATTGAGATAGTACATCAGGTCAAAGGTGTGAGCACAGCATCAGGGCTCAGCCCAAGCGGTCCCTTTGCCTGCACCTTCCCTAGAATCATGCACAGATCCCTAGTGGCTCCATATTTTAGTCTCTGGGCTTCTTCTCACCCCCTGTTGTGCCTTCCCTTCCTCCACTCTGGTTCTTTGCTTCAAGAAATCCTATGAATTGGGCAGGTAAGATGGCTAGAAGCTCGCCAGGAGAGGAGGATGTGGCCAGGTCTCACCCTCTGGTTCCGTTTGAAGGGGTTTCCTAGCTCACACACGGTGTTGGTCTCGTTAGCTTGGCAGGTCCCAGCCTGAGGGAAGAAAGCAAACAAGATCGGGGTTACACTTGTCTTCCGTCTGCCGGGGGAGCACAATTAGAAGCCTTGAAGGCTTGCTACCGAGTAGCAGAGGTACCCCAGTCCTGAAAAAGGTCAGCACACCACCGCGAACGATAATTCAAACAAATGTATGTCATATACAGTGGGGTGCAAATCACCTGGACAGCAGGCACTCACCGGGCGCACGGAGGACAGAAGCAGAGCGGATGACACCTCTAGAGTGAGCAGTGCCTCATGGGCATCTTCCCCAGCCCGTTGGCGGCTCGGCGAATTGGTCACATTGATGCTCAAGAACAGTTTCTTAGTGTCTCTGCTGTACTGGAGCCTGAAGAGAGGAGTCTGGGACTAAGCAAAAAGCCTTATCTCCACTAGGCTCTGCCCCTCAGGCCTCCAGGGCTAGGAAAGCCATTGAGGGGCCAACCAAGTCATACCAGGCAGTCTTAACTCTGACTAATGTAAGCACCTCTGCTCACATCCACCCTACCCCTGCCCAGTGAGGCCTTGCCCCAGTTCTGTCAGCCAGTGAGGCCCGCCTAACCCTTGACCAATCAGGGTCACCCAACTACACCTGCTTAGAGGCTGCAGCTGCTCAGACACGAAGGCGGCTCGCATCTGCAGGTTGCTGTCGCACTTGTTGTCTGGCCCGCACTCTTTCTGGAAGTGGACCTGGGGACAGTGGAAGGCTTGAGAGGCTGCAAACCACACATCACCTTCTGACTCTACGCGCTCCTAGCCCGGAGAGGGCCCGCTCACCTCGGTGTGATTCTCCATAGCCTGTGCCTGGTTGAGGACCGGGTAGGCATCCAGGGACCGTAAGCCCAGCTTGAGGCGATCGGGCATGCGCAAAGGTAAGGAGTAGTTCATGGTGATGACGATAGGACGGAGTTTATCACGAACATTGTCCTGGGGAAGAGGGTGCCGTGAGCACAGTTCCCAAGCTGAACCCTCCCATCTCGTTAAATGCTAGCCAGACTAAAACCCAGTGAGGGGCTGGGCTTCTCTCTACCCTGAACCCCCAGGTTAAGCTGAACCCCTACTAATTCAATCACCAAATCGAGTCCTACTGTCTTGCACTGCCCTGGGACAGGGGCTCCACTTTATGGATTTCCAGGTCTACTTCCCCATAACACCATCACGCCCCAAAGAGGATCTGAGCTTGTCCTGAATCGGGGACCCATTCTTTCCAGACTGGGCTAGAGCCAACACCTCTTTTCTAAGGTGATAATCTCTTGGCCGCATCTCACGTCAGGGCTTATCTTCCTCCTAACATGGGCAACCTGCTCTGTGCAGCCACCATCTTGCCAACCCATACTCACCAGACTGACTTCCCAAGACTCTGTCTTTGGGGATATACCCCTCTGTGAGCTTTGACTTAGAGGGACGCTGGCCACCTCTCCCAGAGATCTCAGGGCCCCCGTCCTCCCCCACAGCACCTCTCTCACCATCAGCAGTAACTCCAATGTCTGGCAATGTGTCTCTGGCATGGAGAAGAAGCCATGGAAGACCGACGACTGGCTACGGGCGAATCGGAGCCTGGGTGGGCGTCGGTCCCTGTCAGCCTCCACTGTGTAAGCCAGGGCTGTAAACAGACAGGGCAGTCAGCAGGTGACCAGGTGAACACACCCCTATCTCCCTCCCACCTGAACACCCTGTGCCCAGCACTCACTGATGTTCCGCCTGTAGTTGGGGTTCCCGGCACTCTGGTTGTAGGCAAAGCACAGCTCCACCTGAACACTGTGGGGGTGGGGGTGGGGACACAGAGCAGGGCCTGGTCACAATGGGAAGGACGGTCATGCCCTACTTTTCACTCCTGTGCTAGACAAAGAACTCAGGACCCTTGTGTGGGGAAGTTGAGTCTACAAAGCTGCAGTAACCTCTCACTGCCTCTAGAGGTCGCCAGCAGGGAAACAGGTCCAAGGAGCAGCAGGGTTTGTCTGAGGTTATCAGGTGGCTGACAGCCCAGTCCAGGTCTAGGGATCTCCAGATCTTCCTTTTATCTCTGATCCCCTGATTTTCAGCTCTCCACACACACACACACACACACACACACACACACACACCCCTTGTCCCTTTTGCTTTCAGACTGATAGCCACAAAAAAAGCTCTTAGGATCACTACTGATGTATCACTTTATTAGCAACCAACTGGGGTTTTGGGTGGTGGTGGTGGTGGTGTTTGTTTTGTTGTGGTTTTTTTTTTTTTTTTTTTTTTTTTTTTTTTTTTTTTTTACATTTGAGGTATAGACTACTGTGCTTAGAACTTTTTTGTGTAGTATCTCATTTAATCACTTCAAAAACCCCAGTTAAGTGGTTATTAACTTTTATACGTTATCTGAGAGTCAGACTAATAAGTTGCCTGGGGTGAATCTCCCTCCCCATGCCCATCTACCTAAGAGCATTCCTTTTCCCCTTACTCTTCTGAGTTCTCCTGCTCTCCCTCAGCAGTGAGTGGCTGGGCTTCGAGCCAGATGGTCCAGAGCTCCTGTTCCTAAGTTTGTGCTTAGCTCCTGCAAGGAACTCTGACTTTGAATGAGATTGGCTAGGGACTATGTTGCTGACCCTAGCATCCAGCTACTGATGGTGGGACATCAGGCGTGTCTAGGGGAAGGCCCTAGGGCCTGAGGCCTAAGGAGTGGGTAGGAAGAGCCAGGCTGACAGTCTCACCAGGAAGTAACCGTACAAAGCGAGGGGTCCAACACAGCTGGCCTGGCCACCAAGGTCCTGTGGAGGATATTGATGACAGGTCGGGCCCTATAGTAATGGAAAACAGACAGACATCAGTATTTCCTGCCTACCCCAGACCAGAGTTGGGGTTCAGGTTTCTGTGGATCACCGCCAAAGGTGGGCAGAACTGAGACTCCAGGAAGACAAGGGTGGAGAAAGGACATGACCCTGCCCGGTCTCCTAGCTTACCGCAGCAGCACAATGTGGTCCGACAGGCTCCCTACTAGCAGGTCTGGGTATAAGTTTTCATCCACATCCATCTTCCCACTCAGAGAGTAGCCGAAGGTGGCCAAGCCAGGCAGTCCTAGTGTCTCTCCGTGGATTATCTGAAGTCAAGAGCAAGTGATAGGGACAAGCTCTGAGACACGCCTGGAGGAGGAGGGACCCGGAGAATAGGGGTATCGGCCTTATCTCTGCCCATTCGTACCTGCTGAGGCTGCTTGAGGAGCCCCCCGGAGCTGCTGTGGTAGATGTATACTTTGCCCAAGCCCTCAAATGGAGCTCCCACAGCAATGTCTGAGGAGGAGAGACAGGACAGAGTCACTAGCCATACTGGGCCCCATAGCTCCTTCACTCTCTGCTCCAGGCTACCGAACTCAGGGTGGCGGTAACCTTGCCCTGACAGAAGTGTTTAGAGCAGCAGAGAAGGAACCTCAGAGCTCCAGAGCTCTGGTGGCAATGGAAAGGGAAAAAGACTTCCTCATTGTCACACGGCAAGTGGCATTGTGCAGACAGAGCCATGTGCCACATCCCCCAGCATTTCTCACTTTGTGGATCCCCACCCCCAACAACCACCTCTCTGGAATACCTTGGTTCTTCTAATGGCATTGGTTCCAAGACCAGAAACTACCGGCACATCACTCACAACCCCCATTTCACTCAACCCTTACGAGAATGCTCTGTGTGTGTGTGTGTGTGTGTGTGTGTGTGTGTGTGTGTGTGTGTGTATGTGTGTGTTTGCTATTGTAGATGAACAGGCTCAGATCCCAAGGTCACACAGCCAGGAAACTGGATTATACATACAACACTACAGTGGACTTTGCTTCAGTATAATGGAACTTCACGTGTCAATATTCTTAAGATGCTAAGCAGTGCCTCGTCCAATAAACAACACGTTTGATGATCTCAGTCTGTGCTGAACTCATCGGCTACATTTGATTTGAGGCCGGGGTAACTGGGAAGGACGCCAAGGACAGGAATCAGACCCCTCAGTGGGAAGCCCTTGGGCCCATTGGCTGACCTCTCTGCCATCCACGTCTGCCTCCTGAGAAGCTTTGCCTTCCCTCTTTTGGTTCTCGGCTGTCGTGGGAAACTGAGATTGTTGGAGAACTGACCTTTGGTAAGCTAAGCGCTTCCACAGTAATTGGACTCATATTCTAATGTGTCCTCCCTCCCTGTGACTTCTCCCCCGGGACCCACAGAACACTGGCAAGGTAATGGCACTATACCTACGGCTCCCACCTTGTCCCAGCCCTTTCTTATCACCTGATATGGTACATTCTTGACCTCACCTCCCCAGGTTTCCTACCTGCTTCCTCCCTATATCCACCCCCACCCCAGAATGACCCTCCAAAGTACCAACCTATCATATAACATCCCTGCTCCAAAGAATTCTTAGATACCTCCCACCTTACTGTCACTGTGACCCAAACAGAAATCCCCATTTCCTCTGCCTGACTTTCAGAGGATTTACCAGCTTGTTCCCAGTGTACACTTCGGTGGTGTACACGACATTGTTCCTGTGCTCACGCTGTATGCTGTCCAGACCCCTCTTCTGGGCACTCTCAGCCCAACCCACTTATCAGCCACTCTAGGCGAGCCCCCAGCCTCTCTACATCCTCTCTATTATGTCTGTGAGTCCTATCAAGGTATGCAGTTGGTGCTTAGCCGGTGAGGGTTCTGAAGGAGGGATACTGGCCCCTACCCTGGAATCCATCCTGGTTGATGTCACCAATGCTGGCTACAGAGATGCCAAAGGCAGAGCGACTGGGGCCATGGAGCAGGAGGGAAGGCTGATCAGGGAAGGACGTTCCCGCCTGGTTCATGAAGACATAGACGGCACCCCCTACCTCCTCTTTCCGTTCGAAGTAGTAGGGAGCACCCACCAGGAGGTCCTGCCACCTGCACGGGGGAAGAGTGGGAATGGAAGTGTGAAGTTGACTCCCGATAGACACTGCGAATGTCATCTAATGAGCACGATATTACCAGGGCCGTACGACTGAGCAAATGACAAGCCCGACCACACACAGTCCATGAGAAGGCCAGCAAGACCCATCTAACAGAAAATGCATGTCATGGAGAAATCGAAATCGTGCAGGCTAAGATCACAGACGCCCCCCAAAAAAAGCCCCTACCCCACAGGCACCTTCCGAATGACAGGCACAGACAAGAAAGCACAGGTGTCATGCAAATGTCATGCAAATGTCCAGACTCCCATAAGGTGTGATTGAGACCCTGAAGACAGCAAATTCGTGAATGCAAAGCTTCTACTTCCTTGATCTAGCTTGAGCAAGCCTGCCACCCCCCACCTCTCCCCCTAACCCCAGAAGATGCCCCGTGTCCCTAGATTCTCACCCATCATTGTTCAGGTCTGCCAGGGCAATGGCACTGCCAAAATAAGCGCCCACCTGCGTGCCCTTCAACACCTGCCTCCTCTGCAGGTCTCCACCCGACTCTTGTTTCAGCAAGAAGACAGCGCCCATATGTTGGTGCCGTGGGGCACCCGTCACAAGAGTGATCTCCGAGGGATGTAGGATGGCACTGCCTACCTGCATCGTGTACCCTGGGATGAGGGGGGGAAGTGTTCAACCAAAGCCCCAGTAAATGTGTCCCCTTCTATACTGAGCCCATCCTCCTTGTTGTCCACCCTCTCTGATCCTCTATTCCTCTAGGCCAAGTTGAGTAATTCAGTGGGCCACGGATCCAGTCAGACTCTTCCTTGCTCACTGAGCTTCGTGACAGAACTGACTTTGCATCTGAAAGCTTAAACCACGTGCAGGGTCCCCCACGCAGGTGGTGCTCAATAAATGTGTGCTAACTGAACTAAATGCTTCTAGTCACATCTGTACTGTAGGGTCACCCCACAGCACTCCAGGAGTAAAAGGGCCAGTGTGTTAGGCATCAAGGTGGTTTCTCCCATCCTGCAATGGGCCACCAACTCTTAATTGGCTTACCAATATAGAGGTTTCCCTGGTCCTCTGAGCCCCTGTAGCTGTATTCAGATAAATCCCAGTCTTTCCGCTGAATCATGTAGCTGTTTCCTGCAGAAAAGATTGGGGAAGGGGAGCAGGAAGAATTAATCACAGCCTTTTCTTCTACCATGCCCACCTCTCCATAACAACAATAACCTGTGTGAGCGCTGCTCTCATAAATCACTTTCTGGTTTTGTTTTGTTTTTTTGATGTTGTTGTTGTTGTTGTTGTTTGTTTTGTTTTGTCTTGTCTTGTTCTCCAAGACAAGGTTTCTCTTTGTAGCCCAGGCTATCTTGGAACTCGCTCTCTAGACCAGGCTAGCCTTGAATTCTCAGAGATCTGCCTGCCTCTGCCTCCTGAATGCTGGAACTAAAGGTGTGTGTGTTTCACCATTGTCTGGCTGATAAATCACTTCCTCTTTAAGAATTTTTTTTTTATTTAGGGGGTGGGTGGGTGGGATGGGGCTGAAGAGATGGCTCAGTGGACAAGAACACTGGCTGCTGCTCTTCTAGGAGACGCGGGTTTGATTCCCAGTACCAACAGTAGCACAAGTGGTTGTTAACTCCAGTTCCAGGGGATCAGACAGGCCTTGAGCCTCAGGCCTCAGCCTCCCAGCTGTTGGCATGTAGCACGACATGTGCTTTATGTGATTATAGATACGGGATGTTTTCCCTACATGCACAGCTGTGCACCACCTGCATGCAGTCCCGGTAGAGGCCAGAAGAGGTCGTTGGATCCCCTGGAGTTAGAGTTACAGACCGTTGTGAGTCACCTTGTGGGTGCTAAGCTCTTTAAGCAAGAATCTTCAGACAATGTGAAATATTCTGTAACCTCAAAAGGACAGTCCTCTAAGTATTGACCAAGACACTGCTTTTAGCTTATGACGCATGTAAAGAGAATGCAGAAGGCCAGAACATTCCATTTGATCCTCTTTGCTTTTAAGAAGATACCTATCAATATTAAAATAAGGGGCTGGAGAGATGACTCAGTAGCTAAGAGCACTGGCCACTATTCAAGAAGACCCAGGTTCTGTTCCCAACACCCACATGGCAGCTCACAACTGTCTGTAATTCCAGTTCCAGAGGATCTGACACCTTCACACAGACACACATCCTGGCAAAACACCAATGCACAATTAAGTGTGGAAGGAATCCTAAGACACTGTGAACGTTGGAAATGGGATGAGGGAGGTGGAGGGACAGGAAGGACTTCTTAATTTTTTTCCCTCCTTATTTGAGGTACTGAGGGTTGAATTTTCTTTTTCAATCTTGAGACAGGTCTCCCTAAGTTATCCATGCTGGTCCTGAACTCACTGTCTATCCCAGGCAGGATTATGGAATCCTCCTGCCTCAGATTCTGAATAGCTGGGATCACAGGACAGTGCCAGTGGGACTGGCCATTTTTGCTCCTGCTTCTAACAGATCCTTAGCTAAGACTTTAGTGCTGTACCAGAAGCATGTTTGTGAAAGTTCCCAGGGCTGAGCTGACTCAAACGGATCACAGTCCAATCTAGGTTTCCTAATTTATTGTTGGCTTTCTCTAAGACAGAGTTTTTAATTAAGTAAAATGGGTATAAAATGCTTGTGTCACCCAAAGACTTTAGAAAAGCTAAAAATATATATACATATATATTTATATGTGTGTTATATAATATATAACATATTATATATTAATATAATTTTATATTATATATTTATGTATTGTATATTTTATTTATAATTTCAGCACTCGGGAAATAGAGCCAGGAGGATAGCTTTAAGTTTGAAAATAGTCTAGGCTACATAGAAAGTTCATAATGTGACTCTACCACCTCTCTCTCTCTCTCTCTTTCTCTCTCTCTCTCTCTCTCTCTCTCTCACACACACACACACACACACACACACACACACACACAAGTGTTGTGGTTTTCAGATTGTTTAAGGTAATATGTGTAGGGAGCTGGGGAAATAGTGACGTCTTTGCCACGGAGACATGAGAACCTGAATTCAGATTCCCAGCATTCATACAAAAGGCCAGGCATAGCATCACATGGCTATGACCCCAGCACTGCCAGGGTAAAAACAGGCGAATCCATGGAGCTCAGTGGCCAGCCACTCCTGTTGCATCAGTGAACTCCAGGTATACCCAGAGACTGTTTCAAACAATAAGGTGCCAAGCAACTGAGGAACTCACGTCAATCAACCTCTGGCCTCTACAGCCACATGTGCACACGTATGCATACACAGAAGATTTAAAGATGGCGCATGTAAAGTCGCCAGCACACAGTGCGTGCCTTAATACTGCTGTTGGTCTCTGTCTCTTGTGACCGTCACCCTGAATAGCTCTACTGACTGTGGCTCACTGACGGGTGGTCTCTCTTGTACCCCCTTCTCCCAGGTCCCCACCTTTCCAGTTGTAGGCACCAGGGGCGCCGAAGTATACAGTGTTCTGGGTGAAGCCGCCACTGGTGCCCAGCTGGCACATGCCAGTCTGCAAGTAGTCAGTGTTGCTGTTACACATCTCGTTGTGGTATGTCTGCCAATCATCGCCAGGGTCGAGCTGTAGGTCGTTGCCACGCACGTAGCACTTGCCCACCATGCGCCGCTGGTCTTCCAGCCCAGACCACAGCACCTTGGTGTACCGATGGGCACAGACCTAGGGACCCACAAACACACACACATGTGCCGTTAGCCAAGATCAGGGAACCCATGGCAAGTTATAGCTCTCACCCTGGGCACTGCTGGCTTTGCGATTCAAGGGCCAAAGTGGAACTCTGGCTTCTTTTTCGTCCTGTGGGTATGCTGAAACCCATACTGCCCTATCCTTTATACTGGAATCAAGGGTCAGGAGCAGATCTGGGGAAGCTGGAAGGCATGAATTTGAGAGCAGCTTAGAGATCTTGGTGAAAGGAATTTGGAGGATGAGGGAATGCGGGACTTAGGCTCCTGGGTCTAAAAGGAGCTATTTACAGAGAGATTAGGGGACTCGTTTCTCTCGTCCTCAGATAACCCTGTTGTTTAATGAAAGGGTCATTTTAAATTAATAGTAACAACAACAACAATAATAATAAATATCATTAATAAGAGCTGAATAGCATTAACAAGAGTGAACACTTGTTTGTCTGTTTGTTTGTTTTGAGACAGGATTTCTCTGTGTAGCCCTGGCTGACTTGGAACTCACTATGTAGACCAGGCTGGCCTTGAACTCAGAGATCCACCTGCCTCTGTGTTACCACCACCTGGCTCAGCTAAGACTTACTGAGTACTTACTATACACCAAGCACAAACTCTTCTCATATAACAACTTTCAGTTCTTTTGAACCTTATTTTCCATGCGTAGGTATTTTGCCCAAATGTATGTCTGTGTACTCTGTGCAGCCTTGGTGCCTGCAGTGTTCTGGGTGAGGGCATTAGACCGCTCGAACTGGAGTTGAATCCAGCACTGGGAGGCAGAGGCAGGAAGATCACTGGATTTGAAGCTAGCCTGGTCTACAGAGTAAATTCCAGGTAGCCATGGCTACACAAAAAGTGCTGTGAATTAGCCTCCGAGCTATACAATATCTAGGAACAGGAGGTGCTCTTGCTTATCCCCTCTTTCTGTCACGCCCCAACTGTAGGCGCCACCCACATTTCACATAAGCTTCTCCTTAGGCACTGCTAAATTCCTGGTCCTTGGAACACGGTAGGTCCTAGCTAAGTATTTGTTGACTGAGGAAAGGTGGTTAAGCAGCTAATCCTAGAGTCCACAATCACTTAAACTTCTAGGCACACCCCACAAACCACAGGGGGTACAAAAGGGTAGGCTAATGAAATGATTGACAACCTAAAGCTACAATAGCGTTCTCAGGGACAGAAATCACAGCAGCGACGATTATAGGAGTGGTGACTGCTCAGAGGTGGCACAGAGAATTTTCTCGAGTAATGTAAGTGTGCTCTGTTTCATGGGTATTACTGACATAGGCTTCTCATGGATCAGAGCTCATAGAAGTTAAAGATCTGCCCTTTTTGCTCTATGTAAATTTTACATAAACCTGAATAATGTCTGTCCAGGACACAGAAATCGAGGTCCCAAGAGAGGACAGTGAAGAACTGTCAGCAGCAGAAGGTGACAATTGACAGCAGGGAGTGGCACTCAAATCAGTTCCAGGGCGAGCCAGGGCCATCAGGGCTGTGCCTCTTCCGGCAGCCTGCCTCCCAGGAAGGAGCGCCTGCCAGCACCCGATTGCCTGGGGCACTCCCTGCCCTTTCCCCCTCCAAGTTCTCTCTGCTCTTTCCCACGGATGGTCACACAGGACCCATGCCATGGCCAGCCTTGGGAGAGGGCCTGACAGCCCTCTCCCCAGAGTGCAGGGATCAGGGAACAGAGACCTGTAAAGACATGAGACCACAGAAGTGGACATTTGCAGAGTCCCCAGCCACCACAGAGGATCCCCTGCCATCTTCTGCTGGTCCTCTCCGGCTCTGGGAAGATGATGCTAAATGTTCACTTACCAGGACTCTACCTGCAGGGCCCTGGCTGGCCACAGTCACTCCAAGCCACATGTCCTCAATAATGTGATGGTCAGGGTCACCTGCAAGAATGGGTGGGATCATGAGCTCAGGTCCCTCATTCCATATCACGGCGTCCAAAGCCTCCTGAGGGCAGCAGCTCTCCCTCCTCTGTCCTGTCACCACTCTGAGCTCACACTGTACGACCTTCCCCTTTTTCCTGCTCATCTTCCCAGATTGACAAGAAACAAACCAGCTTTGCTTTTTGTCTTGTTTTTAGCCAGGGTCTCCATTCTATTCTGGAACTCACTATGTAGCCCAGGCTAGCCTTGATCTCACCCTCTTTTCGCCTTAGCTTCAAGGGTTGCCTTGCTAACAAGCTAGCCTCCTCATATCTCCTCTTTGGGCTCCCTCTGCCAGGCTCCTGACTTAGCTCTGCCCACAGCCTCTTCTTACTCTTCTCTGAAATGTCCATGCGTTCACAATCGTTCTTGAGGGCAGTGAGGGGACACAGGTACACAGCACCAGTCCGGTTGGTGTAGTCATCATCCACTGCGAGGTCTCGGGGTGCACCGGCCAGAAGGCTGGGAAAGGAAGGTGGGTGGGTCAGCCTGACTTTACAAGCCTCCCTCTGGTCCAGCTTGCAAATCAGCAATCTCTGGGCATGGACTCTATACCATGTTCTGGGGCCAGGACATCAATAAACCTTGGCTCTATCTTCCAGATGAGCCTACCCCAGAGGAAAGTGGACCAGAAAACACATACTTGGTAAGGCTCTCGCAGGGAAAGCATTAAAGTCTGTACGCAAGGTGCCCTGGCCTCAGTATAAGGACAATGGCCAGGGGTCACCCAATGAAAAAAGGGGGCAGGGCACCAGAGACAAGGGTACAATATGTACAAGGGCCAGGAAGCATGAGCAAGCCAGTGATTCAGGCACCAGCCCTCTGGACAACCAGAACCCAGGAAGAATATTGGGGGAGGCATACAAGCCAGGACAAAGGCCTTAGATGAACCACAGAGGGACACCAGGCAAGGCAGCGACAAGATCAGATCTGTTTGTTTTTCTTTATTTCATTCTCTTTTTGAGACAGGATCTCACGTAGTCCAGGCTAGAATACTCCCTATCCAACCAGAGATGACCTCGGACTTCTGATCCTCCTGTGTCCACCCTTTGAACGTTGGATTTTCAGGTATGTACCGCCATGCCCGGTTTTACATGGCGCTAGGAATTTAATCCAGAGCTTCCCGAATAAGCACTACAGATGAGGTACATTCCCAGCCCCAGATCTGAGTTTTTGAAGGACTCCTTTGACCTCAGAAGTAAAGGGAGTTGTGAAGGAATGGCATTTATGGGTTGGAGTGCTAGGGGCATGGGAGAAGGCAGAAGAGAGAAGCTGTGTAGAAACATGTAGGTTGTTGGAAGCCTGCACCTCTCTTCTTGAAACTATCAAGCACGTAGCTCTGGGAGGTGCAGATTTCCAGGTGTGATGAGTGATGCCTCCACTTGCCGCACCCCCACCTTGAGACAAGCTCACCGGTATGGGGTGGGACTGGATACCAGTGTGGCCCAAGAACAGAGTTCCAGTGGTGGGAGTGGACAAGAGCTATCTGTCACTTTGTCCTCAGAATCCATCTTTAGGGACGCCAAGAAATTCCCACAAGGGGGCTAGGACCCTGGCTAGCCACACGGAAAGGGTGACTTAGGCAGGGCAGACAGGGTATCGGTCCTGAAATCCTCTCAGACAATCCCTGGGTATTTATAAAAGAAAATCTCCAACTACCACAGGCTATGTGCATAGTAGCTGGGGCAGTCCAGCTTTAGAACCAAGTTTTTTTCTTGTATCTTCTCCCTATCTATATTCTTCTTACAATGTGGCCTCGGCCACCTTCCCACAAACTCACACTGTACGACCTGGGTAGCAGTAATTCCCAGGTGCCCCCCTGTTTAGCCCAGCAACACTGGCTGGAGCCTCCCAGGCTCCAGGCCTCAGGCCAGTCTGGAAGTGCTGAGCAATGGCTGTGCCTGCAGCCCTGCTTTGAACCTGGGAGTGAGGGCTGCAGGGAGTAGGCAGGGCAGAGCCCAGGCATGCTGGGGCTTGGGGTACCTCCACCTACAAGGAGTCAGGAATGCATTGCCTGGAGGTACTAGGAAGTGGGTGGACCGGACCTGTATCTCACATAGGCAACTCAGACATCACTGTCAGTGGTTGCTCTTCCTCAGGGCAGGGACAAAGCTTCCTCAAACAGAGTAGTGTTCTGATCACCATAGGGAGGGGTAAGGAAAGAGGTATAACAGCCAGACCACTAGCCAACTTCTGTTAAAGCTAGGGAGGGTATCTGCCTGACCACCCTGGCTCGACACAGGGCACACCCACCCCCTGGCATAATTGACAAAGGAAAGAAGAAAGGGCCTATGGGAAATCAACGCCTCAGTCTGAGCGAGGGCCCTGCTTCTAAGTGATCTCTTCTCCCTGTGAGACTTATCTATGAAATGGGAGCCCCAGACGAACTTCCTATCCCAGGGTTTGGTGGGGAACGGATGGGTTCCTGCAAAAGGGCTCTCTGACTAAGAAGCCAAGGTGTGCATGAGCTCTGTGGCTCTGGCTTCTTGTACCAGCGCTGGCCGGAGCTTGACTCCAGACTCTCCAGGGACCCAGGAATTCCAATACTGTGGGTTAGGGAACCTGACACACAGAGAAAAGGACAGACCACTTCTTTGTTTAGAAGGAATGAGGGCTGAACAGAAGTAGGACTTCCACATCCTGAGGATAGCAGGCTGTCAGTGGAGGAGGGGAGGGATAGGTCTGAAAGAAACTCAGTTGGCTGGAGCTAGGGTCTCCTACAAAGCTTAAAGAGCCTGTAGGCCTCAGTGGATGAAGCCTGTCCAGCCTAACTTGTCTAGCGGGAGGTGTCTGAGGAGCAAGGTCTCCATGCCTCTCAGGTCTGTCTGAGGTATGGAACAGGCAGCGCCAAGCACCGTGGCTGGATTGGAGTAAGACTCTATACAATCTTCGAATTCCTGTTCTTGTGTGGTGCCAGCCTTGTGCCCACGGGAGACCGGGGACAGGCTGATTCCCTAATCCCTAGGCTCCTCCCTCCCGAGATTCCAACGGGAGCTCCCCCACACCCTTGGGAGTATTTTTAGCTCCTATTTGGCCCACTCAGAGGCCCTTTAAGGCCCTCTGGCTCCCAGCCCAGGATGCAGTGGTCTACAGCCAGATGCCTGCACACAGATGAAGGATGGGGGTTCGGAGGCTAGGGTTCACATTCTCCCTGCCAAAGCCAGGTATGTGTAAGGTCAAGGTTAGGGGCTCCCTAGACAGGAGCAAACCTATGTAGTGCGTAAATTGAAACGTAAAGTGCTATGGACTGCTATTTGGGTCCAGATCAAAACAACAACAACAACAAAATTTAAAAACAGACTTCTCCCAGACCACCACTGAACCCACCTCCCAGCCACAGTCAGAGGGGGCAAAGGTAAGTGGCCTAAACAGAGCTCTCAGGAGATAGGACCTCCTTCTTCTGGAGTCAAGCTGGGCTGGGGGGAGCAGTGAGCACCCCAGGAAGAGATGGATAGGTGAAATGGAAGACCAAGAGCTATCACCAACCGCCTCTTCACCCTTTCATCTGGCTCCAACTAGAAAGCCCCTCCTGGCCTCAGGGGAGCCCCTGAGCTCCAAGAGCAAGGAGTGGGGCTCTTCTCAACGCCCAGGCCTCTATACCTCCACTCCTCCCGAGCAGTTCAAAACTAATAGAATAACTGCACAGAAAACA
The DNA here is from genome assembly GCF_021556685.1 of Rattus norvegicus. Lineage (NCBI taxonomy): Eukaryota > Metazoa > Chordata > Mammalia > Rodentia > Muridae > Rattus > Rattus norvegicus. Next base: position 86,257,636 of record NC_141543.1, read on the forward strand.
CCATTATCTGAGAAGGCTGGTGAGCGGGACCCAAGAGAGCTCAGGGCACCAGGCTGGCTCACCCCGAAGAGGAAGAGGCCCTCGGGATTCAGGGAGTGGGGTGGTGCTCAAAGGAAGTCTATCTGATTCAACCTCCTCTTAGGGAGGAGTGGGGTGGCACCTATGGGGAGATCTGGGGGAGCCCCCAGGGACTTCTGTGGGGTCTTGGTTTCTGTTCGCCTCTGACACAGGCGTGGGAGTAGGAGGGAAGGTGAAGGGAGCTCCACGTGAGTAGGAGGGACGTCAGTTCTTGGATGCCAGCTCTATGCCAGGCTGCCTGATTTAGCCACCTCCCCAGAGGCTCTCCTATGGTGGCTGAAACTGCTGCTCCCCCCCCCTCCTCATGCTGCCCACCCAGCCCCCTCTCCCCTGGTGACTCAGCCCTAGAACTAGAGCTATGAGCTGGAGGGAGAATGAGAAAGATGAAAACTAGAATGTCTTGGCAGGACCTTAAGAGAAAAAGGATAAAGCGGATTTTTTCATTTCTCCCCTCCCTGGGTTTTCAGTAGGTATTGCATATTTGACCCTTTTGAATTGTCTAACCTCAGTCCCTTTACTGCAATGGACAGGGTCTTACTATATAGTCTGGGCTATCATCAAGCTACCAACCCTCCTGCCTTCCTCTCTTGAGTTGTGGTGTACCCCACTGGATGCCAAGCCCTCTTTGCTGCTTCTTCTTCTGCAAGATCGGCCCTCCTCTCCCACCCTCCCATCTTAAAGTCCTTTGGTCTAGAATGGCCACTGTGAGAAAGCCAGCAGATAAGGATAAGCCACATTCAGGCCTTGTGCCCACAGCCACAGCTGCTGTGCCATTTCTACTGGCACGAGCCACAGAGGCTGCCAGGAACCCGCCCTGCCCAGGGAGCAGGTTTCAAGAGAGCACAGCAGGTGAGCCTGGCTCCTGCCTACCTCAGGCATGACCTCATTTCCAGGAGCCGCTCCCTCCCAGGTTTCCCAGACACCCTCACTTCCAATAGTGAAAGGGAGGGGAGCCCAAAGGCATCTCCAGACCCAGCCAATGGGGTCAGGCCAGAGCAAGAGGGAATAACAGAGCAGGTGCATGAAGGGTCATTTAGCACCCCCCAAATGAGCAGCTCTTTTCCCTCTAAGGGGGAGGAGGGTTATGTAACAATAGTGACCCAGACAGGATGGCACAAGGTTTTAACCATAGCTTGGAAGGTAGAGGAAGGCAGGTAGATCCCTTTGAGTTCGAGGCCAGCATGGTCTACAAATCGAGTTCAAGGATAGCCAGAACTAAATAAGAGATCATGTCTCAGACAGACAGACAGACAGACTGACTGACTGGCTGACTGACTGACTGACTGACTGACTTGCAGATCCGAAGTGAATGCTCTATCCATTTCGGGGAGGGGTGCTTTTTGCCTTTTGTTTTTGATTTGGAAGGTAACTTTGGCTTTTGTTTTTTGTTGTTGTTTTGTTTTGTTTTGTTTTGTTTTTAAGATAGGATTTCTCTGTGTAGCCCTGGTTGTCCTGGAACTCACTCTGTAGAGCAGGCTGACCTCAAAGTCACAGAGATCCTCCTACCTCCGGAGCGCTGGGGTTAACGTCATACACTACTACCACCTGACTGCCCCGGATTCTTACTATCAGATAGATACTGAGTTCTGCAAACCTGGGTCATGGGTGGGGTACCCCAGGATAGAGATAAAGAGTCTATCTGGGACTTTTAATCACTTCTGGACCAAACTCTTTGAGAACATAGAAGCTATGCTTTCTCCTCCCTGATCTCCCAGGGACTATGCACAAACCCATGATTGTGCAAATAGGGCTCTCTGAAAGCTGGCAGACCCCAAAGGACTGGAGCCACCCACCGCACTCTTCCAAGGAGCCTTCGAGGCTGACAGAATCTGAAGTTGCAGTTTGACGTATTGGTTCCCTCGAACACAGGCAGCTGTTCACATCTGGCTACACAGCTGGCTACAGTGAATCCCAGCTGCTTCCTTCCCAAAAGGACGGAGAGCTGAACTCAGTAAGATGAAGACAGAACCAAGACACAGAAGCAGCTCTGGACAAAGACAGAGAAGACCCATCTGGCCAGAACCACCTGCTCTCAGAGATCCGTGAGTTTCGGCCTTCTCTGCAGCTGCCTGGAGAGGAAAACAGAAGCCTTTCCCATGGCCAACTTGGGGAGGACCTGTAGGTTCAAGAAGTACACCTCCACCCAGTCTCAGCCCCAGAGCCTACTGGTGTCCACCGGGGGACTGGACACACCAGAACCATTCTAGACACACCATCACACTAACGTATTTCTAACTCTAAGAAGGTGTGTTCTCCAGGACCAGGGAAACTAAGGCCCAGGAGTTAGAACCAGAGGCAAGACACGGCAGTGGTACTGGAACACTCAGCTTCTCTCTCTACAAAGCCAAGGTGCCTCTCAGAGGCCAGCAGAGATAAGAGAGCGAATACAGACCCAGGTACAACCGCATCCAGGGGGAAACTGGCCCCTGAGAGGGCAATATCGCCCTCAAGGTCACAGAGCAGAGGGAGAGGGGTTGCAGAATTTCTTCTACTGTGTCAGTTCCCACCATGCACATTCAACATCAGAACATCTGAAAACTCTGTACTGGGCTAGGGGAGGCAACCAACGGCATTGCTGTAGCCACTATCTATTACCAGAGGGCCTCAGAACGGTAGAAGGTTAAATCTGCCTGGCCAGGGCAGGAAGGGTGTGGTTGATCCACCTTCTTCTTCGGCAGGGGCCAGGTAGGGTAGAGACTAAGTCCAGGTGGCCAGTACAGACAGGGGCTGGGCCAGCAGGGCAGAGGCAAAGACAGAAGTGGAGTTGGACTTTGAACATTCCAAACTTCCTCAAGTTTCTACAGGCTCCAGCCAGCCTAGGGAGAGGTTTCGATATTTTTACCTTGACAGTGTCTTCTGATTTAGTAACTGTCAGAGGCCAGGTAGGAGTAAACGCCTTGCCAGGCCACCCAGCTCAAAAAGGTAGGAGGGTCTTATATGATCATCACTGGCCCTCCCGAGGTCGTTTTGCCTCCTCTGATCACCCTCTTCCCTCAGCAAGCCTACCTCAGCACACAGAACCCATGCAGAGAAACCTCAGACACCTGGACATGACCGGTTGGGCATGAGTGTGCCTAGGGAGGGGCAGGTGACTGGATGCAATCTCCTCCCCTCCTCCACTCTGCCCGGCTCTCTGAGCTTCTTGCAGCTGTTGCAAGGAAGAGCAGAAGAAAAGAGAAAACACCATTTCCCTCTTCAAACCAAAACAAACACACTCGGGGCTGCTGATTCAACATGAATCCGTGGAATGCAGGGAGATGACTGGTGGGAGGACCCCACCGCTTCCGGTGGGCTCTGGCCTCGGAGGCTTAGGACAGCGCCTCCTCTGTCTTCTACTGTCCGTCCCTCTAGGGGTCAGAGGGAGCCTCTGGACAGCTCCGAACGCCCAGCCTCTTCATCACCTCATTCTCCAATGCCAAACCCTTGAGAAGTGTGGTCCAGCCTGGTTCTGCAGAGGGCGTGGCTGCTCTGGCCACAGACTAAATGAGAGGGCTAATAGGGGCTTGAACGCATACATTCTCGGGTTCTCTACGGGAGGAGGGGAAGAGACATGTAATAGGTGTTTAATGTACAACGTTCTCCCAGCCCAGGAAAGAAGCTAATGTTAAGTACTGGATTCTCAGGGTGCTGGGTAACAAAGACCCTACTTCCGAAGATGTCTGAAGCGTGGAGCGGCCGCGTCTAGACAGGTTCTGGCCAGGTCAGCACTTGCCATGATTACTCCCCCCGCCCCCCATCCTCCACTTGCCGCCAAGCCCCACAATCGGAGGGCTGCCGTCGTACCCGCCCTCTTAATCCTGGCTCACAAGGAAAGGCCAGCAACAGCAGGCCTGGAAATCGGCGGGCCCAGGACTCCATTTCAGCTTAGGTCAGGTATCCGCGCACATACCCTTCTCTCTGCACCCCACCTCACCGCCTCAAGGCTCACTTACAGGTAGCGCTGCTGTCGCTCAGTCTGCCGATGGAGGGCGACGGAGTAGCCAAAGAGGCTACCAGGGTTCACCGCCTCCTTCACCACCAGGAATTTGGTGTCCAGGTTGAAAGCGAAGGCGACCCGGCCACTAGCCGCCACCATCAAAGCCAGGGCGCGGAGCATCCAGCCAGGGTCGCGGGGCACGCGGCGCGGGCCAGGGCCCATGGCTGCGGGCCGGGCTGAACCGAGCCCGGCGAAATCGCTAGAGGGCTCAGCACCGGGAAGTGATGAACGGTTCACCTGCTCCAGGCGCCGCCAGAGGACACCCGAGCCCGCAGAGCCGCTGCGCCGGGACTCCGGCAATTTTTTTGCCCTAGTCCAGGTCAGTCTCACGTCTGCTCCGGGTTGGTGCTTCTCCAGTCTTTTTTCCAGATCCGTGTATCTACTCTCCGGTTGGTCCGATGGACCGGTCACCGATCCGGGCTCCGGGCACCCTGCACCCTAGATGGTCCGGGCCGCGCCCCCTTGGAGGTGTTAGCTCTTTAGATCTCGGCTAGGTGGAGGATCTAGAAAGGCAAATCCGCGATCGCTAGGAAGGCAGGAGGGAGGGATCCTCCCCGGCGCGCGCCCCGCCTCCCCACCGCCTAGCCCCGCACCTCCCCACCTTGCGCGCCCAGCCCGGGCTCCGCTTTCCTTCCGGGGAAAGAGAAAAGGTCCCCGCTCGGCCGCCGCCTCTTAAAGGGGCAGCGCTGCCCCTCCCTCTCCATCATTCCTATCGCGACTCCGCCCTCTCTCTCAGACACCTGTCGGGAACCCTTAAAGCCTGGATTTCCCCGGTCTAGCAGCAAGCTTCTTCCTAGGAACGTCGCCTTCAGCACAAGACGGATTGGACGGGCGGGGCCAGAGGTGGGATTTGCCTGGCGCTCCGCGGAGGCTGCAACTAGAAAGGCCGTTCTAGGCACCGCCAGCACCGCTGTCCGGGCTGGGCATACCAGGCATTGGCTCTTCGGGGGGGAATGATCGTCTGCGTTCGGCTGCCTGGAATGCGGACCTCCCCAGCACTGCGAGTCGCTAAAGAGGTGACTGTGGGTCTCCGGACTAAACTTCTTCGTTCTAAGTGACCTCAATGTTATGTCATTGTATGAAGGAGTATTTCTCCTGTCCACCCGCCTCCTCTCATCCTGATCCCAGCTGGAAGCGGCTCCTCCGCAGAGCCAGACAGATAGATAGCGGTGCTGATGACAGCCCATCAGCAATTGTAATTGGCAAAGGGCAATCTTTGTCTCTAAAAGCAGTGAATGGGATCTCAACTCTCACGGTTGTGATACCAGTTGAAGTGATGGAGACAGGCGGGGTAGGCTCAAAGATCTCACTATCAGGGAAAGAAACTGAAAGGGAACTCAACGAGATCATTACGGAATTTTTTTTTTCTTAGTCAGATTTCCTCTAATGCAGAACAAAGACTCATTTTCCCTGAGCACCTTTTTCTGTGTTTTTATAATTAAGCAAGAACAGCATATGCAGCAGACACTATGCTAACTGCTTTACAAATACAACTTTTCCAAGGTAATATACATATATACAAGTCTCTATTCACACACACACACACACACACACACACACACACACACACACACAATCACCAGTCATATACATACAGTAAGGAAAAGAGAAAGCTGAAAATAGGGCAAAAATGGACCCATCCAATGGGATTCTGCTCTGGTGTTTGAGAAGCCAGTGCGATCTGGGTCTGATTCCCTATCTATACAGAGGACCTTAGAAGGTAAGATTGCTTCCACACGGAGGATTGAAGCTGCATTCGAAGGTGCAGCTCTTAGAGACCTTGCTGTCCTTTTGCCAATGACAATTATGGAAAGTTTGTCCTTGCCACCACTATGTAAATCCATGGCTGTACCTGTTACTCTATTTACATATGGGAGCAGAGCTGTCCCTACATCAGATGCAGCCTTGAAGGGACCAGGGGGAGCAGCTCTTCCGGCATAAAGTAAGTTTAAAATCTTTGCAGCCCCATGCAGCCACACTGGTGCAGGAGCAGCCCAGATGAGTCCGGAGTTAAAAGGATGGGGAAGCAGAGGTGAATGGCCGGAAGACATACTCTACCGTTATCAAATCCTTACCTCACACCAGTCATCGAGGTGTTAACCCTCCTCTAAGATGAGAACACCAAGGCTCAGGGAAGTTAGGGATTCTAATAGCACAGTATCTAATCCCAGAACCCTTCTTAACCACTATGCTAATGACTAACACTTAGGACAAATCAAATTTTGTTGAGACTTGAGGTGACAGAGCCTCCCCTTCGGGAGTGTCCTCGGCCATTACTTACTTACTACTTCCCTTCTGACAAAGTGGTTTCTAACTAGATGCCCCACCTAAATAGTGAAAATGGGAACTGCAAAACAATCTACAGCTTTGCAGATACCAGAAGATCTGATGTCCTTTGTAAACCTGTTCCCTTGTCTTTGCAGTAGGAACTACGCATATTCACGACTGGGCTGTTTAGCCCCTGATAAGAAGCTGTTTTAGGAACATACAGGAATCAGTCCCAGGAGATAAAGTGAATTGCAATGTTCTGGGCCAGGAGGGGGGGGCAAATACACCAAAAATCCCAGAGATGTAAGCCATAGATCACTCACTCAGCATATAGAACGTGCTTCAAGTCTGTATGTGGAAATCAGGACAACCTCCTGGGGATAGGTAGTTCTTCCTTCCACTTTTACAGGAGTTCTGAGGTCAAACTCAGGTCATCAACCTCTGCCAGCCTGGTATGACTTCTGCCATGTAGCTCAGGCTAGCCTCAGAGTATTAGCTTTTGAGTGGCGAGCATCCTTAACCAGGTACTGTTAGGAGCATGACATCAGGATTGGGGCCTGGGGAGTGACCTCAGGAGCCTGGCTCACAGCTTATAAATCATTTAATGTGCAGTTCACTTCATCTTTCTAGGCTCCCTCTGAAAGTCAGGACCATCGGCCTCGTTTGCCTCACGAGGGAGCAGCACTTCAGGAGTTATACTTGGATGTCCAAAGTCATACAGCTCGTGGGAAGAGAGTAAGGCAGAGCAGGGACTGGAGACAATGACCACAGCTATGTCCTTAAGAGATGAACTCCAGGCAGATGTTGTTCAGACAGACAGACATACCTAAACAAGAGCAGCTGAGATAATAGTTTTCTCTGTGGCGTTTGGGAGCAGACACTTGTCCCTGGCTGCCCTTGAAACAGTATTAGTCTGAGCTATGACTTCCGGGGCCATTCAGTCTCTCTCATGGTTTGAATTGTGGGCTAGAGCTACCAAAAACATCTGGGGTCAAGGAACAGGAAGCTAGATGGAAGTTGAGCCACTGCATTGGCTCTAGATAGCTCCCTTGGTTCTTGGCTATTTTCCTGGAGGAGTATTGATAGCCAGAGCCAGGAGGGCCAGGGTGGACACTTGGTATAGGCAAGGGTCCTGCCCGAAATAGCTTTGAGTCATGTGATGCTGACAGATGGGCTCCATGCCAGGCCTTATCTAGTAAACCATCCCAAACAGGAAGGACCAGCATGTCCGATCTGGGGACCAGGAGCAGGAAAGGGATGAGGGATGGCATTTCCAGTCTATAGGAGTGTCCAGAGGGAATGTGGGAGCAGGAGCTGGGAGAGCAGTAGAAGACAGACCTAGCTGAGGAATGTGGGAAGTGTCAGGCAGACCTATGGGGGATGGACTGGAGTGGAGGGAGGCATGAGCTGCCTGGGTCTAGGCTGGAGATCTGCAGAGAGGACTCTCAGTTCTGTGCATGCCGTAGGGCTGAAACTCACTGTTCCTGCACATTTTATCTCAGGGGCCTCATCTCATCTCTCCAGTTGCCTCTACATTGTCAGCTCTTCCTCATGGAGAATGGATCAGCCTAGAACCGGATGTGTGTAAAACGAAGGGCCTAGGCTCAGCTTTTGATGTGTTCATGCAGCCTTTAAGCCCCTCCCTGTTTTTGTTCCTGATAGCTCACACCTGGACAAGCCCACGCGAACAGATGGGACTCTCTTCATTGTCTGAGGGAAGGAGAGTCCCAGAGCCCCTCCCTGGGTGAACCCTCACCACCACCCCCAACCACAGTGAAAATCTTCGGTACCCTCCTTCCTGCCTCTCAAGCCATTTGGGAGCTGCTGACCTCAGAGGCTGACATTATGTAAACAACTGAACCTTTCACGCTCTCTTGGTTCATGAGTGATGCCGTCCGTCTTGACGCCCATCTTGACGTTTCAATGAAACCTTCCATGAAATCCCTTCAGCTTTTGCAAGGTGACTGCAACAATATGCAAGCTGTGTGTGTTCTGTGTATGAGTCAGGGAGGCTGCCGGGAGAAGGAAGAGGAGCTCAAAGGAGAAACAGGCCTGGGAGACCTCAAAAGAAGAAATGTAGATGTTGGCCTAACTTGGGGTAAAGTTTTCCCAGCTGGAATAGTGACAATGTCAATATTCTCAGAAGGCGGCTTCCGTACCTCTTGGAGCGCTTGCTGTGTTCACACCAGCGTGACTGACTACACAGCCTCAGTCAGCTGCTGCAGGGACTACAGGCCACATAGTAGCCTGCTACTAGGGTTGAGCACCGACTAATCTTTTTTCTTACCTGAGCAAAGGCACCTTCCTACTCCAGGCCTTGGGATCCCATCCAGTAAGCAAAAAAGGCTAGATAAAACGCCTTCTTAGTACTCTCCATCAGCGTCCAGTGTGTCTCGAGGCTCCTCGGAGCTGTAGAACTAAATGGACCAGCTCCGCTACTGAACCTAAACTCAGGTCATTCCCTGACTCAGATTGAAGATACAAATTACTTGGGAGGCAAAAAGGGAGTAGAGAGGGAGGGAGGAGTGGCAAAGTCTGAATAAGTTTATCAGATTTCCTTTTCTACTGACCCAGATTCGGCCCTCTCTACCTCAAGCCTCAAGGCAAAATCCCTCTCTGTATCAGCTTAGACCTGAGTCCCCCACTTGGACTAACAAAGGTGAAGATTTCTGCTAGAAAGCCAGGGCTTCCTCTGGTTTTTTGTTTTTTGTTTTTTTGTTTTTTTTTTTTTTGTTTTTGTTTTTTTTTGGTTTCGAGCCTAGTTTTTAATAGCCGAGCCATCTTTCCAGCCCCCGCAAAAAGCATTCTGGGAACTCAGCATTAAGCAGGCTAAACTGACCAGTGCCTATGTTATAGGGATGATGTCTGTGAGGCAAGAGAAGCTATTAGAAACAGCACATTTGTTGTATGTGGTAAGAGTAAAGAAAAACGAGAGAGAGAGAGAGAGAGAGAGAGAGAGAGAGAGAGAACGAGAACACACTGGTTACAGCATGAGGTTGATGTGTCCAGCAGACTTAGAGGAGCCGGTATGCAACAGTGGAGACAATGGAATGTAATGGTATACACCTGTACTCCTAGCACTGGGAGGTAGGAAGATTGACAGATTGAGGCTAGCCTGGTCTAACTGGTAAGTTTTAGGCCAGCCTGGGCTACATCGGGGAGACCCTGTCTCAAGAAGAAGAAAATGATAGAGGAAGATGTAAAACTAACTGAATAGGAACAGGGGTGGGGGAAGAGGGAGGGCGAAGAGTGCGCGAATGGACATCAGGCACAGGAAGTAGGAGAGCTAACCAGCAAGGGGGCTCAGCATTATTGCCCAGTGGCTCACAAGGGCCTAGTGAGGTACCAGAAACAAAGGACACTTCCCTGACAGCTGGCCACCTCTCAGTCTTCCAGCCTCTTTCAGCAGGGTCTCCCCCTACTGCCTAAGGCATAGCCTTGTGTCCACACTGGCTTGTCCCCAAGGTCCCTTTCCTTTCTCGTCTGGCTCCTAACTCTAATGGGCCCTGCTCTAAAGTCAGGATGGCCCCGTTGAGGAGAGACCCTTGGGCCCACAGGCTGAGTCCTTCCTGGGTGTGCATGTGGGCAGGTGTGCATGCTTGGGTGCATTCATGTGTGTGTGTGTGTGTGTGTGTGTGTGTGTGTGTGTGTGTGTGTGTGTGTATTGGGGTGGGAGACTGACTTCCCTTGACTTTTATTGACCAGATTTTATGCTCAAGTCGAAAATCTGTGCAGGTGGGGACTTTATTCACCCACCCCCATTCTCTTTCACTAGGGCTGGAAAAATCCCTATATAATTGTTCATTAGGACACCTCTCTGCAAATATTCTCTGGTATGCTATTATAAATTTATGCCGGTATGCCTATGTGCCCACATTCCTGAATCTTTTATGTACATGTGGAAGGGACCCGATATTTACTGATACTATGACTTGCCTCTTTATGTGTGGTCTCTTCCTAGAGCCCTGTGCCAGGCATCAACCAGTTTTCAGTTGAAGACACCAAGATTGCCAAGGTGCAACAGTTGCAAACCCTCTCTGATAGGACTGGAGCCAGCCACCCCTAGGGCTATCTGACTCTACACACAGGTCCTCTTCTCCATAGGAAGTTCCTCAGGAAGAGGGTATGTGCCGTTTATGTGCCTTTGTGTAGCCTTCTGCCAGGGGCTGACTGGTACAATGGGGAGAGAGTGAGCCCTAGCAAGTGGCTTTGGTGAGGATAATGGTGGCATGGATCCAGCTTGCACAAATGCATCCTCCAGGCCTGGGCAATCCACGTGACTAATGCACCTGGTCTTACCCTATGAGAAGCCGAGGTCCTCGTGGCTTAGGAGTTACTTAATCTCTTGATGATAATCTCTGTGTTTCTCTGTTACAATTTTGATATGAGGTGTCACCACAGGCTCTGGTGTAAGAGCTGGCCCCCAACTTGAGCTGTCCTTCTGGAAGGTGATAGAAACTTTAGGAGGTGAACTCAGCTGGGGGAAGTAGGTCACAGAATGCGTCATCTTGGGCCTATATCCAGCCCTAGCCCCTTCCTGCCTCTCTGTTTCCTGACTGTGATGAGGTAAGGTGCCTGGCTCTACCACGTGTACCCCAGGATACACAGAATACTGCGATGTTCTTCCTCTCTCCTTACAGCCCAGCAGCAATGGGGCCAAACTGACCAGGGACTGAAACCCTTGAGGCTGAATGGACAAACCCTTCTTTTACACTGTTTCTCTCAGAGATGTTTGTCACAATAGCAAAACAAAAATTAAATTAAAAAAAACAAACAAGCAAACAAAAAGGACCACACCCACACACACTAAAGAAATAGGATTATGCGTTCAGGCAGGGATATAGATTACAAAACCACTGGGCGTGGTCAGGCTCTCCTGGATCTCAGTGCTTGGGAAGTGGAGGCAGGAAGGTCGTGTGCTTGAAGCCAGCTGGTGCTACATGGCAAGACCTTGGCTCAACACAGAAAACGGTTGGAGGTGGGTGGCAGGGGGTGGGGGTGTGTGTAGGTAGAGTATAGGGTAGATGCCTGGCTTGTGGTCTCCAGTTCCATCTCGAGCGTGACAAAAACCAACAGCCCCAAAGCGGGAAAACCTATCTCCATGGTTTCTCGTTTATTTTGTTTTGTTTTTGAGACAGGGTTTCACTATGTAGACCAGGCTGGCCTCAGAGATGCATCCGCCTGCCTTGACCTCCCAAATTTTGGGATGAAAGGTATGTGCCACTACACCCAACCATTGTGTCTCCTCAACGATTAGGTAAAAGTTGTCCCAGTGGCTCTTCATTTCCCATGTATGTATGTATGTATGTATGTATGTATGTATGTATGTAGTGTGCATGTAACATGTGAGTACCTGTGATCAAACTCAGGTCATCGGGCTTGGAAGCAAGTGCCTTAACCTGCTGACCCCTCAGCTGGCTCACTTTTGAGGCAGAGTCTCCCCGTGTTGCCTGAGCTGTCTTTGAACCCATAATCCTCTTTGCCCCAGCCCCCCCCCCAAGTACTGAGATTACAGTCATGTGCTACCATGCCTGGCTCTCCCTGGCTCTTACTAACTGAGGCCCCAGGGCTGTTAATCCTGAGTCAGCACCTCACCCAGAGAGCTCCAGCAACCTAGCTGTAACCGCTGAATCTAAGTCCTGATGGGAAGACAGTGAGAAGCAGGAGTTCTTGAGCCCTTGGCATCTCCCAGATCTCTTGCTTCACAGGTGTCCCAGCTGGAAGCCTGGAGCCCACTCCTTCCGCTCAGTGGCACATTGGGACAATGGCTGCACCCCCGCTGACATCACCTTCTTCACACTTTCACTTCCACTCTCCGGGAGTCCCTCCCAGATCCCCAGGGAACCTCTAGCCTCCAGCTTCCTGTCCTTCCCTGCCCTCAGCCCCCAGTCCTCTTAGCTACCTTGTGTCTTTTCAAGGGTCACGGCTTAGAACTCACAGCCTCTGAGTCACCGGTCTGCCCAGCTCTGGAACAGGGACCTTAGTTATCATGACTCTCTCCTACCACTCCAACATGGCTTCAGTCCTTCCATCTCTTGGAAGGCTCCTCTCACGCTGCAGCTTAAGTTTCTCAGGGGGACAGAGTCCCTGACAGCTTTGGTCCATGGCTCGGACCCCTTCAGGGTGGTACCCATAATCTGTTGAGCTGGCTCTCATGTTTCACTCCAACCCCTCCTCTCCTGGGCTCTCCCTCGGTCTCCTCCCACCATTCTTCCAGTGCAAGTCACCTTCCCATGACCCCAATGGGCTACTGTTACCTGCTGGTAACCCCTGCAGAGTTCCCCCAGGGTCCAGCCTCAGACTGTACATCCCTCTCCATCCATAGCCTGCTCCTCCCATCCCCCCACTGTCCTAGCATTCCACTCCCAAGAGAATTCCTCAAACAGGACAGGCCTGGCCACCACCATCACATATGGCTTCTCTGCCTGGAATGCCCTGGAGCACTTGGAAAATGTCCACTTGTTTGTTCTTTGAAACCTTTTGTGAGTTTCCACTCTGTGACTCCATCCCACACAGCCACACAGACACAGAACAGCACAGACACAGATGCACTCCCTGGAAACTTCCAGGCGCTGCACTGACTTCAAGCCTGAGATGGCAGTATAGTTATTAAGTGTTGGGACTGTGACCTTAAACAAGTCTCTTTCCTCCTTTAGCCCCAGTTTCCTTATTTATTTATGTATTTACTTTTTGTATGTATGTGAATACACTGTAGCTGTCTTCAGACACACCAGTAGAGGATATCAGATCCCATTACAGATGGTTGTGAGCCACCGTGTGGTTGCTGGGAATTGAACTCAGGGCCTCTGGAAGAGCAGCCAGTGCTCTTAAGCACTGAGCTATCTCTCCAGCTAGCCTCAATTTCCTTACCTATGTATTGGGAATAAAGATACTGAACTCGCAGGTTTGTTAAAGCAGCAAACCTAGGCCCCAGTCATTAACACCCTAGGGGCAGCTGTCATATTCCCAGTGATGATGTCTGTATCTCCCAGTCCTGTGACAGCCCCTTGACATTCAGCAGGTCTTCAACTTCCCATATGTCTCTGGCTCAGTGAGCCACACGGTCTTGTAGCCTTTCACCATCAAAAATAAATAAATAAATAAATAAATAAATAAATAAATAAATAAATAAAAACTCAAAAAGGAATGGAGCAGCGAGAGGCTCTGTCTCTTTAACGTCCACGGCGGCCAGCTCTTCCCCCACCCCAAGATCCTGTTGGGACAAACGTCTTGGCTCAGTGGGTTGAAAAGGAAAGTCAGAATTTTGAGGCATGAATTGCTGTGCCCATTGACTCACTTCCTCCTCCGGGCCAACTCTGCATAACCTAGGGCCTGAGTGAGTAACACAGGTAGACAGCTCCTCCTCCTCCTCCCCCTCCTCTCATCCGGGGTCACCTGGCAGGAAGGCAGTGGACATATGTACCACTGACCTGAAAACTTGCAAACTGGTGCAGAGTTGAGAAGGCAGCCATCCTAGGACAGGCTGACTGGCCCCACATGGGTTTGGAGTTGGGAGCCAGTCTCAGCTCGCCTGTCTCGTTCTTGCTCTCTCCTGTTAGAATCACAGAAAAGCTCATCAGTAGGACCCTCTGGGACAGATGAAGGCCAGTCCTTCTGAGGGCTCCTATTAACATGCAGGGAGTCCCACCTGGCAAGGGTAGCCCTCCTTCTCCCTGGCAGGGAGGGGGCAGGATATGACAGCATTGCCAGAGATGAGGGCCCAGGGCACCGATGAGTCAGACCACTGAGAAGGGAGAGAGAGGAAGGACCAGAGCCTGGTAGTGGGTGGAGACAAGGAAAGATTTAGTGGGGCCAGTGGGGGCGGCGGCGGTCCATGGGGACTGAGATGAAGGTCTTACTTCCTGACTCTTTCCCTCTTGTCCATCCCCCGCCCCACCCACTCCAACCCTCTGGTGAGGCTTGGAAGGCATCAAGGCAACGCCCGCCCCCCTCAATAGCAGAACTGCTCTAGGTTACATTCTTGGGGTGCACCCCAGAGATAGAGCAGAGCTTCCCGCCAAGCATAAGGGGTTAGAGAGGCAGATGTGGTAGAAGAGTTGAGGGGACCGTAAGAGCAAGGTTATTACAGTGAAAATCACAAGCACAGATACTCCTGGGGGCCATGTTCAGGAAGCTCTAGGTGCTCGTCAAGAGTAGGGCTTTGTCAGCCTAGACCCAAAGGGAACTTAAGCTGGTTCCTCCAGGCAACAAGCTGACAACCTGGAGATTATTCAGAGCATCAGAGAGACAGGTGTGGGTGGTTGGAGGTAAGAGAGGGTGAGAGGTCTCGTAGAGATGTGGATGGCTTTGAGCGGTGTTTGGATGAGGCTGTGTGAGCTGGAGCTGGTACCTAGGCAGATGCGGAGACAGAGTGAGGACTGAGACGGGGCAAAGAGACTGGGTTGCGAGTGTGGGACCAAGAAGGCCTTCTAGATAGAAATCCAAACTGGTCCTGACCAAGGGGATGGAGACAAGGAGTCCAGAGCCCAGAGGGACCCTGTGGCAGTCTAGATCCACACACCAACAAAAAGCCCTTTCCTTGTGATGCAGAGCAGGCTATGCTGGCCTGGCTTCCACAGGAAGTTCAGCCAACAGAGTCCCCCTGGGGGTGCCAATTCTCCCAGGCCTTAAATGCTGCCCCAAATCTCTCCATCCTGTGTAGCTCTCTAGGTGGCCTGGCTGCAGACCGGCTGCCTCCACTTTATTCATTTAGGGTAATCTTGTTTTCCTGTCCACAAATAACATCCACCAGTATGTAAAGAGGGCCAAGGCCCTGGCCTGATGCCAGCAGGGTGGGGGGATGGGATGCAGTGGGTGGGACGGATTTGGGGTGGAGGTGTGTTGGAGGGGAATGACTCTAACCCATCCTTCCAGGCCCTTCCTTTGCAAAGAATGACAACCATTCCTCATTCTCAGGACTCCAGAGGACTGACTTTGGTCGAACTAGGGAAGTCCCTGGCATCTGGCCCAAGGCCTTCACTTGTTCTCTCTTCTGTTGGAGACTTCTCACCTGGGCTCCCAAGCCCAGGTCCGATGACACACAGAATGATCCCTTCCCAGACAACCTAGGCTCCTCCACAGGTCACCCCATTGTCCTCCCATGCAGCCGAGGCAGCCAGCTGGCCCCTCTTACTCACTCTTGCTCCTTGCCTTCTCAAGACCCCTAGCTTGGCTACTCTCTGCCTCCAAGGCCCCAGTCCTCTCTTGTCTAGTAAAAACACACCATCCCCCAGGCTTCTTGTATGCCCGCCCTACCATGGATTCTACTCTGAGAAGCATTTGCCATATTTGGTCACCTATTAGCATTGGTCATTTTTGTGTGTGTGTGTGTGTGTTCTCTGTGCCTCACTTTTCCTAAATAAACCATCCAGCCTTAGTTACAGGTTCACTGCGGTGTACTTGAAATTGTACGATGCCTTCTTGCACTAAGTAGTCACTTAACAAATGGCATTTTTATTTGAGATGATAACGGTAACAGTAAGAGTGAGGGTGGCCGTGGTGGACTTGCTTCTAAGAGCCAGGATCTCCAGAAAAGCAAACTCAGACCCTCTCCCTAGGCACCGTACCTGGAGGTCTGACCACAGTGCTCTACCAGGATTGGAGAGGACAACGCGAGTCTTCTCTGCTCCATTGAGAACTATACTCTCTGCAGCAACCCCCCGCCCACACCTCAAGATTTAAGGAAGCTGATACCAAGAGCTAATGGGCACATAGCCTAGTGTCAGAGGTGCCCCCCAATCACAGAGGGAAAGCTTACCTCAGGGCTCAGATTAAGACTCCAATGTGGTGACAGGGAGTCCTGGAAGGCGTTCTGTAAGACTTTGTAAAGGACAAAAATGTGGATACTTTGTAAAGGACGAAGACAGTGACTGAGAAAGAAGGATGACAGTTTTTAGTGGATGGCTCTTTCCGTCAGCGCTTTGAGGCTTTGACTGTCTATGATCCTTTCGGTCTACAGAAAGCCTGGGAGGTAAGCCGGGTTGATCTCTTTTCCCAAAAAAACGCCCTGACTGGGCCAGAGAATGCCCAAGTTCAGGAGGTACATTTTCACGGGGGCCTAGGGATTTCTGGGCTTTGAGGTAGGGACCCAAGGGTGGAAGGATTCCAGTTCCAGGCCAGCTGCCCACTCAGACAGGGAGGCTGTGGGCGGGGCGGAAACAGTCACCAGAAGTCAGGGGCACGCGGCAAACAAGGGTGCCAGGAAATGACCCGGACCTGAGCCTTTCCTCTCGGCCCGCCCTGTGCCCCTGGCTGCCTGCCGCCTGCCTCCTGCCTCACATTCCCAGTGCTCCAGCTAAGGGACTAGAGAAGGCTGGGCTGGAGCCAAGGGATGACCCTACAAGGAGGGGGTGCTCGGGAAAGGGAGGTTCGAGAAGCCCAAGATAGTTCTGCCAGGCTTAGCCCCCGCCCTAGGTCCCTAGAGGAGAGACATAGGGCAAGGTTCCAGGGATCTTGTCCCTTTGGCTTCAGAAGATCCTACGTTGGGCCTAACACAGGGGACCTACTCAATGAATAGGCATTTCCTACGGGTGCAGCCAGCATGGGGTCAAAAGCATTGAGTAGGGAGTAATTAGACCATATGGCCCTGTGCCACCCGCCTGGTGACCCCGGGTGAGTCTCAGAGGCTTCAAACCAGTAAGCAACTGTCCTAGAACACACCCCACCGCTTGGGTCCCTTCCAGTTCTGACAAAGCGGCCCCACTATTTTACACACTCCCTAACTTGTTATTTCAGCCAGATACACGGCAACGCTCAGCTCAGTAAATATATTTGGGTACAAGTGAGGTGAGTGGCGTCATGCCGATAAGCAGAGTGGATGGGGGAACAGCATTGTGTTCAGGGCAGCAACGCTCTCAGGTCACATGGCCTGAGGGCTTGGTAGGCTGGCATTTCCTGGGGCATTAGAGTCCCCTGAGTTTTGTAAACATACAAGAGGGAGGGCTGAATGACCGCACAGAAAAGAATTCCGCCAAACCCCTACTGCAAATCTTGCGTGACAGTCAGCACGAAGAAACAGATCAAAGCCATAAATATGAGGTCTAAACCTATAAAACTCTTAAAACGTGGGAGTGGATCTTTGTCATCTGGGATTTGATAATAGCCATAGCACAAAAAGTACAAGGAACAAGAGAAAAACTCAACCGAACATCATTAAAACTTAAGATGGAGTTGTAGTGCTGGGACTCTCGCTGCAGACCAGGCTGGCCTTGAACTCACCGAGATCTATCTGCCTGTTTTAAAACAGGCCAGGTGTGGGGTTGGGGATTTAGCTCAGTGGTAGAGCGCTTGCCTAGCAAGTGCAAGGCCCTGGGTTCAGTCCCCAGCTCCAAAAAAAAAAAAAAAAAAAGAAAGAAAAAAGAAAGAAAAAAAAAAAAAGAAAAGAAAACCAGGTCAGGTGTATAGTAGCTCACACTTTTGATTACAACACAGGGGAGACAGAGGCAGGAAGATTTCTGTGAGTTCCAGGCCAGTCAGGAGTCCGTGGTAAGACCTTGTCTCTAAACAGTTAAATAAAAGTTAAAAATAGAAACCACACAGGACATTTTCCCAGGCTCACTGGCAAACGTAACTAATGCCAGCATTTGGAATACTGAGGCAGAAAGAGCTCCGTCTGAAGACCTGCGTGGGCACACAGAAAGACTTTGTTTAAAAAAAAAATAAGTAAATCTTAAAGCTTGTGTGCATCAAGAAAACATTATCAAGGAAAGAAAATATAAAGGACACTAGAGGAATAAGAATACTCATTTTGCCAGGCACCTGCCTTTGATCCCAGCACTTGGGAAGCAGAGGCAGGCAGATCTCTGTGAGTTGGAGGCCAGCCTGTTCTACAGAGTGAGTTCCAGGACAGCCAGGGTGACACAGAGAGATCCTATCTTGAAAAAAATATTTATTTTGGGTCTGGAGAGATGGCTCAGAGGTTAAAAATACTGACTGCTCTTCCAGAGGGCCGGTCAACCACATGACAGGTTACAACTGTCTGTCACTCTAGTTTCAGAGGACCTGACACTTTCACACAGACATACATGCAGGCAAAATACCAATGCACATAAAAACACTTTTTTAAATGAAAAATATTTTTTAAATATTTATTTCATGAGTCTTATGGAGATTTGTAGGTAGAATATGTTTTTAGAAAGGAAGAAAAGCAATTCGATAATAAAAACACAAACAGCCTAACTTAAAGTCCTGCAGACTGAGAGCTAGAGAAACGGTACAGTGGTTAGGAATACCCGTACCCCCTGGCAATGGGCAAAGAGACGCCTTGTTGGTTGTGGTGTCAGTCAGGAGCCGAGCAGATGGCAGTCTTTTGCTCATCCTAGCTCAATGCCTGGCTTGGTGGCCAAAGCTGTTTTATGTGTAGGACTCAAAAATCAAATCAAATCCATGCAGCACAGCACAGAAAGAGGAAGACAGACAGACAGAGACCTGCAGACTACCACGCCACACCAGACCTGCCCTCCAGTGTGCCTGTCACCTGCTGGCTGATGTGCCAGCCAGCATGGATGGAAGATGTCACCCAGAGACCACCAGCTGTGTGACCAGTCTGTAGCAGGAGCCACCACAATGTGTGAGCATGTGGGTCAGATGGGAAAGTGAGAGAGAGAAGGAGGGGGGTGGGGTGGAGCGGCTCGAGCATTATGAAGAGAGATGGAACTGGAGATTCGGGGTGGAGAGGGGAAGCCTGTTGTGAATCGACAGCCCCACCACCTGGGGCCATGGTGAGGTCCAGCTGCTGCTAAGGGCCATGTCTGAGTCTATGTAGCAGGGGTTGGTGTCAATGTCTGTGACTTATATTATCTCTAGAGAACATGGGAATGTCCCTGGCCAGGGCAGCCACCAGGGACCACCTGGGCATCCACAGCCTGTGCAGAACTAGCCCCTCTCCTCACCGGATGCCATACTCTGGAGAGTTGGCCCAATCTCTCACCACTGGCAGCACAGGTCGAATGAGCCCTGGGCCTCATCCAGGCAGCACAATGGTGCTAGCCCTGATAGCGGGGGAGGGGGGGTGAGGAAGTGGTGGGAGGTGAAGGGTCCAGGTGAGCCACCCCAAGGGCATGAGTGTGAGAGAACTGACCCTGCCACTTGTCTGCCACTGGGTGGCATGGGACCAGAGGTGATGCCCCTACCATCCCTCACCACCTCTGACAGTTGCGAAAGCTATTCAAAGGGTCATGAGCTCAGGAGAGCTATCCCTGCCTCTGAATCTCACCTGGACAGCACACCAAAGTCAACCCTGGTGGTGGGGTTGCAAGTGAGTCAGCTCCAAGGGTAAGAGTATGGGAGAGCTGCCCCCATCTGCCATGAGGGGGAATGGATGCCTCTTCCCCCTTAACCCTGGACACCTGCAGCAGTTGGGAGAGCAGGCCCTGCTTCTCACCTGGGAAACAAAGTAGGGTTGGCTCCAGTCAAAGCTCGAGGGTGAGCCAGCCCTGAGGGTGAGAGAAAGCACAGGCTTGTCCACATGTCTGCCATGAGGTGGCATGGGTGCAAGGGGGATACCTTCCCCTCCATACACACATTACCTGTGTGGCAGACAGAGAGCTAGCCCTGAGGTCATGAGACTAGGAGAGCTAGCCCTGCCCCCTCATTGGCTGTAGCACTCAGGAGAGCAGACATTGGAACACAGTGGAGCTGGCCCTGCTGGCGAAGGCACAGGTGAGCCAGCCCCAAGGTGTGAGCGTGGGCCCCGAACCTTGACTGGGCCGCAAAGCAGAGCTCTGGAGGCAAGGATGTGAGTAAGCCCGCCTGAGGGTGTGAGAGCAGGAACGCTAACCCTGCCTCCTGTCAATGGAGGCTTTGGGTGGCCTGGAGATCAGTGCTGGGGTGCTCGCCCTGGTGGTGTGGATAAGGAGACCTGACTACACCTACCACTCAGGCCCAGATGCAGGGCTCTAAATTGGACCACCTCAAAATCTACATCATCTGCTAATGGTCGGGAAGCGTGAAAGGACCAGTTCCGCTGCTCCAAAGCTGCAGGATCTCCAGGACACAGGACAGCAACAGGATAATGGGGAGGGGTTCAATACTGATGGAGTCACACAAGCCAGAGATCTCAAACCAGGCCAATGACTCACTGCAATGAACATTTGCAAGAAGTGTGGACAAAGGGATATGCTGTGGGACACACACTGTGACACACTACAACTTCCGTGATGAGATGTTTTCTATGCTGTTTTTGTTTGCATGTGTGTTTTGTTGCGGGGGAGAGGTTACAAGGGCAAAGGGTGGATATGAGGGGATGGGGAGATGAGTGGGATTGGGGGCACGTGATGTGAAACTCACAAAGAATCAATACAAGGTTAAAAAAATCCTCCCAATATTTTATTTACTTATTTATTCTTATATAGATCTGTTTATTTTATGTATGTGAGTGATTTGTCTGAATGCTTATCTGTGCATCTTTTATGTGCCTTGTGTCCAAGGTCAGGAGATAGCATCAGATTTCCTGGAACCGGAGTTACAGGCAGCTGCGAGCCACTCTGTGCTGCTGAAAACTGAATACAGATCCTGTGTGAAAGCCTCAGGCAGTCGGAGCCACCGAGGCAGCTCTCTGGACCTACTCATTTTATGTCCTTTTTGTTATGTGTATGGGTAACATATGTAAAAAAATACTTGTTCTGTTCCCAGCCCCCACACGGTGGTTCACAATCATCAACCCCAGTCCCAGGAGATCTGATGCTCTCTTCTGACCTCCATGAGCTCTAGGTATGCATATGGTGCACATACATACAAACATACATACAACCATACATACAAACATACATACATACATACATACATACATACATACATACAGGCAAAACACCTGTATAGATTAAATAAGATAAATCCTTTAAAAGATTAGAGCTGCCAAGATACTCAGAGGTAAGCGTGTGTGTCGTGAGCTTGATGACCCAAGTTTGATCTCAGAATCCCACATAAATGTGGAAGGAGAGAATCAATTCCCCCACTTCACAAAACTGTTCTCTTACCTCCACTCACATGCTTAGATATATGAATATGTGCCCGTATACATAACGGACACACGACCACCAGCACCACCAATAATAATAATAAATAATAGTAATAAATTTTTTAAAAGTAGGCAACAGGTCTGAATAGACCTCCCTCCAAATAGGACAGAGAAAGGGCCAACAAGCACATAAAAGGGTGTCATGGGAGAATCTGACTCGAAACTACTCCTGAAGATGGGTGGACAGAAGACGGAGCTAGTGTTGATCTACGCTGAGAGAGCTAGAGTGGCTCAGCTGGTAGAGGGCTTGCCTAACATGCATGAAGCCCTGGGTTTGAGCCTCGGCACCATATTAAATGGTTTGGTGGTGCACAGCTGTAATCCCAGCACTTGGGACATAAGGTGGGTGGATCCGAGATGTGCAGTCATCTGCGGCCATGGTGAGTTGGAGGCTAGCCTGGGATAGGTGGGACCCTGTCATTAAAAAAAAAAGTGGGGGGGTTGGGGATTCAGCTCAGTGGTAGAGCGCTTGCCTAGCAAGCGCAAGGCCCTGGGTTTGGTCCCCAGCTCTGAAAAAAAAAGAAAAAAGAAAAGAAAAAACATAGATAGGGGGCTGGAGAGATGGCTCAGTGGTTAAGAGCACTGGCTGCTCTTCCAGAGGTCCTGAGTTCAAATCCCAGCAACCACATGGTGGCTCACAACCATCTGTAATGGGATCTGACACCCTCTTCTGGTGTGTCTGAAGACAGCTGCAATGTATTCGTATAAATAAAATAAATAAATCTTAAAAAAAATAGACGGGAGGAGGGAAACAGGAAGAAATCAGTACCTCAAATTCTAATAGTAAGAATAAAAAAGTAAATAGGCTGGCATTTCTTCAAAGGGTTAAGGTAGAGAGATCCCACTTGACGCAGCCTTTCCATCTGCAAATCTATACCCAAGGAAAACAGAACAAGTCTACACGAAATCCTGGACATGAATATTCATACCAACGATATTCATAACAGCCAAAATATGGAAACAACCCAAGTATCTATTGATGAATGGATAAGCAAAATGTGGTACGGCCACACACGAAACTTTCTTTGGCAACAGAGCGTAAAATTTGAGCCAACCTTGAAAACGCAGTGTCTTGGTGTCCTATTGTTGTGTAGAGACACCATGATGAAGACAACTCTTTGTTTGTTCTGTTTCTGTTTCTGTTTTGTTTTGACAGGGATTTTCCACAAAGCCCTGCTTGTCCTGGAACTTGTTCTGTAGATCAGGCTGGCCTAGAACTCAGAGATCCATCTGCCTCTGCCTCTGAGCTCTGGGATTAAAGGTGTGCACTGCTAACACCACCCAGCAACCAGTGCAGCTCTTATAAAAGAGAACATTTAATTGGGGACTTGCTTACAAGTGCAGAGGTGTGGTCCATTATCATGGAGGGAGCATGGCAGCAGGCATGACAGGTGTGGTGCTGGGGAAGAAGTTGAGGGCTACATCCTGATCCACAGGCACAGAGAAACTGCCTGGCATGGGCTTTTGAAACCTCAAAGCCCACTCCCAGTGACACACTTCCTCCAACAAGGCCACGCCTCCTGATCCTTTTAATCCTTTCAAACAGTTCCACTCCTTGGTGACTAAGCATTCATAGCAGCCTATGGGGACCATCCTCATTCAAACCACCACACACTGAATGAAAGAAGCCAGACTCCAAAGGCTGCTTATGCTGTGGTCCATACGTAGGGACCATATGGACAAGGTGAGTGCTAGAAACCGCAAGGCAGACTAGTCGCTGTCTAGAGTTGAGAGTGGAAAAGCAACAGACCAAAACGGTGGTGACTTTGAAAGGTAGAGTTTTATTTTACTATCTTACTACATTGCCCAAACTGGTCTCAAACTTTTGAGCTCAAGTGATTCTCCTGCCTCCACCTTGGAAGTGCTAGGATTTCAGGCACACCTAGGGGCTGTTATGTCCATTTAACAGATCAGGAAACTGATAGGGTCTCACCATGCAGCCCCAGGCTAGACTCAAATGTACTATCCTCTTCCGGGTGATGGAATTAAGGCATTTGCCACCGTGCCTGGCTCAAATTTTCCCAATATTACATAACAAGAAAGTTTCTGGCTGCTCTTCCAGAGGTCTGAGTTCAATTACCCAGCAACCACACAGTGGCTCACAGCCATCTATAATGGGATCTGATTCCTCTTCTGGTGTGTCTGAAGACAAAGCACTCATATACACAACATACATAACTGAATCTTTAGTTGGATGATGGTGGCACGTGCCTTTGGCACTCCGGAGGCAGGTGGATCTCTGTGAATTCCAGGCCAGCCTGGTCTACAGAGTGAGTTCCAGGACAGCCAGGGCTACACAGAGAAACCCTGATGGTGCCAGGGGGTGTAGGGGTATGGGGGTGTGGGAGGTAGAGAAATGGGAGGTGGGGGTGGGAGTATGAAGGGTAGGGGCTGGGGGTGGGGAATGCTGGGGATAGGAGAGGGGGAGTGTGCCCTGCCATTTGGGTTAGGGATGGCTCTGTACATTAAATAAGGAGGCAAACCTGGAGGAACATATACTCTTGTCATCCTTGGTTCCTCACTCACCCCGGCCAATGACTCAGCCTCTTTAGATTCCCTAATAGACCTTCCAGGGACCGCACTAAGACTTCCTCAGTGCAGCAAGTAGCTGGAGGCTCCGTTGCGTTCTTAGCTATGTGCTGTGCAAAATGTCTGGAACTTCCTTTGAAGACATGTTTGTTGCCTTGATCTCAGTCCAGAAAAAAAGAGGGAAGGGTCAGAGACAGATGAGACCTGTGTCTTCCTCCCTGATCCTGATGGACCGGCAGGAAACCCCACATAGCTTACGGGCATCCAACCAGGCCCAAGACCTTTCAGTTGAGTGACAGTGGACACACGGTATGTGTGGGGGAGGGCATGTGGTGACAGGGGTTGAGGGCGGGGAGGGGGCATGTCAAAGAACAGTACAGTTCAGAGCTTCTGGGAGGGTAAAAGTTAAAAAGGTTCAGAAAGAACACCCATCCCAAAAAAGTCTGTGCTTCCTTGAGATGGTCTGGGGTTTGTAACCCGGAGCAAACTCAGATCTTAGTCCCCCCAGCCCTTTTAAGTATATTTTTATTTATTTAATTTTTAAAAAGTGTGCATTGGTGTTTTACGTGCATGTATGTCTGTGTGAGGGCATTAGATGCCCTGGAACTGGAGTTAGAGACAGTTGTGAGCTGTAAGGTGGTTGCTGGGAATTGTACCTGGGTCCTCTGGAAGAGCAGCCAGTGTTCTTAACCACTGAGCCATCTCTCCAGCCCCTTAGTCACTTTTCTCTACCAGACAAGAGGCAGGGAGATGACTGAGAGGCAGCCTGGGCTTCCTCTCTATGGCCAAACTGATCTTACCGAAGGTCCCACCACCTTCAGTGAAAAGGCACAGGGATGGCCACCAAGTCACAAGAAGGGTTGGTTTCTGGTTGCAGGAAAGACTTGGCTGTTGGTGGGGAGGGGTGGGCATTATTCACTCCCCAAATATTTACTGACAGAGTTCCTAGTGCTGGGCCTGCAGCCAAGGACCTGGGGTCAGGCTCTGCATTCTGTCCGTTACTCTTGTCTCACTTAAGGAGCCCTAGGACAGGGGAGGGACCAAGGGAGGCAGGAGCCCTGGGGTGGAGGTTGGGGGTGGGGTCTAAGGAACAGTAGCTTCTGCAGGGCCCACCAACCTTGAAGGAATCTGGCTGCATCCCAAGGCTCAAGCCAGCTCCCTGGAGAGGTGGGGGAGTTGGACAGGGAGAGGCCTCCTGGGCTAGGCCAGGGAGCAGCAAGCAGTTTTGCTAAGTCTGTACCTTACAGAGCTCCCAAGAATGGACTCCCCCAGGGCCAGGTGGGGTCAAACAAGCCTCTGCCTGCCTCACATCCTGGGCAGGAGGCAGTCCCTAGAGGCAGAGCAACAGGAACAAATAATCAAGAGTCTTGACAGGAGTGGAGGAGTTGTCTAGCTGTAACGACCTAACAACAGGCATTAGTCCTCAGGGCACTGGTTACCCCGCACATGGCAGGCCTGTGACGCACCAGAACTGCCTGCTGTGGAAGTCTGCGGTGACCCCCAGAAAGCTGAAGGTTCTTCAGAGCTTCCTCTCACTCTGGCCCAGGCTCATCTGGCCCAATTCCCCAGGGCCCTGCCCAAGGCTTCCTTCTGGGTCCTTCTCTCCCATCTCTTCTCTGCCTAGAGACCTGCTTCCACCCCCTTTTCCCTGTCTTCCTCTTCCTTAGTCCCTGTCTTTTCCAAACCCTCATGTCTGCAGACCCGGCTAGGACAGAAATCCAGGTGTCACCCACCCAAAAGAGGCTTGATAGGAAGAGAGAAAGAGGATCAGAAATGCCCATGGATTCTGCGTGTGGAGAGCCCATATCCTCAGCCACTACTGTTCCTGTCAGTCCCCTGCAGTGCTGGGGGTGGGGTTTGAATAGACAGGAACATTTTTCTTCTTCTAGGTGTGGTTCACCTAGCTAGACTTGGACTTCAAGTAAGCCAGCCATTCCTGACAAGGCAGAAGGGGGATCATTTTCCCCCATAGAGCCCTAAGAACCATGGGAAACCAGCACCAAACCCATCTGCCCCTTAGTTTCCATTTTCAAATATGTATTTCTTTACACACACACACACACACACACACACACACACACACACACACACACGAGATAGATGGGGGAGGGAAGAACACAGTGTGCATGTGACAGTGGACAGAGTTGCCTCTTCCCTTCCACCATATGTATAAGAAGGATTTACCCACTGAGCCATCCTACTGCCCTGAACAAGCATTTAAAAGCTTCCATATTCTTCGAGGGAGCCTGCGCTGGCCCCTTTTACTCATACTTGATGGTTTCAGCAGAGTGTCCTCCTTGAATCGTTTCAGTCCTTCTGGACTCAGAGCCCTGGGAGTGTAGGATCAATACCTCATTATCCCTTTCAGAGGCCAGTGCCCAGTTTAGTATAAAAACTCAGGAAAGAAGCCAGCATTCCCTTCCATCACGATCTAGGGAAGCTCTGTCATGGGACAGAGTCCCTTGACTCCAGGGCTCCCCTAGAGAACAGGACCTGTGTGTGTGTGCTCCTTTCCTGCCTCTGTCCCCCCAAAACTGGCTGGGACTAGATTCAGGTAAAGGTGGTTCTGGAGGTGGAGAAGTGCTGAACTCCCACTCGGCTGTGCCAGGGACAGCTGGTGACATTCTTTACAGCATTTGCGGTCACAAGACAGTACAGCAAGAACAGACTCTGAGATCAGAGTGGCGGAATAGGGCGGTCACAGGAGATCTGAGCCCCCTGCTCTAGCCACAAATGCTTCTTCTGCCTCTCTGGCTTCTGGTACATTCCTGTTTTACCACTCTCTGCCAACACCCCTCCCCCAAACCCCCACTTCCTTCAGAGATAATTCCTTTCTGGTTAATTTAAAAAGTCCTGGAAGGATTGGTGACTTAGCACAGAAATAGCTTTCTCTTTCTTGACCAGCATGCAAACCCTGGATTCCGCCCCCAGTGTTGCATAAACTATCCATGGTGGCATGCACCCTCAAGATGAGGAAGCAGGAGGATTGGAAGTTCAAGGTCACACCTCAGCTATATGACCAATTTGAGGCCAGCCTGGGATCCATTAGACCCCGTCAGAGAAAGAAAGCAAGAAAGGAAAGCAAAGGAAAGAAATGAAGAGGGTGGGGAGGAAGGGAAGGAGGTATAGCCCTGGAGGGGCTGGAGCCCTGCCCTCTGGGACTATGGAATTGACCAGAATACAGGAGACCCTGGATTCACTCCAACAGTTCCAGCACGAAGTCCCCACTAGTGCTTTGAAGAGGATTCTGAGCCCCTTCTCCAGTCATCAGCACCCCCAAATGAGGCATATCTGGGTGTGGGTGTTCTGAGTGATTAGGGCTACAAGGTAAGGGTAGGACGGCTCCTCTGATGGAGATGAGTCTTGAAGAAGAGGATCGGATCACCCCGACTTTCATCTCTCTAGCGGCCACTCCATGACTGCCACATCCTGTGACCCCTCACTGGGGTAGTGAGGGAACGAATCACACATAAGCACATACAGAAAGGCTGGGGTCAGGTGTACTAGCTCTGGTGGAACACACCTACTACACAACAGCCCAGTATCTCAGGGCGCGTTCATTACCGCCAGCACGGGGGGGGGGGGCACCTCAGGCTTCAGTCACCCAGGATGTGCTAGTTTTTGTGCGCACTGGTAGATTACTACTTGGACTCCTTGTTCACACTCAGACTAGAGCTTTGCCTCACCCCAGGGGTGAGGTGGAGAGGCCCCGCCATTCGCATGGGTCTAAGGCATTGGGTCCTTGACATGGCTGTGCCCGTGCCAAGAACACCCATTTGCACAGAACCTCCTTTGCTTCCCACACACGCCTATGTCTCAGTTCCTCAGCTCATACCAACTGAAGCCTCCTTGACCACCAAGCAGAGTCCTCTCGACACTGTTACTGGCTCAGGTGCAATGGCTGCCCCTATCCTCGCAGCCTGTGTTTCAGCTTCTCCATAGTTGCAGCACGGTGTGCCACGTAACAGAGACTGTAAAACAAGGTCCCTTGTGCCTTTTGCACTGATAGCACTGGTTACCATTCTGTGAGAACTGAGATCCTCGGGGAAGCGTCAGAGTCAAAAGTGTGAGAATCCAGGCAAGCCCCCCTCACAGGACAGACTTACATGGTGGGTGCAGCTCCTTGACCTACCACCCTGGCTTCAGCCTCAGCTCTTCCAAGATACTCATGAGTTGCTGTGAGCAGCTAGAAGCTTGTTCCTTATTGCTCCGGGCCAGCTGACTCTCCTGGAAGTCTGGGACCTACATCGATTCCTTGCTTTGGGGACAGTCAGGTCTGGTTGGGGTTAGAGGTGATGCTGTCTTTGAGCTTCTGGATGTCATGACAGGCAGGTCGGTCTTGGGTGTGTGTGTGTGTGTGTGTGTGTGTGTGTGTGTGTGTGTGTGTGTGTGTGTTCCTGTCAGAGGGGCTGACCTACAGCCCTCAGCAGTACAGAAAGGAGCATGGGAAAAATTCCTAGCCTGGGCAGGCCCAGGACCACATCTAATTCACCTACTGTCCCCCCACCCCCAACAACACAATGGCCTGTCACCAAGACCCTTGATTCTTCACATTTCTAGGCTCACCCGCCTCAGGTTGGAAAAACACATCAGAGCCTGCGCTCTCCCACAAGCCTTGGATCTTCCTTGGTGGCTCTCACCTGCCTGAATTGTCAGGCCATCTGTGGGATGCAACCGACCCCTGCCCTTTCATTTTCCCCAAACACTGGGTCATTTCATCCAAGGTGCCAGGGGCTGCCACCTTCCAGAGGGTTGGTGGTGGGGAGGTGGGAAAGAGTAAGATCCTGATGACCAGGTGCCCCCAACTTTTAGCCAGCGTGGACCCTCGCAGCCATGTTTCTGTGAGCTCTTGGATTTCCTTTTTTGTTGTTGTTGTTTTTTCGGAGCTGGGGAACCGAACCAGGGTCTTGCGTTTGCTAGGAAAGTGCTCTACCACTGAGCTAAATCCCCAACCCCTTTCCTTTTTTGTTTTTAAGACAGGGTTTCTTTATATAGCCCTGGTTGTCCTAAAACTCACTATGTAGATCAGACTGGTCTCGAATTCACAGAGTTCCCCCTGCCTCTGTCTCCCAAGTGCTGGGATTAAAGGCCTGCGCCACCACTGTCTGGCAGGTTTTCCTTCTTGTTCTCTCTGTCTCTGTCCTCATCTCTTCTCGGGAAGGCTGTGGGGCATGGTCTCCAGAAGCCTCATTTCTCCCACATGAGGCTAGACCTGTTTCTCTTTGCATCTGGAAGGCCCAGCCAGATGTTTCCCAAGAGAGATGTCTTCCTCAGAGGAATCCTTTTGGACAGCCAGTGCCTGTGTGGTTTTCTTCCTTCCTGGTTAATAAAGATGAGGGAGAGTGAGCTGCCGAAGGGGAAGCGACACGTGCAGAGTCGTGCACAGTGAAGAGAAAGCCCAAGGGAGAAGCTGGCACTTTGAACTTCCAATCCCAGAGCTGTGTGACTCCGGACAGATGAAAAGATCTCTTCCGGTCCCTTCTGTTTAAATGGGAATTTTTTTATTTAGTGGGGGTGGGATGGGTAGGTGGGGTGTTCCCATTCATGCATGAATGTGGGTATAAAACATGCCACAGGGTTTTTGTGGAGGTCAGAGGGCAACTTCCGGCCTCACATTCAGTCTTCACATTCCACTCTACTTGAGACATAGTTTCTTTTAAGTTGCCAGTGCCCTGCACAGACCTCCCCCAACCTCCTAACACACACATACCAGGCTGGGTGGCCCTAGAGCTTCCAGGGATCATTCTCCTGTCTCCACCTCCTACCTCACTGTAGGACACCAGGATGTGCTGCTGTGCCCAGCTTTACACGGGTTCTGTGGATTCAAACTCAGGTCCTCATGCTTTAGGGCAAGCACTTTAGCCCTTCAACCATTTCCTCAGCCCTCAATGGAAATGCTTTAATGAGATATAAATCAAGACAGGAAATTTCATAGGGTCTCACACAAAAAACATCACCAGTGTCTTGAAATAGAATATTTCCAGCGTTTTCCAAGCTTCCTATGTTACCTGCTGGTCTCTGCTTTCTTGCATGTCACTGTCCCCTTCATTCTGTCACCACAGTCACGCCTGTTTTCAGCTATCAACAAAATCAGTGTGTCGATTTATATTATAATTTGCCTTATGTGTTTGGGTGTTTTGCTTGAGTGTATATCTGTGTACCGCGTGCATTCCTGTTCCCCACGGTGGCCAGAAGACGGCATTGAATCTGGAACTGGATTTTCAGATGGTTGCGAGCCACCACCTTGGTGCCAGGAACCAACCAGGAGTCCTCTGCAAGAGCAGCCGGTGTTCTGGATCACTGAACCATCTCTCCAGCCCATGTGTGGATTTTGTCACCGGTGTGGCCGTCATAGGTTATTTTGTTTTTTTTTCCCCCAACGTTACACTCGCGGGACTGGTGCAGGCTGCTTCTCGTGGGTGTGGTCTCTCCCTGTGCACCGCTGCATAGTATGCCATCATAGACAAACGACAGCATTCGCACACCCACCCTCTCAGACGGACCTCTGAGTTTTATCTGTTTGTTTCTTTTCCGTGTGGACTGTTGACGACGGCACTGTGGCGGACATCTTGCTTGTCTTCCAGGACACTGTGGGTGCTTCTCTGTTGGATACATGCCCAGAAGTGGAGTTGCTGGCCCACAGGGGACCAGTTGCTGCCAAAGTGGTGTGCATACTCTATTAGCTGCCACAAGGACCACTTCCTCGTAGGTGGCCCTGCGGGGACCTTTTCATTTTTACTCATTGTATGTAACCTTGCACTTCCCTGCCCACCCCCCATCTCCTCCTTTTAAGTACTGAAGAGGGACCCAGGGCCCCCAGCTATGTGAACCCCTGCTCAGCTCTTTCTGCATCCCCAGTCCCCCTTTGATACTTGCTTAACAACGCTCTTCTTCCTTCCCTTTGAAACACAGACTAACTAGGCAGTCTCAAACTTGTGATCCTCCTGCCTCTGTCTCCCTAATGATGGCTTAACCCCAATTTTAATGAATAATAATTTCACCTTTATGCTTCAATACTTTTGGAATACTTTTGGTGTCCTAGTTAAGAAATCTGCGAGCCAGGTAGAATACTATACACCTGAGGTAGCAGGCTAAGGCAGACAGATTGGAACTTCAAGGCCATCTTGGGCCACACGGTGAGACCCTTTCTTCAACTAAAACAAAAGCCAGGGGGCTGGAGAGATGGCTCAGTGGTTAAGAGCACTGACTGCTCTTCCAGAGGTCCTGAGTTCAATTTCCAGCAACCTCATGGTGGCTCACAACCATCTGTAATGAGATCTGATGCCTCTTCTGGCCCGCAGGCATACATGCAGGCACAACACGGTATACATAAGTAAATAAATCTTTAAAAAACAAAATCTAAGGGGCTAAGGGCTAGTAAGGACAGCTGCTACTTTCCAGATTATTCTGTGTGAGGTCAGTGTCAACCTGCAGGTTGTGCCCAACCTAGCATGACTCCATTTTACAAAGCCACAACCTTGACCTGAGCTACTTCATTTTGAGTAGAGATGCAATGAAATGACTCTCTGTCCTTGTGTTTCTTTTGACACAGTCTCATGATATCACCTTGGGTTGGTCTGAAACTCTCTGCCTTCACCAGGCTGTGCTCAAACTCACAGCGACCTGTCTGCCTCTGGCTCCTAACTGCTCAGACTAAATGTGTATACCACACCACCCTACTTTATCTTTTATCAACTACATTTTAACTTTTTATTTGGCGTATGTGTGTGCACCGTGTGTGTGTGTGTGTGTGTGTGTGGTGTATATTGTACGATGTGAGTATTTGTGTGTATGGGTGTGTGCACGATGCATGTGTGCCTGCCCTGCCACACATGTAGAGGTCAGAGAACAACTTTTGGGAGCTGGTTCTCTCCTTCCACTGTGTAGAAGCCAGGGATGGAGCTCACACTATCAGGTACAAGTGCCTTCCAGCTTGAACAAATAAACCAGTACCGACATACACCAGGAGACACAATAACTCACTTATGCTAAGAAATAGTGACATCGGGCTGGGGATTTAGCTCAGTGGTAGAGCGCTTACCTAGGAAGCGCAAGGCCCTGGGTTCGGTCCCCAGCTCCGGAAAAAAAAAAAGAAATAGTGACATCTGAGCTTACATAAAACCACCACAAACATCAAAGCTTATCAATCATTTTCCAACAGGACCCCTCCACCTGGGGAGAAGGAAGACCCAAGATCAAAACATGTCAGGTACACTGACTAGTCACCTGGTCACTTATCACAGACACTGTCCAGGAAAATTATTGTATCATAGGACTCCTGACTCCGTCTCTATGCTCCAGCTTCTGCTGCTCGTGACATTCAGCCCGTTTCAAACTGACCCTCAAATGGCCTGTCACCTGGATTTGAGTTTGACAGTTTGACAGCTGTGTGCCTGAGCAGCTCTGGGCCTTTGGTTCATAAAATTTCTTATCTAGTTTCCTTCCTGTAGTAGGGCTCCCTATCTGGTCCTCCACAGACTTCCTCGAACTTCAGGTCACCTCCACCTCCCACAGGACAGTCGGTCTGTAACCTGTACATCTGTGTGCTATTGTATGAAGTGTTAGTGTGTGATCCGACAGAAAACATTAGTAGTTAAGATTAGAATCAAAGAAACTGTGTTAGCAACCACAGGAAAAGTCAGAACAACTGGCAAATCTCTGCCAACCAAACCAAGGCAGCGTGGGAATGTATTGGTTTTTCAATCAATTCTGATATTGTGGAAGACACAAACCTCTATGTTTCTGAAGTAATATGTCGAGGATAACGGGATGTGGCTCACTGGTTGAATGCTTGGCTACCATACCCAATTTTAGGATTAGGGCAACTCTGTTGGAGTCCAATCAATATAGATGCTCTGGGAAGATTGGCAGGCATCTTAGCTGGAGAGGAAGTGGCCTAGGTGCAGGTGGGAGGCAGGGGGCTGGCCTTCACTTTAGCCTTGTAAAGACTGGAAGGAAGCCCTGAAAAGAACTCTCTCCAAGATAGAGCCAGAGGAAGAGGAGGAAGAGGGGGGGAGGGGGAGGAGGAGGAGGAGGAGGAGGAGGAGGAGGAGGAGGAGGAGGAGGTGGTGGTGGTGGTGGTGGTGGTGGTGGTGGTGGTGGTAGGGGCTAGAGACCAGGGCTGGAAACCCAGAACCTGGTGTTCCCAAAGGTGGAAGGGACCGAGACCAGAGAGGGCAAGTCCTAGACCCAAAACGTGTAGAAGATGGGGCGGGGAGAAGGAGCCTGCATCGATCTCTACTCACCTGTCAACTCACCAACATTCAGGGATAGCAGAGAGAAGGCAGCTGAGAAGGGGTTTGGGGGATGGAGGAAGGAACAGAACAAAGAACAAAAACAAAAACAAAAACCGAGGGGAACAGAGCTGGAAGAGAAAGACAGCCGCTGACCCGAGAGGAGACTTTAGAATAGCACTTCGTAGAGGAAGGCCTGTGAGGGAGGCAGGGAGGGAGAGAGCAGGGGCAGCCCTGCAGAAGCCCAGCTAAAGCAGATCCACAAACCCAGACCAGGGACTTTAAGCGCCCCCCCCCCCCCCCCGCATTCTTCCTTCCGGCTGACCTCCCCACTCAGCCCGGTGGGAATGCACGGAATGTGATGAGTTGATAAGAGCGGAACTCCCACTCCACCTGGCACAGGAGCGCCTGGTGCGCCAGGCCTTACCCACCTCAGATGTACTTGAGGGGAATCGGTTGGACGCACCGCTAATGGGCAAGAGGACTGCCTGGAAGGTCTCAGTAGAGCGCCTCGGATGTGGGGCCAGCGGCCAGATGCCAGAGCTGTGGGCACAGCCAGATGCCTCCCAGCTGAGCTGCTTGTGAGTCACCAGACCCTGGGACCCTGGATAAGAGAGGCGGATCTCGATGTGATCTGGAGCAGAAGTGGCAAATCTTTTCTGGAAGCAAGGGACCTGTTCAAAGAGTGCTTTCCAAGATACTCCCTGCTCCTCTAGGCTCAGGGTCCTCAGGGAGTAAACCCTTGAAGTCCCGTGGTTCTTACTAGGGTGGGAAGCAGGCACCTCTGCGTTAGATCAGGGCAACTCCTTGAGCAAAGGGTGCCATGTACTGGGTGAGTTCTTCAATGCCGCCTCCTTCAACCATCCTGCTTGGCACAGATGGGTCTCTGTGGCCCCCTTCTAGCCAAACCTTTCTGGTCTTTAGAGTATGTCCTTAGGAGGGGACCCTGTCAGCAGCCAAAGGGTGGATGCTTCCAAAACACCGGAAACTAGTGACAGGAGGCGCCGGAGGGAGGGGTGCGGGGAAGGGTGAGGGGCCAGGGGCTGCGGAGATTCAAAGAAAACAGATGGATTCCCAGGGCCAGGCCTCTCTGGTACCCATCCTCAGTTCCCTGGATACTTGTAAGAAAAGCTGCAGTAGAGAGCACAAGGAAGCAGCAGGAGAGGGGGCTGGGATTGGCGGTTTGAGGTTTAGCTTGTTTAGAGGAAGAAGAGAGATGGAGAAAACCTCAGCCCCAGGGACCACTGTGTGGCTACACCTGAGACCCGCTGCGGGCGACCTGATAGAGGGAAGCAATCCAAAGCCCTCTGCCCGCTGGCTCTGCTACAGAACGAAAGGATAGGAGCACCATCCCAATTGGCTGCAGCGGGAAGAAACCCAGGCAGTCCGCCATGTGGCTTAAGACCTGGCCCACAGACACCTGCCGCCGCCATTGTAGGCCTGGCCAGGGACAGCCTGTACCGCCCGCTGGGCAGAGAGGGAGGGTGAAGTGCCTAGAACACCCACCTTGTCCTGGCCACACTAAAACAGTGCCTCCTGGCACATGGAAGGAATCAGATGTGCTTGGGGAATAGAAACCACGAACGAATGATAATCGAATAAACGAACGAAGGATGAATAAGCAAACCCATCACTCAACCGAGTTATCCTAATTCCCAGACGCTAGTTCTTTGGAAGTGGGCGGGCCTGCCACCTGGTGGTGACTAGGGTAACTGCAGCTACTATAAGCGCCTGCCCCACAGCGTAGCGACCCGGAATTGGCTCTTCCTCAGGCTAGCTAGCCTCGAATTCTCAGTCCTCTTATCTTGAGATTGTAGGCTTATGAGTGTGTACCACTAGCCTCTTACTTTCCTTCCTAGAAAAAGACTCCTAATGCTTGGAAAAGTCCAACTGCAATTTGACCTTTTCTTTTTCTTCTCTCTTGTCCCCCAAAACAGAGAGAGGGTGAGCAGGACTTCCTGTCGACCCCACACAGAAACATCAGGGGTGTAGTGAACGCTGGCTGCTGCCATCTGCCTCTTTTCCAACATCGGAATCTACGAAGTCAGTCGATGTCTCTCAACTCAAGTGAAGAAACTGCCTGGCTTCTCTCCCTTGAGAGAGCCGGTCCCGCCAACCCAGAGCCTCATGTCACCATTTGCTAGAGTGGAAGTGAGAGCCACCAGAGTGCAAGCTCGGAGGCTCCGTCTGAATGGAATGCCTCTGCTCTGAAAACAGAAGGCACTACTCTGTGCCTTTGGGTAGTCTCTCTCCTTCTCCGAGCTTCATTGTCTCCATGGGTGAATTTGGGGCTCTGGCACGCCGGGGCTTCTTCTGTCTGTACTGGATAACATCTCCAGCATCTCATCCCACCCTCTACCCTCTCTTCCCCCTTTATCCTGCATCTCAGCCTCCAGGACCAGCTGCAGTGGAGGTGTCCGTGTGACTCCTTGTCCCTGCCCCAACCCCAATCCTGGTTGAGTTGTTCTGCCCATGAAGCCTCCATGGTGTCCCACAGAGGCCAGTCCCCATTCTGGAGGACTTCCTCTCAATGCTTCAAACCACATCCTCCTCCTCTTCCTCCTTCTTCTTCTGTAAAGATTTATTTATTTACATGTAGTACACTGCGGTTACTGGGATTGGAGCTCAGGACCTCTGGAAGAGCAGTCAGTGCTCTCACTCCCTGAGCCATTTCTCCAGCCCTCAAACTTACTTCTTGGTGTTGTAGACTCAGTGTTCAACTCAGGCAGGGCCCAGGCTGTCTCACACACTGGTCTAACTACCGGGATTTCCTACCTAACTAGGTAGGTGTCTTGGCTGTTGTTTTTGTTGTATCTCTTCCTGTCTTAAGTAAAATCTGGGGCTGGAAAGATAGCTCAACCGTGGTGCACTGGCTGCTCTTCCAGAGGTCCTGAGTTCAGTTCCCAGCAACCACATGGTGGCTCACAACCATTTGTAATGGGACCCAATGCCCTCTTCTGGTGTGTCTGAAGACAGCAACAGTGTCCTCACATACATAAAATAAATAAACAAATCTTTAGAAACTAGCCATTCATGGAGCGGTACACATCTTCGTAGGAAGAGAGGCTGCTGTTTGACACAGTGCATCAGCCGGGGTGGGGACCATCAGGGTTGAACCCAGAGGTAGAAAAGCCCAGGGAACCTAGCAAGTGGCTAGTGAGATGGGCTGAAAGAGAGTGAGTGGGCTCCCAGGAGTCACTGTGCTTCCAAAGGGGAAATAAAGCATCCTACCCAGCTCCCCAGAGTGACTGTCCACAGGGGTCACAATCATGTCCAGGTGACCAGGCTAAAGAAATCCAGGGAGAGAAGGCGGCACCGTTTTTTGCTGTGTGTGTGTGTGTGTGTGTGTGTGTGTGTGTGTGTGTGTGTGTGTGTTTTGAGACAGGGTTTTTCCTACAGCCCGAGCCAAACTCTATGGAAAGCCAGAGCAAGGCTGGCATAAGATCCCAGGGGCAGCGTGTTGGTGTTGTATATGCCTTGGCTCGGTGCGAGATGAGGAGGACAGGGTAGGAAGCAAATGTGACTGTCCTTGCGAGCTTGCTGCCCAGCGGGAGACACATCGATAGGTCATTTCAACATAAGCCGGAAAGTGATCAAATGGAGATGTGTTGGTTCGGCTCTGGGGATTTAGCCCAAAATGATTTAACGGAAAGCACTTTGGCTCCCTGCCAAGGGGGTAATGGCCAGCCTGGATGCTTCTGCCTGTGCACCATCCAGACCCTCTTCTGGGAAGGGCCCTCGCTCCCCTGGAGTGGGGAGGGCTGTTATCTCAAACTGAGCGTGAGTGCGGGGGCCCAGACAGGCCTCGCCCTTAGGAGGCACTAGCTGGTTTGGGGATAGTGTGTGACTGGTATCTAATGAGACTCAATCCCAGGTCCATGTCGGGGAAGTGCCTCTTCCACCAGGACTTCTGGGAGACAGAAATGCATTCCAGCTGACAGAAGAAATCTGAGGACCTGAGGACGGCAAACAGCAGCTTAGACCTGAAGAAGCCCAACTCCTCGAGGTATCCAAGTGGCCCTGATTTGCAGAAAGTGATGCCAACCTCAGGTGACCAACCTTTTCTTTTTAAGATTATTTTTACTTTGTATGTGTTGGCGTTTTGCCTTCACGAATGTCGTGTATCATGTGTGCCTGGGAGGCTAGCAGAGAACACCAGATCCCCTGCAACTTACAGATGGTTGTTAGCTGCGGTGTGAGTGCTAGACTAGAACCCTGGCCCTCGGCAAGGACAGACAGTGCTCTTAACTGCTGAGTCATCTCTCCAACCCGCATGACCAAAATTAGAGAGCCAACCTTGCATGACACAACCGTGCCGAGCAAAAAAATGACAAAACAGAAGCCGGGTGTGGCAGCACACGTGCCTTCAATTCCAGCACTCGAGAGACAGAGGCAGGCAGATCTCTTGAGTTTGAAACCAGCCTGGGCTATTTAGAACAGCCAGAGTTACACAGAACATTCTCCCTCTGATACTCCCCATGCACCCCCAAAAAACAGCCATCCGATGGCTCTGTGCTTAAGGGTGGCTGTCACCAAGCCTGATGACTTGCATCGTATCCTTGGGACCCACAAGGAGGAAGGAGAGAAGCAACTCCTGAAAACTGACCTCTGACCTCCACACGTACACCGGGTATGCTCTCACCTCCAGGAAAGGAATAAATGCTTAAAAATTAAAAGTGAACAATAAATAAAGTAAAAAGCTGGAGAGGAACGGAACTCAGTGGAGAGTGCTTGCCCAAGCAAAGCCAGACAAACAAAAGAGTGATTTCTTTCTTTCTTTCTTTCTTTTTTTTTTAAGTCAGGCATAGCAAGACACACCAGTAATCCTAGCATTCAGAAGGATGAGGCAGGAGGATTGCCAAATCTCAATACATAAACATTTAGCTTTAGGACAGCACCTTTGAAAATAAGGGATAGACCAGGTGGTGGGGTGCACACTTTTAGTCCCAGCGTTTGGGAGGCAGAGGCAGGCAGATTCAAAGCCAGCCTGGTGTACAGAGTGAGTTCCAGGTCAGCCAGAGGCACATGGAGAAACACTGTCTCAAAAACGAAACAGGAAAATAAAGGGTAGAAGGAACTTAGTGGAAGGCCAACCCAGTACGCAGTACCCAGTTCTATGGGCAGCTGATGTATAAGGCAGATTGGGGACAGAATGCTGGCTCTGGGGTTCTTCCTGTCAAGTCACAGGCAGTGAGCCCATTTACCCACTGAGCCATCTCTCCATGTCCCCTCTTTAGTTTTTCCTGTTGCTGTCCCTGGCATTGTGTGACACATTTACTGAAAGGTAGTTCCTAGTGTTGGCATTTTACATTGAATTAAAACCCATGACTTACATAGCGTTCATTCATTATATTATACCATTCTTTGAGTTTCACAAATGGACAACTCCAGGACTCTAACATTACAGTATATACAGAATAGCTCACTGTCCTAGAAACCCCAGCTCCCACCTACTTATCCCTCCCTGCCCCAGAATGTCTGGGACTACGATTTCCCCCTGTTTTTTTTTTTTTTTTTTTTTTGGTTCTTTTTTTCGGAGCTGGGGACCGAACCCAGGGCCTTGCGCTTCCTAGGTAAGCGCTCTACCACTGAGCTAAATCCCCAGCCCCCCCCTGTTTTTACAGGAAGAGAGAAGAGTAGTAAGAATACTTGATATCTATTCTCTTTGCAACTTGGAAATATACACTCTGGCTAACTGTAAACAAAAGATGGCATGACCACACACCCGATAGTTCTAGTGCTTTGGAAGCCGAGGCAGGAGGATTACTACTAATTCCAGAAAGGTTGAAATCGGGCTGGAGAGATGACTTAGTGCTTAAGAGCCCTGACTGCTCTTCCAGAGGTCCTGAGTTCAATTCCCAGCAACCACATGGTGGCTCACAACCATCTGTAATGGGTTCCGGTGCCATCTTCTAGTGTGTCTGAAGACAGCTACAGTGTACTCACATATATAAAATAAATAATCTTAAACAAAAAAAAAAGAATCTGCTGGGGTTGGGGATTTAGCTCAGTGGTAGAACGCTTGCCTAGCAAGCGCAAGACCCTGGGTTCAGTCCCCAGCTCCAAAAAAAAAAAAAAAAAGAATCTGCCCACTGCATCTCGAATTCTCCTACCCTCCATTAATGAATGACAGTTCCTATTACCCTACCATCTCCTCCAGTGTTTTCTATGGTTAGTACTTGGGTTTAATGACAGATGTATAGTAACCCCTCCTTGCGTCCTCCTCTCCAAGCCTCTGACCTCAGGCTCTCCAACCTAGAACTTTCCCCTCCTTTTATCAGCTGGGTACTCCATTCTTCTTTTCCCTCCCAACTTAACATGAATTCTTTTTTTTTTCTTTTTTTTTTTTTTTTCGGAGCTGGGGACTGAACCCAGGGCCTTGTGCTTGCTAGGCAAGCGCCCTACCACTGAGCTAAATCCCCAACCCTAACATGAATTCTTAAACTACCTCTGCTTCTCCCTGACTTTCAAGGCCAGCCCTTACCCACTGCAGCCAGGAGCCTAGCTCCCTGCACCCCAGAGGGTGCACTGGAACACCAAGAAATCTCCTATGTTGTGTACCTGCAGTCCTTTCTGGTCCCCTTGGCTGCAGATTCCCTTTAGACTTTCTGTTCACTCTCCCTGTGCCTTGGAGTCCACCAGTTCTCTCTTGATAGCTTAACGTTACCCTTACAGCACATGTGTACTGATGGGAAAGGCCCAAATAGCTTGAACAGTCCCTGCTACCCTAAGATGTTTCGAACAGACAGAAAGGCTCAAGGGTTACCTTAAAAAAAATACCCATATGGTCAGTTACCCTGTAACCTCTGAACAAACCAGAAGGCTCACCTGCCTAGGCCCCAGAGTAAGTTAAGATTGCCTGCCCTATCGCCTGCCCTAGCCAGTAGGCCCAGTGTTTGGGGTTGGGAAGGAGTTGGTGTGTTCTACATCACCCTGAGCTGCACAGCAAGACTCTGTCTCAAAGAAAGAGGAGGAAGAAGAGGAGGAGGGGGGAGGGGAGGAGGAGCAGGAGGAAGAGGGGGGAGGGGAGGAGGACAAAGATGGGCTCAGATCTTGAACCCACCATTTATGTGTCCTCTCTGTGCCTCAGTTTCCCCCTCTGACAAAAGGCAGAAAGAAGGGTACCCATGTCAAGGATCCTAGGGATTAGTGAGTGAACTCTGGTTTGCTGAGCAGAGTCTGGCACAGTGTAAGAGCGGTCCTTATCATTTAATCTTCCTTCCTGACGCAACAGGAGCAATCGCCTCTTTGGTGGGGTTCCAGATTCTTCCCTCCCGCCTACCTCCTCAGGGAGGGCACCAGTTCCAACCAACATCAAAACAGGCTTGCTCCCATTTCAAACACTCACACCTCTGCTCCCAGCAAGCCCTCATCTTCAG
Source organism: Rattus norvegicus (assembly GCF_021556685.1). Classification (NCBI taxonomy): domain Eukaryota; kingdom Metazoa; phylum Chordata; class Mammalia; order Rodentia; family Muridae; genus Rattus; species Rattus norvegicus. The sequence continues at coordinate 86,298,115 of NC_141543.1, forward strand.
CCCTCTCCGGCCCTCTGCAGCCTCCAAGACCTTCTGAGCTGCCCGCACTTGCCCTGAGCATCCTTCCCTCCCACTCTCCTCTCAGGCAGCATTGGCCCCCTTCCCCAGCTCCTCCCACATGTCCAACCGACTCCATGGGAGATGCCATCCTCATGTTGCCCCAACCGGGCCACATAACTACCTTTGAGCTCACTGGCCACACCCTCCACTTTGAAGCTCTCCTTCAGAGCCACCACCACCACTCAGGGTCCTTCTCACTGCCTCTCGCTTCTGACCACTCTCGGCTGCCATTTTTCCTTGGCTCTGTGCACTCTTCTTCCCTCCCAGAACAGTTCATCTATGCCAGAGGCTCCAGTGCAGCAAATGCCAGACTCGGTTTTCATTCCTTTTTTTTTTTTAAAAAAAGATTTATTTATTTATTTATTTATTATATGTGAGTAGTACACTGTCTCTGTCTGCAGACACACCAGAAGAGGGCATCAGATCTCATTACAGATGGTTGTGAGCCACCATGTAGTTCCTGGGATTTGAACTCAGGACCTCTGGAAGAGCAGTTGGTGCTCTTAACCATTGAGCCATCCTCGGTTTTCATTCCTAGCCCGCCCTTCCTTCCTTCCTTCCTTCCTTTCCTTTCCTTTCCTTTCCTCTCCTTTCCTTTCCTTTCCTTTCCTTCTCCTCCTCTTCCTCTTCTTTTTCTTCTTCTTTTGGTTGTTGTTAAGACATGGCAGTACTAGTTGTACTAGAACTCATTGTGGACCAGGCTGGCCTTGAACTCACAGACATCCTCCTACCTCTAACTTCCAAGTCCTGCAACTAAAGAAGTCCCGCCCCCTGTCCGCCCCCCCCCCCATGCCTGGCTGCTGATTGGTTTTTCAGAGCCATGTGACCTGTTGCCAACTGCCGCTGGACAGACCTTCCTAGGTGTCTCAGTGATGCTCAGTGGAGACTTGAGAGAACTGCTTGGGCAGGATCCTCTACTGTCAGTCACCCATACACATGCCACATTCCCCCCTCGGGCACGAAACACGCATGCAGCGAAAGACAGGTGCAAGAATAGTCCTCTCGGCGATAGATACTTAGGATCGCCTCAGACTGGAAGCTACCCAAATTCCCCGTCAACTGCAGAACAGATAAATGCCCGGTGGTGTAGTCTATGACAGGAGGCTCGCACAGAACGCGCCAGTGTACTCCACATCGTGCGTGCATCTTACAATACAGTGTTGAGTAAAACAAGACCAGGCGGAGCTAGGAGAGCCATGATACAGCATGTATCATAAGGCTGTCCCCAGTGCTGCGAAGGAAGAGAATGATGCAAAGCAGGGGAGAAGGAGAAAGAGGGGAGGAGAGGGAAGCGGAGGGGGAGGGGAAGGCGGAGACAAAGACAAAAGAATATATACTGCATCCTTCCATTTACCTAAAAGTTAAGGTTAAAAGGGATGGCTCAGCATCCCTTGCTCCTGCAGAGGACCAGGGCTCAGTTCCTGGCACCCACATGGTAGCTCACAACCATCCTTATCTCTGGTCCCAGGGGATCAAATGACCTCTTTGACCTTTTTTGGGTTCCAGACATACATGCAGGCAAAAATGCCCAGATACATAACATAATGTAAGTGAGTCTTTTTTAAAAAAAAATTGTGTTTGGGCTTTTTTTTTTAAGATTTATTTTATTTATGTGAGCACACTGTAGCTGTCTTCAGACACACCAGAAGAGGACATCGGATCCCATTTCAGATGGTTGTGAGCCATCTGGGAATTGAACTCGGAACCCCTGGAAGAGCAGTCAGTGCTCTTAACCACTGAGCCATTAAAACTTTTTAATGGTTCTCTGCAGCCTATGAATACAGTACATAGTCCTGATATTCCACTCCCAGGACTGATTTCTGAGCCCCTCCCTCACTTTTAGGGCCTCCCTGCCACTGACACCCACATACTAAATTCTAGGCAGCTCCCCCAAGACTTTGCACAGCCTTTTCCAGCATCTGGAAACCACTCTTTCTTGCTATCCCTGTTTTCATAGACCAAACCCCACACCTCTTCAGGTCTTGCTTCCAATGCCCTCCTGCCTCTCTACCACGCCAGCCCATACAACCCTCACCCCATCACCCACCACACCAACCAGTTCCCAGAGTGCCCACATCCCAGGATGCAAGTTGGGCCCTATGAAGAGGACATCAGGTCTGACTTGAATGTCAGCTCATCGGCACCCAAGACGTGGACGCACTGTAGAAGCTCTACAAACACTATACCTGGATGAGACTCTGGAAAGGTGTGAAAATTGCTCCCTGACTTGAAAGCAAGAAACCCAAAGACAGGCGTCATTGACCAAACAAAGATGGGAGACAGAGAAGGAGCTGGAAACCAGAGAGTAATCCAAGACAGAGTTATGGGGACCTTTGTCCTGTTGCTGCAGAAGGCTGATTTCCAGCTTTCCGGAGGTTCAGACACTACCTGCTTATGACCACTAGATGGCGCCAGGTCCCCAGGCAAGGAAGAAAGCAAGCCTGCCTACACACCAGGGTCCATCCTTTTCCTGAACGTCATCCCTCTGCTGGTTCGTAGTGTCCAATTGGCCTGATACCTGGTCTCCAAGAAACGGGACCATAGCAGGCACCTCTTCTCCATGTCAGAGACAGTGTGTGCAGTAGACCTTGACCTGGACACCAACCAGCGCCCTTCACTCCTGTCGGTCTCCTAGAGGTCTGTCACCTGTCACCAGCCGCCTTGTTTCACCCCTCCTTCAGGAGCAGGACTCTGGCTAGCTGACACTTGCTCATCTTGCTGGACCAGATGAAGTCCAGTGGGTGACACCAGTCCTACTGCATCTTCTGGCTGCCTTTCCGCCCAGCTACCACACAGCTGTTGGTGGCTCCCTTCCTGCTGATCATAGGGACCCCTCAGGAACAACTCCGAACTCAATTCCATTGAGAATGAGTTCTGTGCCTGCTTCAGACCTTCCATCAACCATGCCTCAGCCTCAGTCTGGCCTCTGTTAGAACAGTACCAAGGGGATCCAGCTCCTCTCATTTAGTCACTCAACAAACATTTCCCAAAGACTATCTTATGTATCTGAAGGATTATGGTGAATGAGGTAGGCATTCCCCAGCACACTGCAACAGGGACAAGGTGTTAACCACACAAACCGTTTTTAAGTAATTCTCCTCCTCCTCCTCCTCCTCCTCCTCCTCCTCCTCCTCCTCCTCCTCCTCCTCCTCCTCCTCCTCCTTCTCCTCCTCCTCCTCCTCCTCCTCCTTCCCTCTCCCCCCTCAACAGGGTTTCTCTGTGTAGCCCTGGCTATCCTAGAACTAGCTCTGTAGACCAGGCTGGCCTTGAACACACAGAGATCCATTTGCCTCTGCCTCCCTAGTGCTGGGGTTAAAGGCATACGCTGCCACGCCCAGCCTTAAATGCTTCTTGACGCTACCGTTGTGATTTCAGTCTGTTTCTAGAGCACAACAGACCTTGGAAATTACCCTAAAATAACTCACTACCACCCCAAGGCTCCTGTGCGCACTCTCGGCCAGGCCCAGATGGGGTGAGGGGAGACTGGGGCATCTCCGAATCACCTGTCACTCCAGATGAATGAATGAACGAACTCTCGAGACAGTTTGCCCGACGCTGTCCCTTCCCTGTGGGCAGCTGGGGGCTCCAAAACAGGCCCTCCCCGCCGCCCCCGCTTGCATCCTGGGAGGGGAACCGGCAGCCCAGTGCCCTTCCTGCCCCCAACGCCCCGGGCTCCTTGGGCGCCCTCTTGGCAAAAGAACAGAGGGCATCCAGAGCGGGTGGCAACTCGTCCCGCCACGAGCTCGCAGCGGCGGGCGATAGGAGCTGGGGGGACGCTCAGATAGACAGACAGATAGCGCTCCCCTCTCCCGCCCCCGCCCCCACCTTTCCCACGCGGCGGCCTCCCGGGGCGGCCCAGGCCAGGCGGTCACCTATTCCTGTCCCTGCTCCCGGACCAGGTCCTGCTAGCTCGCCAAGCCCAAGTTTTTTCGGGCTTAGCATCCTGTGGCTGGATCTAACGTTGAAACATCTCACCGCGCCCCCTCAACACTCTAAGCCGAATGAGACCCCTTTCCTCTCTGCCTGCTAGCTCCTTAAGACAGCCTTAAGGCAGATTGCAGAACCTTGGAACAACCACGAGGTGGCGCGCTGGCACTGTGTGTCCTGGCTAGGCAAAGCAAGGAGATACAAAGTTCGAGATGTGTAAGGAAGGCCTGGGGATGGAGGGGGTAATAGGAACTGAAATTGGGAGAAGGCTCCTTCCTCCACGGATAGATTTGGGAGTAGAAACGGGGGTGCTATAGAGAAATATGATTGGCATCCGGAACAGCAAATATAATTACCTGGGAACTGGACTTAGAGAGCCAGACAGACAGGAGGGTTGAAGATCGCTCCAGGATGAGAAGCCTCTTCATCAGGGCGTTCATGGACAGAAGACATTGAATGAAGTACCTGGCTCCTATCTGTTGGAGACAGACGGGTCTGAGCATCCATCTGTGCACATTTGGGTACACATAGCTGTCTGGTCAGTCGTTCACAACCCTACACTTCCACTGCCTCACCCCCCCCCCCACACACACACACTTGCACACTTTCTCACGGGCACTCTTGTGGACCTCACTTGTGGGCACACTGTGGACCGTCTGCATTTTGTGGAAGATGTAACATACATCTTTAACCCCTAACAACGTCTGTGCTCTCAAGTGCTGTCCCATACTGAGGGGAGCCTGCCTCAAAAAGCCAGCCTCATAGGGGACAACTCATGGCTCTTGCCATTTAACCTGGTCCCTCTGAAATGGCACACATACAGTTGGGGAACACATACAATTGGGGGTATCTCCGTCTTCTAAAGCAGCCCCTAAATCCATACAGCTTTACTCCGGTAGGATGCTCCCACGCCCGACGAATGACTTGCAGGCCCAAGGTGCTTCTGCTTGGTCAGATTCTTCCTTCATAATTTTTTTTTCTTTTTTTCGGAGCTGGGGACTGAACCCAGGGCCTTGTGCTTGCTAGGCAAGCGCTCTACCACTGAGCTAAATCCCCAACCTCCTTCATAATTTTTAAACTTACATTTCATACCTGCAGTGTCATGAAGATAATATATTAATATAGTCCAACATTTTTAAAACATGGACATTCCTTTTTTTCGTCTTCTCTTTTTTTTTTTTTCTTTTTTCCCCCTTCGAACTTTAAGGGCGATCGAAATTATTTTCCTGGACCCTGGGTCCTTGCCACTTTGTCATTTGCATACAACACACAGACATCACCAAGGACCACCTCCTTCCATAAACACCCAATGGATAAATTCCCCTCCTTCCTCATCTCACCTAAGCCCACCCCTGGCCACTAAAACAGACAGACTAGTAGATCCTGGGGGCTCTGCACAGCCAGCCACTCCACACACTCGGAAAATTTATCTGAGGTGGAGCATAGGAGGAACATAGTGGTGCTGGCGGTGGTGTGTGTGTGTGTGTGTGTGTGTGTGTGTGTGTGTGTGTGTGTGTGCATTAGGGGTAACAACAAAGAGGGTTGAGAGGGTTGGGGGAGCCAGTGAGAAAGCGCGAGCATGTTTTGCCTCGAAGGCAAGACTTACAGCCAATCAGCGCTCAGGAGCCTCCCTCGGAGACTCCAACATTGAGTCTATAACCGGCTGGCCGGGCGGAGCTGGCAGCATTTGACTGTGGCTTGGGACGCTGAGAGAGGCACGCAGCTACTGACCGACGACCGGCGATGGTCTAGGCGCCCCTTGGCCACCCCCACCCCCGACGCGACCGCGTCCTGCCCTCGCCCTCTGGACACACACCCCACCTGGGCTCCTCCGTCCGTTCGGCGCTCCTCGGAGGAAGCCCGGGGGTGTTGCGGCGCTCGCCAGCATGAGCGGCTCCTTCGATCGCAAGCTCAGCAGCATCCTCACCGACATCTCCAGCTCGCTTAGCTGCCATGCGGGCTCCAAGGACTCGCCCACCCTGCCCGAGTCTTCGGTCACTGACCTGGGCTATTACAGCGCTCCCCAACATGACTACTACTCGGGCCAGCCCTACGGCCAGACGGTGAACCCCTATACCTACCACCACCAGTTCAATCTCAATGGGCTCGCAGGCACCGGCGCTTACTCGCCCAAGTCGGAATATACCTACGGGGGATCCTACCGACAGTATGGAGCGTACCGGGAGCAGCCTTTGCCTGCCCAGGACCCAGGTGAGGAAACCGGGTTGTGGAGAGGGTGCGAGGGATTATAAGGTTCCCAAGCGAGAGGATGTCTGGCAATGGATGCTGAAACCTAGGGCAACTCAAGGTTAAGAAATGGAAGAGTTGAAGATTAGAGGAGACCCGGTTAGATGACTTCCAGAGGGGCGAACCACACTCGGAAGAGACTCGAACTGTGCGCTGCGGTCTCCTGGAGATTCCGGGGCAGCCGGGGCCATCGGGAGTGCTCTCTGGTTGATCAAGGGAACCTTCAGTGTCGCGATCCCTCTGGCATTAGAGCCGGTAACCCAAGAGGGTCGCCAAGGGCTTGAGCGGGGGCAGCGAGGGCTGGAGGTTCCAGGGCCCTTCTTCTGGACGCCCGTCCCGGGAAACCCGTAGTAGTGAAAGGCACGTGGAGAAAGACCCAAAGAAGTCCCAGAAGTGGAGGAAGGAAAGACTGAGAAGTAGAGATGTGGAGAGAGAAGTGGGGACAGTGAGAAAGAAATGGGGTGGGATGAGAAAAAGCACAGCAGAAAGCAACAGAGGAAAGGAAAAGGGAGAGAGGGAAGTAAGAAAAAGAAGAGAACGGAGGAAAGGAAGGAGAGGGAAGGAAAAGAAAACAGAGAGAAAGGAAAGAGACTGAGAAAACAATGGTACTGCCCTTGAAACAAATTAACCTGAACTAGGAAGTTTATTAAAAGGGGATGGGGAGTGGGGACCAGGAGTGGGAGACGCCACCGCGGTTAGGTGGGTCACTAAAGAAGAGTGGCTGAGCCGGGAAGGCGTCTGGAGCGAGCTGCGCGGTCCTCGCCCAGTCGGTTGCTGGCGCCGGGGCCGGCGCTTCGGGGGCCCCGGGTGCCGAGCTGGGAGCGCCGCGTCGTGGGCGGCCGCCGGTCCGGCTGGGTCGCTGCGGTTCCCTCCCTGGGCGCGGGCGGCACAACGCTCCTCCAAGAAGTCTCGGGGAGATCAGTGGGCCGGAGGGTGCGGCCTCGGTGGGAACTCATGGAAAACACGGGGGTCGCAGGCTGAGACTAAACTGGTGTTTTCCCCTTACAGTGTCGGTGAAAGAGGAGCCGGAAGCCGAGGTACGCATGGTGAACGGCAAGCCCAAGAAGGTCCGAAAGCCGCGAACGATCTACTCCAGCTATCAGCTGGCTGCCCTGCAGCGCCGTTTCCAGAAAGCCCAGTATCTGGCCTTGCCTGAGCGCGCCGAGCTAGCTGCACAGCTGGGCCTCACACAAACACAGGTTAGTACTGAACGCTCCAGGGTCTCTGGAGGGAGATGGGAGCATGAGGGACCTGGGGATTCCCTAGGTACCTCTGAGCCTGGCTGGCCGGTTAAACACCCCCACCCCCAGCCCTTGCCCCGCAGCCCATTGTAGGGACTCCTGCCTGCGCTATGAGTGGCTGAGTCTCAGCTTTGAAAGAAAGGGTTACAGTAGCGAGTGAGCATAGAAAGGTGCAGTGTGCATCTTTGTGAACTTACGCAACTGTGTATGTCTGTCACAGAGACATGCCCTCCCCTACACCCCAGAACTCCTAGCTCCCAAGACCCTCAGCAACGTTATAGGACGTAGGAGCCCCTGTCGCCTCTCTCCCAAGCGAAGTATGAAGTATGTGCGTGTAGGATTTACGTGTGACATTCCAGGAAATACTCACATAAAGAATAGGGTCCTTTGGGGCTGGGGATTTGGCTCAGTGGTAGAGCGCTTGCCTAGGAAGCGCAAGGCCCTGGGTTCGGTCCCCAGCTCCGAAAAAAAGAACCAAAAAAAAAAAAAAAAATAGAATAGGGTCCTTTAAGGGTTTTTTTGCAAACAGAACGCAACTATCTGTGATGGGACCCGCACGCGCGAACACACACACACACACACACACACACACACACACACACACAAAGTATGCTTGTATAAAAACGTCATGATCTTGCTTCCCACCCAAACGCCTAAGCAGAGAGGTTCTCCACTAAAAGGACCACCTAGGGATCAGAAAGTAGGAAGTCCACCCCCACCCTCTTACCTGTCTCTAAACCCCAAGCAGCCCCACAGCTCTGGGGAGGAATGTCGGGTGCCTAGCTCCCTACAGGTGTTGACAGGCTGGCTTTGGTTGCGGCTGGGCTGTGTGGGGCCTGGTCCATCGGGAATCTGGGTCACCTGGTGAGAAGCTGAATCATTGTTTGTACCAGTCATGGGGTGGAGAGAAGCAGGGGGAGGGGGAGATACCCCAAGGGAAATTTAGAGACTCAGGAATTGTGGTTCACCTGCCCCTGAGTCCCTGGGTCACCCCTAAGACCCAGTCAGAGCCTTAGGAGCCCTCCATGCCTGAGTGTTGGTGTTGTGGGTGCTTATCTGGGTGTTATCTGCATGCATTTATAGCTTTACTGTCTGGTGGCTGTGTGAGGCTGCGTGGGTATGTTGCTGAGTGGGGAGGTACCATGTGTGGGTGTGTGTTTATCCCAGTTTATATGTGAACTTCAGTGAAGGGCCTCTAATGTGGGCAAAATACCACCAACTGCTCGGTTCCTGCTCAGGGTGCCTTTTACTGAGCATTTACTATAGAGCGGACCGTTTAAGTTGTCTATGCCTTAACTTTCTTGAGTCTTATATCGACCCTTTGAGATAGGTGGTAGCGTTGGCATGGTCCCCATTTTGCAATGAGAGGAAGGTGAGGCCAGAGAGGGTATAAGTAACCTGCCTAAGGTCCCGCTTCAGAAGTGGCAAACCACCGGGCCAGCAGAATATTCCAAGCCACAGAGTTCTTCCCCAACTGGAAAAAAAGATACTGGCTTAGGTGTGAGAGCTCTGGAGTTTTGCCTAGTTCCCCCCCCCCCCCATGAGGCTGGGTACGGCTTTGCCTTTTCCAGACTGGGCTGGGTGGAGGGGTCCTTTAGGCATGCTGAGAGGCTAACTAGTAGCTCTTTCTTTCTTCTGTCCAGGTGAAAATCTGGTTCCAGAACCGTCGCTCCAAGTTCAAAAAGCTCTACAAGAATGGGGAGGTGCCACTGGAACACAGTCCCAACAACAGCGATTCCATGGCCTGCAACTCACCACCATCACCGGCACTCTGGGACACATCTTCCCATTCCACTCCAGCCCCTACCCGAAATCCGCTGCCCCCACCGCTCCCATACAGTGCCTCCCCCAACTACCTGGACGACCCCACCAACTCTTGGTACCACACACAGAACCTCAGTGGACCCCACTTACAGCAGCAGCCACCTCAGCCGGCCACCCTGCACCATGCCTCCCCTGGGCCCCCGCCTAACCCTGGGGCTGTGTACTGAGTACCCACCTGGCCTGCAATCTCCCACGAAGGACCCCCCCCCCAGGACTAAGGCAGAAGGTGCCCTGTCCTAGAGACACTCAGGAATCATCGAGGGGCACAGGGGAAAGACTCTCTTCCCCCTCCCTTGTCCCTTCTTCCAGGGGCCCAAGAACCTCCAGATGAGAAATGCATGGACCAAGGATGCCCCCTTAAAACAACCTCCCTCCCCCTGCTTAGACTGGGGTGCCCTCCAGATGGAGAGGAGTTCCACCCCAGGGGGGAAAGGAAGCCCATGCTCTTTGCTCCAGAAACCCGGATTGCCTCTAGATGGCTTTTCAAATCACCTTCCAGCTTTTCAAACACAGTAGAGACCTCCAAAGTGGGAAAGCCAGAGTGTTTGCAGGTCTACCTGTGCTGGGGCACCAGGGGCCATGGATTCCAGCACTGCCAGAGCTAAAGCACCAGGGGCAACAACACCTTCTTGAGCCACTCTTTAAAGACATTGGACATACCATCACGTCTGAGCCTCAAGATGGGGGCCTGACCTAGCCCCCCACTGTTCTCCAGCCCTCATTAGGATTTGAGGGTCAAACCAAAGAAAACTCCCCTAAATGTGGGAACCTTTTGATATCCAGGGCTTTCAAGGGAAGAAGTAAAGGAGCCATCTATCTCTCTGCCCCTTCCCTGGGGAAGAGGACTGTTCATGTCTTTTCCCAAGGACCCATTTCTTCTTCCATGTACAGGACTTTGCACAACTCTGGTTTTAAAAGCTGTTGAAACCTAGGACAACAATGGGCATTGTTAACAGTTAGGACCAAAATCCACTCATCTCCGAGCGGGCAGTTCTGCTCTGCCCTGCCCCCGCTCACCCCTTCATTTTTCTCCCAGTAAGTTGGCAGTCTGGGGGGAGGGGTCAAACCCCCAACTCTCTACAGAGATATACCAGGCAAGAACAAAACCCCAAATACCCGCTTCACCGCAGCTTTGGGAACAGATTGCGTCCGCTCCCCTGCAGGATGCAAGTGAGGATCCAGGAGACAAGAGGAGGTCTAGAACTCAGTGCCTTAGGGGTAAGGCTGGCAGCTTGGGCAGCTGGTACCACTGCCTCTCCCTAGCCCAGGCATCCCCCCAAAGCTAACTTTCTTCTGCCCCCTGATGTGGTAAAACATCGAAGAAAGGAGAGGTAAAAGACTATAGTTTTATATATATATATATATACATATATGTATATATATACTATGGGGTTTTTGTTTTTCTTTCTTTCTTTCTTTCTTTCTTTCTTTCTTTCTTTCTTTCTTTCTTTCTTTTTTTTTTAAAGAGCAACCAAGAGAAGCAGTCTCCTCCCTTGTGGTTTCCTATTTATGTGACCCTGTTCCTCCTGGACCAATCTCCCTGTGTGTTGCAAGCAGAAAGATGGATATGGGCTCCTGCTGGATTTGGGTTTCGTGGGATGTTCAGGAGCAAGGAGAGATGTGGTGGGTCTCCGAGTCCCACCTCAAAGGGACAGGAATGAAGTCAGCTCCCACCCCTCCCCCGCCTTCCCATTTCTGCTTTCTTACTGGACCAGTCTTTATATATAATGTTAATAATAAAAAAAAAAGAGAGAAGAAGAAGAACAAAATAAGCACACGGTACTCTTTGAACTAGCGGCAGACAGCTCTTGAAAGGAGGCCGGGAGTTGGTGGGAGGTGTTAGTGGAAGAGACCTCTGAGCTTCTAGGGGCTGCTGAGAAGACAAGGTCAGGGTGGAAACCACTATTGGGATGCCGGGTTGCGGGGCAGGTGCTCCTGACCCTGTGGCTGCCCACATTGTGAGCAGGCCTGAGTGGGAGGCTCCCAACCAGGGCCTCCCTGACTCCACTCTGCTTGGTGACTTGGCTTTCTGTCAGCCAGCTGTCCTCTGCCACCATCACTGCAGCTGCCAGGTCACCTCAGGGCTGCTCTTTGATCTTGAGCTCACACATCAACATGCTTGCACATGGGTAGAACCCCCTGCCTTCACGCCCAGGCACTCCCAGCCCCTCATCCACACATCCGTCCCTGTGGGACCCTGTGAGGCTGGGACCGGTCCTATAGCTAGCTGGTGGGACCTCAGACCAGGAAGCAATGGAATAGGGGGGAGGGGGTCTGTGTTTTGCCTTCTTGGGAAGGGTGTGGTCCTGACTCAGAATCTTCTGGATGCTGTCACAGACTGCCTATGCAGGAAATGCTGACCCCTTCTTCCAGATCCTGACTCCAAGGTTTCTGAGAGGAGGATGAGTGTGTGTGTGTGTGTGTGTGTGTGTGTGTGTGTACTAGGAGATGGCATAGATACACAACCACATTATGCACCTTCCTATCTGACACATAGTGTCATCTCTTATCACATATATATGCAACCCCACTTGAAGAAAATTGTCACCCTTTGAGGAAAATGACATACCTTACACACACACACACACACACACACACACACACACACACACACAAATGTGCTCAGAAGCACCTTTGTTTACAAAATTCCTGACAACACCTAGCAGCCACTGTGACCCATCTCAGCCTGGAGCCTCCAGTCTTAGTATCCTGTCTAATGGAGATGGAGCCTCTGTCGGGGAGGAGGCGGGAGGGCTATGTGGCTGAGACAGTAAGGATGAGAAGATGGGTGAACCCGGCTCCCAGAGCTTGCCACACAGAAGCTAGGTCCTCAGGACAAGACCTCAGCCCCCACCCCCGTCTGCATCTCTCCACTAAGGCCTCACCCACCCTGCAAGCCAACCATCGAGGCTCTGGGGAGGAGGCCACGCCCATGCGCCTAGCTCGGGTTGGCAAGGGTTAAGCTGGCAGCTGCCAGGCGGGGCTGCCCTGGGCTTTTGGTTTGAGGGCTGCGTGCAGGCAGGAGCAGCGAGGCGGCAGCCGGGCAGACTCGCTGGAGACACAGCATTTTATTAGGGCTGGGCTGCCAGCAAAGGGAGGGAGAGAGGAGAAAAGGGCAGAGAGAGGAAGGAAGGAGGGAGGCTGGGCGAGCAGGCAGGCGGTGACGGATGAAAGGGTGTTGTAAGGGCCTAATTCCTCCCTGTTCATCCCTGCTCTGTCAGGCTGGATTAACTGCCCAGGTGACCTCCTGCGGGGTCAGCCCCACCCCTGACCTACCCTTCCTCCTCTCCTCACCTCCAGGCCCACCTCTAGGCCAGGAGTCAGCTTGTGCTTCACCCACCCGGGTGAGGAGCTCATGCAGACAAGAGCAAGTACGAGAGACCTGGCAACATGCCAAGGTGGGACTGCAGAACCCACCTTCCTTCAGGTGCTGCTTGACTACACACATTATCTGCTGACAATCTTCAGGGAAGAAGGGGCAGGCTAGGGAACCCCTGTCTGCCTGAAGGGGACATAATTTTAATATATGTAACAGGTGGCATTTGGTAAACTACTGGTGAATGACAGCTTGGCAGGTGAGTGTGATAGTGCCCATTTTTCAGATGAGAAAACTGAGGCTCCATCTGCCGTAGATTTTATCCGTAGTATACATGAGGCCTTAGATTCCATACCTAGCACAAAGAGGTGGGGGGTTGTAAGAAAGAAGGAGGAAGGGTAGAAAGAAAAATGCTGGACGTGGTGGCTCAGATCTGTAATTCCAGCAATCTGAAAGCTACAACAGGAGGTTGGGGGTTTAGGGTTTTGTTTGTTTGTTTTTGTTTTGAGAATTTAGGGTCAGCCTGGACTAAATAGTGAATTCAAGGCCAGCCTGAGCTACATAATAAATTCATGTCTATCCTAGGCTACATAGGAAAAACCTGCCTTTAAACAAACAAGCAAACAAAAACAAAAATACAAAAAAAAAGGGAGAGGGAAAGGAGGGAGAAAAAGAACCAGGTGGTGGTGGTGCACACTTTTAATGCCAGCACTCAGGAGGCAGAGGCAGGTGGATCTCTATGAGTTGGAAGCCAGCCCTGTTTACAAAGTGAGTTCCAGCACAGCCAGGGCTACATGGAGAAGCCCTGTCTTGAAAAACTCGAAACAAACAAACACAGAAAAGTTGAGGCTATAGGGACTGTTGGGGGTCACACAGCAAGTCCAAGACAGAACCGGTCTCCAAGGAAATGAACACTCTCGATGGACTTTCTGTCCAGGTAGAAGGTAAAATACAGGCAGGGTCCATCAGAGTCACCAGTCACTGCAGCTCCAGCTGCCTGTCGTCGTCACACGTGATAGGCCCTGCAGCAGGCTTCTTCCCAGGAGAGGTCTAAGGAGAGGGCCAGCTTCCTCTGGGCAAGTCCTTCAGAAAGCTTGACACTGGACAGGAATGTGCACTCACTCTGGAGTCCTTTGGATCCAGCCTTCCTGACTTGACTGGCTGTGTGACCAAGTCACTTAACCACTGGTCTGAACTTAGGTCTCCTCACCTGTAACACAGGGCTGATCCTACCAACCAACAGAGCCAGGGGAACGATTCAATGGGACAATCAGAATAGAAGGCTTCACCCAACACTTGCTACGCCTGCTTACTGAACGGCAATGGCTGCTGGTGACCCAGCTTCTCCCCTTGCCTTCCGTTCAGCCTTAGACCTAACCGAACCGTGCTCTTAGCATTGGCTGACTGATCGTCTCTGCGTCAGCACACTGGCACAGATGGCCACAGCCTGTGGAAGGACTGTGGATCCTGAGCTGAGACCTCCAGGACCAGAAGCAGATGGAGCTGGGGCAGAAGAGGGGAAAGAGGTCTTGAAAGGCTGCCTCAGAGGACGGGTTATAGGCGCACGCCCAGCAAAGACATGGACTTGAGCAGTGCTCCCCAGGAACCCCCTATACACCTGCAGTGCCCCCCTCACCCACCCCCATGGGATGGAGAGTGGCAGAGCTTAGGGGAGAAGCAGAAGGCTGCATCCTGGCGTCTGTCAGGCTGATGCTGAGGAGGGAAGGACCAGACTCAGAAGATCCTCGGGTTCTTCCTGGGTGCTGAACTCATTAAAGGTGATGCACTAGCCGTTTCTTGCCTCTCCGGTGAGCCAATAGTTGCCCTGACGCTTCGAGCTTAGGGAAGGAAAAACCCTGTCACTCTGGGTAGAGGAGACAACTCTTAGGGCAGTGGAGGAGAAGGGTTGTCATAATCCTGCCCCCGAGGGAGTCCTAGGCTCTGGGAGACCTTATAGAGCCCTCCAATTCCGCCTCCATATGCCTGCCATTCCTAAGACAGTCTATACAATACACTCACTCCCAGCTCCTGGAAAGCCCCCTACAGACTGGCACTCCGTGAACGATGAGGCCACTCTTGGTAGTGGAGCGAGGATTCTTGCTAGCAAGCTACTCCATGAGGGCCCTGGATGGATGGATGAAGCCCAGAGAGGATCAGAGGGGAAGGGGTGTAGACACTGGTGTGTTTGGGCGGCGGCGGCGGGGGGGGGGGGGTAGGGGACCCACAGCCAGCACATGGTCTCTGTTTTTCCAGCTTTAATTGCAGAGTTAATCACCATAATCAACTGTTTACAGCACCCAACAGCCTGGGACTGGTAGGCTCAAAAGCCAAAATGTGCTTGGAGATGAATTTCCTAGGCCCAGAGGAGGAGGGCAGGAGGTTGGTGAGCATCAGGCTGTGGTGGGAAAGAGGCAGAGGGAGAAAGTAGGAAGCTGTGGGAACTGTGCGGGTCAAAGAAGCCAGGGAAGCCTGAGAAAGCTTTTCCAAGGAGCCCAGCACCCCCTCTCCAGATGGTTCTCCCTGAACTTCAACCTCCGGGCCCAGCCCAGTCTCTCTCCTTTGTCTCTCAGACATGTTTCTCACACCAAGTCAGCAATTCTGTCTAGGCCTCTTCTTGCTCAGTTCCAGAGCCAGCATGGAGCCTCCAGAACTCCCTCTCCCAGTTCAGAGCCTATGCCTGAGCTTTGCTGTGGTCTTTCTCACCCTGGAAGGAGAGAGACCTGGGATGTCTCTTCTCCACATCCCTAGGGACCACGCTGGGGAAAGAACTCAAGTGGGTAGACACCTGAGCAGGGTCTTGGGACCTCACCGTATCCTAGGACGTGTCTTGCATAGTCGGAATATCAGGATGCTCTGTGAACATCATGGACATGAAGGGCATAAAGAGCCAGAGGGCTCCTGGGACCCGCACAACAGCCCACTCTCAGTATTGGCTGAGGGACTGCTAGACTGGGCGGGGCCAGTGAGGACCAGCCTGCAGGGAGGTAAGCTATTGAGGGGTTAGTGAGATGACAGGAGGGAGTCCAGCTTCTGGTCACTGTCCTGCGTAACTGAGGAAAAGACTGACTGCGTCCTCACTAGACTGATGTCTTTAATCATCATGAAGTTGGCACAGGGAGACCATGCCACTTACCTGAGGTCACACAGAAAATGAGAGGCAGAGATTGACGAGTGCTGGGGCCTCTCTCCCTGTACCAGGCTACCTCTGGACAGACTGCTCCTCCTGGTTACTCAGCCCCTGGCTAAAACAAAAGCTCCTCTAGAGAGGAGGAAGTTAATGACAGAACTGTCAATCAACCAGAAGGCTGGAGAGTTCTAGAAACTGCCTGGGAATCAGGACATGGATTTGCTGAGTCCCAGGAGAGTCTAAGGTGCTCAGAGATTCAGGAGGCACTCAGGAAAGGGCTCAAGGTGAGGAGGAGCTGAGCACCCAGGAAAGGGGAAGCCTGAGAAGGGGAACCAACAGGCGGGGCCAATGGGCCCAAATTCCTGGGTTGTCTACCAGGACGAATTAGTGCCAGGCTGGAAGTGTTTGCTGAGGAAGCGGGAGGCTCCACACCCTGGAGGATCAGTTGCATGAGGGAGGGGCATCCCCCCACCCCAGGCAGTTCACCTCGCACCTGGCAAATAGCAAATAGCACATGCTTCCCTGTGCACCACACCGAGGACACCCAGCCACGTCAGGCGACGCGTGTGGCACAGTCCTACACCCACGCCTGGGGCCATTCAGTTGTGCCCTGAGCTCAGGAATCACCAATGGGAGACACAGGGAAGGGTGGGGTGTCCTCACTCTGGGGAGGGGAGCAGTTGGAGGAGTGTGGAGAAGCCTGAGGGAGAAGGAGACAAGCTGGTAGGAAGGATGCTGAAGAAACTGCTCCAAAGTTCTAGGCTGGGAAGATCCTTGCTGCGGCCCTACTGTGTGCCAGATACACAGCTCCTGTGCCAAGGGCTTTCCTGAGTCCCTTCTAATTGAATCCTGATGACCACCTGGCAGTGCTGTTCTAATTCCGTCTCACAGGTGTGATAGCTGGGGCTGCGTAACCTCAAGCCAGCCACCCGCCCTCTCCGAACCTTACTTTCACTCTGCTATAGAATTCGGCTAATCATGTCTCTCATGGCTGCTGAGGAGATGAAATGGGACAGCTCGCACATGTGAGGGGCTTAGATGAGAGCTCCACAGACTGCTGCCATTTTTCCCTTTAGTCAACGAGAGGCAATTCAGACACTCCAGGAAGGTCTTAGGCCCCTCGGAGGATGTGGACAGGCCTTCCTCCTCTGTGGGAGGTGATCTCCGGTAGAATTCCTCTTTATATGGCTGGTGAAATGATGTGGTGGATAAAGTGCTCGCCGCTCGCTGCACAAGAAACTGAGTTTGATTCCCGAAGCCAACCAATATTTATAAAAAAAAAAAAAAAAAAGGGCAGCGGTGGCGCTCGCCTTTGATCCCGGCACGTGAATCGATTTGAGTTCAAGGCCAGGCTAGTCTACAGAGTGAGATCCAGGACAGCCTGGGCTACCCAGAGAAACACTATCTGGAGAAAACAAAAGCCGGATGTAGTGGTGCAAATCTGTAAAGTCCGCACTACAGTGAGATGGGAGGCAGAGACAGGGCAGCCCCAGAATTTCAGAAAGTCCTAGGCCAGTTAGCCTGGAATAGGCCACACGGCAGAAGCAAGAGAGACAGAGAGAACCAGCTACCTATATATGTAGCATGCTCACGCCTGCAAACACACATACACACAGGAAAAAAATGTAAAAGGAATTCCTCCTTCTATGGTGAAAATGTTTTACGGATCCCGACGGAAGTCAGCTGTTGTTCATCTTGGTGAAGAGTCAGTCACTTAGAACAGGGCTGTATCCTAGGACCAGCAGCTAGGATGGCAGCAAGAGCCAGGGCTGTACCCTGTCAGTGCTGGGGCTTTACACTTTCCTTCTTAGAGAGAGAGACGGGGGACCGTGCTGAGGGCTTATATACAGCCTGTATTTAGCCAGCACACTGAGTCTCTTATTCCTGGGAAGAGTGTGTGTGTGTGTGTGTGTGTGTGTGTGTGTGTGTGTGTGTGTGCGCGCACGCCCGGTGCATGCTAGTGTGCATGTGTGCTAGTGTGTGAGTGTGTATGTGTGTTTGTGTTCAATGCCATAGAATGCTCAGAATTGCTTGGTGTCAATCAAATACCAAAGAAAGAGCTGTGATTCCACCATGGACATGTTCTATGAATGAAGAAGTCGGGCTGACATGGTGGCACACACCTGTACTCTCAGCACTCAGGAGGAGGAGGAGGAGGAGGAGATAGGAAGGTTGTGAGTTTGAGGGAAGCCTGGACTACACATGAAGACTCTGCCCCCCCCAAAAAAATAATTAAAAAATAAAATAAAAGAAGTCGGTGGCCTCACCTGCCCGGGTCTTAGCTGTGAGGTCAAGGCAGAGCCTTACTCCTTGGATACCATCCTCCTTAGACTGGGTGGGCTGGCCCTTTAGCTGCTTCCTGTGTAACTGCCTCCCCTCACCACAGAGCAGTTCACACCCACAGTCGCCCACCGGCAAGGCTGGAAATCTGAGGGAGACTGCCCACACCAGGGCCCTGCCCACAGTGGGCTACCCCATGGAGATGCTTGGAGTGGGCTCTGGAGCTGAGAACAGCAGAGATGCAGAAGGCCTTGGGGGAGATTCTAACGATGACTCTTGCTCAGTAGTCACACTACTCCGTGGAGTTTTTTTTTTTTTTCAAAACATAATTTATATTAATTTATTCATTTATTCATGTTTTGCTGACACGTTGGGGAGGGTAAGAGAACAATGCCGAAGCCAGAGGGCAACTTTTAGGAGTTGCTTCTCTTTGAACTCAGGTTGTCAGGCTGAGTAGTGGAAGGTACCCTTGCACACCAAGTCACCCCACCAGCCCAGTTTTCTGGGGATTTTGATATTATTGTTGTTGTTGTGATACAGGGTTTCTGTGTGGTGCCCTGGCTGGCCTTGAACTCAGAGCTCTGTTGCCTCTGCCTCCCGAGTGCTGCAATTAAAGGCGTGTGTTACCACTCCCCGGATGGGGATCTAGCTTATGTTTTGGGATTCCCAGGGTAGAAGTGTACCTTTGCACTGGTTCGTTTTTTGTTCCAAACTAGAATCACCTGGGAAGGGAGAGCCACCTCAAGTGTGAAGCAGTCTCCATCAGATTGGTCTGCCGCGGCATGTCTGTGGGCCGTTTTCTTGATTTATAATTGATGTGAGACAGTCCAGCTCCGTGGGCAGGCGGTTCAGGGTTGTATAAGAAAGCAAGCTGAGCAAGCCATGGAGAGAAAGCCCATAAGCAAGTGCTCTCTGCCTCGGTTCCTGTCTGTAATTCTGTCTTAAGTTCCTGCCTTGGCTTCTCTTGATACACTGTAGCCTGTAAAAGCCCAGAAACCCTGTCCTGCCCAAGTTGGCTTGATTGCAACAATAGAAACCAAGCTATAGCAGTTCTGCAGGAGCCCATGGTAATGAGGGAAAGGGAACAGCAGTGAAGGAAAGACATCCTGATGCCAAAGACGTGTGCCAGGCTGATGGGCAAAGCCAGTGTATCTTCCACAGTGCTTCTGTAATTCACAGCTTACCCAGGGTGCATTCTCCCTCCTGCAAAGGCCTTTACACAATTCTTTTTGTTGTTGTTGGTTTAAGACAGGCTCTCGGGGTTGGGGATTTAGCTCAGTGGTAGAGTGCTTGCCTAGCAATCGCAAGGCCCTGGGTTCGGTCCCCAGCTCTGAAAAAAAAAAAAAAAAGAAAGAAAGAAAAAAGAAAAGAAAAGGAGAAGACAGGCTCTCCCATAGTCCAGGCTGGCCTCAAACTCACTATTTAGCTAAAGGTGACATCAGACTTCTGATTCTCAGAATACAGCTAAGAATAACGTTGAGCTTCTAACCCACTGACCTCTGCTTCCAGAATACTTGGAGGGGCTCACTTGGTTTCTGCAGGGCTAAGGATAGAACCAGGGATTCGTTCAAGTTTTTTTTTTTTTTTCTTTTTTTCTTTTTTCTTTTTTTCGGAGCTGGGGACCGAACTCAGGGCCTTGTGCCTGCTAGGCAAGCGCTCTACCACTGAGCTAAATCCCCAACCCCTTGGATTCGTTCAAGTTAAGCAAATGCTCAACCAACTGAGTGGAACCCCGGGCCCCTGAGTGCATTGGTTTGCTCATTAGCCCCGATGCAGAGATGAGGAAATAAAGACCCAGAGGGGGTAAAGTAAACTGCCCAGTCCCTAGCCTATCTGTGCTCCAGAGGACCAAACGATGACGTCTGTCTTCATAGCAGTGCAGGGTGGGGAGGGGGCTGCTTATTTTTCAGATGGAGTTGCCAGAGGCTGGAAGGGCTCAGACCCGAGTCTGAAGGCAGCATTCCAAGTTTAAAGAGGGAGGCACAAGTCTTGAGGAAGTGAGACAAAGGCCTAGGGTCACAGGGGTAGAAGGCCCTGCCTGCATTGGTGTGTCCAGCTGATCCCCCTGGGCTCAGGGAATGTGACAGGAGCAAGGCAGAGGCATGTCAGAAGCCTTGCCTCGTGCAGCCTGGCTTCCCCGAGGATCTGTTGGAGCAAAGAATTCCCGACAGCTCCGGGGCTGGGAGGAGTAGTCTATGGCAGGTCCCAGCTTGCAGAGACCAAGAGCGGCTCCTTGGTCCAAGAGGGGAATGGGCCAGTGGCTGTGTAGGCCTTGCTAGTGGGAAGGGGAGGGGTGAGGATCCTAGGTGCCCATCAGGGCTCTCTCAGCTGCCCACCCCTCCGTGCTCAGCCCCTCCTTATAAAGGGAGTGAAAACATCAGTGGGGGTGGGAGAGGGTGAATGGTAGAGAAAGGAGGTACTGAGCTGGGAGCCCACTCTAGTCTGATCTCTGGCAACTTCAATATGGTGGTAGCATGCAAACCATCTTGCCTCCCTTGTGTTAAAAGCAGGACAAAGAAAGAGACCAGGTAACACACTTGACCTAACTGCCTCGTGTTTTAGTCGTAGGCTTGGCAATGAGGGTCAGTCTCCTTCTGGAGAGTGGCACGTGTCTTCCTGAGGTCTCAACTGAGCTCTAAAAGGGAATCAGTCCAAATGGGAACATGTCCTATGTGGACTCTGCAGAGGGACATTGTCCCCTGCAAGTGACTTAAGATCTCCATCTGAGAGTCAGAGAAACTGAGGATTAGCATCCACGAGGAGGTGACAATCAGAAAAGCCTGCCGTCCTCTATGAGGTCCACTCCTTTTCCCTTTCTGGACTGGCCAAACTGCCAACCCACTCTGGGGTTGCCCAAAGCTGTAGACTGCATCCGGTCTGATTCATGGAGGCAGAGTCGTGTTCCTGGAGAGAGCTGTCAGGCTAAGGGGAGACTCTCTAACCTTGAGGGGAAAGTGGTAGCCACAACACCAATCCCTAGCCAAGAGGGAATCATGTGAGTCTCAGAGACTATATAACTCACCCAGCAATCACTACCAAACACAGGACTCCAAAAGCCTTCTTCGCCAGCCTGGGACCCTCCCTCAGACTGGGAGTCAGTGGTAGAAGGCTGGGACAGGGGAACAGAAAAGAAGGGTTCCTGGAGGAGTTCAGAGGAAGCTCCCCCACCCCCATCCCCATCCCCTGCCTCTGGCAGAGCTGGATGCTACAAACATGTCTGAGAGACATGGGGTGCAGGGAGGAGTTGGGGATGGAAGTTCTAGCCAGAGTCCAGGGAAAGAAAAGAGCAAAGAAAATGAAATCATCAACTTATTGGATTTCTAAGAGGTCATCCAGCCTCTCCCCCACCCCAGCAGCATCTAGGGAAATATGGCTGAAAACATTAGCCGGGGAAAGGGGTGGGGGAAGAGAGAAGCCAGAGGGAAGAAATAAAGAGGCCTGTGTTTCTGCCACACGTGCACACAGGGAGAGAGACAGAGGGAGAGACACTGGCAGGTTTCTTTTCTTCTTTTCAAATATTTATTATTATTTAATCTATTTTTGAGACAGGATCTCCCTATGTAGCCCTGGCTGGCCTGGGATTCCAAAATGCTGGAATTAAAGGCATATAGGATCACACCCAGCCTCTTTTCTAGTCTTTTCCCCACTCCCCTCCTTCCTTGACAGCGTCCCATGTAGCCCAGGCTGGCTTTGAACTTTCCATGTAGCTAAGGATAACCTGCCAGTCAGCTTGCACACTGAAATGTCTGGGTCTTTGTATTCTTTCATTTGTACTGGATCTGACTGGCTGGGGCATGAGAGGAGGAGGCATGGGGTGGTGGAGACACAGGCTTCTGGTCTAGGAGCTTGCCCATTGGGAAGAGGCGGCAGCCATGGAGGACTCATGGAGAGAATCCTTTCCTGGCCCCACCTCCAACAGGCCTACAGCTGCGAGAAGGTGGGGTGCAGAGGGGAGAACAAAAGAGCTGAGAGACCCCTCTGAGAGAAGCAAAGGTGGAAGATGACGGTTCCAAATGAGTAGTTGGCTTTTCCTTCCCTCTCTCCTTCCTTCTTTATTTTATTTTTTGTTATTTTGCTTTGTTTTTTGTTTGTTCAAGACAGGAGCCAGAGGCTGTAGCCTTGGCTGCTCTGTTCTAGAACTCACTGCGTAGACCAGGCTAGCCTCAAACGGAGATCTGCCTCAACTGAGATGACAGGCATAAGCCCCTAACCAGTGCCTTTTCTTCTGCGTTTTAATTGTTAAATCATGATGACCTGAAACAGGGAGTCCCAAGGAATGGGGCACCCAAGCTTCTTCCCTTTTCCCACCCAGCCCTACCCTCCACAGCTTCTAGGCTTCCTGAGGTCTGGCAAGGAAAGAGCTATCTGAGGTAAAGTGAGGTGGGGACGGGGGTACCTACCTGTAACATGCTTTGGGGAAGGAAGAAGCTTCAATGGCCTTGAGGCCAGACAGACACCAAGACAATGGAAGGGATTTTTATTAGACTCTTGACAGAACCTGAAAGTGCTGGAGTATGGTGGGGGAGAGGTTGGGGGAGGGGGACACAGAGGACATCTCAAGAGACTTGGGAGCAGGTGGTCACTGTCCATATCCAGGGACCCTGCCCCACTGACCCATATCCCCTATATATTCGAGGGAAGTCCTTGATCTCCAAAGCTCCCGTCTCCACAGGCCTCAGCTACCTGGATAACATTCCATTGCCTCTGGATCCAATCCCAGAGGCAAGCCCAGGCACCAGAGCTCTAGTGAGGCTGGGACTGAGTAATCAGCTGCTAGAACCCATGAAGCCCTGCAGTGTCCTGTGGGAGAGGGAGGAGTGGCTCCCCACCCCCACCTCACACAGGCACAGTAGATTCAAGGCTGGAGGAGGGGCAACCTGTCACTCCAGGGTCTTCCCACCCCCCACCCACGGCCACATTCTCCTTTTTCCCACCTGCAAGCAATTTGGCCAATGGGAGGGCAGCTAAGATTGCTGTGTGGAATCCTTCTAGATCTGGGTGCATTTTGTGAGGAGGGGGCTGCCTCCTTCCCCATGCTAGACCCTATGTAACCTTTTCCTCTTCACAGAAGCAAATTACTGGTAATTATCTCACATCCAAAGCCTTCAGGAGCTGCTTCCAAATTGCTTTAATTGAATTAATTGAATCTCATTTGGTCTGGGGGAGAGAATGGGGGGCAAGCCTTAAAATAGTACAAGGGAGTGGTGGGGGGTGAGCTACCCAGAAGGCTGTGTGGCCTGTAGCTGAGACCATGGAAGTGACAACAAGTGCTCTGGACATACCACTCCTGTTCTGTAGCCCCAGATGATGTTAGGTGGGCAAAGCGGCTGCCCACTTTGAGTAGGGGACCTAGTGGGAGTCCTGTTCTCTAACAATGTTACAATGTTGCCCCGGATGTGCTGGGATCTATCACCAGCCCCATCCTTCCTCCCTATCCTGGGGAAGCAGGTTTATCTGCTTAGGCAGAGATGAATAGATGACTACAGGAACTCACCCTTGGAGCAGGCTGTCTGTCCCCTCCTATTGCCACAGCAGCAGATGTGAATGTCATTTATAAAGTGCTCACTGTGTTCCAGGCACTATGTCAAGGCTGTTACAAGCATCTTATCCATTCATCATCACAACTATATGGCGAAGCAAATCCTATCATTGTTCCTGTCTGAGGGGAAACAAAACACAGAGGGGTTAAGAAACCAGGCAAGCCTGGAGGTTGTGGCTGCGGTAGCGGTAGTACAAGCCTTTAATCCCAGTGCTTGGGAGGCAACGATCTCTGAGTTCGAGGCCAGCTCAGTCTACAGAGTGCATTCCACGACAGCCAAGGCTACCACAGAGCAAGCAAGCGTCTACTGCTGGGACCACTTTGGAGACCAAAGTCTACCCTCACTCTTCCCTTTTCTTTGTTGATACAATGTTTCCAATGAGCTTCATCCTGGGGAGAAACCATTTGGTTCCCCTTCGGTAACCATGGTGGCTAGAGAGGTGGAGATGAGGCACCTTTCTTGTAGGGATTCCTTCAGGCCCATCACCCCCAAAGTCTGAAGTCCGAGGCAACTGGACCAGCTCCCAGGAGGAAAAGAGTCTCACTTTCCCTGGAAAGAGCACATGGGGGTAAGGGAAGGGGTGCCGCAGGCTCAGCTGGTCGCTGGCTGGGAGAGCAATTACACTTCTGCTACTTAACTTTACAGCCCAGGCTGTTGTTTTAACGATGCGACTCGTGTTGGGCTGTCCAATTAATCTGCCTTTGGAGGCTTTCCGAGATGGGGCGGTAGATCTTATCTTGCTCTGTGGAAAGAGGAGTGTGTAGCCTGCACAGCAGGGAACAGCACCCCCAGGGCCCTTGGCCTCAAAGAAGACCTAGAGGAGCCATCTGGGGCCAGCCACCCCTAGAGCAGTGGAGCCAGGGTCCAAGGGCGGGGGGGGGGGGGGGGGCGGTGAAAGAGAGAAAGGGGATTGAGGGGTGTGTGTCTCTACAGTGAGCATGCTCACTCCACACTGTCCTATGAACTGCCATTTGCTGCCCACGGGGCACTCTTCGGTGAGTCTCTGGGGGACTGGATGTGACGACTGACCCAGTAGTGGGACAAAGAAGGAGTGTGTACAGGCATGTGAGGTACTTCCACTGAAAGCAATACCCCTCTGTCCTCCCTGTGACCCCAAACCAAGCTTCTTTTTCTTTGCTCAGGTGCCCTACTGGGCTTTTCAGCCAAGGGCTGGTGCCCTCGGTTTGATGTGATTGGGAACAGGTTTAGGCAGTGAGAGGAAGCTAGCCTTTGAAGCCTTTTGCCTGGAACTGGAGGCCCCTCCCCAGCCCCCCGGGGCCACTCTGGGCTGAATTCCCTGAACCCTGAACGGCTGACCCTGTCCTCCGCCAACCCCCCACGCTGTATGTGTGGTGGGAGCTGTGGCACAGGGTGAATCATGGTGCTGCCAGTTCCTGATGCTCCGGGAGCTGACCAGCCTTCTCACCCGGCCCTAACCCCACCAGCTCACACTAGATTTACAACCTCTGGACAGTGCCCAAACGGCCTCCTCTGTCCTGCTTTTCCTCTGCTTCTTGTCACATTGCCTCCAGTCCTCTGTTGAGCCACATGTTAGCCTGAAGCACCTGTCCTGGTTACAGTGCTCTCCCTAGGAGGTACCCAGCAGGAGACCCACAGCCGTGCATTAGATGGAGAATTCCAGTTCCTTCTAGTATTCCTCCTCCCCCACCCCTTTCTGTAGGCTAAAGCCATTCCGCCTCCAGCAGGTCCTCTCCCAAGGAGAGCCCAGACTGAAAGTAGAACATGGTGGCTGTGAAGTGCCTGGCTCCCTCTACAATTGGCCCCAGGAGGTGTCTGCTGTGGAAGACCATTCTGACTGAGCCATTCTGTGTCTGAGCATTTTCCCATTTCACATGAAGCCCTGGGCACTGTTAGGAGGTTCCAGAGCTAGAACCACAGAGCTAGCTGGTGGCTGGGGCATAACAAGAATCTGGTGTTGGGCTAGAGAGATGGCTCAGTGGTTAAGAGCACTGGCTACTCTTCCAGAGGATCCAGGTTCAATTCCCAGCACCCACACAGCAGCTCACAACTGTCTGTGACTCCAGTTTCAGGGATCCCAATACCCTCATGCAGACATAGATGCAGGCAAAACACCAGTGCATATACAAATAAGGGCTGGAGAGATGGCTCAGTGGTTAAGAGCACTGACTGCTCTTCCAGAGGTCCTGAGTTCAAATCCCAGCAACCACATGGTGGCTCACAACCATCTGTAATGGATCTGATGCCCTCTTGTGTGTCTGAAGACAGCTACAGTGTACACATATAAATACATATTTAAAACAATAAATAAATCGTTGATTTAAAAAGTAGTGTTCGGGGTTGGGAATTTAGCTCAGCGGTAGAGCGCTTGCCTAGCGAGCACAAGGCCCTGGGTTCGGTCCCCAGCTCCGGAAAAAAAGAAAAGAAAAAAAAAGTAGTGTCTATGACTTCTGGTAAAGGGGAGGCTATATCAGATGAGAGAGAAAAGATGGGCAGAGTAGCTAGCTCTGACCAGGATGAAAACAGGAGAGAAATAGGCCTAACACTCAGGATTCTCTCTCTCTCTCTCTCTCTCTCTCTCTCTCTCTCTCTCTCTCTCCATTTTAGTCTCTGAAGCTTGGGATTTGAGAGCTGACAAGTCCCTGGGAATGCCGGGCAGAATAGCGGTGAGTCAGGGCAGTTTCTTGGGTAGAGGCAACAGTGAGGAGCCGAGATGCCAAGGCTACCCCACCTTTGCAGCTAGGCCCGCACTGATCCAGAGGTTCTGTTTGTCCCCTCCCACAATATGTGCAGGTGAACTTGTGAGGTGTTAAGAATGGGGAGCAGCAGGCCTAGGCTCTTAGCATGTACCTGATGAATTACAATGAGCCCATGACTATCAAATGGGTAGATAAGGTGGTAGACAGCCATTTAAAACAGAGATGCATGGGGTTGGGGATTTGGCTCAGTGGCAGAGCGCTTGCCTAGGAAGCGCAAGGCCCTGGGTTCGGTCCCCAGCTCCGGGGGGGGGGGGGGGGGGGGACGGACAGAGATGCATGAGCTGCCCACAGGCCCAACTGCCTTCCATGTTTTTGTTTTGGTGCTGGGGCCTCTTACATGTTAAGCACTTACTCTACCACTGGGCCACCATCAATAATTAGTAAATGGAAATCGGAGACTTTATGGTGGCCAACAACAGAGACTCTGTGTCCACTTCTAGTTTTGTTCATGGAAGAGCTGTCTGGACCCCCACGGTGCAAGCCAGGAATGATACTTGTTTTCTTCCTGGTTTGGATCCTAGGCTGTGCTGGGGCTGTAGTCATTTGAAGGGGGAGGGAGTGGCAAGATGGTGGCAGTCTAAATCCCCTGGTTTAGCTCTCTAGCTTGGAGAGCCAGGCTTCCACTCCATTCTTTTCCTTTTCTCCTTCAGCTTCTTGACTTCTGAGAAAATCCATCTGGAGCCGGTTTCCTCTCCTCCCAGAAGGGGAGCAGGTGCTCAGGTCCTGGGCTTGACAGGAGGGCTGAAGCCTGACCAGCCTCCCTCCAGACTCACATCCTCTGAGGCAGCGCCAGCACATCTGGGGAATGATGCTGATACCAGGTACCAAAGCTGTTGTCATAGCCACTGGTAGGCAGGGTGCCTGCCTTGGGTAGATCCCAGATGGATGGGAGGGTTAGAGAGTGGGGAGACAGGGAGGGGGGTCTCCCAGAGAAGTCCTCTTCCAGCTCCCCAGAGCTCTGTTTCAGGAGCTTCTTATATTTGGAGCGTTTGTTCTGAAACCAGATCTTTACCTTTGAGAGGAAAAGAGGACAGACAGGAGTGTCTGTGAAACGGTGTGGAAAGGGAAAGGAACCTGTGAGTCCTGGGAACCTTGGCTCCGGCCCTTCAGTTCTGGAATCCCTCAGTCTCAGCTTCCTGTCTGGGTGCATCCCTTGTCTCCTTTAATATATACCCCCAACTCATCCTGCGGCCCAGCTGCGGGCGCTCCTCCTTCTTGAGCTGTGTCAGCAAAATCATGGAACTCCTTTGTGGGTTCTCAGAGAGCAGGGACTGGGGAGCTTTGCACTGGGCAGGGACAGGACTGGCCCTACCTGGGTTTGGGTGAGTCCAAGCTGCGCTGCCAGCTGAGCTCTCTCGGGCAGGGCCAGGTACTGGGTATGCTGGAAACGCTGGTTCAGGTGTTGCAGCTGCAGGCTGGAGTAGATGGTTCTAGGCTTGCGCAGCTTCCTGGTCAGGGACGGCTGGGAGGGTTCCAGGGACAGTGCCAGTTTCTCTGACTCTGGGAGGTAGAAGAACATGGAGATGTAAGCTTGCGGAGTGACCAGGTAAGCCAGCTATGTTTAATAAACTCATTGGATCCCATACCATGGGCAATCAACAAAAACAACTGCAGCCTTCACCATCAACCTGGGTCTCAACGTGTGTGTGATGGTGAGAGCCATTTCCACACCAGCAACAGCTGATACAAGCTGCAGCTCTTGAGTTCTGGCCCTGCTGAAGCTTCCACTGTGGGACCTAAGAACAGGAAACGCTGAGGGCCCAATTAAGGGTACCCAGGCTCCTGCAGTGAGGGGGCAGCGATGTTGGTAAAGGTTGGGCTGGTCAGCCTGCTTACAATAGAGCAAAAGACTCATGGGGAGCTGAGCTAAGGTCTAGAGATGAGCAGAGCAGTGCATCCAAGACTCAGGAAACCTACACGTAATACTCAAAGCTCAGAGGTAATGCTGGCAGCCTCTTGCTTCTGAAAGGGGTCTGTAGAAGTCAGCTTTAAATGCTAATATGAAGTCAGGCAAAGTGAGCCCTAGTGTACCCTGCAGTAAAAAGGACCATCCTTTTCTTCCCCGCAGGCTGGCTAGCTCTGGGGAGGCTTTTTTTTTTTTTTTTTGGTTCTTTTTTTCGGAGCTGGGGACTGAACCCAGGGCCTTGCGCTTCCTAGGTAAGGGCTCTATCACTGAGCTAAATCCCCAGCCCCTCTGGGGAGGCTTTTTAAGGGATCTAGAAGCCAGATTGATGGGTGGTAGCCTTGTTTTCCTGTGGGCCACAAGTACAGAGCCGTTCCCTCATGATAGGTCTAGAATGCTCAGAGATCTGCCAGCAATAAGGGCTGTTATATTGTCATCTTGGTGTTGCAAAGCTGTGGCATGAGGTCTGGTGTCTCCCACAGGCCCCCCAATTCCCACTACCCACTACTGGTTTGATTCTCCAGGAAAAGGCTTCAGGTTGGCATCAAGATTGAGACCTTGGGGGGCAGGGTGGGGTTAAAAAAAAAAGATCGAAACCTGGGCCCCAACCTGGACCACTTTATGGAATACCAAGACTGTCCAAGTGGATGAGAAATGGGAAGACAAAGAAGCAAAATGCCTGCCCAGAATGACAAAATGTTGGGGTGACAGTTGCTTCATTCCGTGCGGGCCTACTATGAGGACCCCAGAATAGAGCAGGTGAGATGTCCCTGAATCCTGGCAGCCATAGTTTCTGTCCTTCCGCTCCCCATCCATTCTGGGTTCACCCAACATGTAAGGGTCTCCGCTCCCGACCTGCAGTCACCACTGCCTTCACCTCCCCCACACCCAAACCGGTGGTCTTGGGGACCCCTTGGATCTGAACCTCAGTCAATTCCCAGAAAAACCATTGGGTTTCCACTCCCGCCCTTGCCTGTCTTGTCTCTTCTACTTCGACCCTACTGCTTGCCGCCTGGGGCTGGCAGCCAAGTGACCGCCCGTGCGTGCGCCTTCTTGACTGCTTGGACCACGCAGTTCGGGTAATAAAGAGCAGAGAGCGAAGGAAGGAAGGCATCCTAGACTGCAGAACTCGCAGAGCAAATCACCTTCCAGGTGCCTTCCGGAACAGCCGACTTTTCCACACTAGTTTTGGCAAGTCACAACTGGATCTACCCCGGTCGCGATAACGGGTCCCCAGGGCCTCCGTGGAGGCGCGGCAGCCGCACCCGCAGCCTCAACGGGGTGTAGCTGAAGCTCTTTCCGAGCCAAAAGCCTCCTTGGGACGGAGGTGCACACGTAGTATGGGTGTAGAACACCCCAAGCCCTCTCTCATACTCCAATTACTCATTCAAGAATGGGCGGCCCTCAATTTCAATAGCGAAATGCTATGGTATATTTTTAAAGAAGTTTCTGCTTGTGAACATGTCTCTTTTATTTTTTTTTTCGTTGGATCCGGGTAAAGTATGTAATAGAAAGAATTTTCCAGTCCACTGTCCTTGGACCAAGCAAGGGAAGGCATATGAAAGCCGACTTCATCGTACGGACAGATAGGTCTCCCAATAAGGTCAGCTTCTTCCATCCCAGTACCAAAATGCACTGTCCTCATGGGCACACGCACCATGAGTAGCAGGTTACCCAGGTTATCCCCAAACTCAGGATCCCTCTTGCTTCCACTTCCCCAGTGTATATTAGCATTCTAAAAGGAAGAGTCCAAGAGGTTCCTTTGTAGATCTGTACGTAAAACTCTGCCCCTCCTCCGACTGCCCCTCCTCCAACTAGACCCAGCAGCCCCACCCCCACTCTGCCCCCAGAAAGCTTACTTTCTGGGGGCCCTGTGAAGTCCCCTTTCCTGACTCCGTTCTTTGAAGAAAGTGAATTTGCCCAGGGCCAGGAGCCTGGAAAAAGAAGTTGTGTCCTGGATCTATATGCACCCTTTTTTTCCTGTCTCAGTTTCTCCAACCATAGAACAAGGAATCTGAGCCCCTATTCTAGTGTGTCCTTGGTTGCGGGGTGGGGGGTGGGGCGGGGCGGGGTTGTAAATTTATGCCCGAATAACAAAGGAAAACAAGAGAAATATCTTCATTTGGGGCTGACTACGTGAAGTCACTTGGCAGATGTGCATGTTTGAGGACGATGGCAAGAACTGCTGGGGTGTTTCATTGTTCCAGGAGTCAGTGGGTCTATGGCTAGCATTCTCCCACTGCCCGTCAGGGGCTGTCAGTTGGGCTGTGCATAGGTCAGGACTAGGAAGGCCAGCTGCTCCCTTGTCTTCACCAAAGCCTTCCAGTGAGCATTTTCTCTGGAGCTCAGATTTGCTGCAGGCAACAGGAACTGAGTCTAAATATATACCAAAGTTAAGGGTGAAGGTGGACTGTAAGGATGGCTTAGGAGCAAGGCAGAGGAGGCCAGGGAAAGATCTTGAAACTGGTAGACCAGCCTGTAACTCTATTCTTTGAGCAACAGTTGGTGGGGTCCTCATCCAGATTCTGCATGGTCCAGTTACCAGACAGGGTTAGGCACCTCTAGGGGAAAGGGGGTGGGGCCCAAGAAAGGAGAAGGAACCCCGCCTTGTCTACCTACCTCCAACTGGGGATTGATTTCTGTTTAGCATTGTTTGGTTTATACACTGGTTTTGACCAGAACTCAAAAGGGATGATGTTGGAAGTGAAGTATGAGGAGAATCACGGAGAAGGGGTTAGGTCTCCACCCTTCCCTCTGGATTTTGGCAGTTTCCCGTTACACAGGTACACACACAACTCCACTGCTCCAGGGGGGGTGGGGTAGGGAGCCCTCCCTCCTGGCTTTACAAAACTGCAAATCGAAACCAGGTCGGATTTAAAAAGGAGACCTAGATCAATTTGCCTCCGCTCCTCCCCCATCCTTCGCCCTCCCCCTACCGCAGATTCCAGGGTATCTGAGAAACATTTGAATCCCGCTAGCTGCGTGCAAGCAGAAGAGCGAGAAATTTATGCAAAGGCAACCCAGACCCCAGGGGTGAGAAGAGCTGCTGCGGTCACCACTTACCTGCTTCGAGTTCCTGAGGGTGTTCAGTCGGCTGGTGAAAGGGCCGAGACGGCGCCGCGGATTGTTGCTGGCTGGACAGGTAGGAGTCTCCTGGGGTTGCTGGCCCAGGGTAGGAATAGGACAGGAGGTGGCCATAGGTCTGGGAGAAAGACAAATCGGGGGAAGCTGCGGTTCCGGGGGATAGTCCAAGCTGGTAAGCAGCCACTACCGACGAGGCGGGGGCGAGGTCCGGGAAGACAACGTTGGAGGGACCAAGGCCAGGAAGGGGACAGGGTAAAGAGGTCATTGCGGTGATGCCAGACCACAGGGCCTAGGTTATGGCCCACACACCGTCTACTCTCTCTGTCAACTCCTTTCAAAGTCTCCGGCTCCAGCAAGCTACCCTCACACTTCAGATCCCAAGAAAAGTGTCTCTCTGAGCCTTTTCTGGCAGAGAACTCGCACCCGGGAAAGGGGTTTGGGGGTGCCCCGTGGTTTTACCCCTCCCCCATCTTTCTTCTGGGTTCGGTCCCCAGGACCCCAGGGGTCCCCCGCCCACTTAGACACCCCGGATTGGCTATTGTACGGTGACCTCAGGGAGGCTCAGAGCTGGGCCCGCCCCACCTCCCCGTGTTAGCGTGCACCGGGAACGGGAGGGGTGCGAGCTCCGGACCCTATATCTCTTCATCTACTCCAAGTTCCTGAGGTAGAGTCAGGAAGTCTTGGTAACGATGATTATGGTGGTAAGAAATTGGGTCTGGGGTAGCTAAGGAATGAGGGGAGCTGCGCGATAACTGGAGACACTTCAGGGACTCAGAACCTGTGTTCGAGCTCTGCGCGTCTTGCGGGTCTACATGACCCATGCAGCCATGGCTCTGCGAGGGAGTGGAAAGCAGATCCCCAACCCCGGCCGCTTATTCAGCGCGTCGGAATGCGTAGCTGCAGAGCGAAGGCAGTTTGTTGGTAAACAGACGCTGGAGCCTGGAGGGTGCCGCCTGGCGCCCAGCCTGCCCCGCACGCGCGTGGCGCGCACGCCCCCGCCGAGCGCCCAGAGCCTGGCACGCTGTGACCGCCGCGACTGTGCCTCACCACCCCCAATGCAAGCTTCCGCTTCCGGCAGGGGCCCCAGTTTGGTTGCGACACCACAGTTCCTACAGGCCCTTGAGGCTGCTGGAGGGAATCTGCTGTCTGGGATTCGCCTGAGCCCCGCCTTTCCTGGCACTCTATGCAAACTGGGGCAAAATCTGGGAGTGGGGATGAATCTAGTTTGATGGCTCCTGGGAAGGCACAGAAAATATGGCTAGCTCCTCCGTACTTGCAGGCTGTGTTCAGGACCTGCCTGTAAATAGGACAGACGGCCTGAATGAACATGAATCCACGTATGCAAGCATCTGTTGCCACATGGGCAAAAACACACAGGGATTTCATCCAGCATATATTGTCATATACCAATATTCCTCTACGATAAGAGGCTCCTTTATGGACCCGCAAAGACAGACTTTAAGGTGTAGTGTATATACAGCTACATACTCATACCCAAACATGGGCAACTCTTTGAATAAAAAGCACAGTATTAAGGCCGATGAGCTAGCTCAGCAGACAAGAAACAAAGAACAGTCAGATCGCCACCGAACCTGACAATCGGAGTTGGATTCCCCAGGACCATATAATGGAAGGAAATAACAAACTCCCAAGAGCTAAAACGCCCAAGAGCTAGTCTCTTGAGCTCTCCATGTGGGCTCTGTTATGCATGGACCCGCACACATACGCATAACACAAAAATAAATAAATGTAATATTTTTTATTTAAAACTCACCGTTCTTGCCTGGCACATATGCCCATGTATTACAAGCCAAATCACCAATGATCCATCTCAAAAGTAAGGCTATCCAAACATATGAGCATACATGCTCATGACCTACCTAATGAGAGATGCCTTTCTCCACACATCTACGCTGCTTTGCATAATGAAAGAGACAGTTCTTTTGGTTTGGTTTCAAGGCAGGGTTCCCCTGTGTAGCCCTGGCTGTCCTGAACTCACTCTGTAAAGCAGACTGGCCTGGAACTCAGAGATCTGCCTGCCTCTGCCTCTGGAGTGCTGGGATCAAAGGCAAACACCATCACTGCCTACCTCTATCCCCTAGCCCACAAGTCCTCAGAGATTTCCTAGAAAACCCACACACTTGATCTCTCTGTTACATAAGCTATCTTCATGCTTATGCATGAGCGCGCGCGTGTGCACACACACACACACACACACACACACACAAATCAGAGTTCAAAGTAAAGGTGACAATCTTGGGGTATTGGGTAGATGAAAGAGGACAGACAGCGATTAGAGGAAAAGGCACAACTGGAAGAGTAGACGAAGGTACTAGGCTTGGGGCAGGGGCAGGCCTTCTAGAATAGACACAGTCTGGGGCTGGAGAGATGCACGCAGCAGTTAAGAACACTGGCTGCGGGGTTGGGGAAAGGCCCTGGGTTCGGTCCCCAGCTCCGGAAAAAAAAAAAAAAAAAAAAAAAGAAAAGAACACTGGCTGCTTCTTCCAGAGGACCTGGTTCAGTTCCCAGCAACCACAAAGAGGTTCACAACCATATACAACTCTAGTTCTAGGAGATCGGAGGATCTCTTTTGGTCTATCTTATTACCAGGCATGTGCAGAGTGCCCAGTCAGGACACCTATACACATAAAATAAAAATAAATAGACAAAAAGAAAAAATTAGGAACTATATATCGGGACTATTGAAACTCACAGGAGAAAAGTAACATGCTTTTTACACCCCCTAAGTTGCACAGAAATTAGTTTCTCCAGGAAAATGCCTGCTCACCACCGCCATAGAGCTCTCTACCCTGTAATATTGGAGCTCTGATGAGGGAACTCTCTGTAGGAGACCCTCTCTGTCTGGTTAGCTGGGGTAAGTGTAGGAGTTTGCTTGGTAGGTTAATGTTATTTTCATGAGAAACTACCTTTTCCCAGGTTTCAGCATGCTTCTCTCCTTAGAGCGGAGCTATGAGCATCTGAAGACATTGCTTTCCAAGTCTTTCTCTAGCACTGGTCTGCTCTTTCAAGACAGGGTCTCTGTTTAGCCCTGGCTGTCCTGGAACTAGACCAGGGTGGCCTCATTGAACTCAGAGATCTACCTGCCTCTGCCTCCTGGGTGCTAGGATGAAAGGTGTACCACCACTGCCTGGCTGTGCTGTCCTTCAGAAGGGAGGTGGCTGTGGTGTTCCCAGGGACAGCCTCTCTGGGTTAAGAATTGAAGGAAGAGGATGTCCTTTGAGGTGGGGCTGGCTGTCAGGTTTCATAAGGGGGTGCTTTATAGGTAGAATTTCAGAAAGAATGGTGGGAGACTCCTCCAGAGACAGGTAATCAGGGTCCTTTCTGTGCTGGACCTGTGTTGGAGGAAGGGCAGAGGTGAGTGTTAGTAGGCTCTTTGGATCACCTCCCAGAGCAAGGTCCTTAGCGGACTGATGCTTCCTCTGAGCTTTCCTGTGTGCTTACGAGCACAAGGAAAGTTGTACTTATGGGACAACCCTATGGAATTCAAAGGCTCTGTGCAGCCACACAAGAACCCTGTTAAGAAGGATAGTTACGGGGTTGGGGATTTAGCTCAGTGGTAGAGCGCTTGCCTAGCAAGTGCAAGGCCCTGGGTTCGGTCCCCAGCTCCGGAAAAAAAAGAAAAAAAAAATAGTTACTCTCTGCCTCCCTTGACATTCCACAGTCAGGCATGACATTTCACATGAGGCATGAGGAACCCAAGCACTTGCTGGCCAACCTAGGCAGCATCTTGGGCAACCCTCCCCCCCCCTAAAAAACCAGAATCATCCTCTCAACCTTAAGAAAAGTAGGTGTAATGGCCTGTGAGCTAGGGAGGGCAGTGCTTGGTGAGAATGGAGAAAGGGAAGACCCAGTTCCCATCCCAGCACAGTCTCCACGTAGCTGGCTTAATTAATCAGCCAGTTCCTACTAGAATGCTCCGGAGAGGAGGGAGCTGGGCTGAGATCCCAACCCTCTGCTGTTTGTTGTATGGTGGTTTGCAAGAATCCAAGAACAGAAAACTAAGGAGAAAAGGAGAGGAAAGGAGGGAGGAAGGGAGGGAGGGAAGGAGGACAAAGTAACCCTCTTCTGGTAATTACTGTTAGAGGAACGATGGGTAGCAGGGAGACTGGGAAGTTGGAGCAACCTGATCCTAATGGTGCTCAGTAGATCAGTATGGCACCTATGGCCTTTTGTTTGTTTTGTTTGTTGTTGGTTTGTTTTCTAGAGAGGGTACCACTATGTATCTCTGGCTGTCCTGGAACTCACTATGTAGACCAGGCCATCTTGGAACCCACAGAGATCTCAGAGATCTGCCTGCTTCTGTCTTCCAGGAGCTGGAATTAAAGGCTTGCATTATCGTGCCCGCTCATGCTTGGGTTTTTACTAATTTGCAGGCTTATATAGAATAGATTCCTTGCTTGAGGCTGCGGTTCTGCTCCTCCAGTAGCAGAATCCCCATCCGAAACAGCGAGTTTTCCTGGCAGTTCACAGCCAAGGGCTCTCCGAAGCATATTCAAAGGGCTCAGTACAGAGTAAGGGTGGCTAGTCAGGCGTGGGGTTCTAAAGCACAAGTCCACAGCGCCCTTGAACCGAACTGCCCAAGAGAAATAAAGATTCTCACTCCCCACCAGATTTCTGCGGGCTTGGTGGTCGGTCATTTTGGAATTACACACGCCCCTTTACTTCTCTGTGGTCACTGCTTCCAAATAAAAACCTTGGTTTTGCGTTTGCTACTCTCGGCAAGCTTTAAAGCTCTGTTTGGAGGGACCTTTGTAATTAGGTTTGGGGAAACTAAATTCAATCTTGTAGCAACCTCACTCCAATCCGCCTCTTCTCTATGGTAGAGCCCCGCATTCCCAAGGCCTAGACGAGGAGCCGCCGTCTGTAGAAGTCAGGGTCCCTCATCCCATTTTGCCTGAGATTCAGAACCGCCAGATCGCCTTTGCTCTTTCTGACGGAGCATTTGGCGAGCCCTGGTGCTGGAGTGGGAGCCGAAGGCCTCCGCCATCCCGGCTTCGGGTTTTCCGTTGAGCTCATTTCTACTTTCCACCAGGAGGAGAGTTTTTTCTGCGTGTTGTTTTCCAAATAATTGTAAAGATGCACTTCGTGGATCAGGAGAGAAGTCTTGGAGTCAGCACTACCCTGTCCAGGCACCACTTGGCGTGGGGCTCCCACAAGAGTCTTCCCCTTTCCTCCCACACGATCTTAGCGGCAATTCTGCCCCACCCTCAGTCTCTTGTTTTCTTTGTGTAACATCCAAGAAATCTACCTGAGATTGACCCGGACATTTGAAATAAACAAGTACACTGAAAGATACCAATGCTAAGTAAGAGCTTAGCTCTGAATAATTCTTTGACCAGGACACCTTCGCCAAAAGAAAACTCAAAATTGGGGAGTGTTGGAAGAAAG
Source organism: Rattus norvegicus (assembly GCF_021556685.1). Classification (NCBI taxonomy): domain Eukaryota; kingdom Metazoa; phylum Chordata; class Mammalia; order Rodentia; family Muridae; genus Rattus; species Rattus norvegicus. The sequence goes on from NC_141543.1 coordinate 86,334,811, forward strand.
TGTTTCGGTGGCGCGCCGGGCTCGGGGAGGAAGCCACTCCGTGCTAAACTTCGCGGAGCGCCGGGACCGAGGCCAGACCTAGCTGGGTGACGCAGGGTTTCTTGGCAAAGTTTCTTAGCGGAGTGACCCACATCGCCCACCAGTAGACCGAGGACCCCCATGGGGAGCCGGGCGGGTAGAGGATAACCCCAGGGAACATACACCAGAAATCTTCAAAACTTTGCAAGCTTGCTTCTAAGCCAACCCGCCTGCAACGAATTTGCTCGGTCTGGAAAGAAGGCGGCTTGGCCAGGTCTACAACCTTCCTCAAATCCCCGAACCGCACAGAAATTCAGACTTGGCGCTCTAATTTTCCTCTCCAGCCAGCAAGGTAAAGACTGGAAGGGCACTTGGAGTTAGAAAAATGCCTGTACCGGGCAACAGATGAGAAAACCAGTGTATGTGCAGGGACACCCAGATCTGCTCTGTGGACCGGCACAAGCTTATAGGCGACCACTCTCATACCTTGCACACACGCGTGCGCGCATGCACACATACACTTTATATGCACCAAACACACCACATTTGAACACAACATACGACTCATGTTGCCTTCCAGATCCCCCGAGGTAGGCGATGGGTCTCTATACCGGTGTGGGTTGTTGGTTTTGCTCGGACAGTGGAGGTCAGTTTCCTTTTCGCTACCCCTACCCCTTTTCTTTATTTAAAAGGAGATCGGGTGTTGACCATCCCAGGATCCCAATTTGGACTTCAGAGTCTCCTTGGTACTATTAGCCTTCCCTCTGTAGCTCTGGGTCTGAAAGGATGGGGTAATACAGCTTTAGGGAACAGACTTCGAATAGCCCAGCGAGCCGGCAAATCAGTTCTCCCAAAATGAGACAAAGAATCATGTCTGCAAAACAATACATAACCTGCCGAGAAACAAAATCAACCCCCAGTGACTTTCCTTCTGCTTACACCGGGAGGGGAGTGGGCAACAAAGGGAAGATTAGACGCAGTTCAGAGTAACCCTCTCCCTTTCTTTCAAGCCACCCCCACAAGGCCGTAAAGGGGAGGTCTGGCCAGGAGAAGGGAGGGATGTAGGCCCATGCGGGGGTGGGGGGTGGGGGGTGGGGGTGGGGGGTGGGGGGTGGGGGGTGGGGGGTGGGGGGCTGGAAGATCTCCTGCATCCATTCCAGAGCCCTTCATACTGCATCATTGACCATCCCCTTCTGTTCCAATTGGAAGAAGATCACCCAGCCTGGAGTTCTTCAACTGCTGCTGAAAGGGGCCAGAAGAGGTGGTGAGAGGGAAGACAGCAAGCAGAGAAGTCTGTGATCTGGGTCGGGGGGCTGTGCCAAGGGTCAGTGTCCTCCTTGGGAAAGTGAGTGCAACATGAGATAGGCTGTTAATCCATAATGCAACTGCTTAGGCCAACCGGACTGCGCTGCTCTTCCAGTGCTGCTCTCTCTCTCTCTCTCTCTCTCTCTCTCTCTCTCTCTCTGTGTGTGTGTGTGTGTGTGTGTGTGTGTGTGTGTGTGTGTCAGGGGACGGACTGTGGCAACTGCCCACTAGCTCTCTGCAGCCCAAGTTCTGGATGGCAAGTGGGAGCTGAGCTTTTATTTCCAACCATCATTCAACCCAATGGGGCCAGCTGTTGCTTTCCACACAGGAGGGCTGGAGGGCCAGGTCCTGGTCCCCTGGATATCTGGGGTCACTGGAGGATCCAGGTGAAGACCTGGTATCTGGAAGACAGTACTAAGGGACTGGGGGAGCCTGTCCCAGGACCTTAGAGCTAGTAGGGATACTATGGGGATTTGAGTCCTCTGTTTTGAATAACAGTAATGATTATACCATATGTTGTCAGTGTGCCAGGCACCAAGGACTTAAATGATTCTCTTTATCTAATGATTACAATATTTCTGTATAAGATAGAGGCCACATCCAATTCAGATATGTACATTAAACTTTCTTTTTACAAATGAGGACACTGAGGCACTAAAGGGCCAAATACCCTTTTGAAAAGCAATTGGAAAACAAACAAACAAACAAAAAAGAAAACTATGGGTTGGGGATTTAGCTCAGTGGTAGAGCGCTTGCCTAGCACTCAAGGCCCTGGGTTCAGTCCCCAGCTCCTGAAACAAACAAACGAAAAGCAATTGGAGTCCAGCCACCCGGTTGCCATAGTTACCAGGAGACTGTCTTTCCCTGTGCAGCAAGGTCAGAGAAGGGGGGGAGGAGGCTCCTGGAGAGCAATGTCTGCTATCGAGGCAGTAAGAAAAGAAATAATATTAATAATGGCTCGTCACTATTGGAGCTCACGTGCCACACAACCCAGGTAAGGGTTCTTACTCTTTTTTTTTTTTTTTTTTTTTTGGTTCTTTTTTTTCCGGAGCTGGGGACCTAACCCAGGGCCTTGCGCTTCCTAGGCAAGCGCTCTACCACTGAGCTAAATCCCCAACCAAAGGGTTCTTACTCTTATTCTTATTCTTATTCTTATTCTTATTCTTATTCTTATTCTTATTCTTGTTTTATAGGTGAAGAAACCGAGGCACAGAAAGGCACATGCAAGGTCTGTGCTCATTTGGCTGCAAGGTAAGAGAGCTAAGGAGGCACTGTGCACTGTGACCTTGAGTGATGGGAAGGTGGGACCCGGATGGAGGTAGAGGGGCTTGCCTGGGTTGCCTTGGGTACCACAGTGGACAGGGGAAGGGAGTCAGGTGGCAGAGACTTGAGGAAGAGAGATTTGCAATGGGTCAAGTGTGCAGTGAGCAGGGACTCCCCAAAGGTGTGACAGAAAGGAAGGGAGCCAAGAGAAGGGTGGCTCAAAGACAGCCCCCAAGTGGACTTGGTGAATGGGACAGGGAAGGGTAAAGACTGAAGTACGCAGCCCAGGTAACCAGAGGAGCCCAGGGAAAGAACCATGTGTTGGATTCAGAAGTTTAAACGCATTTGATTGGTCCGTGAAGCATGGACCAAGATTCCGGGTTGATGCTCCATCAGGCAGGCAGCCACACAGAGTTGGACCTGGCTGTGCTTTCTGCACAGGTGTCTTTCCCAGCCCTGCCAATGTAAGCAGGTGAAACTTACATATATGCAGATATATGCAAATGAGCAACCCAGCCCGGGCCCAGAGCCAGGCAGGCAAGCCCTCCCCCACTCCCAGGGACCCAGAAAGGGCCATCCCAGCCCTGACTCACTTGCTGACACGCTGCCTGGAATGCCATCTCCCCTGCCTGGCTTCTTTTAACTTGGTAAACTTGCTCCTGGAATCTCTCTGAAGCTCAGGCCGGAAGTCCCAAGGTAGAACACTGGAAGCCAGGGCTGGGGAGACATTCTAAATCAGAGTACGCATGGAGTTGTACTGAGTCCCTCCTGCAAATCAAGTCATTGGAGGTGGGAGACAGATGCCTGTCTGGATTAAAAGTATGCAGTGTGGGCCAGCAACATGGCTCAGGCCCTACCCGGTGTGGAAGGAGAGAGTCAAATCCTTCAAGTTATTCTCTGACCTCCATGTGTGGGACATGACTTGTGTCGCACACCTCAAACAGAAATAAAATAAACATTAAATGTGTGCATTGTACACGGTATTTCCTGAAAACCTTTGACACACACTGGGGCTTTGTAACAACTCCATTTTACAGATGGAAACACAGAGGCCCATGTTGAAATGCCTTGTCAGGGAAAACCTGACTTGTGTTCACAGAACTGGCTTTCCAGAGCAGGCAGGCCCTTCTGACTCAGTGTTCTTGGCTGCACTCTGTGGTTTGTGCTGGGCTGAGAGAAGGGAGGGGGGAGCAAATTCTGGAGTCTGGGGCTCAAATTTTCCCAGACAATCATGGAAAAGAAGTGGTGTGTTTCTTTTGTATATTTAATTTTTTTTCTCATTTATTTATTTATTTGTGTTATGCTGGGGGATGGAGCCCAGGGCCTTGAGTACGTTAGGCAGATATTCTGCCAATGAACCTGGGGGGTGGGTGGGGTGGGTGGGACTTAGTCTCTTTTGGTCCTTGTACACTCCAGAAAGTAAATTCTTGCCTTGGAAAAGAGGCCATACCCTTTGGGTTGAACCATGCATCCCACTGTGACCACAGCTTGCTTGCTTACTCTCTCCTCTCCCTTCATCCCCCCTCTGTTTCTAGATACAAGGTCCCACTCTGTAGCCCAAGCAAACCTGGAACCCTCTTTCAGTTTCCCCAATAGGGGAATTGTACTGCTGGCACACCAGGGAGTGTGCTCTTTTTATGAACCTACTAAGTACAGTCTACAGCACACGTGGGAGATTGGTATAGATTCTACTCAGTGAATTCAGTCACATGCTGTATGCACCTGTGGTGTGTGTGTGTGTGTGTGTGTGTGTGTGTGTGTGTGTGTGTGTGCGCGCGCACGCGCGCGCGTTGCATGGGGCTAGAGAAATGCCCCAGCAGTTAAGATCACTTCCAGAGGTCCTGAGTTCAATTCCCAGCAACCACATGGTGGCTCATAGCCTTCTGTATTGGGGTCTGACGCCCTCTTCTGGTGTGTCTGAAGAGAGCTACAGTGTACTCATAGACATCAAATAAATAAAACATACAACACAATGAAGTACCTTACAAACTTGGTACTTGGGCCTCCCCCCTCATACACCCTGGCTTGTACAGTTGTCTTCCTCTTGTTTACTTACCTGTCTACTGGTGACCATTCAGGAAGGCCACACACTGGCCTAAGTTCTGATCGAGACAGGGTTTCACTATGTAGCCCAGGCTGACTTTAGACTCTTGGCCCTCCCACCTCAGTCTCCCAAGTGCTGGGATTACAGACCTGCCCTTCTGCTTCTTGCTTCCCTCAGGGTCCCCTCCTGCAGGACTGTACAGCTCTCTGGACTTTCCCTAGAACTGCTCATTTTCCCTCCCTGTCACATGCTCTTGGTGGGGTTTGCATGGATGGAGTCCTAGTGTGACCGCAGTACCTTGGCACAGGGTTGACATGTATGCTAAATGACCTGTGAACAGGAACTCAATAAATAAATGAAAGTGAATTGTATGTTTGTGTGTGGGGGGTATGCCTCTGTCTCTCTCGTCAGAAAGCCCAGTGACAGGGGCCCCATTGAGGCCAAAGGGTCACATTAAGAGAGAGGTTTCTGCCAAAGGTCCCTGCTACCTCCTTCCCCTCCCACTGTTTCTCAGCACCAGTTATCAGCTTGGATACTGGCCTTTCCCCCAGTGCAGCCAGGTAGAGTACAGCAACTTAGAGACCCGGTCAGTCTGAATTCTAATCCTGCCTCTCCACCCTGCAGTGACTTGGACGAGTAAAACTTCACTTGTGTCTCAGTTTCCTCATCTGGGTAGTGAGTGACACAAGAGCAAGGCCTGCCCCAGAGGACTGTGAGGATTCAGTAAGTTACCTGGTAACTGCATGCGTCCAGGGTTCATCAATTAGAACTCCCTCCTCAGCTCACACTCAGCCTGCCTGGTACCGGACTCAACCTACTTTAGGAAAGGTTTTTGTATTCTGGGTGTGGTAGCACATGCCTGTCACTCAGGAGACTGAGGCAGAAGGATCAAAGGTTCAAGGCTGGTGTTTGGGGACTGGGGATGACTCAGTGGCTGAGAGTGATTGTTGTGAAAGCAAGAGGACATGAGTTCAAATCCCCAGTACCTAGGGGCTGGAATGGGCAAATCTTATTCAGAATCTCTCTCTCTCTCTCTCTCTCTCTCTCTCTCTCTCTCTCTCTCTCACACACACACACACACACACACACACACACACACACACACACACACACACACACACAAGTTCAAGGCTAACCTGGAACTTATAGTAAAACCCACTCTCAAGAAACAAAAGCTGAGGATTAAGCTCAGCTCAGTTGATAGAATGCTGGCCCAGGATACACAGAGCCCTAGGTTTGATTTCCAGCACCACATAGAACCAGGGCCTGTGGCATGAACTCGTAATCCCAGCACTTGAGAAGTAGAGGCAGGACAATCAGACGTTCAGAAACAGCTTCAGCTACAATAGCTGGTTTGAGGCCAGCCTGGGCTACACAGAACCCTGTTTCAAAAGCAAAGTAAAATGAGAAATAAAAGCCCAGGAATCTGGCCTTGTTATTACGTCATAGAGCCCAGAGGGCTTGGTGATGGCTGGAGTTGTCCCTCCAGGCTGTAGAATTCATGCAGGTCTGACCCATTCCCAGCTCCCTCCATATCAGTACCCAGGTCCCCATTCTCATCTGGCATGGTATCCTGCATCATCCTGAGATGTCTAGGGCAACTTTGATTCTCCAGCCACTCCTAAAGTCACCCTCAGTTTCTCTTGTGTCCTTTGAGGGTCCTTGTTGACTGGCACGTGGAATGCCTCTACACTCAGGATCGCAGCTAAGCCTCACCCTGTCAGGTGGGGCAAGTATTTCTGTCCCCATTTCACAGATGAAGAAATCAGTGCTCAGAATGGCCTAGGACCTTGCCTTGCCCAACATTGCACAATGATGTGAAGGAGCTAGGGCTAGAACCCCAGGCTGCTGTCTCTGGGGAACAGCTGTCTGGGTCTTCCCAGAATATTTCAATATATTCTTAAGTGGGCAAAGGAAGAAAGATCCTCAAGATGCCAATGGCCAGCTGCTAATAGGTCTCTCTGGGCCGTGCAAGAGAATTGGTGGTTGCCTGAACAAAGCCAGACCCTGGCAGCCAGACAGGACAATGAACAGAGTCAAGACTTGGAGAGAGGGCTGGAGAGATGGCTCAGCAGTTAAGAGCACTGATTGCTCATCCAGAAGTCCTGAGTTCAATTCCCAGCAACTACATGGTGGCTCACAACCATCTGTAATGGGATCTGATGCCCTCTTCTGCTGTGTTTGAAGACAGCTACAATGTACTCATATACATAAAATTAAAAAAAAAAAAGACTTGGAGAGAAAGAAGCAACTGATCCCACAGACAAAGAGGCTACCCACTAATTCTGTGTGACTGTCTTATTTTGCTTTGTTTTCTCAGTGTTGTGAATGGAACCTAGAGCTGTGTGTTTGCTAGGCAACCCCTATACCCTGTGTAACTATAGCCCCGGAGTATTCTGTAATTTAAACAAAAAAAAATCTATTTTTGTTTTGTTTTTACATTTTATTTTGTGTGTGTGTGTGTGTGTGTGTGTGTGTGTGTGTGTGTGTGTGTACCCCTCCCCTGACACATTCTACCACAGATGAGGATGTCAGAAGACAATTTTTGGAAGTTTGTTCTCTCCTTCCACTAAGTGGATCCAAACTCCGGTTGTCAGGCCTGGTGATAGGCACCTTCACCTGAGCTCTCCGGTGGGTCCGCTCTGACTTTTAAGGCCAGATGCAAGACAGCAAGCAGAAACCACAGGAATGTAGACCTGGGTTCCACATAAAGCTCTTTGTCATAATGTGCTTTCTCAACCGTCCAGATGCAGCCCAAGTCCTTCCACATCCTGGGTACATCCTGGGTCCCTTGCTGCAGTGAGATACCCAAGCTTCAGGCCGGCTTCTTTAAACCTAGACACAGAGTCTGTCTCATAAAGTAGCTGCAAGCCCCTGTATCTAGAGGGGCTCCCTCGGAGGCTGCAGGATGTAGTTGAAGATCTGAACTCTAGAGCAGAGAGACAAGAGATTTGCACCCCAGTTCTCTAGTTCACTAGCTAAGCGCCCCTGGACAGGTGGTTTAGGATTTTCAGTTTTCACTTTTCTCATCTGTAGCATGGGGTTAACAACAGCTACGCATGAGGTCATGAGAAGATCAAAGGAAACATCACGTGCCCGGCCCATGAGCACAAGCCCATGGAAAGCCAGTAATGTGAGGTTTTTGTGATGGTGTGTGTGACTGGGGGCTGCATCATAGGCTAGAGGAATGTGCTGGGTACCCACTAATGCTGTATGATTCTGTCCCCCAAGTATCAGGAAAGCAGCTAAGTAGCAACCAGGAAGCAGATCGACTCAACATAGGAAACCGAGTGGGAAACAAACAGACCCTCGTGGAGGTCCAAGGAAGTCTTCTTGCCTTTTCTGTCCCCACACCTAGGCCTGGGATCGAGATGGAGACTTTTCCTGGTTCCTGGAGGACCTTGGAGTCCTTTAGTCTTGTAAAGGTGGCAGGAAGTCCCAGACCGTCCCAGCCCACCCTGGAAGCCCTGCCTCTTCTGCACAGCGTGGGGCCGGAAAGTTCTGACTCGGTCACCACCTGTTATAACCACAAACCCTCAACTGGCCCAAGCCTCCAAACCATCGAGATGACGTGGCTTAGCCTGGAAGGTGGTGGTGGCCTCTGAGTGCCAGGCGCCCAGCAGGGCAGGGAGGAGCACTTGGCAGCCTGTGGGCAAGTCCTCGGCCTCCACCCTGTGGGGCTGCTCAACTCCCATGGTCCCTGTGTGTGTGTGTGTGTGTGTGTGTGTGTGTGTGTGTGTGCCAGAGGTCAACATCAGGTGTCTTTCTCAATCCCTGTCCACTGAACCTGGAGCTCCACATTTCAGCTCAGCTGCAGGCCAGTAAGTCACAGGATCCTCCTGTCTCCTCCTGCCAGTGCTGGAATCACAGGCATGTGTGCTGTGTTCAGCTTCGTATGCGGTACTCAGGATCCAAAGCCAGGTCCTCATGCATGCATGACTATGTCCCTAGTCCCTCAAACGCCATGGGCCTTAGAGCTAGAAGATATCCGAATCCCCCCCCACCCCCTCACCCCCACCATCTCACCCCCCCCCGCCTCCCCCACCCCCGCAAACCAGTGGGTTTTGAATTCTGGAGCCAAGAGAGATGGGGTGAGATTGGTAATTTGCATATTAGTAAACACCTCGATGGGAAAATCTTTCAGCCCAGTGCCCCTCAGGAGACACATGAAGAAGGGAACACAAAAGGGGACAAGGCTGGCATACGCCGACATAGTAAATTGAATGAAATCCCAGCTGTTTAGGGTGTACAGGGTGTCTTTATGTTAGCCATCTTTTTTGAGACAAAGTTCCTCAGGGTTCCTATAGCCTGGGCTGTTCCTGAACTGGCTCTGTAAATCAGGCTGGGCTGGAACTCAGAGTTCTGCCTGCTGCTGGCCTCACAAGTATTAGGATTAAAAATGTGTGTCACCACCGCCCAGCTTTTTGTTTGCTTATATTTTGTCCCATCCCTGACCCCCCCATCCCTAGTGCCCTGTCCCTCGTGCCTTGTCCCCAAGACAAAGTCTTACTATGTAGCTCTGGCTGTCCTTGAACTCACTCTGCACACCAGACTGGCTTCAAAATCACAGAGATCCACTTGCCTCTGCCTCCCAAATTCTGAGATTCAAGGCATGTGCCGCTACACTGGCCCTAAACCAACTATCTTTCAAAGCTCATTCCCCCAGATTAGAGAAGGCCAACTTCACAGGGAAGTCCTTCTTGGGTCTGTCCCCCATACCTCTGTCACAGGCGGTATCAATCATAGGAGAACCAGTCAGTCTCCCCAACTCACCTCCCCCGCCCCTGCATCCCCAATGCTACTAAATCCAAGAAGGGCTTTGCTTAACTTTAAAAAATTATTTTTATATAAATCGTGGTATGTATGTATGTATACTACTTTGATATAAGCAGAAGAAGGTATAAGGTCTCCTAAAACTGGAGTTACAGCTAGTTGTGAGCCTCCTTGTGGGTTCTAGGACTCAGACATGGGTCCTCTGGAAGAGCAGCCAGCATTAGTAACTACAGAGCCTTTGCTCCAGCCTCCAAAGGAGATTCAAGTGTGGGGTGTAGGCAGGTCCTTCAGGCTGAAGTCTGGAACACGTGGGTGTTTGAGCCAAGTTCTCTCAGGGGCACTCAAATGCTTGGGTGGGTATAGGTAACCCAGAGTGGGAAATGGGGATCTGGTTTGCAAAGCATCATTTTCAGTGCAAGTGACGCCGTGTTGAAGGCTCGTTTCGTGGGACTCAGGCCTCTCCAAGGCATGTTCTGGGGTCTCACCAAAGCCTGGCCAACACCATATAGTGAAGTGCTTTCAGAGGAGGATGCCAGGGAGGGGCCAGAAAATGAAGGGACGGGTGGGGCACTAGGTGATTCACTCTCTCAGCCTCCCACCCCAGGGCCCAACTGCCATCAGAACTGAGCGCCAGAGATTTCATGAACCCGTGTGTCTGTATGATGGATGGTGTGTGTAATCGTGTGGCTGGTCCCTGTGTGTAACTGTGATTGTGGTGGGTGTGTAACAGATTGTGCGCGAGTGACTCCCCGTGTCTTGGGCGTGGCTCTGCACATTGTGCGGGAGCTATGCAGTTATGGCTGTGTGTTTGTGTGACCATGTGCATAAGAATGAGTGTTATTTTGGGCTGTGTGTGTGAGTCCCAGAGACAGGTTCTGAGAGCCAATGGGTGCTGGGTAGATGGAGACAGAGGTGGTCGGCTGCCTAGCTGTGGTTTGCTGCCCATGTGTGGCTGTTTGGAGGCAGCTGCCATGGATACCTGTGGGACCCTGGGATATCTGCACGTGTGTCTGAGAATCTGAATGTTCTTGCTTCAGTATGACCTTTTAGAAGCCACTGGTCTCTGAGTGTCATGGCTTCAAGTGAACTGTGTCACTGTGCACTCCTCTGAGGGACTCGGTGGGTCAGTGTGTGACTGTGACTGTGTGTGACACCTTCCTCAGGTGGCTTTGATGTGGTTGAGTTTCTAGGGGCCCACAAGGACGCTGCCTCACTCCCGAAGACCTCAAACGATGCTGATGCCTTCAGCACAGCCTGGGAAATCCCTGTCCCCCTCCCTACCCTTCTCCATTCCTTCAGGAGCCTGCTTGTTTTCTGTTTTTACTGCCGAGGGTGAGTTCACGGCCACAGCTGACTCACCATTCTTTCCTAGAGGCTTCATGAAGGATTTGGGATTGCTTGGTTTGGGGCTTTGCTTAAGTGCGTAGTGCATTAAGGCCAAGGACACAAGGGCCTGTGAGCAGGAAGGCACCTTCCTGAGCCTAGAAGGTCAAGATGCCTCTTTGGGTGTCACCATCCAGTTCCCACCCTCCTACCCTGAATTAGAAGCCTCGCTCCTCATCTGAATGTTCTCCCTTCTAGCGGTCACAGGCCACGGAAGGGTGCTGGAGAAGTTGGTTGCCACATACTGGTTCCCGGACCCATATTCCTATGGCTGATTCACAGTGCCCGGTGCCAGCAGGAGCCACAACCGTACTGTGTGGGCGCCCCCTATGGGTAGAGCCTGTCCTAGTGAAAGCAAGGAGAACTTAGGAGGCTGCCAGGGTTGAGGGGGAGGGCATGGTCCTTGTCCCCAAGTGTCTTTTAGTTTCACAGGGGACTTAGAACATCTCTCGGGACCCAGCTCTAAGACAGCAAAGAATCATACAGTTTTCTGGACTGGGGGAGGAATCCTAGAGGCTTCTGGGAGGGGCTCATGAATTTTTGGGACCTAGTAGGAGAGAGAAAAACTCCAGGAGGGTAACTGCCCAGGACCTAGAGAGGGAACACATTCTTGGAAGATCTGAAAGATCGGAGAAGTGGAGAGATTGAAGGATTCCTGTTTTATGTGGGATGGACATGGGAGGGCTTGGACTGAACACAGTGCCCAAGGCAGAAGAACTCTGCCTAGGGCAGTCTGTAGATGGGAAGTCCCCCTGGTATCTATCTGGTGTCCCTCCAGCTGCAGTCGACATGTAACTACCCATGTCTCATTTCCAAGGGTAAATTTGAAGGCTGGAGCTTCTCTTCCTCTTGCTTTCACTGAGGTGGCCAGTCCAACTGTGCTCTGAACTAGCCTGCAGGCCCAATTCTCTCCACGTCTACCCTGAAGGTGTTTCTGCCAGGTCCTTGCCAAGCCAGTGGCCAAGGCCATGAAAATTTCTGCCTCCACCATCCTGGCCCACTGCCCCTGCGGCTCCTTCCAGCTCCTGGGACAGGCTAACTCAGCAGATGAAACCCTTCCCCCACCTGGCTGCAGCCCCAGACACCCCCATTCCAACTTAGTCGTGTTAGAAGAATAGAAAAGTTAAGGGGCCGGGCTTCAGGCATTTCCTGGGTGAGATCTAACCTCAGTTTCCCAGTGGACGAAATGGAGATCTGGTGTGTGGCCTACTGGGTTCCCAGGGCGCATAGGGAGGCTCCAGTGAGCTCATGGGCATGAAGGCCCTAGTGAGCTGTAAATAGTCCAGTGCCCGTGGGAGGGAAGGGGCTATGTTATTCCAGCTGGGCTCAGCTCCCCACAGGGAGATTAACCAGTGGGGCTGGGGAACGGGAAGGGTCTCTGAGTCAAGTGCCGAGAACGGCAGAATCCAGTCTGGTACCTCACTGCTAGGTGTCGGTCAGACCTACAGAGGCCACATGTTCCAGGACTAACTACTGTGTGACAGCTGCAGGGTCTGTGACATGGGGACTCTGGGCAACTCATTTGAGTATGTGAATGATGAAACTGCTTTACAGAGAGGGGTTGTATCCAGAACCCTGAGATCACCAGAGTCACCGCTCAGCCTCCGAGGCCTCTGCCATACATGTGTGCCTATTATCCCAACACTCAGAAGCTGGAGCAGGAGAACTGAAAGTTCCAGGCCAGCCTGGGCTATATGACAAGACCCTGTCTCCAAAACAGTAATTAACTAATTAAAAAATTAAATAAAGCGCAAAGAACGTTCTGGAGCTACAACCGGTCTGCTTGGAAGGTCTTGCTACCTTTCTCAAGGTTGTTAAAATTTAAAAAAGGCTCTAGAGCCTTCTCCTTCATCTTCAAATGGGCAAACCAATGCCCTCCCCCACATGCTCCTCACTACCCCAACCTTCCACCTCGGAGCCTGTGGTGAGTAGGCTGCACCCCTTTGGAAAGCTTTCCCCAGACCACACCCCTCCCTACCTCCCCCAAACCTTGCCCCACTAGCTTCCAGCCACGTGGAATCGGGCAAGTCACAGCACCTCTTCAAGCCCCCATCTTCCCATCTGTAAAATGGGATTGCTACTACCCAGCAGGGAGGTGGGGACCAAGGAGTGGCTTGTGGAGTCCCAAGTCCAGTTTCTGGTACCAGGAAACCCAGTTAGTTCCTTAGGCCTCTAGGAGTCTTTCCCATACCTGTCTTATGTATTGCTGTAGAGTTTCGATACTTTGTTATTTACTAAATACTGAGCAGAAACTTCTTGGGAAGCTCAGGAGAGGTTCTGTGCCTACTTGGAAACAGATGTCAATCTGGGTATAGGAAGTGACATTTGTAGACATGGAAATAGCCAGCCACTCTGACAGCACAGCAATCCTGCCTGGCTGAGGCAGAAAAACAAACAAACAAACAAACAAACAAACAATCAGAACAGAAGCAATCCAAAGGGTCCCTGCAAGATCAGCAAAGTAAAAAATTACAAACCAGCAAAGTTACAAAGTAACAAGAAGGGAATGCTGGCCAAGTGCATGGCGGAGAGATGAGCAGGATGTGTTCAGAGGGGACACAGAAGAGGAAGTGAGGGTTGGAGACTGGATTGGAAAGGTCAGGACAAGAACTGGAATGCCCTGAGAGCCAGGCAGAGGTGCTTCGGTCCATCAGTGTAGACAAGAGGGCTTGAGTTCTTGAGCAGGGGAGTAAAGTTGGATGAGCCTCCCTCTATTAAATGAAACTGACTTCCAGAAGTTTGCTAAGTGCTTGTTATGTCTTCTCAGTCTTCAAGCAACCTGATGAAATAAACACCATATTTCTATTGTTCTGGGGAGAGATAGAGAAGGTTGCATTCTCTAAGGTCACAGAATAAAAGAAAGCGGGACCAGCCTGAGTGGCACTACCTCCAGTCCATGCACTTGCCAGAACAGGCCGGGGTCACTGACAGAGGATGTCAGTAAGAACATGGGGCCCTCCTTCCTCACCTGCCCTGACGACTACCCTCTGGTGGGTTTGCTCTGAGGTGTCTCAGCCTGAAGAGATGAAGAACCCCGAGCTTGTTCTCTGGCTATTGATGAGATGGAGGGCCAAGTGAGTGAGAGGGGCAGCCCTGCCTCCCCATGAGAACAGGGAAGCTACAGTGGACCAGTGGACCGCAGGCAGGGTGAAGTCCTGGGTTGCGACCGTGGTCTGACACAGTGGCCAGGCAGGAAGAGCCTTTGCATTGGAAAACCAGTCTCTGAGTTTGGTAGAAGTGCCTCAGGACTGAACCAAGCACTCTTTCCTATCCCATCTGGATTGTGGGCCTTCAGAGAATGGTAGATGGTGTGTGTGTGCGTGAGTGTGTGTGTGTGTGTGTGTGTGTGTGTGTGTGTGTGTAGGATCCTGCCTTGTCTGCCTATCATACACGGACCTATGTTCTGCGGTGGTAGCAGGACACATCAGCTCCTCTCTCCCCCCCATCCTTCTTCCCAAGAGACTGGCACTCCTCCCTGAATTCCAGTAAGGCTGTCTTCGGGGATTCTCCGTACCAGTCCTGCCAGTCTGAGGGTTGTGTATGCGTCTTTCCTTTCCTGGGACGCACCTTCATTTAGCAGAGGTTCTTGGAGCCCTGGCTATGCCTGCCCCACACTAGGCACCAAGGCTCCGGGATCTCAAGGAGCAGATAATGAGCAAGGAACCAGAACCTTGGTGCAAGTATGAGAAGTGCTGAGCTGAAGAGGAAGACTAGAGATAGAGAGAGCAAGAGCGAGAGCGAGAGCGAGAGCGAGAGCGAGAGAGAGAGAGAGAGAGAGAGAGCGCGTTAGAGAGATAGAGAGTGCCCTGGAGACCCAGAGCCACAACTTCAAACAAGTCGTGGGTCAAAGTCTTGGAAAATCTAACTTTGGAGTGGCAAATATAAGGAAAAGAGGTGGAGAGATGGCTCAGTGGCTAGGAGCACTGACTGCTTTTCCAGAGGTCCTGAGTTCAATTCCTGGCAACCACATGGTGGCTCACAACTGTATGTAACAGGATCCAATGCCCTCTTCTGGTGTGTCTGAAGACAGCTACAGTGTACTCATATACATTAAATAAATAAATAAATAAATAAACAAATAAATCTAAAAAAATGAGTAAGGAAAAGTGTGGGAAGGGGAGGGAATGTCCAGGGTAAAGGTCTTGAGGTGAAGACTGGCCTGGGATCCGTGGGGAACCACAGGCGGGGATGCTGGGTGAGCTGACTCAGGGGGTAAGGGCGCTAGCCACCAAGCCTGATGACCTGAGTTTGATCCTTGAGAGCTTCATGGTAGGAGAGAACCAACCCCTGCAAATTGTCCTTTGACCCCCACACACATGCCATGACATACATGCACCCTGGCCCCTCCTCACATAAACAAGTAAACAAATCCAATAACAAAATTAAGGAAGACAGCTCAGCCTGGAGTGGGCCAAGTAAGGAGACATGGAGCTCCAGAGGTGGGCGGGGCCCAGAAAGTGCAGGGAACAAGGCTTCCCAAGCCTAGTGATGCTGGAGTCTGGCTACCGAATGTGTGTGTGTGTGTGTGTGTGTGTGTGTGTGTGTGTGTGTGTGTGTGTGTGTTAGCAAGGCAGACACCCCCTCCCCCCAAGCATACTGATTTAGAGCCTTCTGGCTAAGGTATGAGTGCTAAAGCTAGCTGAAGTCAACTCTCTCCCTACTCGGAGTTCAGTGTCTCCCACATTCAGAATCCTCCAGACATCCAGACTCAGGCTCTAGAACATTCTAAAGGAGTTGTTTTCTTCATTTTTATCTAACAAGGAAGATTCTGGGGTGACTTTGGGAATTGTCATCATGGAGAAACTACCGCCTTTGCCTTATGGGGATCCTTCAGTGCCAGCCTCCTGTGGAGCTCCTGTTATAAGTGGGACTCTGTGAGGACGGTGCCTGGCCAGGAGGAGGGTGCCACATCTACCCCAGGCTGAAATCTTCATGTAGACAAACCTTCCAGTTTGAGAGGGTAAGGTCGGAGGTGGTAGAGCAAGTGGCCAACCGGTGACCTTTGCCCCCTGGTTTCCCCACATCCTGTTGAAACCTCTAGTGGGCAAGCAGGGCTGGAGATGGTCTCTGTCAGGGTGGAGCTCCTGAAAGCTAATGGCCTCCTGGGGCTGACTTTGGGCAAGGCCGCTCAGCAGCAGGCCCAGGGAAGGGACTGAGTCAGATCCGGAGGGCAGCACAGGCAGCCTGCTGAGGTCACAGTCTGGTGGCTAGAGGTGGCCTTCTGACTCCAGTCCTCCACCCCAGCTGCTGTTTGTCCAGTGCATCCTTCAGCGTGTGCCAGGCACCCTGTGGCGTTCCTCAGGCACTCCTGGGACATCAGCTGTGCAGAGCCAAGTCCGGGGGTGGAGCTGCTGTCATCACACTTCCTGGGCCCAAGTCTGAGGGAAGATGCCACTTTGCTCTCCGGTAAGAAACATGACCCTACCCTGTCAGGAGCCCCAGTCCAAGCATAGAGTGCTCTATCCTCACAGCACCTCAGTGTGAGGAGAAACAAAGACATATTTAAAGAGCACAATGACACATTTGAAAAGGCAACCTCTGTGCTGGGGGAATATGTCTAAGTGGTCGATTACCTGCCCGGTGTGCACAAGCCCTAAGTTCAATACCCAGTCCTGTAAAACAAAACAAAACAAAACAAAAAAACAAACCAAACAAACGGGGAGACGCTTCAAGTGGACTAAAACTGGTAGGAGGTGGGGCACCATAGCACATACTAGTAAGAAGTACAAGATCTCGGGGTTGGGGATTTGGCTAAGTGGTAGAGCGCTTGCCTAGCAAGCGCAAGGCCCTGGGATCGGTCCCCAGCTCCGAAAAAAAGAAAAGAAAAGAAAAAAAGAAGTACGAGATCTCACAATCTGAGACGAGCCTGGGCTACCTGGGCTACAAAGTGAAAGCCCATCTCATCCTACAACTCAAAGCTAGAGTGGAAAGTGAGGAGGGTGGAGGAGGGATGGGAAGAGCAGGAGCCATGGAATGAGCCAGTGTCCAAAGGCCCAGGTTCTGAGAGCCCTTGTAGACACTGGACTTTCTGCTGGACCCGTTCCTTCTTGGTTCAACTGTAGGGGAAGGGGTAATACAGAGACAGTGGTTAGCCTCCCCTGGTCCCCGAAGAGGAGCACAGCACCCAAGAGACCCAGGGTATGGAACCCGTGTGGGTGGATGTGTCAGCTCGGCTCCTGTCCCTCTATCTGCAGCCCAGCCTATGAGAGCCCTGAGAGCCCGCGAGTCCTCATTGCACCACATCAGGGAGCCAGCGCCAGGCTCAGTGTGCTGGAAGGGGATTTTTGGGCTCCCACTGACTCCCCAGGCCCCCATCCCCCCGCCCCGCCCCCATCTCCAGCCTAGCCTCCTGAAGCCAGAGCCCTCCCCCGCAGTGGAGACTGTAGACTGTTGGAGCTTGTTTGGCCTGAGGCCTCTCACCCCTCACCTCCTCCCTTGCCCTTCCCGCTGGAGAGCAGCAGCCAGAAGCCTGGACCAGAGGAAAGCCAGGGGCTGGAGCTTGGCAGCTGGTGCAAGGATGCTTCGTGAGCGGAGCAAGGGTGCCTGGTAACTGTGGACAGAGTCAGCGAGTTTTCCTGTCTGTGGCCTGCATCGTCGAACCTCAGCAGGATGGATGGGACTGGGTGTAGACTTAGGAACCCAGCAAGGCGGGCTCTAGAAAGGTCATAGAAATTAGAGGGCGCTGGGAAGGAATACCCACCCTACATGAAGAGACCATGTTTTGTCGTTATTTCGGTTTTGTTTTTTGTTGTTTGTTTGTTTTAAGAGGTCCATCCATCTCAGGGTAACACTGTCTTCATAGGGAGCGAGTTGCTCATTCAAAGAGGCATTCAAACACAGGTTTAATCCTACTCTCTGACTATTGTGCCTTCGTTGGTGGTCCAGTCCAGGTAACCAGAAGGTTTGAAGCCCCTGTCAACACAGAGCTTAAACAGGTTAATCAGGGCAGACTTCTCGGAGGAGGAAGAGGAGGTGGTGGAAGGGACTACGAGAGAAGACCTATTCCAGGGACTGGGACTAGACCAAGCCCTAGACTCTGAGGCTTGCTGGAGCCTTGGGCAAGCCACTGCTAGACTCAGCCCCAACCCCAGGAGTGTAGGGGCTTAGGTCCTGGGGTGCAGGGCGGCAAAAGGGAGCCAGACAGCTTCTTAGAAAGTGGCAGGCAGGTGAACAGGGCTCCCCAGTGATAATTAAGGAACAAAGGTGCCGAGGAGCCCAGGAGGAGAGCAGGGCTACGCAGGCCTCTGGGGCAGGCTGGCTAATGGGAGCCTGGAGGAGAGGTAATAACAAGGGGAGGAGCGGGGCAGACAGCCCGGCGTCACGACGCCCACAGGCCGCCCCCTCGCCCTCCTGCACCAGGACAATAACTGCAGCACCTAGCTGGAGAAACATGGACGGTGCCCAAGGAGCTGTTCCCGGGGCCTCCAGGCAGGAGCTGCAGGGATGAGGTGGTGCAGGCGGAGGGGTTCTGGGTGACAGCCGAGCAGAGCCTGCAGATGGTGGGAGGAGGACCAGGATGATGTCAGCGACGACGGAGGCTGAGAACTGGAGCAGATGGACATTCGCCGAGAATCCCAAAGGTGTAGAGTACCTGGATGGAAATACCCAGTCTTAGAGCCAGCAATATCCTATCGGTCTTCGAACTATGCTGCGGCGACTGGCTCCCACGGGTGAAGAAGGGGTAAACCCTAGCCAAGAACGTCCTGGGGTCTGGTTCCTGGACTGTAGTGTGACCCCTCGACATGGTTCATGGAGATTGGCTTCTTTACAATAATATGTAATTTCCAATAAAGCATAAGAAAAAAAAAAGTAGTGCATGAGTTAGTTCAGCATTTAAGAGGTGAAGTAGGTGGTAGAGCGCTTGCCTAGGAAGCGCAAGGTCCTGGGTTCGGTCCCCAGCTCCGAAAAAAAGAACTAAAAAAAAAAAAAAAAAAAAAAGAGGTGAAGCAGGAAGATCAGGAGTTCAAGGTCACCCTCAACTACATAGTATACATTTCAGGCTAGCCTCAGGGAGCCCTTGTCTCATAATGTTTGTACTTGAATCAAAAAATGTCTGTGCAGTGTAATACAATACAGAGAATTCAATAGATGGGTGTATAAGAAAGGGGTCTATGGACCAGAGAGATGGCTCAGGGGTTAAGAGCACCAGTTGCTCTCCCAGAGGACACAGGTTTAATTCCCAACACCCACACTTGTCTATAACTCCAGTTCCAGAGGATCCAACACCCTCGAAGAAAGAAAAGGGGCTAGCTCATGGAATCTTCCTACACAGGTGTCCCTACCCTGTGAAAATCAGAGCCCTAGTCAGCCCCACACTTGTCCCATTCTCTCATTAGACAGGCCTACAAGAGCAAAATTCCTTCACAAAGCCTCTCTTACCATTGGACCCTCCCCAATCATACCTTCTACACACGTGACCCCTCACACCTGTATGCACACCTGGCATGGCCGACTCCCACAGGGTCCGTGCTTCTCAGCTACATCCCCCCATAGAGTCCAGAGTCACCTCGCTTTTCTTCACTAGTGTCCCAACACAGAGGTAAGGAACAGGGTGATATCTAGCCCTGATATTCAAAAGTGGGGTGGAGTTGACACTGGGTCCTGAGACTATAGGTGGAACACAGGTGGGCCCCAAGATGTTTTAAGAGGGCTCGATGTGCCAGACCTTTGCTACCATAGTTGGGAACCACTGTCTTTTATCAACATCACTTTCACCATACACCTCTAGTCTTTGCCACCCCTACCCCCACCCCACCCCTGTTACATGGTGTTTCTCCACATGTGGGTCCACCTCTGCAGGCTGGGGCAAATCCTACTTCTTTTAGTAACATCCTTTCTTCCTCCTGTAAAAGAGCAGCTCCCATTGGCAGGGACCAGACTACTCTGAGCATCTCTGTGCCCCGATACCCAGCACAGAACTCACAGAGTTCCTCCTGCTTCGGTCTCTCAGTGCTGGCACACACAACTAACTCTGAATGGGGTAGAGGGGTGTTAACGAAAAAATTGGTAACAGTAAGGAGTTTCTGAACATGCAGTGACCAAAAGTTCTTTTGAATTCATGAGCTGAGGCATTTCTGGCTGGACTGGCCTGTGTGTCGCACAAGTCCTCTGTTGTGTATGTGTCAGTGCCTTATATCAGCTTGGGTGTGCTGTCTGGTTGGTGGCTCAGTGTCTGAGAGATCTCAGGGGTTCCGGAGAGTTGAGACTGCTGGTCTTCCTTGGGGTCACCCTCCTCAGCTTCTTCCAGCCTTTCCCTAATTCAACCACAGGGATACCCAACTTCAGTCCAATGGTTGGGTGTAAGTATCTGTGTCTGTCTCACTCGGCTGTTTGTTAGGCCTCTCAGAAGGCAGCCATGTAGGCTCCTGTCTGTAAGCACACCATAGCTTCAGTAATAGTGTCAGGCCTTGGAGCCTTCCCTTGAGAGGTGGACCTGCCACTGGATCTCCTTTCCCTCAGTCTCTTCTCCATTTTTGTCCCTGGAGTTCTTTTAGACAGGGACAATTCTGGGTCAGAGTTTTTGACTGTGGCAACCCCATCCCTCCACTTGATGCCCTGTCTTCTGGAAGTTCTCTCTCCCCACTGTTGGGCATTTCACTGAGGTCCCTCCCTTTGAGTCCTGAGCATCTCTCACCTCCCAGGTCTCTGGTACTTTTTAGAGAGTCCCCCCACCTCTCACTCCCACCCTGAGGTTGCATATTTCCATTTCTGCTGGCCTTCAGGGCTTCTCTCCTGTTCGCCGCCCCCCCCCCCATACCTGATCATGTTCCCCTTCTCCATCCTCCCCCAACCAGGTCCCTCCCTCGGCCTCCTATGATTATTTTCTTCTCCCTCCCAAGTGGAATTGAGGCATCCCTACTTGGGCCCCTTGGCTTGTTAACCTTCTTGAGTTCTGTGGATTGTATCCTAGGTAGTCTGTACTTTTTGGCTAATACCCACTTATCAGTGAGGATATATCATGTGAGTCCCTTTGGGTCTGAGTTACCTCACTCAGGATGGTATTTTCTAGTTTCATCCATTTGCCTGCAAAACCCATGATTCTTTTTTTTTCTTAAAGATTTATTTATTTTATTTATATAAGTACACTGTAGCTGTCCTCAGACACACCAGAAGAGGGCATCAGATCACATTACAGATGGTTGTGAGCCACCATGTGGTTGCTGGGATTTGAACTCAGGACCTCTGGAAGAGCAGTCAGTGCTCTTAACCGCTGAGCCATCTCTCCAGTCCCATGATTCTTTTTTTTTTTTTTTTTTTTTTGTTCTTTTTTTCGGAGCTGGGGACCGAACCCAGGGCCTTGCGCTTCCTAGGTAAGCACTCTACCACTGAGCTAAATCCCCAGCCCCCAGTCCCATGATTCTTAATAGTTGAATAGTATTCTGTTGTGAATGAACCACATTTTCTGTATCCATTCTTTGTTGGACATCTGGGTTGCTTCCAGCTTCCGGCTACTACAAATAAGGTTGCTATGAACATAGTGGAGCACGTGACTCAGTAGGAGAAGATGTGCCTAACCCTCTTGAGGCCCCAGGGAGTGGGGAGGCCTGATGGGGGAACATCCTCTTGGAGACAGGGGGAGGAGGAATGGGATAAGGAACTATGGGAGGGGGGACTGAGAGAGGGGCAGCAGCTGGACTGTAAATAAAAAAGAATAATAATAAAAAGATTGCTGTGTATCTCAGTCAGGGTTTCTATTCCTGCATAAACACTATGACCCAAGAAGCAAGCTGGGGAGGAAAGGGTTTATTCAGCTTACACTTCCACATTGCTGTTCATCACCAAAGGACGTCAGGACTGGAACTCAAGCAGGTCAGGAAGCAGGAGCTGATGCAGAGGCATCAGGGATGGAGGGATGTTACTTACTGGCTTGCTTGCCTGGCTTGCTCAGTTTGCTCTCTTATAGAACACAAGGCTACCAGCCCAGGGACGGCACCACCCACAATGGGCTGGGTCCTCCCACCCTTGATCACTAGTGAGAAAATGCCTTACAGCTGGATCTCATGGAGGCATTTCCTCAAGGAAGGCTCCTTTCTCTGTGATAACTCCAGCTTGTGTCAAGTTGACACACAAAGCCAGCCAGTACACTGTTTGAGTTGCTTTTCGAAAATTTATTCGGCCTGGAGAGATGGCTCAGCGGTTAAGAGCACTGACTGCTCCTCCAGAGGTCCTGAGTTCAATTCCCAGCTACCACATGGTGGCTCACAACCATCTGTAATGAATACAATTCCCTCTTCTGCTGTGTCTCAAGACAGTGACAATGTACTCACATTAAATGAACAAATCTTTAAAAAAAATTTAAAAAATTATTCCCAGTGCTTGGGAGTCTGAGGTAGGTGGATCTCTGTGAGTTCGAGACCACCCTGGTCTACAGAGTAAGTTCCAGGACAGCCAGGGCTACACAGGGAAACCTGTCTCGAACCCCCCAATCCAGACTCCTGCCACATCACCAAAAGGAAAATTCAAGGCCAGGAGTGCTGACACAAGCCTTTAATCTCAGCACTTGGGAAGCAGAGACAGGTGGATCTCTGTGAGTTTGAGGCCAACATGACTTAAATGGCAAGTTCCAGGGCAGCCAGGATGCAGAGTGACACCTTGTCCCAAAAGTAACATTTAGAGAAGAGAGCTTAAAAGTTAAGAGTCCTGCTTGCTCTTAGGACCTGGGTTCAAGTCCCAGCACCCACATGGTAGCTCACAACTGTCTGTAGGCTCATCTACAGAGCAAGTTTCAGGACAGCCAGGGCTACACAGAGAAACTTTGTTTTGCAAACGAATGAATACTTTTGACATTTTGTGCTATGTATTTATGCAAAGCAACGTTCTCATCACTAATTGCTGTAAATAAATATCAATCAACTCTAAAAACGTTTGCGGATGCTCTATATCCTGCAGTATAAAATAAGCAGCCGACATTTAATTGTTTAATTTATCGCGATTAGTGTGTGTGACGTGTAGGTGCAAATGCCCAAATATCATGATACAAGCGTGGTGGTCAAAGGACAGCTTTTTAAAAATTTGTTTTCACTCTTTTATGTTTCTTTCTATTAGATTTATTTATTTTATTATTTTACATGTATGAGTGTTTTGCCTGCATGTATGTCTGTGCACCTCATGTTTGTCTGGTGCCTGTTACTGGCCATATGTGTGCTGGGAATCCAACCCAGGTCCTCTAGAATAGCAAAAAATGTGTTCTTAACTGATGAGCCTATACATGTGTCTACGCACTGTGTCGGATGTCTATGGAGAGTGCAAGAGGAAATCAGCTTCCTTGGAACTGGAGTTATAGAGGGCTGGGAGCTGTCACGTGAGTGCCGGGTGGTTTGGGATAACATCAAGTACTCTTAACTGCTGAGCCATCTTCCCCACCCCTAAAAAACTGTCTTTGTGGCTGATTATCACTAACTTTTAGTTGTATTCCTATTTTATATACCCAGGATTATGTTAAAAATTTCCCAGGTGAAAGGGGGTCTTGAGGAAAAGAAGTTTCCGGAAGTTTTGTAGAAGTTTAAATGACGTGAGATCCAGGGCCGCAGCACAGTGCCTGGCACATCACAAGTTTGAGAAAGCAAGGCAGCTTTCACAATCCATCCGCCCCCAGCTCTGCTGCGGGAGCTAGTGAGCATGTCAGCCTCATCTGCGCTGTCCGCCCCGTCTGTCTTCCGTCTACCTTGCTGCCTCTACCTCTTTGGCTACCTGCCAGCCTCCTGCTACCCCCTCCCTCCCCTTTTCCCATAGCTGCAAGACCAAGCCCTTATTTTCTGCAAGGGTCCCCCTCTGCCTTCTGTCCTCGTCAACGAATCCCGGGATACTGCCGCCATCCTTAGAGACGAGACGGCAAATGGTCCAAGTAAGGCTCTTGACTCTCTGGAGTCTCCTCTGTGGTTTAAACCCCAGGCAAACGTCCTCAGCCCACAGGCTCAGACTATCAGTCCAGCACTGAGCGCTGATCCCCACGGAGGCTCTGCCTCAACCACCGATTCTTGCCCAGAAGGCCAGTTTACACCTGCAAACCTTGCTCTATGACAAAACAACTGCTTTCTCACACACGGCGGGCATGTGGGAAAGTACCTGCTCCTTGCCAGAGCAGGAGGGGCGCAGTGGGTTGAGGGGAAACAGAAGTTGCTGTGTGTTTCTCAGTGCCTAGGGACTAGTAGGGAAGGCCAGGCTGAACAGACAAAGCCAGATGTCTGTATATCCTGGGAGGCCTCCCGCCCTAGGGTTGGATGAAGAGGATCCAGGGAGAAGCTGGGTGGGAAAGACCTTTTAGGATCGGGAGCCCAGCAGGCAAGGGAGAGCAATATGGCGGCCCGCCTCCAAAGTCTGTGTGGCTCAAAGGAAAGTACAGTAGGAAGCCCACACACTGAGATAATAAATCGCTAAGTAAGCTCATGTGGGACATACCTGTAATTCCAGCGCTTGAGAGGCAGAGGCAGGAGGATCATGAGTTTGCAGTCACCTGGGGCTACATGGCAAGACCCTATCATAAAAATGAACGAACGAAAGGACGAACAGGTGAATGAGTGGTTAAATGACGTATGGACGGATGCTGGTTAGATTGGGACCTTCGTGCAATCCCCAGCATTTGGGGTGTAGAGGCAGGAAGATCAGAAGTTCACTGTCATCCTCCGCCACATAATAAGTTTGAGGACAGCCTGGGATAAGGAAGATCCTGTCCCAAAATAAAAAAAATAAAAGAAAATAAAATAAAGTAAATAAGATCAATTTGAAAAAGAAAAGGAAAAGAAAAACGTTGGATGTGGTGGCCCACACCTTTAGCCTCAGACCTATCAAGGCAGAGTCAGGTGGATTTCTGAGTCTGAGGCCAGCCTTGTCTACATAGCAAGACTCAAGTGAAATCTTATCTCAAAAAAACAAAACAAATAAATTAAAAATGTATGAAGACCGAATAGGGTCGACGAGTTGGCTCAGTGGGTAAAGGTGCTTACCACCAAGCCAGACGACCAGAGTCTGATCCCTGGAATCCATGGATCAGGAAGACAGAACCAGCTTCCATAAGTAGTCCTCCGAGCTCCATGCGTGTACCATGGCATGTACACACAAACATACATACAATAAATAAACAAACATAAAGAGAGAGATTTCTGGGTGTGGGTCTCAGAAATTAATACATAAGGCAAAATCTCCCTTCCCACCTTAACACTATTCCTTTATAACAACAAAAGTGTTTTAGTTGTGTAAAGCAAGCTGGGGGTTGATAGCACATGGCTTTAATTCCAGTTCTCAGGACAGAGAGGCAGGCGGATCTCTTAGTCTGAGGCCAGCCTGGTCTACAGAATGAGTTCCAGGACAGCCAGAGCTACACAGAGAAACACTTCAATAAACAAAAACAAAACCAATAACAACAAAAAAGGACAGCTTTGGGCTGGAGAGATGGCTCAGTGGTTAAGAGCACCCGACTGCTCTTCCAGAGGTCATGAGTTCAATTCCCAGCAACCACATGGTGGCTCACAACCATCTGTGAAGAGATCCGATTCCCTCTTCTGGTGTATCTGAAGACAGCTACAGTGTACTTACATATAATAAATGAATAAATCTAAAAAAAAAAAAAAAAAAAAAAGGACAGCTTTTCATTCAGCTTCCATTTCAGCACTTGCAAAATAAAATAAAATTGCTGGTAGTATTAAACCCGTATGTTTTTTGTTTCTCTGAGTCCCAAAGTCCCCATAGACTACCAAAGTATTCGGAATGGACGTAAACTGTAGGTGGGAGCGGTTTGCTCTACTGAATGGTGCTCCAAGCTCTTGGTCTGTGTGACATAAAGGGCCAGAGGGACAGGTGAACATTAACACGAGTCTTTATACTCACAATTTGATGGAAACTAAACACCAAAATTTTAAGTTTTTCTTTAGTAAGTTAATTTATTTTTACATTTTAAAATTATTATTATCATTTTGCATTTTATTTACTGTGTATGGGATAATTCATGTGTGTGCCACAGCACAAGAGTGGAGGTCTGGGGCGGGGGTGGGGGTGGGGGTGGTGGTGGTGGTGGTGGTGGAAAGAGTGGAGGTCGGAAGTGGGGTTTTCCTCTTTCAGTCTCCGGCCACCACAGGGAGAGGAGCTGCCACTAGGGCTTTGCATCTGCAATGGATGGTCATTCGGAACTGCTCCAGTTTCTTGATCAAGAGGAATAAGCAGACGTTCAGCACTGAGCCCAGTAATCTGAAGGCCTGCAACTCCTTCTGCTACAACAGGCGAATTCTCTGCACAACCGACCGTGGGAGTGGAGCCTGCGGCTGACGGCAAAAGGGGTCGTGGTGGTTATGAAACGCAGATCGGGTCAGCAAAAACCTGCCATTTCTTAAGTGAGGAACACCATCAACAAGAGTGCTCCGGTGGGCTATCATGTGAATGCATCAGGCATGTGATCAGAAAGGACAAGGACCATCCTGATCTGCGCATGGCGGCCATCCACAGGGCCAGTGCCACCTTCCGAAGCCAGAAGCCCGAGTGATAAAGAGGAAACGGACCACCCCACCGAGAGCTTCTGAGCCCCACACCCCAGAAGCAATAAAGGGTCCATTGACTTTTTCAACCACCAAAAGAAGAAGAGGGGGAGAGGGGGAAGAGGGGAGGGAAGAGGAGGGGGAAGGGGGAGGGGGAGGAGAAGGAGGAAGAGGAAGAGGAAGAGAAAGAGGAAGGAGGGTCTTTTTTCCTTTCACTATGTGAGTCCCAAGTCTCAGGTCGACAGGCTGAGAAGCAACATCTTTTTTTTTTTTTTTTTTTTTTTTTTTTTTTTTTTTTTCCCCCCCCCCCCCCCCCCCCCGGAGCTGGGGACCGAACCCAGGGCCTTGCGCTTCCTAGGCAAGCGCTCTACCACTGAGCTAAATCCCCAACCCGGAGAAGCAACATCTTTACCCGCTGAGCCATCTCTCTGGCCTTATTTGCTTATTTTTTGAGACAGAGTCCCACTATGAAGCTCTGGCAGACCTGAAAGTTGTTAGGCAGACCAGCCCGGTCTTGAACTCACAAAGATCTGTCCTCCCAATCATAGTATTACAGACATGTGCCAACATGCCCAAGTCAAAGCACTGTGTTTTGTAAAAATATCTCCTGTATAATTAGATTCCCATGATTATAATTACAATTTTAGATTCGATCAAACATTTTTATATTTAGTCAAATTAATTTTATGTTTATTAGTTATAGTTTATGTTAAATTGGAATTCTTTAACATTTGTAAAGGATAAACACTTCTCATTGTTTTGAAGGGCAGAAAGTTCAAGGTCCTGGCACCAACAGATTCAGTGTCTTCATATGGGTTCTCTGCTGCATTAATGGAGCCTTCTGAACTCTCGTGTGCAAGAAGAGCTAAGTCAGAATATTCAACTCCATGAATATTTAGCTATATGAGAATTATGGCCTTACCTACTTTTTTAGTGGTTTTTCAAGACAGAGTTTCTCTGTGCAGCCCTGCTATCCTGGAACCCACTCTGTATATCAGGCTGGCCTTGAACTCAGAAATCTGACTGCTTCTGCCTCCTGAGTGCTGAGATTAAAGAACCCAGAAGTCTTAAAGTTGCTGGACAAGCATTTTCCTCCTACTTTTTTTTTTTTTTTTTTAAAGCACCAGAAAGTGAGCCGAGGGCTTTGTGCATACCAAGCACACACACTACCATTGAATTCCACCCCCACCCTATACTAGAGGATTTGGTTATGGGAGAATAAGTTGTGTTATTTTTTTTTTGGTTCTTTTTTTTTGGTTGTTGTGTTATTTTTAATATGATGATGATGATGGTGGTGGTGATGATGATGACGATGACGACGACAACGACAATGACGACAACAACCCAGGGTCTGGAAACATCTTACATTTGCCTAGCATCCACAAGGCCATGGGTTCAGTACCCAGTACCATATAAAACTGGGTGTGGCACACATCTGTGATCCCAGCACTCAGGATGTAAAGACAGAAGGAGCAGAAGTCTGGGTTATCCTCAGTTACATGGGCAATTTAAGGCCTGCCCTAGATTTCTGTGATCTTGTCTCAAAAACCAAAAACGAAACACAAAAACGCCTGCCGTATTCCTGCTGTGTGGAAGGCTTGGTACACTCCACATTTCTTTCTTGCACGGGGTACAGAACGCACCCTATCAGCGACCCACACCTAGCCCACACACATTTCTACACCCCCTCCCCCGCCCCAGCACTTATATAAATTCCACATTCACTCTGGTGTGGAGACAGGGTTTCTTTTTACATATTAAAGACTCAAGAGTAAGAAGCCTTCGACTAGGGCTCTGTCTGTGTCAGATGTTTAGAGCTAAGAGTTGTGTGGTACACAGCATCCTGGGGCCTGGCCGGTCCAACTGCTCTTTGACACAGGCTGGTTCTGTGTGCTCCTGCTTGACAGAGCTAGGGCTCAGAGGACAGAGCTGCACCGAAGGGTTCTAAGCCGAGACACAGAGAGAGACAGGCGGAAAGGTGGAGACAGTCGTAGGGGAGACTGAGGAAGTAGTTTCTAGGTGAATAAAGGTAAAAGCCCCAACTAGACAAGAAGGGGAGAGTGTAGGAACCTTCCATCCAAAGCTGGAACTAACATGGAGTGCCAGCCAATAATACCAATAAAATCAGAAAAATTGGGCTGGAGAGATGGCTCAGTGGTTAAGAGCACTGGTTGCTCTTCCAGAGGTCCTGAGTTCAATTCCCAGGGACCACATGGTGGCTCACAACCATCTGTAATGGGATTGGATGCCCTCTTCTGGTGTGTCTGAAGACAGCAACAATGTATCCTATACCTGAAATAAATAAATAATTCTTTAAAATAAAAATCAGAAAAATTCAGTATCAAAGAGGTACCTGAGATGGACCCAGCCTTAAGCAGTCTGAGCCAGGTACTAACAAGAGACACACTCTCATGGAGAGCTGCACTTTTAAATGCAGAGGCTTAGCTCTGAGTTCGACCTCAGGAAGCCCTACTAGGGAATGGGTATACGTGAAGACCAGCTGGTGCCAGAAAGGAGCACCCAGTCTCAGAAGCCATCCCCAGAAAGAGCCTGCTTGGTTTGTGGCCCAGTGCCTCGCTGCTCTTCAGGCTGGACAAGATGACCTCACAGAGAGCGCTTCCAAGTTCAAGCTCCTTGCCCTGATCCCAAGGGCTAGAACTCCACCCGGGCATCCTCCAACTCCATGTCTACACCTGGCAGCCCTTGCAGATGGTTATCTCCCCTCCCCCACCCCACGCCTCCACTCGGCCCGCCTGTCCGTCTGCCAACAGCCCCACTCTTGGCCTTTCATCTCGTGCCACGGCAGCCGGCCACGATGCTGTGCCCATCCCCCACCAGCCAGCAACACAGCTTCTCCTGGGCTTAGGCCCCACAGCAGCTGGAGACCAGGGTCCCTCACAGTGTCACATACATCCACAACTTGAGCTGACCTCCCCATCCACCCCCAAACCCCATTGTCCTTTGCTCCTGGGCTTCCCTACCAAGGAGAAGGCTTGACAGGGGGGACAGAAGTGGCCAGGGATAGCAGCACTGTCTTTGGCAGAGGCAGGCCTAAGACAAGATGAGGATGAGTGGCCAGTGATAAGTCAAGATGACCATCTCCTTGGGTGGATGGATTGTCACCAAGGCACTGTCCTCTCCTGGCCTCGGTCTAATTCCCAGGGCCTTGGGGAAAGTGCAGAATGAGATACTTGTGGTAGAGAGGCCCAAGAGAAACCCTCAGTAACAGGGCTGTGGCGCTGCTCTGGGAGGCCAGGTGAGAGGAAGTGTACCATACCATGGTGAGGGGGGAAGACTTCAGAGACAGCTCACAGTTGCCCTCTAGGGCTCTCTGAGGAACACTTGATGGGTGAGGCCAAAAGAGCTAAGCCTCCTGCTGTTGCTGGGGATGAGGGTAGGCCTATTTGGGCATGCCCTTGTTGCAGCTAAAAAGCACAAAGTCCCATCCAGCAGAGAAGGGCTGAGGCTCTGTCCAGAGATGCCACTCACGCATGCACGCACGCACCCATGCACGCACACTCACTCCTCACACATCCAACGGGGTCTGGCCAAAGTCCTTCAGGGTCCAGGCTGAGACGGGTGAGCATCTGTAACTCCCAACAGCAATCTTCTGCTCCCTCCTGCTTGCACTGCCACTGTGTGTGTGTGGGTGGGGGGGGGGTCCCAGCCTCCTACTAGGTAGAGACAGCTGACTTTCCTGAAACCTTAACCTCTTCTTCACTCAACCCCAGTACCAAGTACCTATTCTGTCCCCAAAGCTCTGGGGCAATCAGGGGTATCCCTGTCAGCACCCAGTAAGGGACAGAAACATGGACAGCTGGGAGGGGTGGCTCCTGGGGGGGGGGTGGCTGCGTGAGGAAGCACGGTGTGAACCAAGTGCAGGATCGCTTGGATGGGTACCACCAGGTGAAGGCAAGCATGATATCTTCGTGCTGCAGATGAAGAAGAAGGAGGTTGGCCCAAGGTACTGGCTACTACAACCAGAGACCCACACTCTGGTGCCCAAGACAGAGAAAATGATCTCTGGGCAGGAGAGACTTGGCAAAAAGGGATGAGGCGGGATCCATACTGTCTTACATGTTTTCTTTCCTGTTGAACCTCATATAGAATATACCCATAGGGGCTGAAGAGATGGCTCAGCAGTTAAAAGCACTGGCTGCTCTTCCAGAGGACACAGGTTAAGTTCCCAGCACCCACAGGGTGGCTCACAACCGTCTATTCTTTCAGTCCAGGGAATCTGATGACATGGAAGCGATGTGCTAACATATGTACAGGCATAAACACCCGTACACATACAATAAAACTGAAGTTAAAAAAAAAGTATATCCTCGTATGTCTTCTGGCATTTAAAAGGGTCATAATGGTACAATTCAAACGAAGTGTTGAGGTTCGTTAATAGTGCGCCAAACTTTGCTTCTTAGCCGAGACAAATGGTACGAACTGATACAGAATGTAAAAACAAGAGGGATGGTGGTGGGCCTATGAAAATTCTTTGTTTGAAACTTTTATGTATGTCTAAAACCAAAGAATAGTGTTAAAAAAAACAAACTAGTAAGCACACACACACAAATCAGGTCTTACTCGAGGCGCTCCTGCTGGGAAAGTCGGTCACACTTCTGTGCCAGAGACTGTTGACGATGCCTGGTGAGGACGCCAAGAGGCCAACGGCATTCAAGCAGGTCACTAGACAGGTACAGCCTGGCCACTGGGCATCAGGAAGGTCTGCCCTGGTGGGTCAAGGACATGCTGGGCTAATGACAGGCTTCACTGATAAGCAGCCTATGCAATGTGGTGTGACTGTGTTACGGCAGTCACGCTCGGGCGCTGTGATGGCATGAATAAAGGGACCTGACTCAGACTAAAGGGAGAAGACATTTCGAGTTCCAAACAGGAGGGGGGGACGAGGGACTTATTTTCTCTCTTCCTTCTCTCTTCTCCCTCCCCTTCTCTGCTTCCTCCCTCCCCTGCTAGAGACAAAATCTTGTATAGACCAAACTCGGTTCACCAAGTAGCTTCAAACGATCTCCACCAGCTCCTGATTCTCCTGCTTCAACCTCTCAAGTGCTAGGATTAAAGGGTTGGGACATTTGCTGGGCTGAAATGAGTGCTTTCTAAAGCAAGTCTGTCCATGGACTCAGTTCCTTCTGACTGGGGATGTTGAGCACAGTGGCAGTGCAGGCTGAGGGCAGGACACGGAGCTTGGAGGAGTCAGTTGGCAGTCCCGACTCCTTACTCATTGTGTCCTTGAGCAAGCCACTCACTCTTTCGGCCTCAGTTTCCTCATCCGTAAAATGGAGCCCTATCGCTCCCATCAGCCCGGCTTGCCTCCCAGAGTTGCAAGCGTCACATGAGACAATCATCGCAAGAGGGCCTGGCGTGGGGCAGAATCACCTTGGAAAAATGAGCAGGGCTATCAGGTTGCTGAGTGGCTGTCACACCCTGTTCTGGCCATGAGGAGTCCCGGATGGAGATCTCCCAGGAGCAGTTGCCTAAGCAAGGCCCTCCCTAGGAGCCCAAGATTGTTGGGGGGGGGCAGATGCCAGGCCCTCCCTGAGCCTTTAGGAGATAGGCCAGAGTCCCCCCTCCGTGGGTGAGGGCTGCCAGCGGGAGGCCTGGGAGAGTGGGCCGCCTAGGCTGGGAAGATGCTGGGGTAGAAATGGAGGTGCCTGTGAGGGCCCAAGCCCAGGGGGGAAAAAATTCTTACTGGAGCTGTATAATTAGAATCCTATTAAGCGGCGCCTGGCAGTCTCCCACCAACCCCCTCCGAGGCTCCTGCGAACCTCACAGCACTGTAGCACCCTGCTCTCCAGGCTCTTGCTGAGGCTGCTGGCTTGGGAAGAGCTGGGAGCCAGGCTAGCCAAGAGCAGAGCCAGGGATGAGCAGGGAAGTGGGGGGGCTCAATGTATCCAGCTCCAGTTCTGGCCCCAGGTCTGAATCTGGGCCCCGTACCCCTGCCACCCTTCCTTTTGCTCGGTGAGGAATGACCGTCCTCCATGACCCTTCCAGGCTCAGGACTAAGGTTTTCTGGCTTCCCAATGTCTCTCCTCCATGTCTCTCCCAGGCTGCCAGCTAGCTTCTTAGCCTCAAGCAACACCCAAGGCCCCCTGCTCTCCGGCACCAGTTGGAGGCTGGCATTGGGCAGAGTTGGGTGGGCAGAGTTTAGGTAGTGAGATCTGTCTAAAGTAGGTACTGGACTACCTTCTCTTCCTATCCCAGTCTCCTCTTCCATGCAAGCTTCCAAGACCCCCCTCTCCCTCACACGTCTGCTTTCTGTGCCTCACTCTCAGGTTGCGCTCAGGTCACACGCACGTTGTTGTCCTCATGTGTGAGTTTCACAGCTCAGCTGATTGGTCTCCTCTCTGAAGGGGCTCTGTCCAAAGTCATGCTGTCAAAATGGCTGACTTGTGAAAAAGAAGGGGTTCCCAGCCATCCCCTCCAGGGGCCTGGAGAAAAGCCCCAGAAACCATTACAATGGGGGAGGACTGAAGGCTGGAAAACCAGAAACTTTGCAGGTTAATTCCCTACTTCAGCCTCAGCTCCTGCTTCTGGCTCTGCCCCTGTGGGTAATTCTTTAATTCCCTATGGGGGTCACAGGGACCTGATGCCAGACCCATGGCTTCAGAGAGATAATCAGGAATAGTGACCTTGAACCTCAGCTCCCGAAGGGAACCTGGCTCTGAGATTTTGGTTTTCTTCCTGGGTCACTTGGTTGGAGCCACTCAGGGGCTTTTGGGCTGCCTGGAGTCTTTCTCGTCAACCCAAACTTCCCAGGATCAGGCTTCATCCCTCTCTTCCTCTTTGCTTTTAAACCTTTCCTGCTAGCCTGCCATCTCAAATGCTGATGAGTCAGGGGTTCAAGACGGAGCCCTGCCGCTAACCTTCATGTGACCTTGGCCACACAGTCACCCTCTCTGGAACACCCTCTTTCCTTTCAGCTGGACTTAGCTCCTTCCACCTTTGTCCCTTCCACTTCCCAGTGAGCCTGTCCTCACGCACACTGCTTTGTGCCAGCGTCCCTCCCAACCCTTCTTGGTCATTTCATCCAAGGAGTTCTCACAGGGCTCGTGCTGTGTGATAGGCCCAGCTCTGTGTCAGGTCAGAGGATCGCAAAGACAAACCAGGGTCTCTGGTCATCGCAGTGGCAGAGAGATAGGAGCAGAGGTTAAAGCGGCAGAGGCTAACAAGTGACTTGTACACATTGGCACATTGGACATCAGTGCACTGAAGAGGTGCAGGGCTCTCTCGGGGACTAAACACACTTCTGAGCATTTGTTCCATTCAGAAGGCTCTTCGGAGCCTGGGGTCACTGAGGTTCAGGAAGGGGAGGCACCTCACCTTGAACCAGTAGCACAGACATTTCAGGGGGAACAATGGCTACCTTGTGAGCCCGGTCCAAACTGCACCTGCTTGGGGGCTAGGAACATTCCACAGTTCCCTGGAATAGGGGCAGCTAAGGAAGCTGGAGCTATGCAAAGTTGAGGCCTGCCACCTCTATCCTCTTGGTCTCAAGGAGTCTCTGTCTAAAGCTCCATGGAGAGTTGGCTAGGAGCTCAGACACAGTAGCTGAAGGTACAGCAGCTAGGTCCCAGGGAACACACAAGCTCATTCCTGAAGATGTGGAGGAAGGGGGATTCCTGTCAGCAGCAGGGGCTCCATGTTCTACATGGAGGACATAGTAATCTACTCTGGGTAGACCTACAGGAGTTCTACTTACTACAGACTCTGAGACAGAGCACCTTCACACTGTGGAAACCCCTGGAGGAGAGAGAGGCTTCACAAATGGTAAAGACACCCACTGAGGGCCTTCCTGCTATCTGCTGGCACATCTGACATTCTGCAGGGTCCTTCCCAAGACACATCAGAGACACATCTGCCTCCTCTGGAACAAGGATAAGGAGTTACCATACCACGGGGACAGATGGATGGACGGACTCCAAAGAGACTGATCTTGTCCTAAAAAAGCATGCCAAGGAGCCAGCATGGGACAGAGGGACAGTAGGTGGGAGGAAGACTCTAGGTTCAGGCTCCCTACCTCTCTGTACTCTCCCAAAGCCCTCCCCTACCTCAGATCTCAGTGAGCCTTTACCACTGCAGGGAGCAAGGCACAACAGTGGCAGGCCGCACACCTGGTCCAAAGCTGCAAGTGATGTCACTGCCAGCTTTCCCGGATGTGGGATCTTCCTATAATGACAGACAAAGTCCACAGGCCTTTCATTCCATGCTGGGAACAATGTGGAGGGGGAACCCTCAGGGGTGCTTGCCAGAAACATTCCTCCATCCTGGAGTGGAGATTGAACGGTGTAGCAACTGGCGACTGAGATCACACCCTTCCCTCATGAAGGTTCAAAGTTCTTCTTCAAGTCTGTCTTCTATCCCTCAGGTTACAGCTGCAATCCTGTACACAATCATGGACGCACGAGAGCAAAACAAACCAAAAAAACAGTGGTCAGGTTAGTATGTTCCCCTTGTCATGGACCTGTGTATACGACCAGTCCTACAAGAGACATTTATCATGAGAAGGACTAAGGATGGAACTCAGTTAGCAGAGTGTTTGCTTGGCTGCTAGGAAGCCTAGGGTTTGAGTCCCAGTACCACAGAAACCAGACACTGTCTTGCAATGGCTATAATCAAAGCATGGAAGGTAGAGGCAAGAAAATCAGAAATCCCAGGTCACCTTCAGGTACTTGGTGAGCCTGGGCTACCTGAAACTCAGTCAAAAGAGGACGGGGGTATGGGGTGTGTGGGGGAGCGGGAGGGAAGTGAGGGGATTTACAGAGAGGCCAGCACTTTGAAAGGGGACAGCTGCACATCAGTGTGTTTCCTCCACAGAGCCACACACTCAGCATCTGCCCTCCCTCTCTACTCTCCAGTCTCCCAGGTTCTGTTTTTTGTTTTTTCCCCTACTAGGTTCATTGAGTGCTGCAGAGCCAGCCTTTCCCTCTGCACTGTACAAATCATACCCCTCACTCAGTTTCTCTGTCTGTAAAAGACCATTGTTCCTCCTTGTTGGGGGACATTCTAGAGCTCTCACACGGACCTCCAAGCCCCAGTCAGCTGAGTCAAGCAGGGTCAAGCAGCTGGCTCTACTCCCAGCCACAGAGGGACGCCTTCCCACGGAGGGCTGACACTCAGGGCTTCTCTAGTCCCCAGGGCAGGGCCGGCCAGCTGACAGCATCAGCTCAGAGCCCTCCAGAGTCTCATCAGAGTCAGCACTGCTTCCACCCCACCTCCCCCAGCCCCACTCAGGACACCGCATCACCAACACCTTCCCATCAAGGGCCCCTGGCAAGCAAATGCACAGGAGGGCGGGGGGTCCCTGCACTCCTCGAGTCTTATTACTACGCGCCACCGCCCCGACTCTAGAGTAATTGGGGGCCCGATTTGCATTTTGCTGTGTGTGATTTCTGAGAAGTTCTATGCTACCCTACAAAGCCAGGGGCTCCACACTCTACCAGGAGAGAAAGGAAAGGAAGAGCGTTGGAAGACACAGGAAGTGGGAGCTGAGAAAGGACACTGAGCCCCCCAAATCCTCCTAGGAAGGGGAGTCTTGGCAGGGTCCCCCTAACCTTGTGCCAGCCCTGGCTTATGAGCCAGGGTGGGGATGAAGGGGGTGAAGTCCTTTACCTCCCCAGCTCAGTTTCCTCATTTGTAAACTGGGGTTAATGACACTTAACGAGCGAGGGGGGTGGGGGGCATGTAATTAGCAGCTGCCAGCTCTGGGCTTTGAAGTGGGTGGAGGAGGGGACAACTGGGCAGGGTGTGGGCAGGACAGAGCTGGAGGTTCAGGGTGCTTGGCCTACAGGGAGAAGGTGGGAGAACCAGGGATTTTTTCCAATTTGGAGATCAAGAGCTGGGGTCACACACTTACGGGGGCTCTGGAGGGCAGGGGGCAGGGCATAGGGTCCAGAATCTGGGGCATAGATGTCTGTGGAGTTGAACTGAGGAGCCCACAAAAGGCCTGAGAAAGGAGCCAGCCCCCAGTTCTTCATCAACATATGTTCTTGTGGAGACAAGATACAGAAACGAGGTTCTTATGCAAGAAGCCTTACCGTCTTGTGTCCATTGACCCATAGCTAAGCGCACACAAGGCACATTGCCACAGACAAAGGCACTAACTGCCAGCCTAGAGACTCATGGGAGAGGACAGGCATGTCAAGAGAGGAGTTTATGGGGACTGAGACCAGGGAAGTGAGGACAGGAGGGAGGGAGCCACCACCTCCTCCACCCATGGCCTTTCCGCTTGCCCCACTACGTCAGGACTGAGTCACTGGGAGAGGCCACTGTCCAGCAGGGGTGGGAGGACCTTGGGGACCAAGGTCTGGACACTATCCCAGACCAAGC
The DNA here is from genome assembly GCF_021556685.1 of Rattus norvegicus. Taxonomy (NCBI): domain Eukaryota; kingdom Metazoa; phylum Chordata; class Mammalia; order Rodentia; family Muridae; genus Rattus; species Rattus norvegicus. Next base: position 86,371,402 of record NC_141543.1, read on the forward strand.
ATCTGCATGGGGCACCTTTGGCCGGATTGGCGAAGACAGTGATACAGACTTGATCCAACCGTCCACAGTTCAGCCACCCACGCCTGATGGGTAGAGGCTTGGATGGGCCTGGGAGGCCCAAAAGGGCCTGTGATGGTCATGCAAATTGTCTGACATCCCACTGTCTCTGTGCAGGTGGAGCGAGGAACCGTCCATGATACACCAGACACATGGAGAGATCCTTCTCAGTGTCAAGCCACTTGTTCTCTACCCACTGGGCCTTGAGCAGGAACCAAGAACGTGCCCTCTCACTCTTATTGCGTGACTTCTGCTGTCCAGATCCTTCCGCACGTTCCCAGGAACACATTTGGAGGTGATTGGATTTGGCCATTTAGACAAAACAAGTGAAGGCTTTTTCCTATCTACTGGGTTCCAGGCACTATTTGATGCATGGGCCAGAAGCATGAACAGCCCTACTGGGCCCCCTCTCTAGCCAGAATGTGAGTATGGAGAAGGGACTAGAACTCTTCAGAAGGGTAAAAGGGGATGTTTCCAGAAGCAGCCTCAGAGGGCAAGGGAGGCTTTCAGTGGCCCAGGGGAGCTATGGGCAGAGCCTCTCTGCCTGTCATGAGTTGCACGGGCTGGGACTAGGAGACCACTTTCCCACTGGCCCCATTAAGCCTAGGGCTCGCCAGCTGCAGCATCTGGAACAAGTGACATGGATTCTTCCTGTCCTCCCTGCCTCCACCCCCCAGTGTGCAAGTACTGGGGAACACAGCAGGCCCTGGTCTGGGGAACTTGACACACAGACTTCTGTCTACTTCATAGACAGCTGTCAGGAGAACTGGGCATCCAGACATTAGAGCACTTTTGGAATGGGACTGGAGGAGGGAGGGGAGAGCCCTCATATTGGTGAGTTAAGGAATCCAGGGCTAGGCTGAGCCCTTGTCCTGTCCAGTTTTAAACACTCCAGCCTGTTGGGGACTTGGGACTATTTCTCTATGCGTATTACCCTCTGTCCTATTCAGTGTCCACTCTTCATGTCCCTGTGTCCCTGGATAGCTGCTACTGTCATCACACATGAATCCTTATGAATCTCAGGGGTAAATCTTGTTAAAAAACAAAAACAAAAACAAAACTCCAGTGCGAACCTCACAACCTGAATTCAGTCCTGGAAATCAATGCCACAGAGTTGATCTGTAGCTTCTAGACACATGACATCCCAGCATCCACACTTACACACACACACACACACACACACACACACACACACACACACACACCGTTAAAGCCTATAGGCCAGACAGAGTAGCATGTGTGTAATTTCTCCATCAGAAGCAGGAGAGTCATGGAGTTGGAGGCAAACTTTTCATCTTCATAAAGAGTTCCAGGCCAGCCTGGGCTATACAAGTGAGACTTTATCTAAAAAAGAAACCAACCTGGGGCTGGAGAGATGGCTCAGAGGTTAAGAGCTGCTCTGGCAGAGGACCAATGATCAGTCCCCAGCACCTATGTCAAGTGACTTGCAGCTGCCTTAACTCCAGCTCCAGGGCAACCATTGTCTCTGACCTCCAAGGCCACCTGCGCTCATGTGTTACCTACCTGCAGAACACACACCCCATACACAACAAAACGTAACTTAAAAAACCAACCAACCAAAAGACCATGTTAGGCTAAGTATAAAAACTAGAATACAGTTTTTATAAGAATAGATTTTTTTCAATGAAATTCTGTGATCAAAGCGAAAAGGTGAGACTGATAAGCTACACTGTGGCTAAGGAAGAAAACTGCCGTGTCCCTGGGATGTACACGGAAACATTGAGGGATGACCCTTGAATTGTTCAGGAGAGGGTGCATGGCTGGGGCTAGAGCACAGTGCCTGCTGTATCCCTAGTACCACATATACCACACACACACACACATACACCACATACACACACACATACATGCCACACACACATACACGCATACACACTCACACACACACCACACACACATACACACACATACACCACACACACATATACACACACCACACACACACATACACACACACATACACACACACATACACACATACACACACATACACACATACACACACATACACACATACACACACATACACACACATACACCACACACACACATATACACATACCACACACACACATACACACACATACACACATACACACATACACACATACACACACATACATGCCACACACACATACACACCACACACACATACACACTCACACACACACCACACACACAAACACACATATACATACACCACACACACACACATACACACACACATACACACATACACACACACATACACACACACATACACACACATACATGGCACACACACATACACGCATACACACTCACACACACACCACACACACACACACATACACATACACACACCACACACACACACATACACACACATACACACATACACACACATACACCACACACACACACCCCAACAGTAAAATAAGAGTGTGAGAGAGGGGCATGGTGATGCACATCTGTAATCCTGGCACTTGGGAGGTGGAAGCAGGAGAATCAGGAGTTCAAGGCCAGCCTGAGCTCAGTGAGACTCTGTGCCCAAACACCAAGGAACAGTCAACGAGACTAGATACGGATATCAAAACATGGATCATCTGGGTAGAGAAACAAGGCCAGTCCGTACTATTTCACAGTTGCGGCTTTTGAAGTCATACACAGCTAGAAATAAAAAGAATGGTTGGTCTGTTCCTGGTGGCTGAAATTGACTTCCTCTTCCTCCTCCTCCTTCCTCAGCATCTCGTCCCAGTACACACATGGTTGTCATTTTTTGTGTCTTTTTTTTTATCCATAGACCCCTGTGGTGATGGTTATTTTCACACCATCTTCCTGTCTCTCATCTGTCTCAACATTTGCACTCACTCATTCATTCGTTTACTTGTTCACTCACTCACTCACTCATTCATTCCACACATACATGGGCAAGCCCTCCTCATCACACATGACATACCCTAGAGAGACAAAAAGGTTGACTGACAGCCTTAGTGATTATGAGTGGCTTTCCCCCAGTGTCCCTGATTCCTTAACATTGACCTCAGTGGGGGGGGGGGTACAATTTTCCTCTTCAGGTCTCTGGGCCTCTCAGTGGGGTGAAGACTGGTCCTTTGTCACAAGACTTGGATGACTTCTCCCTTTACTCTTGGAGCATGTACACGTTTCTGAAACCCAGGCCATGGCTAATGCTAGCAGGGCCAGCTGGGCTGTGAGCCAAGCAGCCCTCCCAAGAAAGGGTTGTCTCTTCTTTTCTCACTTTCTGACCCCTTCTATTTCCCCTGGGCTTGGCCATGGGCCTATCATCCTTGGCTTGTAGAGGTGACATCACCAGGGCTCTCCAACAAGCACACACACCCCAGAGAAGCAGGGATTCCTCTGCATCTCACCATCTCTCCTCTCCAACATCAAAGGCCCAGGCAGTGGCAGTGTGTCCCTCCTCCCGGCCCCCAGGGGTAATCAGAGCCCGGAATGTGTAAGCTGGACCGACAAATAAATAAATACCAAAGCACGCGGAGCCTCCCGCCCCTCGCTGCCACCCAGCACCCTGGGCTGGGACCTAGGCACAGGGCCAGCTCCTGACAAGGTCGAGGGGACCGCCTGGAGCTGGAGGTGTGTGTGAAGAGTTTCGTGTGGGCAGAGGTCTGGCTTATCCTAGGCAGCATCAAAAAGCCTGTGGTGGGGGTGCGTAGAGAAGCCCTGGGTGTGTGTGTAGGGGGGTGTCCTTCATCAGACGCCCCATCTCACAGGCTCATCCACCCCTCGATCTGTACCAGCCCAAAGCTAGCCTGCCTGTTTCAGTGGCTGCTTATTGAAGGGCCCCGTGTTAGGGAAGATGGTGGGCAGTGGCTGGGGTTTCCAGGATGGACCCAGATGACTCCCTTAAAGGATGGCAGTAAGTGAAAAGAGAGGAGAGGAGGAGAGGAAGGATAGAGAGAGAAGAGGGAGGAGGGAGATGATTGTGAAAAGGAAAGAGAAAAAGGAGAGGGAGAAGAGGAGGAAGAAGAAGAGGAGGAGGGAGAGAAGCTAATCTCACAAAAAGCAAGAAAGAACCCCGAGGAAAGTGGCTTTCTAGTTCCAGCTTATCTGCTGTGTGAATTTGGGGCAGCCACTAGCCTCTCTGGTCTTTAAGAGCACTGAAATGCCTCTTCTGATTTGCCTTTCTGAGGGGAGTAGAAAGGAGTAGAGAAGAGGCGCCCTTTGAAGAACTATGAATGGTCAGGTTCCCACGGGTTCTCCCTCACCAAGTAACAGACAACTTTGGTTTGGGCAATTCCAGGTGTAGACGCCAGGGCCTCACACAGACTAGGCAAACTCTGTGCTAGTGAAGGTGTGCCCCTTGTGGGTGTCCCCAGTGTCAGTAAGCACTAAGGACATGCTACACACTAAGAACATGCTACACACTAAGAACCACTCTTGAAATGGGGACCAAGCAATGGGGTGGTCTGGACCTCTTCGTCTTTTCTGTTTCATGTCGAATCCGGAGAAAGTCCAGAAACTCACTTCATACAAAAGTAAACCTACGCTGGATTCTGTTTCTGGGGCTCTGCCCATCTCTGTCCCTGGGCCTGGAGCAGAGCATACACCTCAGAGAGGCAGCATGTATCCCATCCCATCCCTTCACTGGCTGCCACAGCCTCAGGAGCACATTCCTCATAGAAGCAGAAGTCTCACGTAAATGCCTAACCCTCCATGTGTTACTGCCCCCTTTCCCAGATCCAGAAACTGAGGCACAGGTACAGGAAGTAACTTAACAATCTACATCAAGGTCAGGCTAGAGCTAGGACTTGCTCAATATACTTTATTCTCCAAGTCCTCAGGGTTTCAAAGCCTGGGACTTTTCCAGGTTTCACTTCCTAGAAGTTTTGTCTGTCTCAGGGCCTTTGTGTCCTCAGCTCTCACAGCTCCAAATGGATGCCCGCCATTTTGCAGAGGGTACTGAGCTTACACGCCCAGCTGACACAGAAGCAAGATGACAGACACACAGAGGCCCAGAATGTTCTATAGGCTCTGAAACCATACTCTAAACTGAGAACAGGTCTGGAACAGTTGGACAAAATGTTGGGAGAGCACAGGGAAGCTCTGAGGTCACAGTGCGGGGGTACCCTTCTGGGAGGGCTCCCCAGAGAAGTGGGTACCGGTCAGACTTTCTGCCCTGGGTGAAAGGGCTTAGGTGTGGTTCACATAAGCATGAGTCCAGCCAGCATCCACGGAGCAGCTCTCTGTACCATGTACCCAGCACCAAGAAGAGACGCTAGACTTTGTTTAACCTTAACAGGAGTCTAAAGGAAGGGGCTATGGTAACTGGCCCCACTTTACAGACAAAAGGGTTAAGTCACCTGCCCGAGACCACCTGGCCAGTGAGTGCCTCCTGCCCTGAGCAGAGCAGGGTAGGGTGGGTGATGGATGATGGATGGACGGACAGACGGATGGACCTACTCTTGCCATACTCCTAGGTCTGAGAGGCAATAAGCAAGAATGGCGAGTTAGGCCATCCAGATTCCCAAAGGAGGGGCACCTGACTATTTTTCTTACCCACTTTACTCATAATAAAACCGAAAATCATAACCACAGTCTACACAGCCCTTTAAACTCTGAGTTCAGACTCATCTACACCCTCTGTTCTCTCGTCCCACTTAAGCCCCAGTGGATTCCTCGACTTTCTTCAACACAGCAAAACCTCCCCACCTCCGACACCCCAGGGCCTTGGTACTTTCCACTGCCTGAGAACTCTTCTCCCAGCTCTCCACCTGCCTCTCTGCTTCTGTGACCGTCCAGGGAAGCAGGACTAAGCTTGTCATCAAGTACATCTCTCAGTCGCTTCCTGCCTCTCTACCCACCTTAATTTTGTGCCTCAGCTGTCATAACTAACACACACCCTGATACCCTGTCTATTGGTTTTGTTTTGGTTGGTTGGTTGGTTGGTTTTTGGTTTTTGGATTTTGTTTGTTTGTTTGTTTGTTTGTTTGTTTGTTTGTTTGTTTTTAAGATAGAGCTTCTGTGTAGCCCTGGCTGTACTGGAACTTGATTTGTAGATCAGGCTGACCTCAAATTCACAGAGGCCCTCCTGCCTCTGCCTTCTGAGCGCTGGGACTAAAGGTGTGCGCCATCACGCCTGGTTCTTATTTACTGGGTTTGATTTGCCTCCCCTACTCAAGAGCACAGACTCTGCAAAGGCAAGGAGAGTTTGGTGTTGATGGCCTAGCACTATGTCTTCTATACTTATGGGTGGATGGACGGATGGACGGATGGATAGACAGACAGATGGATAGTAGCTCTGGCTGGTCCTGAAAGGAAGGGCAGAATCTGCTTAGACACCCTCCATTGAGTTTATTTTTTAAAGAATATTTGTCCCATCTTTAACTATGTGGGGGTCGGGGGTGGGGGGAGAGGTGGTTTGCACATGCGTGCAGGGGTCCACAGAGGTCAGACAATTGTGGGCTGTCCAGTGTAGCTCCTGGGAACCAAACTCGGGCCTTCCGAAGAGCAGCAAGCACTTTTAACTACTGGCCCGGTAATTAAGCATGCCCCTCCCCAGTTGGGTTTAAGTGTGAATCAAATCCACAAGACAAAATGTCCCTTCTTCAAGAAGGCTTTCTTAAGGTTGTCCCTTCCTCAGCAAAAACCCAGATCCTCCAAACTGACCAATTGCCTTAAGGAGTAGGAACAGCTGTGCCTTCCTTGTGAACACGCCATCTCCCTTCACTATGATCTTCCCAGATGAGAGGAGGGGGCAACAGAGCCCAGGCCAACCTGCAGCCACCTCATCAAGGTGGTACCCAGCCAGGAGGCAGGAGGCGGTGCCCTGGCTTAAGGCATGAATGGAGCAGGAGGAGGATGAAAGGAGGCCAGTGCTCCCAGCCTAAGGAACAAAGGGACCCAGCAGGTGTGAGGGGCCTGGGGGCCACGAGGGCAGAAACTGGATCTGAATCAGGAGATCAGTGTCACCTGCAGCGGGGCTGGCTTCCATTAGCCTTCTTGGGTTGTCACTCGCTCTGAGGACAAAGCTCAGGCAGGAGGTCGGAGCAGGGTGGGGGAATCTTTTCTATTTCTATCTGCGTCCCAGCTTCCCCTTCCAAGAAGCAACCACGTATTTGGTTCTCATCAAGGTCAGAGCCGGGAAGAATGTGGAGAAGACAGCCTGACGCTGCACTTTTACACAGGAGACCCGTGAGACCTCCAGGGTACAGTGGCTTCCTGACTCACGTGACTAACCGCTGGCTGAGCCCACACCTGGCTCCAGGAGTTTTGGCTCTGGCCTCAGCTGGTAGGAAGTGATCTTTTTGTTACTTCGTTTGAGTCCAGGGTCTGGATAAATTACCCAGGCAGGCCTTGAACCCATAAGCTCAAGGGCTCCTCCTGCTTCAGTCTCCCCAGTACTGGGGGTGGGGGGTTACAGGTGCAGATACTGCACATGGTAGGAACTTATCTTTCTCTTTAATCTGTTCTACCTCCTAGCAGTCTATCCATGAGACGGTAACCAAGAGAGCTAGGACGGAACTGAACCTGGACAGTTCATAAAGGGAATTGCTTACAGTAGTCTCAGGGGCAGAAGGCTCTAGGCAGGGTCTCCCCAGACATTATGCTTTCCAAGTAAAGTGTTCCTCCTAAGACAGAGTGCTCCCAAAGGAAGGTGATCCCCAGCAGGGCGCTTCCTGAGGGCAGGGTCTCCTAGGACACAGTACTCCTGGGTCAGGGGTGTCATACAGGCAAAAGGGTCAGACAAACTGAGCCAGGTCAAGGGAAGGTCAAACTCCTAAGCATGCTGGCATGTGGAGGGGACACCTTGCTCCCACACAACAGCCCAGAGCCACCCTGAGTCCCACCCTTGCAGCAGCTGCTTTGCCCCAAGGAATGGAGGAACCCACTGGAGGAAGCCTGGAGACATAGGTGAAAGGGAGGTGCTGGCCAGGTAGGAGGGCAGGGAAAGAGGGAGAGGAAGAAGAGGAGGAGGAGGAGGAGGACAAAGCAGGCCTGTGTGGTACCTGGGACATTCCCAGTCTCTGCCTTGTCCCCTCCCTGATCCTTCTCTGAAAGGGGAGGGAACAATGCTCCCATTGAGGTCCATTTCCCTAGGGATAACATCTCTGTGTCCACCGGGACAGAAGCCAAGCAGGTGAGCCTTGTGGGGGCTGAAAGCCTGCTCTCCAAGCAGCAGGGGCAAGACCTCAGAGATGAGGCCAGGGGTCCCCAGGAGGGTGACTGGAGGAAGAGAGCCAAACTCTGCTTCTTGTTCTGAGGCCAGAGGAGGGGGCATTGAGAAAGAGAGCTGGGGGGTGGGGGGGTAAGGGGTGTCAAACTCCCTGGTACAGTGGGGACTACTCTCCCATTCTTATGGAGCCCTTCTCTGTTCTGAAAAGGAATACAAACATGTCAGAACCCTGGCTGCTGACCTACCAATGTCAGGAGGTAGGCCTGCCCTCTTCCTGTGTGACAGATGTTCAGAAGGACAACCATGGCTGTCTTTTGTTCAAGTTGTTCAAGGGTCTGGGGATATAGCTCAGTTGATAGAAGGGTCACCCAGCATACAAGGAGCCCAGAGTTGGGTCTCCAGTACCATACAAAATGGATGTATGTGGGGGCTGGGGATTTAGCTCAGTGGTAGAGCGCTTGCCTAGCGAGCGCAAGGCCCTGGGTTCGGTTCCCAGCTCCGAAAAAAAAAAAAAAAATGGATGTATGTGGTAATGAATACCTGTAATACAAGAACTCAGAAAATGGGGACAGAAGGGACAGAAATTCAAGGTCATCCATGGCTACACAGGGAAGTTCAAGATCAGCCTGGCCTAGAAGCCATCTCAAAGTGAATAAAATAAAATACTGTTTGCATCAGGAACAGCAAGAGTTCAGGGCCTCTTTGAGACCCATCCAAGGACTCCAACACAGGGAAAGCTTCACTAGATGTCATTTCACTTGCCTGTTGGCTACTCCATTTGAGACAGGGTGTTACTGTATGGTTCTGGCAGGCCTCGAACTCACAGGCATGGACCTGCCTCTGCCTCCCAAGTGTTGGGATTACAGGCACTTGAGAAGCTGATACTGTGGACCTGTCCCTGAATAGGGCTGGACACTCTTTTAATTGGGTGATTGATTCCTGGACTGGAGTGGGCTTAATATATAATGCAGACTGGTCTAGAGTCGCAATCCTCCTGCCTCAGCCTCCCCAGTGCTGGAATTACAGGAATTTACCACCACTCCTGCCAATTTTAAAGGCTTGAGGTCACACCAACACTGAAAATAGTCTAGAAATTCGAAGGAAAGCTCACTCTACTTCAGCCTCAACACGCTGTCGGGGCAATGGAAAGGTCACTGGGCTCAAGGGCGACAGGAACATTTTGTCACAGTGGCTTAACCTCACAGATGGAGGCCCCAGGGAAGGGGTCAGGGTCGAGAGGCACTGAGATGACTTCAGAGGATCGCTGAGACTTTAGCAAACAGGGACAAGATGGAAGTCCACCGAGCTGAAGGGCGGGGTCGGCTCAGCATTGACTCAATCAACTGCCAGCTTCTGTTTCTCAAACAACCACAACGACTCTGTTCCACCTGCTGGGTGCATTAGACACACAAAAAAAGCCATGTCCAAGTCATCAAGACAGCCACCCATCACTCCGTCAGCAGTAGCAGGAGCAACCGCAGCCTCCATCAATGAGGAGACAGTTTCTAAGCCTGCAAAAGATGTCACAGTTGGGCGCAAGCTAGATGGTTGACAAGGAAAGATAGAGGATCTGAGATTATCAGGTATTAACATGGGTATGAAGAGCTTGGGGCCCACTAGCGGAGGTCACTGAAAGAAGGCTGAAGGAATGGGGTGTTTTTCTGTAGGCAGTGGGGAGTCATGGGAGGTTTTTGAGCAAGGGAACTCTACATTTACAGAAAGGTAACTGGGTAGTAGCACTAGGAGACAGTCCCTGCTTGTCTCTTGGGTCCATTTTGTGATGAAATACCTCTAACCATCTCAGGGGAAGAAGTAATGTAAATGGGCCGGTGGCTGGGGCAGATGCAGAGAAACACTGACTCACCGAGGCAGGATCTCAACCCTGGTCCTCCCCTCCGGGCCATCCGTCCTGCCTCCCCCAAGAAGCCTGTCATCTCCTCCCTCACTTCCAGCTTCTCTCCATCACACCAGAGGACCAGTGTCTCACTAAGGCTTGCTTCTCTGTGCAGACCATGACTACAGAGGCAAGGGGACAGGAAGCCTGCCTCTGGGCCTTAGGATGGAGGTGGAGACATAGGTGGGGAAAATGAGGTGACTATCTGCCAGGTGTCTGGTCAGAACCCCCAACACAGGCGTGTAGCTGCATTGTGGGGGTGGGGGTGGGGTTGGGGTGTAGGACTACCAGCTAGTGATGCAGCAGTAAGCAGGATGGTTGCCGAAACACCCCACACACAGGCTTCTGCCCCTCAGCCTCAATGCTACTCACTGAGCCACCTGCTCCTCACAGGTCCTAGTGGGACCCCTCAGAAACAGCCCTCTGAGGGGTTTCATAAGGATACACAGGAACCCATCCAGCAGCTCTCCCTCACAGGAAAGGTAGAGGCCTATCTGCTCCCAGGTGGGCTGGGCTTCCGTGCAGGCCAGGACCCCAGGCGCCTAGAGGTGCAAGGAGACCCAGGAGGAATGTTCTCTCCTCTCTGGGGTTGAGGATGGGGATGAAGGCTGGCGCCTGGAAACCCATCCAGCAGCTGTCCACCCTTCCTTCGAAATCTAGACACTTCCCCATCAAGCTTGTCCTTTTCATAGAGTTGCCCGAGTTACCAGGCCTCTCTCTTTTTAAACAGCCCCTCTGGATTCTCCAGCGCACAGTGAGTCAAGGCACTGCTCCAGTGTCCAGACAACACTTTCCACTTTGGTCCTGTTATTAGCCAGAAGCCTGATATGCCCGACTTTATAGATACCAACAATGAGGCCCAGAGAACGTAGGTCATTTGCCCCGGGCCCTACAGGGAGCAAATATCACAATATAGAAGCCTGTATTTGATTCCCTTTCCAATCACCAGATATCACATAAGTCATTTCCTTCTGACCGTGGAGGTGGTGGAACCCCATTGTGTGACAGGGTCAAGTGCAGAGGACGTTGGGTTCACCGCTTGACCTTTGACCTTTCTTGGGCAACCTGGACCGGGGCAAGTTGGCCTAGTAGAGCAGTGCCCCAAGTTAATCCTTCTGGGATGAGACTAGAGGAGGTCAGAGGGCAGGCAGGTGATGGTTTGCTCTTCCAGCCCAGCTGGACCCTGAGAGGGAGGATGAAGGATCACCTGACAGCACACAACTGTATCCACCAAAGGGGATTGATGGAGAGCTTAAGAGAAAGTTCTGAGTATCAATAGCTGAGCCATGACCAAGCTATATTACCTTCCCGAGCCCCAGTTTTCTCCCTATAAAATAGACGGCCATAGGACCTACCTCATAGGCTGTCCCATGCTTCCTGATGGGACTATGACCTGGCTGGCCATCAGAAGTCATGGCAGGGCCTGCCCTGGGGTAGCTGACAGATGCTGGGAGTCACGCTTTCTACCCTGCCTCCTGGATACTCCTGCTCCCACACAGACTCCCAAGCTCCTTTGTAAGTAGCAGACAGAGCATGCCCAGACTCCCGGTAACACCTGTCTTAGAGTCAGAAAAGAGCCAGATCAAGAGCTGAACAACGGCCATTGATCACTGTGACCTCTGTGGGGCTTTGGGAACCTGCACCTGCATGTGTCAGACACAGTCTTTGCCCTCAGCAACACGTGGATATAGACACTTGACTGAAGGTTTGCTTCACAAGTGTTTGTCTCCTCTCTGAGGAGGCCTGCTAAGGCAGGGCTGGCTCCTCAGCCTGACAGATAATCTGCTAACTTGTGGAACAAGGGCCTGGCCTTCCCTAGGGTAAGAGCAGATGTTTGCCTCCAGCTGTTTGCTGTTAATCAGTCTTCAGAGAGCGCTGCTAAGGCCTCCCCAGGGTTCCGCCTGACACTGGCTGAAAGTGGCTTCCAGCCTGAGGCAGAGGGCTAAAGCCTGGAGAGGTGCGGCCCAGGAGGCCCAAGAGGCATCTTCTCTCTTAAAGCTACGCAAGAGCCCTGGGGTCTGAGCCAGGATGGTGGAGGAGGGGAATGCAGCCAAACCAGACTTCTTCCTCATTCTTGGTCTCCTGAGTCCCTCCAACCACCACTAACAATGCACATCCCTCCCAAGGCACCCTAATATCCCAGAACCCCCCCCCCAAGCCATCTTGACCAACCCTTTCTCCCTCAAGCTTCCCCTTTCTGCAGGCTTTTCAGGAGGGTTGGGAAGTGGAGACTGTGGTCTCTATTGCTCCCCTGGGAGGATTCACCTGGGTCCAGTGTTGGATTGGACTTCCCATACCTGACGACCTTCAAGGCAGAGTAGGCAGTGAGCTGGTGGGCATCCCAGCAGCTGAAGCTGTTACCTTGACAGTCACTGCCATCCCAGCCCTTAGGGACCGCATCCTATTTAGGATCTTAGATGCTGGGACTACACAGCTGCTACACTTTGAGTGAGGCAGGTCGTTCAACAGGACAGTGAGATGAATTACTGGGACTTAAAGAAGTTATTAGAATTGTTAAAGCCATGATCAGACAGAGGCAACATCATGGCAGGGGCTCCAAGGAGAGCTCAGGCCCCATGGCAGGGGTCTCTGAAAAGAGGTTTCTCACACACCTTTATTCTAGCCCAGGCAGAGGGGGATGGATCTCTGTGAGTTTGAGGCCAGCCTGGTCTACAGAGTGAGTTCCAGGACAACCAGAGCTACGGAGACATCTCTCATTTGGAGGAAGGAACCTGGGGAGGGGAGAAGCAATAGAAAGAGAAGCTCTTAGATATTTTAGGGAAGGGGGGAGATTTCACAGGGGGAGCCCGTAGCCAGGCACAATGGCTCCTGGCACATACCAGGGGAAGTTGTGGAACAAGACACAGGGGCCCTCAATAATGCCCCTATGCCTGCTATCACCAATACCGGCTTTTGTGCAGAGGCTGGATTGTAACATTACATTCTTGTAACCCACGGCAGCCCTGAGTAGCTACCCAGAGCACCTGGCTTTCTTCCGTGCTGGGGCCCTCCTCCTCCAGCCTGGCCTTTCTAGACAAATGAAACTTGAGTTCGTGACAACAAGGACTCTCTGTGACTGACTGCTCTGCTCGTGGCACCTGTGCTGGGGCATTTTGATAATGAGGATGGACCCAAAGGGTGAACGAGCCTCACTCTAGTCCAGTCCAGCTGTATCCCTTCCCAGAATTCTATGGGATCCACACAGGTGCGGAACCCAGAGCATCAGGCAGAGCTAGCAAAGGACCCAACTTCAGGGATGTACCTTCCTCGAGGAGAAAAGCTGGCAGGGTAGGCCATGGAGGGACAGGCCACTGAAGTCCCAAACTGTGTGGCCTACACACTCCCTCCCTACCCAACCTGATACAGAGGAAGAGGCAGAGGAAAAAAACCTATGCAAGAAGCTTGTGTGGGGTTCAGGAGATGGCTGACCCTGCAGGCAAAGTACTTGTGGTACTAGCCTATCAACTTGAGCTAGGCCTACAGAAAGGTAAAGGGGGGGGGGCTGGGGATTTAGCTCAGTGGTAGAGCGCTTACCTAGGAAGCGCAAGGCCCTGGGTTCGGTCCCCAGCTCCGGAAAAAAAAAAAGAACCAAAAAAAAAAAAAAAGAAAGAAAGGTAAACGGGGAGAAGCAACTCCACGAACGTGTTCCTTAGCACCTCAGTACGTGTTCCTGCACGCGAGCGCACACACACACAGTGAAATTTAATTATTAATTACTTAATTAATATTTTAAGGAAGTAGCCTACATGGTCTCCGATGAGGCAAAGTATCAGATGGGTGGGAGATAATACAGGAAAGAAGGGTGAAAAAATTATTTTAAAGAGTCTAAGGAGGTGTTGGGGATTTAGCTCAGTGGTAGAGCGTTTGCCTAGCAAGCGCAAGGCCCTGGGTTCGGTCCCCAGCTCCGGAAAAAAAAAAAAGAGTCTAAGGGGAGCCATTGGCCTCAGTATGGAGGTGCCCTGAGGACTACTACCTCTGAATGTGGTATCTAGGACATGTCCAGGCTCTCAGAGCCTCAGTGTACCATCCCAACTCTCCCCTGCTGCCCCACAGCAAAGGAATTAGCCAGGCTTCTAAGGAGAAGGGCCAGGAGAGGTGATGGACAGATTCCCTGGGGCTCTTCCAAAGCCCAAAGTGAAGGATAGGGTGGGTATACAGGAGCAGTACCCTGCTGTGGGCATGAGGGCCTTCCTATGTCTCCTAACATCCCTATGTAACAGGAACCTGGGCCCTACCCCCCTGGAAAAAAATGGCTGGCCAGTGATCTGAACAGGGAGTACTCCTGTGGTCACTATCTCTAGCCTGGACCTCTCCTCCTGTTTCTGTGGTATCACTTTCCCTAGCCCAACAGGGATGCCCAAGCTGACAGTCTCATCCTTGGACTCAGGGGCAGGGCAAGCCCAGAGCCCAGTTTCCGGTCTGGTCGTTAAATCCTGATTGGAGATCAGCTTCATTTGCCAGACCTGAGCCCTCATGGAGACAGGATTTGGACTCAGGGGAGGAGGGGTGTTCAGAGGTGGTGAGGGATAAAGAAAGAGCTCTGAACCCCCACACCTCAGAGGGGACACCTAGCTCAGTCTCTCTGTTTCCCTTCCCAAGTCCTCCCAGGCTGTGTCTTCCTCCCCGTCACAGCCCCACTCATCCAATTAGCCAGCTCCCTTCTCCTTGCAACCACATGTGGGTCTCAGGTTCCGGGTAACAAGGAACGGGTCCCACTGTCTTTGTCCCCATACTTGCAACCCACTGGGTACCTTCAGAAGGCAGAGCAGAAACACGTGGCTCCGCCAGATGTGGAGCAAGTGGGTATGTCCCTGGGCACCAAGCCTGGCAAACAACTTCTGTGGCTGCGAGCCCAGGAAACAACAACTCCAGCTCCCCACACCTGGTGCCAGGGGCCTCTAGGTGTCCAATGCCCTATGAAAAGGAACTAGGAAGCCACACTGGGGAGCCTTCTACATACCCAGGAGACTACCGGGGCCTGGCACCACCTACCTTCTCTTTTCCAAATCATGTTACTCCAGCAGGACCTGTTCATTTTACAGTGGCCTCTCTTCCTCGGTTCCCCCTCAACTCCTGGCCCTCTCTCCTTTGAACATTGTTCAGCCTTCCAGCTGGGCTCCACATTTCCCTCTTCCAGGAAGTTTACCGGGATGGTCCAGCCTCTGCTTTCTTGGCTCTAGCACACCTCCAACACACCTACTGATGAGCATAAAGAAGATAAAGAAGATCCTTTTTCTCCTCTAACTCTTCCTCTTTTTCTTTTTCTTTTTTTGAAGATAGTCTCCTGTAGCCCAGGTTGGCCACCAAGTCGTAGCCAAAGCTGACCTTGACCTTGATCTTCCTGCCTCCACTCTCAGTATTGTGATTACACCACACAGGAAGGTGTGGCAGCTGGGCACTGTCCCTCAGATGCTGACAGCGCCCTCCTGTTGGAATCCCATTCTATACAGGGATTCAAACTATCTTCAAATTGACCAGAGACAGGGAGAATTTAGGGTGAAGTATCGCCTCCCTTTTATGGAAGACCCTGTCACCCAAAGAGCAGAGATAAATCCCAAGGTGACTGAACCTTGCAATGGACTGGTCCTAGGCCTTCTGACCTTCCATGACCCAAGAACACTTCTTCATCCTTGGAGGGGAACCGAACCAGAGGAAGCTCGGGTATAGAGAGTGAAGGGGAGTGCAAGGGTGGTGCCAGGTGGGGGCCAGGTGGAGACTGAGGTAAACTCACAGCCCAAGCTGGGCAGCATGGGAACAGGCTGGGAGTGGTTCTGGACCCCCGCACGGGGTGCCGCCGCGCTTACCGCAGGATTCCGCCCCTCCGAGGGCGCAGACAATGGGGTCGCTGTGCCCGGCGCCCCCTCCCCTGGCTCGCCGGTCCCCGCCCGCCCTCTCTCCCCAAAGCTGCTTTCAATTTAAACGCCTCCAAACAGCGGGTGCTGCCCCGGGGGGGGCGCGACCGCAGTGCCGAGCGCCCCTGTAATTTCCGCAGGGAGCTGACCGGCTCAAACACGGCCCCGCTGTGCCCCGACCGCAGGCCCCGAGACCGGAGACGGCGCCCAGACGGCCTTGCCCGGGTCGTGGGAGCGCCACCGGGGCGGCATCCTCCGGGGCCCAGCCTCGGTGCCGGTGCCGCCTCCTCCAGGCAGTCCGCCCCAGGAGCACTGCTCTACCACCTGTGAGGGCCGCCTGTGAAAGCCATCTGCTCCTTTTGCAAGAGAAAGGTGTAAGAAAGAGGTCAGCTCCCCAGCAAATGTGAGGTCAGGGTTGGTTCTCCTCGGAGTAGAGGCTCAACAAAAGGGGATCCCATTAGACTGCCACAGAGATGAGCTGGGGGCTCAAAGGACACAAGCCGAAGGAAGACGCAGTGTGTTTATTAAATGTGTAATTCTGTGTTCAGAGCTAGAGGCTTCCTAAGTAGCTCAGGCTAGCTTTGAATTTGCAGCCCTCTTCCCTTGGCCTCCTGAATAGGGGTGCGTGTGGTGTGGTGTGGTGTAGTGTGTGTGTGTGTGTGTGTGGTGTGTGTGTGTGGTGTGTGTTTTGTCTGTGTTGTGTGTCTGGTATATGTGGTATGTGCATGAGTGTTTTGTGTGTGTTGTGTGTGTGTATGTGTTGTGTTGTGTGTGTGTTGTGTTGTGTTGTGTGTTGTGTGTTGTGTTGTGTGTGTGTTGTGTGTAGTGTGTGTGTATGTATGTGGTATGGTGTGTGTGTGTGGTGTGGTGTGTGTGTGTGGTGTGTGTGTGTGTGGTGTGTGTGTGGTGTGATGTGTATGGTGTGTGTGTGTGTGTGTGTGTGGTGTGGTGTGGTATGTGTGGTGTGGTGTGGTGTGGTGTGTGTAGTGTGTGTGTGTGGTGTAGTGTGTGTAGTGTGTGTGTGTGTGTGTGTGGTGTGTAGTATGTGGTATGGTGTGTGTGTAAGTCATTGCACCCTGGATACATAAGATCGTTCTGTTTTGGTTGAGATAGGGTGGAATGTATTTCACACTAGGATCAAATGGTTCAGAGTGGGGAACAACCTTGTCTTGCCTTCACCTGGGAGTGCAGAGCTTACAGGGGGGCACTGCCCAACTTGGTTAATGCTATGTCGGGATCAGGTTCAGGGCCTTGTGCATGCTAGGTATAAATATAAATATATATATTTGACCCTTATCTCCTGTGTCTCCAGTCCTGAAGACCTTTAAGCACAGGTCTGTGTAGCCCTGACTGTCTTGGAACTTACTGTGTAGACCAGGCTGACCTTGAACTCAAGAGATCCACCTGCTTCTGTCTCCTAAGTGCTTGGATCAAAGGTGTGCACCACCACTGCCCAGCAAGATTTGTAATAAAAACAAGAAACTGGTTGTTTTAATTATTATGTTAGTAATTGTTTTTTATTACTCTGTCCTCCAACCCACTTCTAGCACTAATGTGTTAGTGTGCGGTTCTCTCTCCCAACATGACCAGAATATGATTTTGGGAGACTGGGATAGCTTGAACTAGCACCTGCTAGGCCTGCTGAGGGATGGGGAGGGGGATACCAACCATAATAAGCTAGAGGCCAAGCCTAGCCTCACAGAGATGTCTCTAGCATGGGGTGTCTCGAGCAGAGCAGGTGGAGGACAGGGACGTCTGTCCGAAGGTCCTTCCAATCAGTGTGGAGCACACAGAAATGACAGTGACAGCTAGACACTAGGAAGAACTTTCTAAGTTGCTGGCCAGGGAGTATGTGTGGGGCCCCTGATCCCCTCTGGCCTGAAATAGTCATCATATCTCCTCTCCCTCTGGCAGATGCTCGGCCCCCGACTCTGCCACCACGGTGCCATGAAGGGGCATTTTGGGTTAATGCCATGGTTGAGTCATCCCAGGGACCTGATTCCTTGGCTTACTGTAGCTCCCCAGCCTGTGTAATGTAGATGGAGCTCCTTCAGGCTCGTAGGAGTGCTCTCTCTCTCTCTCTCTCTCTCTCTCTCTCTCTCTCTCTGTGTGTGTGTGTGTGTGTGTGTGTGTGTGTGTGTGTGTGTGTGTGTGTACTCAGCTGCTCCAGGAAGGGAGCTCAGCTGGGGGCCGAGGCTTGTCATGAGTGTTCTGTTCTACCTTGTACCCTCCCCCTCCCCCCATGTCCCAAACACCCCTCTCTTTCCAGTCTGGCTGTTGTGGTGAAGCTAATCAGGAGTAATTATGGGGGAAGGAGGGATCCTGAGAGGGACCCCACAGAGACCACCTCATCCGCCCTGGACCAGCCCTGGTGGCCCTAGCCCCAAGGCCTCAGCCTGGCTCAGCCCTGCCTGGGTGCGTGGTGGGGGGTGAACCCACGGGCACCTACCCCACCATCCTTCTTCCCTCCTAGCTTAGCCTGTGCCACAGACTCTTCTCTCCTATCCAAGCTTGCCTCAGCCTCCCCAGTCATTCTACATTCATTTAATACTTCCCAAGCAACCTCTGTGAGCCAGGCTTGTGTTGGGCAAGGCATGGAGCCTGCCTGGTTCCTTCCCTCCCTGAGCAGGACCTGGTCAGGGTTGATGCCACAGAGGGCATTGTCTGAAGCCTTGGAAAGGTGTCTTCTCTTGCTCTACCTTGAATCCCAGGGAAGCAGAGCACACCGGCAGCTCTGAGCTACTGTTGACTTCTGTTACCCTAAGCCTAACCTTGACATCCAACCTGCCCTCCCCACCAGTAAAGACAATGTCAGGCCTGCCCTGCACCTCCTGCTGTCTCTGATCACCCACCCTCCACAGCCTCTACCTGGTACACCCTGTTCTTTGCGAGGAGTCCTCTTACCATCAGTTGGCCTCTCTCAGGTGCCCCTTTGGGGTTTATGGCTCTCCGCTGGAAGAGCGCTTAGAGACCATAGTGAGTGGCTTCACCCTTCCCACCTGGGAAGCCGGGCCCTGAAGGAACAGCACAGTCAAACTCCGTTCTTGACTATCAATGTGGTGCTCCCCAGTGCATGCATGCGTGTGCCTCTGATGTGTGTGTTTTCATGTGTGTCTCTGTGTGTTTTTTTTCCCCATGGTGTTGCACCTACAGGGCAGAATCAGAGTCTGTTCTTTTCTCAGACTCCTCACCATGCCCAGAAGGCTGGACCAGCAAACATCAGGTCTCCGCCATCTTGCCTTCCTTCCCAGCTCTGCCTCAACAGCCTGGAACCAGGAACCAGGTGGTGGCTTGCGGTAGAGTGGGAGGGACCAACCAGAGGAGGTCCAGTGGAGGGTCTCTCTCTAATTTGCTTCTGTCCCTTGATGTCCAGAGGAAGACCGGCCTCCTTTGCCCTAGAGAATGTCAAGTATAAACAGAGGTCAGTGCCCCCCTGCCCTTGCCCTGGAGGTGCCAAGGTGGTAATTAGGCTTGGGGGTACAGGCTGTGTAGGTGGGGGTGGGGAGGTTCTTACCCTGGGGAGCTGAGCTGGGCAGAGAACCTGTGTGGTCTGGGCAAATGGGTAGTTTGTAGGTGGTCTGGGGGGTTGAATGAGTGTTTGGAAGGGAAGCTGGTAGAAGTGGGAGGGCGCTGGTGTGGGGAGGGCAGGGAACGGAATCTGCCTTTGAGAGCAAAGCTGAATCTTTCTGGATTTTTTTTTTCTTTTTGGATTTTTAAGCAGAGCCCCTGCTGGAGCTTTAGAGAGATCCAAGGAGAAGTCTGGGCCACAGGACAGCCTCAAGACAGTGGGGGCATCTGGGCTGCCGCACCAGGGCTCAGACTCTCTTCCTAGGCTGATCAGGGGTTCCAGGGAGCCTCCATCTCCTACCTGCTTCCTCAGCTTGGGAAGGGAGAGAAGAAGGGCCCTCTAGCTAGAAGGAGGTGCGGGAGGTACCCCTTCACCGAGTCTGCGTCCCCTCCCCAACTGCTGTGCCCACTCTCAGCCAACCACTCACTCCAGGGACAAATTCCTTTTTAGGTTGAAAGCAAGCCCTCTTAGAGCTTCAGGTCTGCTGCTGGCTCCTCCCCCAGCCCCCAGGAGCCCCGGCCCCAGCTCCTGCAGGACTGGCTGCAAAGGGGCCCTGTATCCTAACTCCACCTCCCCAAGTGTGCTCAGTGTCTCCACCTGTAAGAGAAGGGTCAGCCAGTATTTACCTGCCAGGATTAAATAAGCCAGCACAAGGTCCGGGCTAAGGAAGTGGCAGTTACAGCAGTGACTAACACCCCACAAGATGCCCCTTGTGTCTAGAGGCCAGGTCTCCTCCTGGGAATGGCTACCCGGAAGCTGGGACCTGGTTATGACCCTTCCACATAGGGACTGTGATGGTGGCTGGCAGGTCATGGGGAGGAGGCTGGTGGCATCCTGCCCAGGCCCCAGGCACATTCCTCCTCCCCGGATCTCACCACCTGCTGGCCACCTGCACCTCCAGTCCCACCACAGGCCTGAACTCCACAGCAAGAGTGCGAGGTGGTGACCAGACAGGGCACCCTGAGGAAAGGATCTGAGGGGCCGTGGACACTGCTGGACACCTCACTGCAGGGTCTAGTTTGTCGTGTGTCCCTCGGTAGCCTGGGAGGTCTCAGAACAAGGATGTTCCACAGCTTCAGACCAGGAAACTGAGCCATGGCTCCTGAGGGCAGAAGGCCGTCAGACCATTGTCAGACCGAAGGGTCTCTGAAGGGGAAGCTTACACCAAGAACCTGGTCCAAAGGGGCTAGATTGACATCAGGTGGTCAGCCTCTCCTCTCCATGGCTTCAACAGTGTCTCCACCTTGCTTGATGCCAGTTTCCCACTGATGGGAAAGTCCCGGGGAGTGATGGAGCAGCTACTGAGAACTGGAGAACCTGGGAAATTGCCTAGTGGTACAGGGAAGGCATGGGGCAAGAGCAGTCTGTAGTTCAAGGTCATTCCTAGACAAGCTTCCTTCCTATCTCTCTCCCAGCCCCCTCCATTCTTCTGTGTTAGCGTGTTAGCGGGTGCAGGGTGTGTGTGTGTGTGTGTGTGTGTGTGTGTGTGTGTGTGTGTGTTTACAGTAGGAAACAGTCAAGGGGAAAGAGCATTTTCTTCTACCCATCTCTAGTCAGCTGGCAGAGCAGCCTGTGTGTGTGTGTATGGGGGTGAGGTGTACCCTGAGTGGCTGGGGCATCCAACTGCCAGCTTGAAGACTCCAAGAATCCCCACAGACCCTCTCTATTCTGGTAAGGATGACCTATCTGAGGGGACAGCCATCTGAGTCAATGTTCAGAAACTCTTTCAAGGTACCTGGAAAGGGATGGGCTTGGCAGAGGGCTCGTTTGGATAGAGAAAGGATAGAATTTCACCAAAAGGCATATCCAAGAGACCTAACTCCTTGTCCGCCCCATGCTTCTGTGCCAAACCTTGTGGTGACACTTCTGGAAGCCTGCTTCCTGCCTAAAGGTCACTGCCAATTATTGGAGTCAGTGCACTTGCACTTCAGAAGGAAGAAGATTGCTGTGAAGGGCCTACTGTGTGCAAAGGTGGCATTCTAGAGGGTGAATAAATAAGCAATAGTCTTTGCCCTCAGCTGCTCTGTCTTGACACGCTCCAGAAAGACTCAAGGATGAGAACCAGGCTAGGTAGGATGTCAAGAAAACAGGGTACAAATGGAGACTTCCATCTGACGGGAAGACATAAACTCGCAACCCCAGCGCCCAAGCGGTAACTTGAACCCTCTCCCACAAGGTGCCTCTCAGGCTTCAAAGCCTTCTCTGAGATCCCACCTGAATGTGCTCTGTCCCTGTTGGAGCTTCTCCTGGCGTTCCTAACAACAGGCTGTTCTTCTGAGCATATGTAAAGGCATATTTATTTATGGGATTACGGGATTAATCTTCCTCCCCAGCGACAGCCGAGGAGCCAGGAACAAGCTCATTTGTGTGGCGTGTGCCAAGATGGTCGGCCATGAAGACACGAAGCAGGTCTGAGGTGAGAGGAGCTATAGGATGTGGCTAGGGTTGAAGGGAATGAGATGCAAGATGGGGACCTGGGTTGGCAAGGTAAGTTGGCATCAGATCAGGGCAGACTGTAAATGCCAGGCAATGCTGGGACTGAATCCTGCCGGCAATGGGGAGCCATCAAAGGTTTCTGAGTGTAAGAGTACATGCTCCAACCTGTGTTCTAGGATGTCTCTTAGTGCAGTGCGGAGGAGGGAAGGGAGGATGGGGGGTGCTCCCTGGAGCTAGGGGAAATAGCCACTGTTGCAATCCTCTCAGGAACTGGTGAGAACAGGCTGAGGTGGGTCAGGAGAGAGGGGGAAACAGGAAACCTCACCAAGGACTAATGTAGCGGCTGGAGACACGATGCCAGTGACATCTGTAGATAGAGACAGGAATGGCACTGAAGATTACTCGAAAGCCAGACTGGGTAACTAACTCATGCCTGTAATTCCAGTCCTCTAGAGGCAGGGGGATTGTGAATTTGGAGCCTGCCCAGGCTACCTACTGAGTTTGAGGCCAGGCTAAGCCTCATCTATCTAATTAATAAATAACTTGCCATTTTCCAGGCCCTGCGAATTGGCAGTGGTGACACCTTCAGGCTGACTTGGCCTAGCCAAGGCATGGGTGTGGGAGGTGGGTGCTATACAACATACAGATCAGAAAGTCCTCTCTAGTGTAAACCCAAGCCCATGTCACCAGGCCTCATGGAAACCCCTCTCCAGCGTGCCATAGCTCTCTCAGAGGGAGAAGTTCCTAGAGGCCCTGGGGAAGGAGCAGAGTCATGGAGGACAGGGGGATGGGGGGTAGCGGTGGGAGAGGGGTGGAGGACTGTTAGCTCTGTCCTTTAACCATCTCACTCTTGCACCCCCTCGTAGATAGAGACTAGAGGAGATGGAGCGCCCAGGCCATGGCCCACTTCAGTGAGGGTTAACAATGAGATTTGATCTGTGGAAGATTCTCTGGCAGGTAGGGGGTGGAGCAGGTAGGTGTTTGGGGGTGGGGGGAGCCAAACTTGAGAGATTCAGCAGGTTTAGCCCCAAGAGCTTTGCTCGCTTCACCTGCCCACCACACACTCCAGCGCACAAGTTAGAACAAAAGGCTTCCCCTTGTCCCTGGATGCTTAGAACTCTAAACAGAACAGTAAGAGGAGGCTTTGGAAGGGGTGTGGACGGTAAGCACGACTCCACCTGGCACTGTGCTGGGTCTCACAACTTGCCAAAATGAGACCAGGTTTCAGGACAAAGGCTAGGGATAAAGACCTCAAAATCAAAGGTCTAGTCCTCCTCATTGAGGGGGAACACATCACCCAGACCCAGAAAGCAGAAGACCCCAGAGCCCCAGAATACCCTCACTCCAACACACACACACACAGACAGAAACAGAGACACACAGAGAAAGAAAGAAATAGAGAGAGACAGAGACACAGAGAGACAGGGAGAGAGACAGAACAACTCAGTAAATGCTCTGGTTGCCAAAGTTCTGGTGGCAGATGCTGACAAAGGCAGGACACACAAGACAGCAGTGCCTAAGCCTACCTCACACCACACCTAGCTCTCAGAGCTCCCCAAACTGGCCTGGGGTCTAGAGCCAGGGATGGTGTTTGTCAGAAGAGTGGCAGAGCCAAGACGGCAGGAACTCCCCACCCCACCCCACCCATACCCCCACCCCCACCACGCCCCTAACTAGAATTTCTCCCCTTCGGTGTACAGCCTAGGTATCTGCCTGAGATTCCACTTGGGGGCAGACTAGAGGTTGCTAGAGCTGACAGCCCCAGCCTTCAATCCGGGCTGTCATTCCCTACCCTGGGGATAGGGGCCGGGGACCCGGGACTGAAAGCCCATTGGCGTTTATTACATTCTAACAGCTGAGTTGACTCTCTTGCTCTTAAAATGAAAAGGGATGCAAAGCTTTCTGGACCCTGCCTGTGCTCTCTTCAGCTGTGTCTAATGGAGAGTCCTTCTGTTACTGGGAGGCCTGTTCCCAGAGCAGAAGTGCGCTGGTGGGGGTGGGAGGGTCGAGGGGGCGTGGCGGGGGGGTCTGCGGCCACCGGGATTCCCCAACGCCAGCACGCTGAAGCCTCTTCTAGCTTGCCCATTCAGGCTCCATGCCCAGTGCACCTCCAGGTCAGCGACCACCCAGCAGCCGGCGGCAGTGAGGGGGTGCGGGCAAGAAAGGGTTAATCTGGCAGCGCCTTTCATCAGCAGCTTGGCGTGCTCCCAAGGCCCACAGGCTGGGTACCTGGGCGCCTACCTCGCCTGTGGGGCGGAGACGTGACCACAGGGCAGCCCTGCCGTCTGCATTCCTCCCAGTGAGTGACGGCCCTGCGGCCACGCCTGCTGCGGAGGAGGGGCAAGGGGCTGGTCCACCGTGGAGTGTGTGTTGAGGGGTGGGGGTGCCCTTGTTGCTGAAGCCCTGGGCCTGGAGGGGCTCTGTGAAAGGAGAGAGATCAGGACGTCTGGAAGATCCAGGACCCCGCCAAAGCTCAGAAAGGTGGCAGTGCTGTCTCCCAGATCCGGTAGAAACTAGGCATGGCCGGATGTTCAGAGCTTCCTAATGAGATGTCGCCACAAGATCAATCCAGCCAGGCCTAGGCCCAGGGCCCTGGGATGGGCTCTGTACCCAATGTTCTTCCTATGCTTCCACCCTCCCATGACACGGTGGCTGGATGGCCATCCTCAATTCCTGGCCCCTGAACTCACCAGCCCTGGCCTTTGATCTCTTCTGGACCTGTTGGTGCAAACAGGAAGTTGCCTTAGGCTTGAGGCAAACTTCAACAGGTTGTAAACAGGCAGGTACCCCCTCCTGAGGCTTCTCCAGGGGAAACTGGGTGAGACTGGCTTCCAAATTGAAGCCAAAGTGTCCTGAGAGGATATACTGTATTTGACCACTGGAGCCGGGGGCTCCCCAAGAACATCAGGATTGCAGAGGGGCCTTGGTAGAGCAGTACAGTAACTGGGATGGTTCTCTCTAGGAAGTACAGCTCCAGGCCCAGCTCCAGTTCCTGCAGATTCCCAGGCTTCCTCCTAGGAGCCCAAAATCGCTTGAGGTCATCTTGTCTAGAAAAGGGGGCTGAGTGACCCTGACCTATGATTTACAGCTCGAGGCTCTGGATTCACACCCCAGTGTCCTCAGACCCATAGTAAACTAGAAGAAATGGATTCTTTGAAACCCTGCTTCCTGCCTGTCTCCACTGATAGGCCAAGCTCAGGCAAACTTGTCATCTTTCTGGGGAGTGGCTAAGGGTCCTGTGTCTATGCAGAGATGAACTTCAGAGAAGCAGTGGAGAGAGGGTGAAGCTGCAGGATCGGGTTCTCTCTTCAAAGCATGTTTAAGTCACCCCTCCTCCATTTTCCTTTCCTGGAGACTGAGATAAACAAAGGCTGACGTTGGGTTTAATGTCTACATTTTTTCTGACAATCTCTCTGCCTTTGGTATTCTGCCAAGATGACCTCTTCCTCTTCCTCTTCCTCCTCCTCCTCCTCTTCCTCCTCTTCCTCCTCTTCTTCCTCTTCCTCCTCTTCCTCCTGCCTGGGTAATGGAGTTCAGAGTAGGCTTCCTTGAAGGACCAGCAGATAGCTGGATGCTATGGACAGAACTTACTCCTAGTCTCAAGAAAAGAGCTGTCCACCCAGGCCTGTGTGGTATAAGCTTGTAATCTCAGCATTTAGGAGTGAAGGCAGAAGGATCAGGTATTCAAGGTCAGCCTTGGCTATAGAGTGAGTTTGAGCCAGACTTGGGTTATATAAGACCCTGTCTCAAAACTAAATAAATAGAAAGAAAGAAAGAAAGAAAGAAAGAAAGCAAGCAGACTGCTTTTTCCAGAGCAGAGGACTCTTAGGCAGGGGTCGATGCCAGAAGACCCTGCTTCTTTCTCCTCGACTCAGTCCTGGGGCCTCTGACTCCACCTCCGTTATCCCCATCTCTAAAATGGGATAATAGCTCCAGCAGCCAAATAGTGGGTGTTCTGAAAATGCATCTGTTAATTAGAGGTGGGTGGTCAGTGGTCGGTGCCCTGGAGGGGACAGGGCAATCTGGTCACTAGGATCCACCCAGAGCTGTGGTTCTCCGTTTGAATGAAATAAACCACCCAGACCCAAGTAAGAACATCCTTCCATGATCCCAAGCATTACCGACCCCCCCAAAAAAAGAGCTGTGGACCTAGGAAGGATAACAAAGCACCAGGCTACATCCACTAAGGACTAAATAAGAAAGATCCAGGGTAACACCAGCAGGTAAGAATGGCTGACACCAAAGCCTGATGACCTAAGTCCCCAATAGTGGAAGGAGAGAACCAAGCCCAGCAAGCTGTCCTCTGACCTCCACGTGAGTGTGTGCACACACACAATAAGTTAATTTTAAAAAGTTTAAGCAGGCAGAAAGGCAGAAAACTGGCTTCCCCTCCATCCCTCTGCCTGGCCTCTGAGGCTTGAGTTTAGGGGACAGCGACCAGCTGTCCCAGATTGCTTAAGACTGCTCCAGCTTCCATATTGAAGGTCCCACATCTACATCCTAGGCTGCCGTTCACTCTGAAGTGAACAGGGAGAGCGGCCTACTTCTCTGGGCAGTTTGAAGCCTGGAGATGGTACAGGGTGCAAATGTCTTCTGTAACACCCACATGACAGTGAAAAATGCTGGAGGCCCAAAATGCTCATACTGCTCGAGTCACAACAAAGCCGCTCACCCTCCGATGCGTAGAGGTCTAGGGCCTCTTCCTCCATTATCCAGTGAGACTTCTCATCCAGGGACTGTTGTTCTGGGTCAATACACATGTGTGCAAGTACATGCACACACACAAATGTACATATACATACATGAATGTATACATACCTCACCACAGACACACTACATATATATGTAGACCTTACAGGCACACACATCTTCGAGCGTGCGCGCATGCACACACACACACACACACACACACACACACACACACACACACACAGTCTGGAGACTCCAGGCCAACCAGGCAGCACCTTAGAGGAGGCAAGCCCCAGGTTGCCATCTGGTGGTAATTCCTCAAGGAGATTTGCCCAGGTGACCCCTAGGTCGGACTCCTTTAAACAGCCCCAAATTGCCTTTGACACAGGCAACCTGGGGTCACTGCTGGGGGGAGGAAGACCCAAGACTTTGAAGGCCACACCCCCGTACTACCTTGAAGCCATTTCTGGGGTGAGCCTTCCAGCTGTGCAGCAGCCTTCCACAGGCATTCCTGAGGAGTGGCCGCATCAGAGGCATTATGGGAGGGGTGTGGGTGCAGGAGGGGTGAGGAAGTGAGAGCAGGCCCTCCTCCCTCTGCATACCCAGATGCTTTCTTTCAGAAAACACCAGACCCTTGCCTCTTCCACACACAAGGCCCAGTCAGTCTCAAAACCTAACCATTATGGTGCAAAGAGAGAAACCAACAGGTGACCCAAGGGAGACCTGGGCAGGAGACCTCAGTGAGAGTACACCTAGGCTTGACTGTGGGTGCTTTGCATGAACAGAGCCCGACAGGTGTCCGGACCTGTAGGCAGGGTGGCATTACCCGGCATCGGGTCTCACGGTGGACAGGCAGCCTGGCCTTGGGCCTCTCGCTCAGAGCCAGGCCCCCCAGGCTGGCCAGGGAGCTGTCAAATCCCCCACTCCAGAGACAAATGGAGCCGTCAGAGAAAATGGCTCGTAATGGGGAGCAGGAGCCAGGCTGGGCCGGGCTGGGGGAGGCCTCTGCTGGCCAGATGTGAATTCTTGACTAATCACACCAAATTGGCCCAATTTGTTCACTGACACGTGGGGGGACCAGCTTCATCTTTCTCCCACTGAGCGGCGGGGTTCCCTCCCTCCTGCATGGAAACACTTTTGCTCTGGAGCTGGGGCTGGCCAACTGACAGCCGAGCTGTGAGGAAAGGTGCTGAGACCTTCCTCTCTGGAGACACAGGAGCTGGCTCGGGCTTGCCTCTCCTCTGTCACTGTCAGCCCCTAGTTCTGGGTGCTGATGTCACACTGTCTAAGGATCCTGGGGGAGAAGAAGAGAGCTGGGACATCTGCTCTCCAATCAGGTAGCAGAAGCAGGAACTAGAGAATCAGAATGATTTGGCGATGAGGAGATATGTTAGAGCAAGGCCATGTCATATTTTAGGAGCAGCAGTTTTTCAGGTCCCTTCAAGACACAAGCTCACAGACTGGTGAAGGGGGCAAAAGGGCTCATTAGCCAAATCCTACACCCTTTGTTTTTAAAGCTAAGGTTCAGCCCAGGCTTGCCTTGAACTCACAGCCTTTTGCACCTCAGCCTCACAAGTATGGGATTATCAGAGAGTGCTACCATGCCTAGCTTACCCCTTGAATTCTTACAGCAGAAACCCATACGGTGGCAGACAGTCCAGCTGGCTGTTGGAGCAATTGTGCACTATGTGTGAGAGCCTGGACTTGATCCTCATGGCTGAGAAATAAAAAAGATAAAAAGGAAGAAATGCACACTGATGGCTGACCACCATGGCAGGGAGGCTGCTGTGGGCGCAGAACACCCCACTTCCTCCTCATCGAGTTGCAGAAGGCAGACTAGAAACATGGAGATCAGGGTCAGGCAGGCAGGGTGTGAATGGCCTTGCCCCTTACAGCATCATCCTGTCTTATACCGGGAAGGGGTGTTCGGCAGGCTGAGGGCCTAGGTGCTGTGGCTTGCTCTCTCGTTCCCTCACCTCCCTCCTCACATAAACAGTCTGAGGCCCAAAAGCTCCATGCTACTGTGTGTGGAGAATCTGGGATGCAGAGAAAGGCAGCAGACCCAGCCAGGGTCACAATAGTCTAAACACGAATTCTGGGATCCAGGGTCTAAGAAAGGGGGTACAGTGAGCCTATTCTGGATGTATAAAGTCCTCACTCTCTGGGAGGAGGTTGCTGAGAAGTGACTAGATTGGAGCTATTGACCCTTGAGGACAGAGTCAGAGACCCTGAGGTCCCAAGACCCAGGCTAAGGAGAATGAGGCTGAGTCCTGCTCCCACCCTACCCTCCACCCTGTACCTGAGGAGAAGGCACAGGACTGGAGCTAAGGTAGATCCTTCAGGGTTCCAGGCAGGCTAGCTCTGGGGAAGAAAACACCTTTCATGTTTCTGGTCCCCTCCTCCTGCATTCCTGATGTCCCCTACCTCAGGGTGAAGCCATTCATGACTTTCCCAGTTCACCTTTCACCCCAGCCCAAAGTTCTGACAGGCTGGGTCCTGTTACCCTCTGCCCCCCTTTAGAGCATTCCATCTCGGTGGGCTGCTGGGAGTGGAGCGTTGCCGTCTGGGATAGTGGGGAGGCACTTGGTGTGGTGAGACCTTCTGAGCAGGCCAGATAGAACTCACAGCTCAAGGGGAAGAAACCAGGGCTAGGGGAGAAAAGGCTGGAGGACAGGGACAACATGGCCGACATAATCGCACGCCCACCACTGACTTGAGTTCTCTAGAAGAGAAAAATCCCAGGCAGATGTTGTGGCACATTTGGGAGGTGTGGGCAAGAGTATCAAGGGTTCAAGGTTATCTTCAGCTACATAGTGAGCTCTAGGCTACAACAGACTTTATCTCAAAAAAAAAGAAAGAAAGAAAGAAAGAAAGACAGAAGAAGAGAAAAACAAAAGAAAGAATCCCTACGACAAACCCACCCTACTCCCCAAGACAGTGTTGTTGCTGCTACCCTAAATCCAGGCACTTGCTCTATCTAGTTCTCCCTGGATAACAGAGTGCCCCCTTTTGGCAGGGCCATAAACTCAATTCCAGAGAGTCAAGCACAGACAAGAGGAACATCTTGAAACACTGGGCTTTTCCCTCCTTTCCCCTCCCTCCTTCCCTTCCTCCCTATCTTTATTGATCTATATGCTTTTGGTTTGGGGAGACAGGATCTCACTCTATAGCCCAGGTTAACCTCATGACGATCCTCCTGCTTCAACCCTATCTGGCTTTCTTTTATTGATATTTTTTTTCTGAAAACAAACAAACAAATGAAAGCATTACTATGTAGCTCTGACTGTTCTGAAACTCACTCTGTAGACCAGACTGCCTTGAATTCACAGAGATCCCCCTGCCTCTGCCCCCAGAGCACATGGGATTACAGATCTTCACCACCATGCTGGATCCCCTGCATTTCTAGGAGAAACACATTCTACCTATGAGTCGCACAGCAGTTTCTAGCTGAGTGTGTTTCTTTCTTCACTAATAGGCTTCTTTCTCGGGCCCAGAAGTCACTGTGACCTGGGTCTGGATTCTAGTTCTGTCACTACCTTGCTCTGTGACTGCCACCACCTTGCTCTGTGACTGCCACCTAGTTTTATGTTACCATGAGGCGTGTGATCTCTCTGGACACCCATTTCCTCATTTGTGAGGTAGGAAATGTACTTCAGATGACTATGAGAGCTGCAGAAACTCACATAGGCCAAGCACAGAGGGGCCTACTACACAAGGTACTAGTTCACTAAGTAGTGGGCACACTGGATGACCAAGCACTGAGAAGGCTTAAGGCAGAAGGGTTGAAAGCTCAAGACCAGCCTGACTACTGTTAGAGGAAGAAAGTGGAGGCCAAGGAGGGAGGAGAAGGAAGGAGGAGGAAGAAGAGAAGGAAGGAAGGGGAAGGAGGGGGAAGAAAGGGGAGTGAAGAAGCTGGTATGGTAGCAAAAGCCCATAATCCCAGCACTTGGGAGGTGGAGGCAGGAGATTCATGAGTTCAAGATCAGCCTTGAATCTTGGCTACCTAACAAGTGCAAGGCCTGTACAGGACTGTTTCAAACACGCATGCAGGCATACTTACACACAAATAGACTTAAAGGAACTTCTATTTGTTTTGTCTACTTTCATTACAGATCCTCGGACACCAGGAATAGGTGTCCTCCAACAGTGCAGGGACCGTTGCTTGTGGATGTTTGTACAGATGTGGAGGCCAGAAGCTAATGTTGGGTGTCTTTTCCTGTCAGTTTTTACCCCTCCCTCCCTTCCTTCCTTCCTTCCTTCCTTCCTTCCTTCCTTCCTTCCTTCCTTCCTTCCTTCTTGTGTATGTTCTTATGGGGTCCGGGGAGAGGCTATGGGCCACACTGTGCTTGTAGAGGTTAGGGAACAACTTTGTGGATTCTGTTGTCCTTTTATGTGTGTCCTCCTTTATGTGTGTTCCTGGGATTGTGTGACAAGCGCCTTTACCTGCTGAGTCATCTTGCCAGCCCTACCTCAGTTTTTTGAGGCACCCCCCCATCTTCTTCCTGAGCACTGAGATTAAAGGTCTGTGGCAGCTCTTTTGTTCTTAACACTTATCTATTCGTTGCTTTGGGGTGTGTGAGGTGCGTGCACACTCCAGTGTGCACAGATACACACAACCCATGGCTCTACAAGTTCTGGGAGTTAGTTTCCTTCTTTTTTTTTTTTTTTTTTTTTTTTTGGTTCTTTTTTTTCAGAGCTGGGGACCGAACCCAGGGCCTTGTGCTTGCTAGGCAAGCGCTCTACCACTGAGCCAAATCCCCAACCCCGTTAGTTTCCTTCTTATACTGTGTAGGCTCTGGGGATGGGACTCAAGTCGTCAGGTTTGGTGGCAAGTGCCTTTTACTCCCTGAGCTATCTTGTCTGAGACAGATAAGATGGCTCCCACTGAACCTTTAGGCTAGGCTGGCTGGCCAGTAAGTATCCACTTCTTGTTACCTCCCAGTCCTGGGATTACAGGCAGGCTACACTTAGCTTTTTTTTTTTTTTAAAGATTTATTCATTTATTTTATGTATGTGAGTGCACTGTCGCTGTCTTCAGACACACCAGAAGAGGGCATCGGATCCCATTACAGATGGTTGTGAGCCACCATGTGGTTGCTAGGAATTGAACTCAGGACCTCTGGAAGAGCAGTCAGCAGACCGCTGAACCATCTCTCCAGCCCACACGCTTAGCTTTCAAGCGGGTGCTGGAGACCAAACTCGGGTCTTTACACTTGTGCAGCAAGCACTTTATTACTGAGCCATCTTCCCAGCACAAGGGGAACAGCTTCACCTTTCCGTGAAGGGCAGACAACAGCTAGAATTCCAACCTGTTGTGTTTATTGTAAGGAAGAAATGAACTAGTGTGGGTGAAGGTCGTAGAATGGGGCTTGTGCTTCCTAAGACTTCTGTGAGCATGGCTATCATCGGACCAGAGCTGTTTTGCCCATCATACAAGCCAGGACCCTCCTTTGACGCACCAGTTTATGGTCACCAGCCTTGAACACTTTCCCACTGCTCCCTGGGTCCTTCCTCTCTTTCCAATCTGACTCCTCCATAGCCCTGACCTTTCCCAGGAGTCATTAGTAAGTTTCCCATAGCCATTCTCACCAAGACCCAGGGATGGCAAACAATCTGGTTCCACCCAGAAAAGGCTGGTGATGGTGACTGACTGTCTCCGGGACTGACCCTCTTGTTGTCCCTGCCCTGCTGGCAACCTGTGACCTCCTCCTCCCTGTCAGTGCATCTTCAAGTCATCCCTATGGCACCCTGCCACCTCTCTCTAGGCTGGTATCTGCACCAGGCCTTGGGCAGAGCATTGGATGCCAGGAGCTCAGGCCTCCTCTTGCCGAAACCTGCCACCTCCCAAGCCTGTGGTCACACAGTCATCCCCTTCCGCAGCCACTGGGGAAGCACTAAGCTCCCAAGAGCTTTCCCTAGAAACCAGCACGCCCTCCTGTTGCTCTGACCCAAGGAGGGTGCTACAAGCCTGATACCAGGGGCGGTGCCCAGAATCTTTGCGAGAGCTCTGGTTCTGCAGTTAACATCCTCATTCTGGAGTGACCCCTGTCCCAAGAAAAGGAAACACAGTGGGCAATTGGCAAACAGCTGTTCTCCAAGTTCAGCCTGGGGTGCCTCCTTGAGCAGGCATTGAGGAAAGAGTGAAGGATGGTGACTGGGCCCATGGTTGTTTAGCTTTTATTGTAACCTTGTGTTCTACCTGTCACCCATCTGTTTATATTGATTTATGCATTTATTTGAGTTAGGGGAGTCATGCATGTGGGAGAGTACAAATAAGGAGGTCAAAGGGCAATTTGTGGGAGTTAATTCTCTTCCACCATGTGGGTTGGAGGATCATCAGACTTAGCAGCAGACCCTATTACCCACTGTGCCATTGTATTTATTTTTTTATTTATCTATTTATTTTGGTTTTGCAAGATACGGTCCCTCCGTGTAACCCCGGTTGTCCTGGAACTCGATCTGTTGACCAGGCTGGCCTTGAACTCACAGAGATCTGCCTGCTCCCCCCCCAACCCCCCACTCCCCCAATTAAATGAGTTTGCTATCACCGCCCGACCTTTTATTTGCTCTTTCGAGACAGGGTCTCTCTACATAGCCCTGGCTGGCCTGGAACTCTCTATGTAGATCAGGCTCGCTTCAAACTCACAAATATCACCCTGCCTCCTGAGTGCTGGGATCAAAGGCATGTACCACCACACCCAGTGACCTTAAACACCTCATCTTCCTGCCTCTATCTCCCAGTGCTGAAATTATGGGCACACACCACACTGTGCCCAGTCTCTTCATTACCAGAGCGTGAACCCTAAGAGGCAAGCACTCTACCCAGCAAGGTGCAGCCCCAGCCCCTCTGTCTTAACTACGAAGGAATATTTATGTATACTTTATATATAAATACATTATGTAAGTCTATGTATAGTATGTATCCCTTTAACTTTTACATTGTTTCCAAATGTGCTTTAATAAAAAGAGAGTCTTCTAAAACAATTTCTATACTGATTTTTTTTTTCAGAAGTGTCCTGATGGGGTTGGGGATTTAGCTCAGTGGTAGAGCTTGCCTAGCAAGCGCAAGGCCCTGGGTTCAGTCCCCAGCTCCGAAAAAAAAAAAAAAAGAAAAGAAAAGAAAAGAAAAGAAAAGAAAAAAAGGAAGTGTCCTGATCTTCACCACGGGTTTATAACTGAGATGCAAACAGAGAGAAGAGCTGGATGGACAAAGTGGACAGATGGGTGGAAGATACTGGGGAAAATTCCAGTAACTTTCCTTAGGACGGACCTGACTCTTCCGTCCATAACTAGACCCTCTCTAAGATCAGCGCTCCCACCCCTGACTCCCAACAGGTCCCATGATTCTCAGGGTTTTCCACAGTGTGGATAACCACGGCTTCGAACACACCTCGCTGTTCCAATTTCCAGCCGATCCAAACCTTTGTTCCTGCCCAGAGATGAGCCTGTGGCATTTCCAATCCTGGGGAGGACCGAAAAAGAGGGTGGCACCCCTTCCGTCCGCCCGCACAGCATCTTTCCTCAACTGCCATCACTCCGCACCTTGGTGTCCTCCTCTGTAAACTTACGGGTTCAACTCAGGTCTAGAAAGATCCCTCCCACAGCAAGCAACTCGATCTCCTTGAAACTGTGGGCTTCTAGAAAACCAGATTCCCCACCCACCTAATGTTCTGTCATTCTTTCTACAGACCTTTACTGTGATGTTACTACATGGCCTGCCCCGTGCCATGCACCTAATGTAAGACCTTGTTTTGGAGTTTACTTTGTGTTTGATGGGCAGCAGGACAGGTCTAGGTTAGGGATTGCTTGTTGAGCCTGGGGATGTGATTCTGTTTTTACAGAGTTAGGCTGGCACCATGGGTTTGCTCTCCAGCACTGTATGAACTGAGTGTGGTGGTGCATGTCCATAACCCTGAACTCCTAAGACAGGGGCAGGAGCATCAGAAGTTCAAAGTCATCTTTGACTACATATTGCATTTGAGGCCAGCCTGAGATATGTGAGACCTTGTCTTAAATAATAATAATTAATATTAATATTAATAATACTATTATTTTAAAAATATTAATAATTCTTGGCACAGGATCTCCCTATGTAGCCTAAGCTAGCCTTAAACTTTGAATCCTCCTGCTTCAGTTATCCAAATGATAACATCATAAATGTGTACCTGGGAGGTTAGAGAGATGGCTCAGTGGTTAAGAGCCCTGATTGCTCTTCCAGACGTCCTAAGTTCAATTCCCAGCAACCACATGGTGGCTCACAACCATCTGTAATGAGATCTGATGCCCTATTCTGGTGTGTCTGAAGATGTGTGTGTGTGTGTGTGTAAAATCTTTTTTAAAAATGTGTACTTGGTTTAGTCCCAACACTAGGGAAGTAAAGTCAGGTGTCTCTCTGTGAGTTCCAGGCTAGTTTGGTTGAACAGAGTGTTTTCCAGGCCAATCAAGACTGTACAGTATGACCCTGTCTTTAAAAAAACAAAAAACAAAAAACAAAAATGTATGTGTGAGTGTATGTGTGTGTGAGAGAGGTTGCGTGTATGTGATAGAGAGTGTGTGTGTGTGTGTGTGTGTGCGCTCTGTGTGTGTGTATGTGTGTGTTTATGTGTGTGTGTGTGCGCGCTCTGTGTGTGTGTATGTGTGTGTGTATGTGTGTGTGTATGTGTGTATGTGTGTGTGTATGTGTGTGTGTATGTGTGTGTATGTGTGTGTATGTGTGTGTATGTGTGTGTATGTGTGTGTATGTGTGTGTGTGTGTGCGCGCACGTGTGTGTGTGCGCGCACGTGTGTGTGTGTGCAACATCCTTGGCTAGTTTTCTTGGTTGTTTTCTTCTTTTCTCACTAGAACATCTGCTCAAGAGAACAGCAGCCTTGTTTGAGGTTGCTGTTGTTACTGGATCCACAGCCCCAGTGTGTAGAATAAAGGCTGGCCCACAGCACACACAGTAGATATTTTATAAATGCTCCCTAGATTAACCTCTCTTCTTTCTCCGGTGCTCGGGATGGAACCAGGACATTTTACATGCTAGGCAGGTGTTCCATCACTGGGTTACATCCCTAGCCCCTGGCCTTTTGAGATAGGTGTCTTACTCTTTAGCCCATGGCCTCGAGATCCTCTCGCCCTGCATGTGTATCCCCCATGCATGGTGGCCCCAAACTAATCCTGAAGAAACGTGTAGGAGAGGTATGGGACAGAAGCCTGCACGATGCTTTTGCACAGTCACGGGCAACGGATAAGTGACATTAAGTGAGAACTGTTATTATTAAACACACACCAATGGGCTTGACTGATAAAGACTGGAATTTCACAAGGAGAAAAGCAAGATTCAGCGAAAATTTCAAATATTGCTTCATGAGTTAGGTATTTCAGTCGTGTCTGTCATCCATCTTGATTAGAAGATGATTTACTTCAACTGTGTTTGCTCCAAAAATTCAGCCTGCTCAGCAATTGTCAAGACTTAATCTGCTCCAAGCAGATCTCATCCACCCTGTGAGACGACTGTTTGCACCATTAATGTGGTGCTGTCCCTTCCCTGGTCACGTGGGCTTGGAGGGGGGACCCCCCCACCTCCAAGCAGCTGGTTAAAGGAAGAAGAGGAGAACCAGACCCTATCCTGGGGAATCCTCTCCTTGGATCCTCAAGCCTTGAGTCCTCTCAACTGAGAGTTCTGGCAGGAATCTTTCCACTTACTACTCCACAAGTCTAATGCCTAAGTCTGGGGCTTTTCCTTTTTCCAGGCAGAGGCAGACACCTTGAAGCAGGGAAGTCACTGGTGACTGTCTCTCCCTCCCGGGCTATGTGGACAAAGGCCACAGATGGTCCTAACCGTTCTGCAGGACCTAATCTGGAGATCTAGGTCTCTCTCTGACTTTGACTACACTGTAACATCCCCATTCACTTACTAAGCCAACTTCATTCAGCACCCTAATTCACCAATTTACGGCTGGGTAAACATCCTCAGAGAGTCAAGGTCAAGGGTTATCTAACAACCTCTGGGAGTTGGGTCCTTTTGGGTCATGCCAGAGTGAGCAGAAACTGCTTCCTCCAGGCTGGCCGCGCGGGTTGCGGAGGAGGTTTTGGGGGGTTGTAAAGAGTCTAGCTCAAAACTGGTAGGGCTAAGGCAACCAGTGGCAGAGAGCCGAGGTGTGGACACAACGCTCCTGACCTCGTGGGACAGGCACGGCAAGCATGGGGCCTTGCGGTCCCGGGTTCGAGCAGACAGTCGCTGCGGTAGATACCCAGGGACGGTGGAGCGCGACAGAGGGGCGGCGGCGGCGGACTCCCAAATAGCCGGGTGGGACCCGCGGGGAGCGGCCCCGCCGCCTAATGGTTTTCCGAGGAGCCCCGGGGATTAGAGGTCGCTCCCCTCGGGACGTGGCGGCGGGCCAGGACTAGGTTAAGGACTGGGACTTCGCACGTGCCAAGAGGAGTGGGTGGAGTCAAGTGGCTTTTGTGCTAAGCCAACCCGCTGTGCACCGAGACAGCAGGGCGAAGTCCCAGGGGCGGCGCTGGGACTCCTCCTAAAGCTGCGAAGGTCCTTTGGTGTCTCTTAAGACTCAAATCCATCTGCAGAACCACGAAGAGGGACAGCGTGAGGAGCACGCTGACGAAGACTGGGGTTGAAATATCGCAACCTGCGGGTGCTGACCG
This sequence comes from Rattus norvegicus, assembly GCF_021556685.1. NCBI lineage: Eukaryota > Metazoa > Chordata > Mammalia > Rodentia > Muridae > Rattus > Rattus norvegicus. The sequence continues at coordinate 86,408,698 of NC_141543.1, forward strand.
CAAGCTGGTGGGGGAGGCGATTCAGGACAATCTACCTCCTTACAGGTTCATCACTCTGGCCAGCCCACTCCACCCTCCCCCCCCATCTCGCCAGGCTCCCGACTTTAAACCCTCTATTTCTTAGCCCCTTCCCCTTCTCATCTCTCTCCCCTTGGGCTCCTGTCAATCCCCCGCAGACCCCAGCCCCAAGTTCCAAAGGGACTGTGGCCTCTGGGAAGGATGGCCCTGCTCCAGCCAAGCCCAGGCCTGCCTTACCACCCCCAACTGCCCTTAGGCAAAAGCAGCTTTATCCCGAGAGGACCCCCAAACCTTTTGGGGGAGGCGACCTAGAACTGGGGCTGGGCTTTGAGTGAGGCAGGATGACTTCAAAGGGCGGTGGGTGGGGTTGGCGCCTGGTCACAGGTGCCACTCAGGGTGGGCCAACCTGCCCAACCAGGTCAGGGCCTGCGCTGCACCCGTCCTCCCGCCCAGAACATCACAACAGAAGCCTGACAGCAGCCCCACCCACTAGAAATGCCCCAAAGGCACCGGCAGAAGACCTTAGGAATCCCAGATCCCAGGCATCGAGGGTCAGGTCTTCCTTGGAGCCTCCCACTACCCAACCTGCAACATGTCTGCCCCTACATGTGCCCATGGAGCCCCCTAGCTATTGTGAAACACTTGCGCTCCAGGGCCTCAGGGCTGCTTGATCTGCCCAAACTTCCTCCTGTCACGGTCTCCACCTCCCCGAATCCTTAGGAAACAGACACAGGGGGAAGCAAGTCTGTAGCCTAGCTCCTCCCCTGGATTATGGAATCCCTGGCACTGAGACAGGTAGGTTCAACCTGGTGCTGAGAGGGGGACCCCAAAACACATGCTGTGTTCAGAGAGCACTAGCGTTTCCTCTGCGACCTTGGTACTCACAGCTGGAGCTTAAAGACTGAGATGTGTCCCTTCACACTGGGAGCTAAAAACTGGCTTTGCTCACAGTACCTCCTGTGTAAGATTTTCCTGAGGCTCAAATGAAACCGCACACAGAAGTTCTAGGACCTGGTTCACAGTAGGCACTCAGTAAGTGGCAGCTGTCATGGCTGCTCGAATTAATATTAGTTACTGCATCTGTAGACCCATATGCCCTGAAGGGAGTTTGACTGTCACAAATTCAGTGGGTTCCTGCCTTGCAGGAATCTAGCCTTTGCCCCTGGTCTCCTCCCACTGGTCACCTCCTGCTTGGCCTCCAGGATGCTCCAAGGTGGCCATAAGCGTCAGACTGAGCCATCCTGGACCAGCAAGGACTCTAAGCCCCCAGGGAAAAATCAGGAATGAGATGCTTGTGAATGTTTGGACTCCAGGGTCAAGGCTCACCCAGGAAGGAAAGGTTCCAGAGAGAATCCTCAATGATGGTATTCCAGGGGGTGCTGGCAGAGACAGGGTGGATCCAGGCAAGCCATGTCAGACTGCTGGGCTCTGTTCCTGGTGCACTGTCACTAGGCTGGTACAAGTCAGAGATGGAGCCAGGCAGGGTGTCAGCCTGGGGTATCCACAACCGGAGGGAGCCTCCTAGAGGCAAGCAGGTGACAACTGAATAGGAAGGATGACCCAATATTGGTTGGGGGAGCAAATATGGGTGGAGGCAGAAGATCCCCCCGCCATGCCTCCAAAAAAGGAAACTAGGTGTGAAGGGTAGTTAGTCCCTCTGAGTATGAACCGACGCTGGTATGAAGGATCAAGCTGAAATTCTGCTCTTAGGCTACCTGCAACCTCCCTCGAGTCAGTTGGTAGCTGAAGGAGCCTGATCAGCCGCATTCCGAAGAGGCCTGGGTTGCCTTTCGACTAGGCTCAGAAGAGCCCCTGGGGGCGGGCAGGTCTCTCCACTGTCTGAGAGCTGGCTGGAAAAACTGGTCTTCCTGCCCCCCCCCAGCAGCCTGGAGTTGAGGGGAGGGTATCCAAGGTATAGGAGGTTCCTGACATTCCACTGGGTTAGAAATAGGAGAAGGGTAGGGACAAGAGAAAACCCAGAGAAAGAGACAAGAACAAGTAAGCTAGCAGTAGCTTCTCCATCCAGGAAAGAGTATGGCTTGACAGGGTTGGTGCATGCCTCTGTGTGTGTGTGTGTGTGTGTGTGTGTGTGTGTGTGTGTGTGTGTGTATACATTTTTAATCAGCTTCAGAAACAGGACAAGTGTGAATCTGGCCCCTCTCCTTCCTCCAGCCTAAGGGAGAAGATGTTTTTCTTGTCGGCAGGCAGGCTTGAAGTTAGACATCAAGAAGGACTTCCCTGATGGACAAGTTCGTTATTCCCACACAGCTGTGTGGGAGGAATAGTAAGAAGAGAGTGACTGTCCACCTTCGTGAAATTAAGTTGTGACTTGGGCCCTCTGTCCAGTCCTTGTCTTTTTCCAGGGCTGGGCATGGGACTAGGGAGAGACACCATGCTCCCTCCCTCATGGTTCTCTCTTCTTCTCAGCTTATCCTAGCACTACTTGTATAGGAAAAGAGATGGTGACAAAAGGAGGGGTCCTGGACGCCCAAGCAAGACCATTCAATCCTTAAACTAGCCTGGTTGCAATCCCAGAACTCCCAGAACTCACATTCTGTTTCCTGGTCCCTCCCCCATGCCCTAGTGTTTTCCAGTCCCATTTCCTCTCCAGGACACAGCAGATGCCATGGAATGGTAGGTTGTAAAGGACAGGCCTCCTCCCTCAGGCTGCTACAGTTCCACCAGTGTCCTGTTCTGGACAGAGTTAGCATTTTCTAAACACAGGCATGGGGCCCTACTATGTAAGACAGGAGCATCCAATCAAAGTGTGAAGCCCATAGCTCTCCATGTTATCAGCCCTCCCCATCAGATACCTATTGCCAAACCCAGCCTTGCTTTCTTTCTGTTTCGATTTGGTTTGGTTTGGTTTGGTTTGGTTTGGGTGGGGGGTTGGTTTTGGTTTTGGTTTTTTGAAACAGGGTTTTTCTGTGTAACCCTGGTTGTCCTGGAACTCACCTTATAGATCAGGCTGGCCTGGAACTCACAGAGATCTGCCTACCTCTGCCACCTGAGTGCTGTGATTAAAGGTGTGTGTGTGTGTGTGTGTGTGTGTGTGTGTGTGTGTGTGTGTGTGTGTGTGTGTGTGTGAGAGAGAGAGAGAGAGAGAGAGAGAGAGAGAGAGAGAGAAATCTTAGACACTATTTCCCAAGGTCAGCCACCTAAACCCATGTGCAGAAGCCTCTGCAAACTCTAATCTCAAGCTCTAGACCTCGAGAAGCGAAGATTCCCACAGCAAGTGGCTGAGCATGAAATCCCTGGGGCATTTTTAAAGGCTGGAGTTGAGACCCAGGGCCCTGTACATTCTTAGGCAAACATTTGCCTCTGAGAAACACCATCCCCAGCCCTCTTTTTCTTTTTTGTTCTGGGCAGAGTCTTACATTGCTCCAAAGGGCCTTGAACCCCCAGTCCTCCCACCTCAGCCACAATGGGAGCCAGATAACAGGTGTGCCACACCTTGCCAGGCCAGTGCTTGCCTTGGTAACCACGATAACATGTCCTGTGGGTCCACTGAGCATCACATTCTGTGCCGGAGGCTGTCATCTCGGCAAGTGTGAGACTGTAAGCAGGAGCCACCAGTGTGTTAACAGAGAATCCGAGACCTGGTGTGCACTAAGCAAACACTTACCTACTGAGCTTACCCAGCCCCAGCCTTGGCTGTTTTGTTTTCTGTTTGGGGGGAGGGGTGGTGTTCGTTTGTTTGAGTTTTGGTTTTTCGAGATAGGGTTGCTGTGTCCTGGTACCTATCTGTAGACCAGGCTGGCCTTGAACTCACAGAGATCCACCTGCCTCTGCCTCCTGAGTGCTGAGATGAAAGGAATGGACCACCACACTCAGCCAGAATGTCTATTTCTTTAAAAACAAACAGACAAAAAAAACCCTCAAAACAAAAAAATGGGCAGTGTTGGCACACGTGAGTGTGCATACTTGTGCGCGTGCGCCCACACACATACACACACACCCATTTAATCCCAGTGCTCAGGAGGCAGAGGCAATAAATATCTGTGAGTTCACCAGCCTGGTCTAGAGAGAGAATTCCAGGACAGTCTTGAAAAGTAAAATAAAAAAACAAAAAAAGAAAAAAATGTATTTTATGTGTATGAACGTTTTGCCTACATGTATACATGTGTGTCATCTGTGTGCCTGGTGCCCACAGAGGCCAGAAGAAAGTGTCGGAACCTCTGGAACTGGAGTTATAATGAAAATGGCTCACGCTGCGTGAATGCTGGTAACTGAACCCAAGTCTTCGGCAAAAGCAGGTGCTCTTAACCACTGAGCCATCTCCAGCCACTTCCTGTGTGTTTCTTATAGCGAATTTCTTCAGGATGCCTTCTCAGAGCCTGTGGGATAGGCCCCCTGACTGCCTCAGGACCACACAATACAGCATGCATTCAGCAGGGCTTTGCTTCACGATGCGGACAATGTTCCAAGGGCAAAGACCAGGAGCAAAAGCGTTCCGGAGGAGCCAGTTGGGCATTGCCCTGGAGCTCTGGGCCCTTATCGAACATATCAGGTTATGGGTTTTAACCGAGTAACCACAGCCCTACTGGGCTGGGTAAACTCCAAAGGGTTAATACTGACCCCACTGACCTTTAGTCCCACGGACCTTGGTGCTACCCTGAGCTATCTGGTGAAGGTAGAGACAGGCACATATTAGTGATATCCACAGTTTTAAAGCCTCAAACGTTGGGCAGGGGGCAGAGCCAGCTGGTGACAAAGGCCACTAAGGAGAAAGGGACAGCTGAGTCCTTTCCCGAGCTCTGCCTGCACTCCCTCAGACATTTGTAGAAGCCACGGTCTCCTACCTGAGAGTAATCTTTGGATGACTCTGAGAAGTGCTTCAAAGTGGGGTCCTAGTTGAGAGGACTTGGTGTCCTTCTCAAACACTGGGACTTGGGAGGCAGGAAGTGCCCCTAGTTCCACGACCTCTATCTCTCAGAAAATAAGGCAGGGTTGACTATCCTGAGTTTCCTGGGTCCTTTCCAGAACACTCTCCCCTTTCTGCTTGTCTTACAGGGAGAGGAACGGTCACTTAATCCCAACACAGTACAATACCAATACCAAGGTGTAGGGATAGAGGATCTTCATAGACCACAGCCAGCTGTCACCCAAAGGTGGGGAACCAGATTTGGGGATCTGGAAAGAAGGGGAAGCTTTCTCTCAATCTCTCTCTCTCTCTCTCTCTCTCTCTCTCTCTCTCTCTCTCTCTCTGTGTGTGTGTGTGTGTGTGTGTGTGTGTGTGTGTGTGTGTGCTCTGTCTGCATGACACCTGCATGCCAGAGAGGGTATCAGATCCCATTACAGATGGTTGTGAGCCACCATGTGGTTGCTGGGAATTGAACTCAGGACCTCTGGAAAACCAGTCAGTGCCCTTAACTGCTGAGCTGTCTCTTCAGCCCTCAGTAATTGCTTTTAACCACTGAACCATCCTTCCAGCCCTTTTAAGTAAATACTGATTTAAAACATTTTTATCTAAACTGGGTGGTGTTGGCTGAAATCTTTAATCCCAGCCCTGGGAGGCAGAGGCAGGCAGATCTTTGTGAGTTCCAAGCCAGCCTGGTCTACAGAATGAATTCTACAACAGCCAGGGCTACACAGAGAAACCCTGTCTCAGAAAAACCAACAAAGTTTTCTGTGCATGGGTGTTTCATCCACATAGGTCTCTGTGCACCATGTGGGCAGAGGGCAGTGTCCATGAAGAGCAGGTTGGGTGAAGGACCCTGTTATCCACTGTCCATAGTTCCAGATTCAGGGCCCCTGCTCTCTTTCTATTCCTGGGGATCTCGCACAGACCCTTTCTTGGGGCTATGTTGGGTCCTGGAGACTGGCATTAGAGAAGGTTTGAGGCTCCGTGTGGGTGCTGGGAATTGAACCGAGGTTATCTAGAAAGACAGCTGGTGTTCCCAACCACTGTGCCATCTCTCCAACCCCTTTTTAAAATTGTTGAGGCTGAGTCTGTCTACCTTGTCCAGGCTGTCCTGGCACTTACTCTGAAGCCCAAACGGGTCTTGAATTCATGAGTCTCCCACTCCAGCCCCTGAGTAACTGGGATTCAGGCCTCTGAGCCACCAGACTCAGCCCATAACTTCTTAAATGAAATCATCTCCTCAGGCCGTGGGGAGCTGAACTCAAAGCCTACCACTGAGATACACCCTATGTCCCAAAACATTTTGTTAAAATATACATATCTATAATTTAGGGATAGATGGGAGGAGCTGAGGCGTGTCAGGGGAGACCTTGCCTGACTCTTAAAGCAACAGGGAGTAAGCAATGACTTCTGGGACATTCTTCTTGCTTCATGGATAGGTGTGTGTGTGTGTGTGTGTGTGTGTCTGTGTCTGTGTCTGTGTCTGTGTCTGTGTCTGTGTCTGTGTGTGTGTCTGTGTGTGTGTACTCTTGTAGAGCAGACCCCAACCACTTGTTGGTCTATGGCTACCAGTCTTTAGCCTCCTCCCCTTCTTTCAACACTGTCCCAGAAAGGATCTGTTGGGTACTCGCAGGGACCCTGAGTCTGGGACTATGGACAGTGGACAAACAGTGGACAACCTGCCCTGAGCTGCCTGGATATGCACGGTTTCTTTTTAGGATCTGTTTTCTAAATGAGATTTCCTTAGACCGCCCTCGGAGGGGGAAATCTATTTTGGGGAAAGAGCGGAGCAGGACTTTGCCCAAGGCTACATAGCCTCTTTTCCTTCTCCTTGGGACCCCCTACAGTCCAGAACACCCGCCTCCCTCGACGACCCTCTTCATCCCCGCCCCCAGCTTGATTCAATTCTCTATTCCTAAGAAGGTTCTCTCCCTCTTCTGCAGATCTGAGTGAGACCACTTGGCCTCTCCATGCCTCGGAGAGTCAGCTCACTAACAACAAAAGGATCAAATGAGATGTTTGTGAAAATACATCGTAGGGGTGGTCGTTTCTCATTCCCTAAATGCAAGCAGCCTCTGCGGGGTGGCAGCGCGGGAGGACCGGAAAAAGGTCGAAAGAAGGTAAGGATCAGCTGAGGGGGCTGTGGCCCAACCGCAGCCATCGAGCGGCACCCAGAGGCCAGAGCAGGCACTGCAGACGGACTCCCAGGGGGCGGGGCGGCTGGGAGGGCGGGGCGACTGGGAGGGGCGGGACCTAGCTTTCACCTGCATCTAGCAGGTGAAGGAGGCCAGGGCCGCCATAAGCTGAGCCGGCAGGACAAGACATCATGGCCCAAGATCCCAAGATCGAGCTAGTCCCAGGCTACAAAGGACAGGGGTGAAATTCATAGCACCATCCAAAAAAATAGAACTCAGGAGCTGAAGAGTCTATTTGGCCCAAGCCCCTGCCTCCAATCTCCTTCATATAGGATGCATTGTGTTTTCTTGTGTTTGCTCTCAGTGAAAATCTACCTGGAACAGAGTGTCCAGCCTCATGCTTCTTCTCTCACCTCCACCCCGAGGTCACTTCCCCAGGTGGAACCCTCTCTAAGGAGCAACCCCACTGCAGGCTGCCTCAGATGTCCCTCCCTCTGCTCAGGCTGGGGGAGGGAAACCACCCGCCTTAGTCATGCCAGATAATCACCTCTGGTCACTCACTGTCTGGCCTCTTCCTCCAAGTCACTCGGAGTATCTCTTAGACATTATCTCACCGTGCAGCCCTGGTGGGTGGGTGGGTGTCAGGGAGGGAGCAAGGGGGAAGCAGAATGCAGAACCAGCTTTAAGCTGGAAGAAACTGAAGCCAGAAGGAAGCAACATATCTACTTGTCCTGCTTCCTAATGTAAACTAAAAGATGACATTTAATCATAGGTGAGGTGGAGGGTAGACAGCAGAAAGAACTTCCTAGGGAATCGTGAAGGACTATAACTCGTGCCCACCGAACAGCATTTATGCGGCAAGCACTGTGTGAGGACCTAACAGGAGTTGATCCTTAGGAAGGCAGACGTTGGCATCATCCTTGTTTCAAAGATGAGGGAACCGAGGACTCAGTTGCCCAAGATGAGAGAGGGGAGGTACTGAGATTCGAGCCTAGGGGTTCTAACTTCAGGGGATGCCTTCTGGTGAAGTAACAGAGCAATGAGTCTGAAGCAAGAGCATGCCTAGGTTGACCTCCTATATGACCTAAGGGCTAACTGGGTGACCTCAGGTGTCTGTTAATGCTACTGGTACAGTCCACTGGAGCCTGACCAAGCCCCTCTCTTATCACCATGGAAGGTTTCACTGTGAAGTCCTTCCCCACTCAACTTTTGTTTCCCTGCTTGAGATAGCATCTCATGTAGCTCAAGATAGCCTTATCCTTGCTGTGTAGCCGAGGATGTCCTGGAAGTCCTGATCTTCCTGCCTCTACCTCATGACTGCTGGGTATGCACCACTAAGGATGCCTTTTCCTACCATCTTGTTGTTTTTGTTGTTGTTTTGGTGTTTTGAGACAGGGTTTCTCTGTGTAGCCCAGGCTGTCCTGGAACTCGCTCTGTAGACCAGGCTGGCCTGGAACTCAGCGATCTGCCTGCCACTGCCTCCTGAGTACTGGGATTAAAAGTGTGCGCCATCACTGTCTGGCTCTCCCCCAGAATCTTCTGTGACCTGAGAATTATGTCCTGTCCTGTTCCCCATGCCCCCTTGCATACACTGTCACATGCCACCTAGCAGGTGGACCCTACAAAGCCTGCAGGAAGGAGGGTACTGAAAGCATTCCACGCTGGGAACTGAGCATTTAATAGGGATCATGAACTGCTGTGACCTGGGAAGTTCCTGCTGCTGTCTGACCCAAATCCTTTCTCCAACAGAGTAGCTGGAGTTCTTCATGAGAGAGGCTGCCACAACCTGTGCCTTTGATAGAGGTATGAAGGACATTCCAGAGCTTTTACAGACAGCTTGATGGGTCACTGGAGGCCATAGGGCTGCACCACTCTTCTCAGCCAGGATAGGAAAACAGATGTCCCATGTGTATCCTGGTCTGGAACCCAGTCATCATCCAGGGTTGTCCCTCATGACAGCTATCAGCAGGGACATGCCCAGGCTGTGTATCTGATGGGAACCAGACTTGCTCAGGTCCCTGGCCCCAAGAAATCCTCACTGCCCAGCCCTTCTCCACTGCTGGCCTGCTGATGTGGTTAGAACTGTTCAGCCAGTCTTCAAAGGGAGCCTTGGGTTACATGTAGGAGGAAGCATGAGGGGGAGAGTCTGAGCTGAAATGGGGGGCCAAGACTCAAGACCCATACCTCGGTCTTGAGGAAATGAGGGAGGTGCTCCAAGACCTCAGGAACCCAAGAGTGAGTGTGGGGGAGGGGAAGATAGCTCTGTCCCAGGAACTACTGGGATGGAAATCTCCTACTGGTCCTTGTCTCCCAACACACACACATGGCAGTAGAGGCTTACCCCCCACCACACATACACACACACACACACCCATACACACACACACACACCCATATACACACACCCATACACACACACACACATACACACACACACATACCCATACACAGACACACCCATACACACACACACATACACACACACATACCCATACACATACACATACACACCCATACACACACACATACCCATACACACACACACACACACACACACTTTTGGGATGTAGACACCAGGCTTTGAGGAGAGGACAACAGTCCAGCTGTCCCCTCTCCAACCCTGCCATCAGGTCTTAAACCCACAATGCCAGAAAACTCTGTCACTTGCTACCCCTAGGATTTCCCATCAGCCATGGGTCTGGTAGGAAATATCTGGTGTCTGTCCTGTTGCAGATGCACTTTCTTATGAATCCCTGCCTCTGTGCAGAGCTTAGGGGTACTGCACAGTGAGTACTGTGTACTGAGAATACGCCAAGCCCTCTGGCAGCTTCTCTTTGACAGACAGCACCCTTCCTGGGGGTTCTATGGGGAAGCCTCTTATATCCTCACGCCTATGGGGGTTTCTCAGCCTACCTGGTTTCTCTGCCTGCCCATGGAGGCCCTGAACCAGTCAAACTGCAGGATGGATGGCAGGCAGAGTGTATAGGCTTGAGTCTCCCAATCCTGGTCTCCATTTCCAGACTCCCTTCTTGTCCGGGTTTGGTTCATGAAAGGTGACAGACAGAGCCTTTGCGGGAATGACCACTATGTCAGGGTCACTAGAGCAGCAGCACCTGGGGCAGATGGAAGATGCCACCGGCAGCACAGATGCTTTGTGTGGGACAGTGATTCTAGCAGCAGCCATGCTGACCACAGCAGAAGCTTACAGAAAATCCTGGCTACAGGGGACCTATAAACACAGGGTATAGTGGTGCATGCCTGTACCTCCAGCACTCAGGAGACTGAGGCAGGAGGATGGGGCATCTGGGCCAGTTGCTGAAGGTGCACAGTGTGGAAGATATCTTAGGTATACCTTGTTGATAGTTCTCTTCTTTTTTTTTTTCTTTCTTTTTTTTTTGATAGTTCTCTTTATATTTAATTTAATTTTATTTATTTATTTATTTATTTTTTTTTTTGGAGTCACAGTCTCGTGTTGCCTAGGCTAGCCTCTATCTTCCTCAATGGATGAGGGTGACTTTGAACTTCTGATCCTCTTGCTTCCACGTCCTGAGTGCTGGGGTGTCAGGCATATTCCACCACACCCCGTTTATGTGGTTCGAGGAAAGGAACCCAGGGTTTGGCGCAGACTAGCAAACACTCTACCAGCTGACTTATGTCCTCACCCTTAGCGCTCTGCACTGGGGTGTGTATGCCAAACCATGATATCACAAACATTATTGCTCTGAAGTATTTATTTCTTTATCATGTGTCACAAACATCTACAAAGCAGTTTCTATGCCCAGGCACCCTTCTGGCTACTTTCCAAATAACGCTATGAGGCAAGTGCTATTAGCCCCATTTCCCAGGTGAGGAAACAGAGGCACAGGGATTCAGGGAGGGGCCCAAGTCACACCCCTCGTAAGTGGCGGAGCTTAGCCTTCAGCGTGGACTGACATCAAATCTGTTGGCATCAAAAGAGTCTCAGGTGCAAAAAAACGCTGATGGGTGTTCCTGCCGGTGGCTGGTGGGAGGCACAGTGTGAGAGGGATATCCCTAGAACTTTTCATGGGTCTCTTGTCACTGGATAATTGATAGTGAGGACTCACTTAAAGGGAAAAGAAACATTTCCCGAGCCTCTAGGAAGTGCAGTTCCCTTGCCCTGGTCCAGTCTGTGCTGGCACAAAAGGACAAAGGTCCATTGGTAAAATCCTGTGGGCTCCAACTGGAGCCCCTCCCCCACCTCCTCTGATGTCTCCTCCCACTGCCTCCATTTTGGCTCCTCACAGTCCCACCGCCGTCTCTAGGAGCTGCACACTGGCAAAAACCACAGACCATATGCCTTAAGCTCAGCTTTTGGAGAGAGAGTTACTCAGAGCCTCTGTGCCCTGGCACTGGGTAGAAACAAGAATGGGGGCGGGGAGCGGGAGGGACACACTTCTGAATGCCCATCACTCAGGACGCTGAGGCAGGAGGATCGCCTCAGATACAAAGCCTGCCTGGGTTACCAAACCCCTTGGCTTCTACATCTTACACCTCTGCTCCTCCTAGGCTGCTCCTCACCAGCCCATCTCTCCAAGTCCTAGGCTGTCCCACGCTGCCAGTCCCCAGGGGACTCTCTCAAGCTGAGTGTGAATCTCTCTGGCCACATCCTCAGCCACACCCAGGCATCTGCAAGCAAGAAGATGCAGGCAGTCCACCAGGTCACATTGCTTCTTCAGACTTCTGTGTGGCTTCCTTCAGAGCCACGTCCCTTCTACCCACCGGGCAAGCCCTCGCTAGAATGACAGGCAGCAGGCAGCCATGACGTTTGGGCAGCTTACAAGCGATGTGTGCGAGCCCGGGCCACGGGACATGTCCTTTTTTAAGACAGAGTTGCTTGTTTCTCAAGGAGGATGGGGCAGGGAGGGAGGGAGGGAGGGAGGGAGGGAGGGAGGGAGGGAGGGAGGGAGGGAATGGGGAGGGAGGGAATGGGGAGGGAGGGAGGGAATGGGGAAGGAGGGAGAGGAAGGGGCATCTACGAGGCAGCAAGATTAGTCCAAACTCACACAGCACTAGTGTGTGCAATGCATTGCTCTCGGCCCAGTGTGTCTAGGGATCATGAACTCATGCCTCCAAGTCAACCTGTGAGGAAGACACTTTTTCTACCGTTTTTTTGTACAGAAGGGAGAATGAAGCACAGAGAGGTTAAGTAATTTTCCTAAGGTCACACAGTTGGATATTGAAGACAAGATTTAAATTCAGACATAGCTTTTCACTCTCCCTGTGTAATTTTTCAGCTTAAAAGTTTCACCCCTAGGGGTTGGGGATTTAGTTCAGTGGTAGAGTGCTTGCCTAGCTGTGCTTGCCTAGAGTGCTTGCCTGGTTCAGTCCCCAGCTCTGAAAAAAAAGAAAAGAAAAAAAAGTTTCACCCCTATGAGATTAAGCTGAGGCTTGCTCTTCCTCGAGACATCCAAAGCCTCCCCCCCCTCAAGCTGCCAGCTCCCTCTGCAGCACTTCTATGCCCTACTGGACACCTGACTGTTTGAATCTCATCTCTACCAGCTGCCCTACTGTGTGATTTTTTTGGCTAAGTTACTCCATCTTCCTGAGCCTCAAGCTCCTCTTCCCCAAACTGGGGGATTTCTGATACCTACTATTAAGTAGACTTAATGAGAGCACCCACATAAAGAGCCTACTATGCACAACTGGCACACAGTAACAGATCAACACAGAGAAGAAGGAGGGAAGGAGAAGGATTTCTCAGATGGTAACTTGGTGTTAGGTTGTTTAGTGGGCCATGGAGAGGAAGGGGGTCTCCTACTAGGGGCTATACTGGGGAGGGGGCTATCACCTGGGGAGGAATGTGCTTCAGAGTGGATGGCCAGGCACCAGTAGGGCTCCTGTTGACACTTGAGTGTTTGGAGTGTCTGGGAACAGATCAAAAATCTCCCACTTGCCATAGAGGGGCACCTCTGCCTGGGGCCTACCTCTAGCAGTCAGTAGCTGTTCCTGCTGGGCCTGGTCTCAGGAGAAAGAGGGGCAGCTACCTGGTGAGACTTCCTGTCAGGAGTATTGAGCCCACACAGGCTTGGTACTGAGGTCTGAATCTGGGATTTTGGCCTGATCCTACTGTCCACTCTTCCCTGGCCCCAGCCCCTTGGCCCAAATCAGACACAGTTGCCCATGATGCATGTGGGAGACCAAATTCTGTTGGGAATTTGGTAAAGAATGAGGCATGGGGGTGAGGTGGGAGCAGGGTATGGAGTTCAGGCTGAGGTGCAGACAGCCACACAATGGTATCCTGAGCTAATGGTCTGGCTACTCTGGTATGGTTTGCTGCTGGTGGGAGGTATGCTTACCTACCTCCTGCCTGTGGCAGGAAACTCCACTTGGTGATGGTGTCTGCATGTACAAACTGAAAAGCGTTCTGAAAGGAGAGTTCTTGCCTGAGATACGGTAGTGTCAGCTTCAAATACAGTTTCCAGCACCGAGGCTCAGCAGGACAGTTTGCGTATTTGACAACTGCTTCCCCATACTCTTGAGGGAGGGAAACCAGTCTGCTTCTGGCCCCACAGCTCCTTCACCTTCCACCAAGGAGGAAGTGGGGCAGGAATCTGCCACCAGAGTTTTTCTCTGGATCTGATCATGCTGAGTCCTCCGATCATCTCCTCTCACATCCAATCAGGAACCCTGTGATCAGATGCACACTCTGTGACCCTCTGGAATGTAGGGGGAGAGAGTGCCTGGAGTCCTTCCCCGTCCACCGGCCTGATGTTAGAGGCTACAGCCTCAAAAGTACACAGGGAGTGGGTGAGTCACTGAAAGCCCAAAAGTCTCTGTGCCCTGGACTTCTCCCACAGCGACCCTCTAGTGCTGGACCAGGGATGACCTAGAAGTTCTTTCCACTCCAGTTCACCCCTCCCCCACCAAGCCACATTATCCCTCACTCCTGAGAAGCAACTGTCTGTGACTTCTAGGGTCCGGAGAGACAGAGAGTGGGTTACTGTTCCAATCTGAATCTGAAGACTGTTTGGGAGAGGGAAGTGAGGTCACCAGAGGCAGGCTCTGAAGGTCATACACAGCCCCTGGTCTGGCTTCTCACTGCACTTCCAGATCTGCCACTGTGTAAACAGCCCCTGCCCCACATTCCCACTGCCGTGCTCTTGCTTTACACAATGGTGAACCGAAACCCCGAGACACAATAAAATCTTCCCTCGGGCCTTCAATTCCAAGAGAGGCAGGCGGATAGATCTCTTAACTCCAGGCCATCATGGTCTACAGAGCAAGTTCCAGGACAGCCGGGGCTACACAGAGAAACCCTGCTTGAAAACAAACAACAATAAAAAAAAGTTTCTGTCATTCTCTTGCCTCAGGGAGATGAACTAGATATGGGGGCACTAGCTGCCCCCCATCCCTCAGCTGCGCTGAAGACCATGCCTCCCTCAAAAACTGGGTGGCAGTCACTCAGGGTGGCTCAGGCCTGCATCCTAGGGCTCAGAAGATAGAAGCAGGAGGATCGTAAGTTCAAGGCCATCCTCATTTACATAGGGAATTGGAGGCTAGCCTGAGCCACACAGAGGTCAGCCACACAGAGGTCCAGTATGAGACTCAGGCCCAACCAGTAAGATGGAGTCTTGCGACAGAGCTCACCAGGAAAAGACACCTGTTTGCCAACTCAGCTGCCTGGGGCCCCATCCCCAGAAGGACCCCCCCATGGCGGAAGGAGAGAGCTCACTCCCGAAAGTTATCTTCAAACGTCCATATGTACGCTGTAGCATGCCTGCGCTGCACTCACTAAATAAATACATGTTAAAAATAAAAAATTAAGAAGGACTGGAGAGGTGGCTCGGCCTGCAAAGCGCTGAACAAGCCTTACGACCTCGCGTTCAGTTCCCCAAAACCCATACAAAGGTGGAAAGACACACCTGGCTCCTGCAAGTTCTCCTCTGAGAGCCGTGAGTTCCCCGTGGCTTGCAAACCCACACATACACGCACGCAATAATAAATAAACAACTTCTGAAAACACAACAATGAAAGAAAAAGATGAGTGTTTTGGGGGGAACACCACATATATCCCTTTACATGCTCCTTGCGCTTTCAAATAGCAAGTCTCCCCAAAACACTAGTGGGAAACTCAGGCAGGAAGAGAAAGATAGCAAGGAATGGTGTTTGAAGAGTCTGGGCTCCAGGGTCCTGAGAGGTCCAGAGATCGGCAAACTGGGTTTAGAACAGGTCATTCTTTTTTGTTGTTGTTGTTCTTTTTTTCGGAGCTGGGGACCGAACCCAGGGCCTTGCGCTTCCTAGGTCTCCCTTCCCTCTGCTATCCTCTCTTCCTTTTATTTATTGTGGGAGAAGGAGAGATGGGGCAGGTGTGGGGTCAGGGTCTTGCTATTGGTTCAGGTTGACGCTGAATTTGCAGTCCACCTGCCTCAGACTCCTGAGCGCTTGCTATGGGATCCAGGAGACCCAGATCACTGCTTTGTTCTGCACCTCTCCATTTCAGGTTGTGTGTACCTTGCTCTTGGGAGTTCAGGGCACCTACTTGCTTTCATCAAGCTGAGGAGTTCCTCAGCCTGGGTCTGGCTTCATTGTGGAGTAGTAGTGCCCAGCGCTCTGTGTATCCACAAGTCAGCCACCCCCAAAGGGTAGCAGGAGGAGCAGGAGCTGGCCAGTGCTGGCTCCCCGCTGCAGAGCCGTGCTTGGACAAGTCTGTCTGAGATGAGCAAGCTAACCTCAGCTCAAATCCCTGATTTCTAAAGAAAAAAAAAAAGCCAGAACCCAAAAAACCCTCCCTCACTCCTCCAGCCTCCTCCCCAGCCAAGAACCTCAGACCACAGGCCCCGCCACGCTGGCAGAGCCAGGGAAACAGGCCAAAGCTGCTGAGGAGAGGAGAGGGTCGAGCTAGGTCTTAGAACATAGACAGATTTTTGCAGGTAAGGCCAAGATCCCAGAGCATCAGGGGCTGCTGCAGGCCACAAGGACGGTGAGGACCCCAAGCCACACAGGTGCTAAATGGCAGCTCGGATCCTAAGGGTGGTGTGGGGAAAGGCAGAGGAAGCTGCTTCAACTTCCGGGCTTCCAGAGAGCCCGGATGGACTGTGAGGCTCTCCTGAGTCTACACCTCACCTGGGCTGGGGGCAGGGGTGGGGTGTGTCCCTCACTTCCTGAGAGTAAAGAAAGCAAGAATGGCCTCAGGAATGGAGTACATGGAACTTCACACAATGGGCACAGAGAAGGAGGGAAAAGAGGGAGGAAGAGAAAGCAGTTCAGTGCTGAGGAGCTTAGAGTGGACAGGAAGGCACCAGTGTATTCATGTAACGCCCACTGAAGCACACAGTCCACACCACACTCCCAGCCACTCTTACAGTCGTCCTCTTCTTCTTCTTCTTCTTCTTCTTCTTCTTCTTCTTCTTCTTCTTCTTCTTCTTCTTCTTCTTCTTCTTCTTCTTCCTCCTCCTCCTCCTCTTCTTCCTCTTCTTCCTCTTCTTCCTCTTCTTCCTCCTCCTTTCCTCTTCCTCTTCCTCCTCCTCCTCTCCTCCTCCTCTTCTTCCTCCTTCTTCTTCCTTCTCCTCTTCCTCCTCCTCCTTCCCCTCCTCCTCCTTTTCTTCCTACTCCTCCTCCCTCTTTCTTTCCTTTCTTCATTTTTTCTTCCTTCCTTTCTTCTTTCCTTCCTTCTTTCTTTCTTTCTTTCTTTCTTTCTTCCTCTCTTTCTTTCTTTCTTAAAATAACATCCCGTGTAGCCCTAGCTGGCCTCAAATGTCCTATGTAACCAAAGACAACCTTGAACTTCTGATCCTTCTGCCTCCACTGCCCAAATATGCATGTGTACCACCTTGCCAGGTTTGTGTGGTGCTGGGGATCCAACTGAGGACTTTGCCAATCCTTCATGAACATTCTACCAATGGAGCTCCATCCTCATCCCGTACACGATCCGCCCTCTCACCCTCAGAGGCAGAACCCAGTTATACCCACAGGCAGGACACCTCAGGACTCAGCCATTGACAACAGCTGCTCTCACCCCTACTCACACCCGACCACATACCCTCACATACACACACACACACTCACACACACACAGACACACACTCACATACACACACACACTCACATACACACACACTCACACACACTCACACACACAGACACACACTCACACACACACCTGACCACACACCCACACACATACACACACACTCTCACACACTCACACACACTCACACACACTCACACACACATCTGACCACACACACACACACACACACACACACACACATACACTCATCTACGCTCCCTTCTGTACATATGTCGCACATGCAGAGCAAGCCCACAGTCACTCTGTTTGTGGCCAGAGAGCCCACATCCCTCACAATACACACAGACATAAATACAAGCACACTCACGTTTCTGTAGATGGTGGGTCAAGCCCTATTTGCCCAGAACTGGACAATTCAAGGAACTTCCCTGGTCCCAAGCATCCTTGTACATTTCCCAGGCAGGTTTTCTCTTAGAAGTCCCTATTGTAGCCCCTCATCTCTTCAGCTTCCGTCCACGCAATGATACCCACTGTGCTGCTTCGGACCTGCAGAAACTACCTGGGGTTGAAAGCCAGTGAGTGAGGCCCAATCAGAGACATGTGTTTTATCTGCAGTCTCAACATCTGGGGGTCCTGAGTCCCCACACCAACCAGCCTGTCCTCCCTATATAGGAGGGGTCGTGGAGGGCAGTGCATGAACCTGCTTCTACCTCAGTGTGCCTATCTGTAATAAGGACATGGTCAATCATTCCTCGTTTTTGTTGGACAAACTGAGGTTCCCTGTGAACAAGAACACTGGAAGACATGGTATCTAGCCCCCACTGGGGAAACCAGGACCTAGGGAAGTCGAGGTACTCATCCAGAACTGGTCTCTGGTCTAGATAGAGGACCAGAGACAAAGGGGACAGAGCTGGAGACAAAGGGGAGCCAGAGGTCGAGAGAGGAAGCCCAGAGCAGTGAGAAGAGAAGTTGCTAGTAGAGGGCCTGCTGAGCTCAGGGGAGTTCTAATTACAGCAGGCAGGCGGGTAGGGCAGCAGGGCTAGCAGCCTGTTTGAAGTCTGTGGTGAGGGAAGCATCAAAGGGCCAGGAGGCAGGCTAGAGGCCGGGAGATGAAGGAAGGACCACACGGTCTGCCTGCTAGCCAGGCCAGCACTTCCACTCTAATGCTCACACAGTCAGAGAGCACTGGATCTGATGCTCACACAGCCAGAGAGCACTGGGTCTGATGCTCACACAGCCAGAGAGCACTGGGTCTGATGCTCACACAGCCAGAGAGCACTGGGTCTGATGCTCACACAGCCAGAGAGCACTGGGTCTGATGCTCACACAGCCAGAGCACTGGGTCTGATGCTCACACAGCCAGAGCACTGGGTCTGATGCTCACACAGCCAGAGCACTGGGTCTGATGCTCTCACAGCCAGAGAGCACTGGGTCTAATGCTCACACAGTCAGAGAGCACTGGGTCTGATGGTCTCACAGCCAGAGCACTGGGTCTGATGCTCACACAGTCAGAGAGCACTGGGTCTAATGCTCACACAGCCAGAGAGCACTGGGTCTGGTGCTCACACAGCCAGAGAGCACTGGGTCTGATGGTCTCACAGCCAGAGAACACTGGGTCTGATGGTCTCACAGCCAGAGCACTGGGTCTAATGCTCACACAGCCAGAGAGCACTGGGTCTGATGCTCACACAGCCAGAGAGCACTGGGTCTGATGCTCACACAGCCAGAGAGCACTGGGTCTGATGCTCTCACAGCCAGAGAGCACTGGGTCTGATGCTCACACAGCCAGAGAACACTGGGTCTGATGCTCACACAGCCAGAGAGCACTGGGTCTGATGGTCTCACAGCCAGAAAGCACTGGGTCTGATGGTCTCACAGCCAGAGCACTGGGTCTGATGCTCACACAGCCAGAGAGCACTGGGTCTGATGCTCACACAGCCAGAGAGCACTGGGTCTGATGCTCACACAGCCAGAGAGCACTGGGTCTGATGGTCTCACAGCCAGAGCACTGGGTCTAATGCTCACACAGTCAGAGAGCACTTGGTCTGATGCTCACACAGCCAGAGAGCACTGGGTCTAATGCTCACACAGCCAGAGAGCACTGGGTCTGATGCTCACACAGCCAGAGAGCACTGGGTCTGATGCTCACACAGCCAGAGAGCACTGGAGTCCGGAACAGCCTGATCACAGACAGGGCCACGGGCTTCCAGGAGCATGACAAGCTGCAGTTCAGACAAGCCCTGGCCTGAGAAAAGCTCATTTCACGGTCCCTGCAGCCCTCTCCTTGTCTCACCAGCTCCCAGGAAGTGTGTCTTCCGCACCTCTCAGCACCATATCTCAGGTAGACTCCAAGTCACTCAAGCTTTGGCACCCCAGAACCTGACACCATGACTGCCTTTCCCTCAAGTCCCAAACTATCAAGCTTTTGAGATTTCCAATGAAGAGAGAATGCCCACCATGATGGGCAGCAAAGGGATAGCCCAAGATGGCTCAAGGCTGTCTCCTGTTACAGGTCAGCAAGTTGGCCTTGGAGCATGAATGTAGCAGATGGGTTTTCTATCATATCCCCTCTTCTGCACCCCCTCCAGGGTCCTACAGCCCTCCTGGCCATACAGGGCTTCTAGGAGTCCCACCCCAAGATCATGTTGCCTTTGTTCAACATGACACTCTAGGGGGTCCCCCACTTGGCCCATTTCCTCTAGAGGTCTCTGGCACATCTCCCTGATGTGTTCTTTCAGCTCCCCAGAGAAGGGACAGTAGGTGGCAGGAAGCAGAATTGTCAGGTGATATAGACAGGAATCCCAACCTCCTGTCCTTCTATATGATGACCACTGGGTATATCCTTCAGCTGCCACTTCTCTCTTTCTCTTTCTCCTCTTCCCACTCCTACTCCCCCTCCTCTTCTTCTTTCTCCCCCTCCTCTCCCTCCCCCTCTTCTTCCTTTTCCTTCTCCTCTGTCTCCTCCTCCCCTTTCTCCTCCTCATTTTTCTCTTCCTTTTCGCCCTCCTCTTCTTTCTCTCCATTCTTCCTCATCCTCTTCTTTTGCGATGGGATCTCATGAAGTCCAGGGCAGCTCAAATGCACTATGTATGGAGAACGGTCTCGAATGTCTGATCTATCTCCCAATCACTGGGGTTGCAGACATGCACTGCCACACACTACACTCCGCCTGTGTGGTGCTCCCGAGCAAACCAAGGTTCCCAGGCATGCTGAGCAACCACTCAGCCATCCGCAGCCCACACTCCTCAGCCTCCGCTTCCTCATCTGAGGTAGGTAGGCACTCACTATCTCTACCTCCAAAGGACATTGTGAGAATTGGATATGGCCATGTGTACAAGATGCCTGGCTTCCCGCCGGCTCTCAGGTCACGATGGCACTAATATAGAGAGGGGACCATCGGAGGACGCTATTTCCAGAGGAGAGCAGAAGAGACTGGTCCCTGTGTAGAGTTAGGCCCAGAATCCCAGCAGGGCAGGGAAGTGTTTACACAGCACAGTACAAGCCTTCCATGCTAGGTGCCACGCCCCTCTCCAGCCCCCTCATGCCTTGCCTCAGCTTCCATTGGTGTCCCCGTTGTGTCCACCCTCTACTCTCAGGTCACTTTGTCACCGTCCACATCTCAATAACGTCCCAACCACCGTGCCACATGGCAGAGCCCAGGGCATCCACTCTTCCTCGGGCCACCATGCTCACAGGGGCAATTCCTTTTCCCTGTTCTGGAGCTGCACAGATGCTGTCTGCACTTTCACCCACTGAGGTCACGTGCTGCCGTCTCAGGGAAGGAAGGTGGGTGAGGACGCTCAGAGCAGAACCCTGAGCAAGCCACTCCCACCTGTCCGACTTCACACGCCAAGGTTCAGACCCCCATATCTCACAAGGGAGGGTCTAACGTCACCCCTGAATGTGACCTCGGTTGGGATGAAACCAGCCTGCGTCTTCTAGAGTTTTCCATACCATAGTCTCAGGTTAGATGATTGGGAGCTAAGAAAAACCACGGTCATAAATGAGGTATCAGAGCACATGCCGGGACTTCTGTGATGGAAACAGGAGGTTCAGGGCTTCAAAGCTGTCCTCAGCTATAGGATGTTAGGGGTCAGAGGTCACCCCAGGCTACTTGAGACACTGGCTTAAAAGAGACAAACCAAGCAAACAAGAACCAACCAAGGTCTTGAGAACCCCATGCTCAATGTGCTGTGGGTAGCCAGTCTTCTCAAGGTCTTGCCCAAAGCTGCCCAAAGGCCTGTCTGCTTCTTCTCTCCTCCATCCGGGGTTTCCCCCCCTTTTTCTGCCCATCCACCTAATGTTCCATTCTCATGACTTAATGGCCTACCCAGACCTCAGACACCCTGTTCCCCTCCCACTCCACCTCAGGTATCCATCCGCTGACCTACTTCCCAACATGCCTACCCCAGTGAGCCTCCTCTCCACCCTACATACTTCAAAATGGTCACCGCCCACCCACCCCTCTGTGTTCGTCTGCCTTTATTGATCTCCACTTATATCCCAGACACTGGGCTACATCCCCAACCTCTTTGGCCTCCCCACCTCATTGGGATATCCCAGCCCCATTATGGGAAGCGTAATGTCTGACAGAAGATGGCTGTTGCCTCCACAGCTTCCTGGAAGACCAAACAGAAGGAGAAAGGTTGTACCTGGAACAGAACACAAAATCGTACGCTAGCATTTAAAACAAGAGGGCTTTTTTTTTTAACTTTAAAAAAGTTTCTGTTTATTTTTAATGAGTGCATTTTGCCTGCATGTATGCCTATATACCACATGCATGCCTGGTGCCCTCAGAGGCCAGAAGGCATTGGATCCCCTGAAACCAAAGTTACAGATAGTTGCGAGCCACCACTTGGGTGCTAAGAATCAAACCTGGATCCTCTGGGAGACATCACATGCTCCTACTGAGCCCTGCAGGCTGGGTCTTAACAAAAAAGAAAATCTCAACCCACTAAGCAGGAGGGAAGGTTTCCATGGATACCGCTAAAGTATGGGATGGACAATGAGAACTGTCTGTGGAATGGGCCTCAGTTACTTAAAGATGAGGTGTGACTCTGGGAGGGGCAGGTCTCTCTCCCAGTTCCCCCTGCCTTGGCCCCATTCCAGTTTCCCAAGAATACAGGAGTGAAGGGAACAGGGCCTCGGGAGGTAAAAGCCAGGTGACAGGGATCCTCATGCATCTGAAGTGAGGTCCTGCGTCACGGGGCAGGTGCTGTTGCTCTGTCTCCCAGGTCAGTGACTTTGGGTAAGTCTCAGAGCCTTGCTTTAAATATGTTTGCAATGGAGACTTCTGCTGCAGACATCTCACAGAAGGGCTTGGAGGGCCATCTCTAGTTTTGCACAGTACAAAGAAGGTGCTAAGACATGGGTCTAAAAGGCATGAAGGTTTGTTACCCCAACCATAACTTCACATTTCCAGACGGAGGGCAGACCTCAGGGTGCTTTCCAGAAGCACAGCTCAGACCCAATGTCACATCTAATGTCAGCCTCAAAGAACACGCGGTTCTACCCCAACCCTAACCCCAAAGCAGTTCCAAGTGCCACCAGACACTACCTCCAATGCTACCCAAAGCATCCTCTGGAGTTGCACCCCTCTGGAGAGCTCCCCCTTCTCTGCTCACAGCCAATCCTGCTCTCCCCTACAAAGACAAGGGAAGTGAGGAGACAGTTGAGCTGCCATTAATAGTAGGGAAGGGGCACAAATGAGGGAATGGGATGTTCGAAACTATGGATCCCAACTACAGTGGTGGGGAATTCACTGAATACTTAGCGTGCACAAGCGTGGCTGGGTGCGATCCTCAGGACCACATAAACTGAGTGTGGACATGAACATTTGCAATCCCAGCGCTGGGAAGGCAAAAGGAAGATCAGAAGTTCAAAGCCATTCTTGGCTACAAGACAAGTTTGAGGCCAGTCTAGACGATGTGAGACCCTCTCTGCTTCAAGAGAAAATGTGCATGCTTGGGGTGGGCAGTGGATACTAACCGAGGCACCTCTAAACTGCCAAGCACAAAGGTTGGGAGAGCAGAGGAGAAACTGAAGCGAAACCTAACCCAGGCCAGGCATGAAAAGTAGAGCCTTGGGACTCACCTCACAGCAGGCTGCAAAACAACAACAACAACAACAACACACACACACACACACACACAGACTCACACACAAATACACATACTCACACACATACACACACTCATACACATACAGACTCACACACAAATACACACCCTCACACACATACACACACTCATACACACACATACAAATTCATACACACACACAAATGCACACAGACTCACACACAAATACACTCCCTCACACACATACACACACTCATACACACACATACAAATTCACACACACAAATGCACACATACTCACACACAAATACACACCCTCACACACACAAACTACAAACTCACACAAAAACACTCATACATACTCTCATACACACACACACACACAAACACACACACAAACACACACACAAATGCACACTAATGCAGAAGCTGTGGCAAGGGCACCACCCCTGGGCTTGAGGTGTTGGTGCCAGCTGGGTGGGCTGGCATGAGATGGGGAGAGGGTGGCGCGGAGAGCTAATCCCCCCAGCGTCTCCCAGACGCCCACAGAGACCAGGGTGAGCTCTTTGTCTGCTAGGAGAGACGACAGAGGGCGGGCGGACAGGCGGGCAGGCTGCCGGCTCCTCTTTCTCTCCCAGCCTCCACCCCAGGGCAGGTAGAAGCCTGCCTTGTGGAGGATGGGTTGGAGGGAGTGGGGGTGAAAGGATTAGAGGAGAGACAGGCGCTTCCAGCTAGTAGGGTTCCCTATCACAGACCCATGGGCCTGTGGCTTTCGGGTGGGGGTCCCCGGAAGGGCAATGGGGCATGAACCTCAATTGGGATCAGGCCTTGTATGCAGTGGGAAGGTGTGGGCGGCTGGTAGGACACTGCAGTCCCATATCCAGTCATGCTGAGAGTCAACACACACACACACACACACACACACACACACACAATCTAAACCAACTGACAACCCATGTGTTTACACTCTTGCACAGAGGCAAACACAGAGCGGTGCTGTTTAAAGCAGCTCATCTGGCCTCTGCCACCACACTCCCCAGGAGCCCTCCAGAAACACCACACTGGAGTCACTGCCATCCTAACTGTCCACATTGAGCAGTGCCACGGTCACCAGGGGGTCACCACACACCCAGCAACACAGTCCGCCATAGCAACGTGGCATCACGACGCCCACAGGCACAGAGAGGGTGCTCAGGAAACACTGGCACCTTCCACAGAGCCAACATAGACTGCACACTATGGCCCCTCTTTCTGGTGTCTATAGATACCTGTCCCCAACCCTCCCCTTCTCTACAAATATGAACACCAAACACATCAGGGAATCTCTTAGGAAAGAATGGAAAGGGGGCGGGGTGTAACTCAGTGGAGTGCTTGCTTAATAAGGACTCAGCCTTGGATTTGATCCCCCAGCACTGCATAAACTGGGTGCACTGTCATATCCTAGGATCCTAGCAAGCGGGAAGTGGAGCAGGAGGCCATCCTGGGCTACATGACACTCTCAAAATTAATAAATAGAGCCTGGAAAGATGGCTCAGTTAAGACTACTTCCTGCTCTTCCAAAAGACCTGAGTTTGATTCCTAGCACCCATGTTCAGCAGTTCCCAAAGCTCTGTCATTCCAGCTCCATAGGCTCTGATGCCCTCTTCTGGTCTCCTCAGGCAGTGCACTCATGTGCACACAACACACATGCACACGCAAACACACACATGCTAAAATAAAATCTTTAAGAATACGTAAATGAAATGAGGAATAAAAAGTCTGCCTCTTCCTATGTCCCAAGCGCTATCGTCTGCCTACCTCTCCTGATGAAAGATGGACCCTTGATGCTGTGGTCAGGGCTAAATACGGAGAATAAGCCCTCCCTGGGGAATAACTAAGCCAGGCTGCACCTGAGCCGGAGGAACAGGCAACTGGTGCTGACGTCGCTTCCAGGATCTTCCATAGCCTTCAACCTCTCGGGACAGATCCAGACCATCAGAGTCAAGTTCAGTTGCCCCAGTTGACATGGGCATTTGTCACCACCTCCTAGTGTCGGGGGGAGGCCAGTTCACATGGGACCCTTCTCTCCCTGCCCTGAAGCCTGCCTGCTCTGCAGCCCAGGGGCCCAGCTGAGGGGAAGCCCAATCCCACTGTGGCTGGCGTCTCCAAGGATGAAAGATCTCTGGCTCCTTGAGAAACCAGGACTAAATATATCCCTTGCCTGTTTTCTGGAGCCCAACTGGAACTAGCTGGCAAGACTCACCCTTCCTCCTGCGGGACAGGCCTTGGGCCATCACTGGACAGACAGGCAGACCATGCCACTCCTAACAGCCCCAGACCCAAGGAACGGAGTCCAGAAATAGACCAGGAAGAAACTAATGTTTGCATACCTTTCTTCCTTCAAGACCATCAAAGACAGGGATGAGAGAGTAAATTATGTGAGACCAAGCCCAGCCTATGGCAATGAAATGCTTGAAAGCCTCAGCTTTCCTATCTGTAAAATGGGAATAAAATAATCCTGGCCTCAGAATGTTGTCAACAGTGAATTAATATAGGTTGAGGGCTGGGACAGCATCTGGCACAGGGTAAGTGCCCAATAAACTCTGGTCACAGGGACTGGGGAGATGGCTTGGAGAAGAAAAGCCTGACTTTATGAACACGAGAACCTGAGTCCGGATCTCCAACACCCACTCAAAAATCTGGGTATGGCAGGCAGCATGCTCTTATATTTCCAGGGTTGGGTCTCAGGGGACAGTCTGAATAGTTGGTGACTTTCAGATTTAGTGAGAGAGTCTGTCTGAAAAATAAGGTGAGGCCGGGGAGCTCCGCAGATCAAAGTGTCAGCCTTGCAAGCCTGAGACCTGTGACTGACCCCATGAGCCCAGTGTGAAAGGAGAAAAGTGACTCTGGAAGCTGCCCTGTGATCGCCACACACACTGTGGCAGGAATGCACCTGCGTTCAAACAACTACCACACACACACACACACACACACACACACACACACACACACGCATGCGCACATGCACACGGACACGCGCGCGCGCGCACACACATGCATGCGGGCACACACGGTAATAATCAACTTAAAATGTTTTCTTAAAGGGCTACGTGGACCAGGCACTGTGGTGCTCACCTTTGATTCTAGTCTCAAGAGATAGAGGTAGGTGGAACTCTGTGAGTTTGAGGCTGGCTTGTCTACATAGTGAATTCTGGCCAGCTAGGGTTACATCGTGAGACTCCAGTTTGTTTTATTTTCTGATTTTGTTTTGTTTTGTTTCTGGAAGGTAGAGATCCATAGAGGAAGATGTTGACCTCTGGCCTCTGCATGGGCACACATCAATATGCACACCAGCACAAGGGCGCGTGCGCGCGCGCGCGCGCGCACACACACACACACACACACACACACACACGAATTAGTGATTGTTACTGTGAGCATTCTGTGCCTTCCCAAGGCCACCATCCTGAAGATAATGCGACCCAACCTTACTAGATTCAAAGACTAAGGCCAGGGCTAACTGTTAAGACCCCAATATGGCACAGATCAGTGAGGGGTCCATGAGCCAAGACACGCCTCCTCCCCCAGCCCTGCTCTGGCCACGTCTTGAGCTCCCCAGACCAGGACTCCGCCCACCTGTGGTCAGCACTGTGGCTGGATCTCCCACGCCTCGGCTTACTTTAGCGGCTCCAGGCCGCTGCCCCAGGACAGCCCACTCTCAAGCCTAGTCCAGAGGCCTGAAATAGGAAGGAAGAGGGACCTAAAAATAGCCGTAATTACAGAGGGACCCTAGATGGGGGGATGGCAGCTACCCTCTGTCTTCTCCTGGGCACTGCCACAGCCTGTTTAGGATACAGTTCAGGCCCAGGGTAGGACTCCAGACTTGCCTCCTGTTCCCCAGTCCACGGGGCCTCCCAGTGGGACAGAGAGTGAGGGGTTGGGGGTGGGGTAAGCAGGGAGCTGAGCCTGACTCCAGGACTATAGCAGACAGGCCTCCTCTGCTTCTCATACCCACTGGAAGAACACAGTACTCCTCACAGAGTGCTGCATTGCACCCTGTCCTCACCCAGCCACTTTTCTCTTGTCCTGTCCTGATGCCTGCCTCCTCCAGGAAGCCCTTTCCCCAGCTCGCCCATCACACCAGAAGGGACTCCCAGAGAATATTTGCCAGCACCAGATGCAGAGAGACTGAGAGCAGGAGAAGCATCAGCTGATACCCAGGTCTCTGAATCCTGCAGCATCCAGTATAGGATGACCACAGCCCATCTTGAGGCAGATTTGAAGGAAAACCAACTGATGGTGGAAGGGGTGATGGCAGGGTTGGTGTATGAGAGATCTGATCTGAGAACCCTACACTCAGAAATCCCCAGGGTTTTGGAACCCACAAAGCTTAGATTTTAGTCCCTTCCACAGAGACTGACTGTCCCACCTTCGTTTCTCTGAGTTGTGTTCCTTTGGTATATATGTGAGAAAAACGACAGGATCCCTCAGAGCTGGAGTTCCGTGGAATAAGTGTTCTTGATTCCTTGACAGGAGTCTCCTGAAGGAGTTAGCAGAACCCCTGGCCTGGGAACCGGGAGCTCCTGTCTTCAGCTATGGCCAGGCGTCAGAAGCTTCAAAGAGGCACGGGGCACAATGGGAGAGCCATGAGGGGCTAAGAAGCCCGAGCTCTCCCTGGGTCGGGTGCTGGAGCCTCTGCCGTGACGGAACACATGATGTGCTGGTGCCATCTGGTGGCCACAAATGGCAATGATGGTCACCTAGCTTGAGGAAGAAGGAGAGACCTGAAAAGTAGAAGCCCAGAAAAGCAGGACAGAGCCAGGAGAGGGAGGAGATGAGGGGAGAGAGGAGCTGAAAGCCCCAGCAAGAGGCAGGTGCTGTGGAGGAAGACAATGGTTTCCGCAATGTTGCCGTAGACCAGGCAAGCTGGAGCAATAGACTATGAATATTTTCCTGTGACATCTCAAAGACTCCTGGAGGTCACCAAGGGCCCAGAGCACGCAAGTGTGGGCTGATCCAGGTAAAAGAAGGTAATCATGGTGTCCACCAGTCCTAGCCTGGGCTTCGTGGGCTTCAGCTGTCTAGCCCTAGCTTCCCCAGGAGCCCTGGTCATCTTCCAGCCCCCATTGCTGTGGGCACCCAATGGATATGTGAAACCAAAGGTCACCCATACAAGAGACCAGCACACACTGACTTGTCCAGGGGTACCCATGGCATGCACCTGGGTGGTACAGTGTCTTGGGGGGCCCTTGTTGCATTCTGTTCCCTGCTTCCTCACAGGGGTGGGAGGTGGAAGGTGAACTTGTTTACCACTTCTGCTCCGGGCAGTGGAGATGAGCTCAGACTGGCCCTGTGCCTTCCACGGGCAGGGCCAGGCCTGAGTCATGGGGGTCAGATGACTGCTGAGGCTAAATGGGTCCTGTCCTGCAGCCCCCAGCAGCCACGGCACACCCCGCCCTTTCAAAGCAATCAGGCACCTCTGGGCCAAAGAGAGGGTGGGTGGAGAGGGTACAAGGTTCAGGCCATCACTGGCCCCTCCTCTGGTCAGAGGACACCAGGGCAGTCAATACTGCTCTATCTGTCTCCATCCAGGCTCGCTCCCCCGAGTGTCCCTCACAGGACTATTCTCAGCCCCCAGGGGAAGCCTAGCTTAAGCCAGTGCCATCCTGGAATGCCGCAAATGCCTGCAGTTACAGGCCAAAAACATACTTCTGACCTAAACGGAATCTGAGGGTTGTGTGACTTCTCCCTGTGTCTTACTCTGCTATACTGTAAAGCGAAGAGAGGCTCCGAGTCCTTCAGAGGGGGACATCTCAACTTAGCTTGGCTCTTGACCTCTAGTGTCTGCTCCTGAGGTCACAGCGGCAAAACCTGAGAGAAACCCTTAGCTCTGTCCCAAGGTAGGTGCAGGGGCCTCAGGGATCTCTGCTTTTCAGAGACCCAAGTCCTTGCTCACCTGGGACAGCTTAAGTAATAAGGTCAATCTCACTCACCACTGTCCTCTTCTTCTCAATGTGTTTTGCCTTTCAAGCCTGTCCCGGCATCATGGAGCATTTGGTCTCCATTAGGAAGCCACTCTTCTAGGGCTGGAGAGATGGCTCAGTGGTTAAGAGCACTGATTGCTCTTCCAGAGGTCCTGAGTTCAAATCCCAGCACCCATGTGGCAACTTGCAACTGTCCATGACTCCAGTTCCAGAAGCTCTGACGCCTTCTTCCGGTCTCAGTGTGCACTGTATACTCGTGGTATATGGAAATACATACATATACAGACACACATGCAGGTAACACCTGCAGACACACATGCAGGTAACATGTCTATACATGCAGAATAATAGGATAGGAGTCTTCGTAAAAGAGTCTCTTTTTAACTTTTTTTTAACTTTTGAAAAAAAGATTTCATGTAGCCCAGGCTAGCCTCAAATCCACTATGTAGTCAAGGATGATCTTGAACTTCCCACCTCTACTTCCTGATTGCTGGGATTACAGAGGGGCCCCTCTGCCTGCGTTCCAAGGAATATCAAAGCCAGGACTTAATATTTGCTAAGAAAACCCTCTTCAGCAACTGAGCGCCCAAGCAACTGTTTCTGTTTTGTTTTGTTTTGTTTTGTTTTGTTTAGCATTGTTACATATAGTCCAGCCTGGCCTCAAATTTATAACCATCGTTATGTTTCTGAGTGCTGGGATGAACACTCCGCTCTGAAAACAATTCCTTTTAGTGGGCCTAGTAGTACATGTCTTTAATCCCAGAACTCTGGAGCCAGAGGCAGGTGGATTTCTGTGAGTTCGAGGCCTGCTGTGTCTATGTAGAAAGTTCCAGGACAGCCAGGGCTATACACATGGAGAGCCCTGTCTCAAAAACAAACACATAATTTCTTGTTGGTTTAAAGGCACATAATTCTTTGCTTTGGATTCTGCGGGACATGTCCCCGGCCCCACTTCCCTAAGACGGAGAATCACAAGGCCTGCCCCACTGTTGGCCCATAGCGTTTGCCAGGTAGTGCTTGTGGCCTTATGTCTGCTGTTTGGAAACATCTGGGCCTTGTTCCTCCACAACAGGGCTTTTGGCATTAGATCAGAAAGGAGGCCCTCACCCTGGGCCCTTCTCCCCACTATGCAACTTAGAGGGTTTGCACAGATTCCACCAAGACATTGCTGGTCCAGGTCTTATCACCAGACTCATGAGGTGGCCTTACCTAGGCCAACATCTCTGCCCTGGGCATGGTTACCCTTTTTTGTACAAAGGTCTTCTGACCTTGAAACTTCAGGATACGGTGCAATATGGTACAAATTCAGGATACTACAATATGGTGGCAGCAAAGCTGTGTGTATTATAAAACTGAACAGCTGAGGGAGACCTAGGGGAGACCAGGCTCAGGGTACTCACCCCTACCCTCTGCCCCTCAGCCCCGAGTTGGCACCAACTGCTTCCCACCACAGGCTTGGCAATGCCCACTTCCTCTTGGCCTCCCCCGAGCTCTGCTGATCCCCCACACTCCACCCCCGTCAGCCTCCTGCTTCAAGCCCCAACAGTGCCCCAGCACCCCCATCCGCTCCTCTGATCTTCTACCCTGGCAGCCCCTCTGCCCAGCTTGGCACTGCATCCTCTACCTTGCTGCCTGCCAAGAGCGGGCATCACCCACTCTCCGTGCCCAGGCACCGGGGCTTGACTTTAGCCTCCTCAAATCTTCAAGTCTCAACACTGTCCTTGCCCACCAGCCCCTGGGCACTGGAGACTCACTGACTCCTGCAGAATTCAGCATGGTCATCCCCCTGCCTCAGGGCTAACTACCTCTTCAGCTGGTTAGTGAGGTAACTGACACTCCCTTAAGTCCCGAAGCAAATTATCTCCTCCCACCCTTGCTCCTCCTAACCCTGCTTGGTGCTGGGGATTGAACCCATGGCCTCAGGCATGCCAGGCAAGCACTCTACCCCAGTCACATTTGAAGCTCTCCTCCATGGTTCTCAAACTTCCATGGCGGTCTTCGTTTCCGGAATTTTACTCATTGCACAAGGCAACACCGAAGTGTGCAAAACCAGAATCACACTCCAGCTTAAAACAGCAGAACTTGGGCTTGCAGCCAACTGTAAGAACCCGAGTTCAATCCCGGGGGCTCGGGCGATGGAGGGAGAGAACAGACTCCCTCAGCTGTCCTCCCACCACACACGTGGCCATGCTCCCACCCCATGAACACACATCCACATAAAAGAACAAAACCTCCCTTTACAGGGAGAAACAAAGGCAACCTGCCCAGATCTGTCTCTTTCCAGCTCCCCTTCCCCGTAGGTAAACTGCTTCCCAGATCGATCTATTATTCTGAAAAGGGTTTGATATTGTCGTGGCATCTGCATGTATCCAGTTATAAATGGACATGTTTTTCGTGCTACTAAGCAGATAGGATCACATTATAGACGCCCTACCCTATGCATGCATAGCCTTTTCCCCCAATGGCTGTACGTACGCATTGGTCTGTAGTACTCCGCACTCTCTTCGTCTTCAGTGCGATCATTCACATTTCTCTGGGTGTCCCCTATCCCCGCCCATGTGCTCTTCACAGAGGTCAGAGGTCAGCCTCAGGCATCAGCTCTGGCCTCTCACCGTTCTTGAGACAGGGTGTACCAGGTTATCCATTCTTTTTTTTTTTTTTAACTTTATTTATTTATTTATTTATTATGTATACATCATACAGCTTTCTGCCCTGCATGTATGCCTGCAGGCCAGAAGAGGGCACCAGACCTGATTATAGATGGTTGTGAGCCACCATGTGGTTGCTGGGAATTGAACTCAGGACCTCTGGAAGAGCAGACAGGGCTCTTAACCTCTGAGCCATCTCTCCAGCCCACAGGTGATCCATTCTTGAACCTCTCCAGTAAGTCTCCTGTCTCCCCTTAGGACTGTGGGACTACAGACTCATGCTACCCTGTCTGGCTTTTATGAGGGTTCTCGGGGTTTTCGCTCAGGTCCTCACACTGCACCATCTCCCCAGCCGTTTGGGGGAATTCTTGGTGTTCCCTCCATGCACTGGCCTGGGTTTACTCCACGCCTTGCTCCCGGAGCCCAGTGCACCTCCTCCTGGACAGTCCAGGCATTTCAAAGCCTCGGGGTGTCCAGAAGAGCTCTCAGGCATCCTCCTGTCCTCATTCCAGTGCCTCCCACTTCCTGTCCTCAAGACCTCAAACCCAGGACACCCACTGCTGTCACTGAGCTCAGCCTACTTTTCTCTAGATCAGGACGGGTCTCACCCAGCCCCACCCCGGGTCATCCTGGAACTATTCCGTTGACTTATCTTGACCCCGCGCCATAGGCATGAACATTCTCTGGACAAAACTCCACTACACCTGCTGAAGGGCCATGGCCCAGGTAAGCCCAGATCCTTGTTCATGAACTTTTTTTTTTTCTTTTTTCTTTTTTTCGGAGCTGGGGACCGAACCCAGGGCCTTGTGCTTGCTAGGCAAGCGCTCTACCACTGAGCTAAATCCCCAACCCCCTTGAACTTTTTTTTAAAGAGAGGCTCAGCTGTGCATGGTAGAACATACTTACCAGTCCTAATGCTAGAAAGACAGGAATGGAAGGATTCGGAATTCCAGGCCAGCTTGGAGATGGCTGGGCAATTAAGAGCACTGGCTGCTCTTCCAAAGGAGCATGATTGGATTCCAAGCACCCACACTGTGGCTCACAACCTCTGTAACTCCAGTCCCAGAGTATCTGATGTGTGTTCTGGCCTCCATGTGCACTAGGCACATAAGTGCTGCATATATACACAGACAAAACACCCATGCATGTAAAATAAAATATAAAAAAACCTTTTTAAAAGATAAAGGTTTACATTATGTCACCCCTGAAGGCTGAGCAGAGATGGGGTGTGAAATAACCCTTGGCTGTCTGCATCTTCAAGGTCAGACTGCAGGATCAGGGATCAGGCCCACCTAGAGTGGCAGAGCCTAGGTCCTAGCTCCAGTCCTGCTGGGCCCAGGGAACTCAGAATATCTTGATTTCCATAGCCACCTCTGCCTCAAAGTACTCGGACATCAGAAATGGAGTTTTGGGGCTGGAGAGATGGCTCAGCAGTTAAGAGCCATTAAAAACAGTGGCTGCTCTTCCAGGGGTCCTGAGTTCAATTCCCAGCAACCACATGGTGGCTCATAACCATCTGTAATGGGCTCATTTGTCCTCTTCTGGTATGTCTGAAGACAGTGACAGTGTACTTATATACATAAAATAAATACATTTAGCTCCTGTTCTCTCTTACCACTTGTTCTCTCTTACCACTTTGTCCCTTCTCTCCCCATTCCCCTCCTCCCTTTTTCTCCACATACTCATGGCCGACCTCTACTCTTCTATTTCTCTACTTCTTTCTCTCTCTCTGCCCCTACTACCTTCTTAACTCCCCTCCCCATGCCCTGAATAAACTCTATTGTATTCTAAAAATTAATTAATTAATTAATTAATTAAAAAAAGAAACGGAGTTATTTCCCAACCCCAAACTGTCCCCATCTGCCCCCAACTGTCCCCATCTGACTCATGTTGACCTCGGACCATAGAAGGATTGAGCAGATCTAGGAACGGGACTAGGGATCACGGGAGTCCTTCATCTCCAGTTGCCCTCCCTAGGTTTGGTGGCTTAGGTGTCCAGGTTGAAGTCAGGGACAGTAGGACAAAGTATGCCTTGCAAGCCCCAGATGCCCTTTGAGTCCAGCCAGCCAGACTCCTAAGTCCAAGGCAGACTCTTCAGGCGAGAGCAGCAACCTGTTCAGCAGACAGTGGGAACTGGAGACTCCATTCAGAAGACCAAGGGGCAACGCATTATGAACATTTTCAATTAGCAGTTCATTCTCCTGCAGCAGCACTCAGACCAGGCTCCAGGAAGAGAAGACTGATTTTAAACAGAGCTTCTCTCTCCTCACTAATGGGGTCAGACCAGAGAGGGTTTACTGTTTCCAGACGCTGGGAGAAGTGAGCACTTGAGACAGGTTCCTCCATTCCCCTCGAGGCAGGGGGCAGTTCTAGAACCCAGAACTCCTGACCCATCTTCACCAGCCTTCCTGAGCCCACCCTTTAGGATCTAGGATGCTGAGCTTTTGTCTAAGGAAGAGACTCCACACAGGAGACGCAGTCCGGTGGCGGGCACCTAGTAGCCATATTTTAAGAAGCAACCGGATGGCGAAACATCAGGGAATGCCCCGTGACTTTCCTTAATCTGGGCTTTCCCAGGGTATGTAGATGGATGTTGTCGTTTAATTATATTATTAACAGCAATAATTGCTACCATTTATTATATGCTGACAGGGAGCTAAACAAATGCTGCACAAAACTTGTGTGTTATCTTCTTACTCCCTACAAGCACTCCCTCCCTCCCCATCTCGCTCTGCTACAGCAAGGGAAGTTTAGTGATGGGGCCATAATTTGAACCTTAGCACTCTGCTCCGTTCTCTTGGTTTACACCCACCCTGATGTTTATTTTTGATGGCACCTGACTTTAAAGAGAAAGGTGTTTGAGGAGGTTCAAGGTTCGAGAAAAGCAAAGGAGCCAGGCTCCTGCACCCCTGAGCCTATGTTTTTGATGGTGGGGGATGGCTGGTGACGGGTTGATGGAGAACAGGGGGTTCTCTTGTGACCATTCTCAAAACTATTTGGGGTCTGGAGAGACGGTTCTGTGGTTAAGGACACTTCTTCCAGAGGAACTGGGCTCCATTTCTGCAACCCACATTGTGGCTCACAGCCTAACTCCAGTCCCAGGAAACCGACGCCCTCTTCCGACCTCCACGGGGCAGAGAACACATGTAGAGAGAGCACAGACACAATAGAGACAAAACACCCATAAAAGGCTAACAGAACAACAAAACAAAACAAAACCCAGAAACCTAAACAACAACACAGAACTCGGACTTGCTAGCAGTAGACTTGGCAACTTTCAGGCACTTTAATCTGGATCCTTCGAGAGATATGGGGAAACAGGGGTGGAGGCCAACAGTCTAACAGGCTAAAGATGCCAAGAACATGAGAAATTTGGGCTCAGGCATCGAAATGTATGTAAATATCTGCCCACCCCAACTCTGATTGCAAGGACCAGGGCTCTGCTCCATCTCCCAGTGAGGATAGAGATGGAATATTTTGCCCAGTGCTCCTGCTCTTCTGTAGATGCCCTGCTCTGTCAAAGTGGGTGTTTAATAAAGGGCCAATAAAGGGGAGCAGTTAAGGGGGAGGGGGTAGAGGGAAGGAGGGAAAGAGAAAAGGAGGGAAAGGAGGAAGGGAGAGAGAGAAAATGTCCAAGCTATTGCAATGGAGAGGTCCAAGCACAGGGTTTATATTTGTTGCTCCAGGTCTGTGCTCCCAGGTGACCTGAGCCACTTTACTCCCCCGCCAATGGAAGGAACCTATTGTTCTATGCAAAGAACAGGTCATCAGAGCCCTACACCCAGATCCTGACTCCCGGCCCGTGGCAATCTAGGAGGGACGGTGAGGCGGGCAGAAGCTTCCACGTGGGGGCGCTGGAAGGGCGTAGAAAGGATGGAAGCTGGGTCCGGCAGCGTCCCCAGATCCGTCTCCAACAGCTAGCCTTCTTCCGCAAGTGTCCCCACAGGGCAGCCAAGACCTCTTACCCGAGCCCCTCCCAGCCCCGCCACTCAACACCGCCCCCCACCATTTCCTAGATCTAAGAGGTGAACGAACACAGAAGCCGAATACAGGCCAAGGTTCGAATCCCGACTCTGCCACCGGTGGCGCCTGGCTTCCCGGGCCGGCCTCTGAACTGGCCCACGACCCCCTCCTCTGGCCGAGTGGGTGCTCGGAAGCGTCGGCTTCCTGCCCGCAGCTCGCCCGCGGCATCTAGTGTTTCCCTTTTCTCCCTCGGCATTTTCTTTTTTCATCCCTGCCTGCTTGTATCTTTTTCTTCTTGGCTCCGCAATCCTGGCCAAACCGCAGCCTTTAGCAATCCTTCGCGCCCACCCGGCGCCCAGGGAGCCTCACCGCTGCCGCGACCCGCCCCGCGGCCAGAGCGCCGCCCCGGACGCGGGCCGCCCACGCGCGGTTGTTCCGGATCTCAACCTGCCTTCATCAGTCGGCGAGGGCTGTTGCCGAACTTAGCCGATAGGGGGCGCTGCCGGGCTCGGCCGGTTGCGGGGCACTGCCCAGCTCGGCCGCTGGAGGGCGCTGCTCTCCCGGTCGTGCTGAACTGGGGGGCTAGTACTGGAGTCCCATCCTGTTGGGGCCCCGCCCACCCCAGGGTCCGACCCGAACCGGAACCAGCTAGGGCCCCGCCCACCCTGCGTTTCCTCCCAGAACCTTACCCTACCCAGGACCGGTGGCCTTGTCATCTGGCTTAGGCGTCCCAGCCCACCCGCTTCCCAAGCCTCAACATTGCAGAAGGGAACTCACGGGCCAGGGCTTCACCCGGGTGGCCGAGGGCACCGGGCGGGGCTGCGATCCCCGGTCACCGGGCCTTCCAGCTTCAGCCTGACCGCAAACCGAAGGCGACGCTGCAAATAGCCGCGGTTTGCTGCTGGTGCCCTGCCTCCCTCTCAGCCTTCCGGACCTTTGGGGTTTTCTCTCTCTTCTAGCCCTACACCCTCTCATCTGCCCAGTGTCCTCACAGTGCGCCCACCACATATTCACCCATGTACGGTGGTTCCTTCACTGGCGAGGTGGAGAACCTTAAGACCAATGCCGAGGCCCAGGCGTCCTCTGTGCCTGTGAGCGCTTTAGCTAGGTCATTCATGAACTACTTGCCACAACCCTAGGAGGTTTGCAGACAGAGAAACTGAGGCTCAGAAACTCCTCACAGACTAAAGTCAGTCTGTCTGTGCCTACAGTGGGAAGGCCACCTCCCATGTCAGGCCAGCCTGCGAGCCCTAATGGCACTAGAGTCTAGGATAATCCTTTAGAGCAAGCCTGACCTGTCTGCACATCTGTAAAATGAAGAGAGCAAAAGCAGATACCTGTGAGGAAGGATGTGTTAAGGAAGACGATGGAAAGCCCAAAGCAAGAGGTTGGAGGGAGACACTGGCGTCTTGACCATGAGAGAATTAAATAAAAGACAGGCTGACAGCCTGTGGTGGCCCAGAACCAGGGACTGCATTTTAGTACGTACTGGTATTCTGAAACAATTTTCATTGCGACACACCACAGATTTCTGGTGTTGAGGACAGGCATAGTGTTTTCTTCGTCTTCCCATTCATTCCCTATAATAGTAATAATAACAGTAGTTAGCCAGACAGGCATGGTGACGCTAGCCTTTAATGTTAGCACTTAGGAGACAGGTAAATCTCTGTGAGTTCGAGGCTAGCCTGGTCTACAAAGCAAGTTCCTCGACAGCCATGGCTACACAGAGAAACTCTTATCTCAAGAAAAAAGCTAACGTTAGCTTTTTTTAGTTAGTTAATGGCTGTTAAATATATACCATCCCACACTCTACACTGTGCTGAATGCCGTACATCGTATTTCACTCTCGGCCTTTGCAGAATGTCATTATCAGCCTTGTGTTACCCAGGAGGGTTCTAAGGTTAAGAGGGTTAGGTAATAGCCAGAGGGTCACATAGCTCCTCAATGATGATGCTACAGATGATGCTACAAGTGGATCCCTGATCTCTGACAGCAGGGCCTTTGTTCTAGACTGACAGGTGACAGGATGAATGGATGGCCAGGCAGAGGGAGGAGCTAAACAGACAGAGAATGAGCTTGGAGTTTGTAGGAGAGCAATACGGAAGCACGCAGAGGGGGCAAGTGTGGTTCTGTGTTAGAAGGCTGTGGAAACAGTGGAATATCACTGCAGATCAGTAGAGATGGGCTGGGAGTGGTCAATCAGCAGTGACAGACTGGCCAACCTCGAGAGCCCTGGAAGGAAGCACCATACAGCTCTCTTCCCATTTCCAGCAAGATAGTCCCCTGGGGGTTGTCCCTGGCAAGCTCTAATCTCCAGGTCCCACATCCGGTGCCATTGTGCACCTGTCACAGGAAGGAACTCAGCCAAAGGTACGGCTGGCATTGCATCAGTGGTAAGTAAGCCTTGGGATCAAATGTTGGGGTGGCTATGGAGAGGTCTAGGCTCCTGATGTCATTGGCTCAATCAGCCAAGGAGGCTGTTACATGAAGCAGTGCAAAGGTGGGGCAAGCCACAGGAAGGAGGCAGAGAAGCTGGAAGGCCTGGAGAGCAAGGACATTCGAGTGGCCCAGTGGGGATCTGAGCCCACTGGAAGAGGTGGCATCAGGTTGAGTGGATTTCCTGAACAAAGCAGCACTTGCTCACTATGCTGCCTCTCCTTGCCCTGTTTCTCCTGATCGGGCCGGCAGTGTCCACTACAACACGAGACAGAGAGGACCTGACTTTCGGTGCAGAAGCAGAGTCTTGGGTGACCGTGAACCTGAAGGTACCTTTCTGAGATGAGGACCCATGGTGGAGGACTGGGAGGTTCCTTCTGAGGCTGCCAGGAGAGCAGAGGGCACTATCTTAAGTACTTTCATGGCAAGACTGACTGGTCAACTCCCCAGGATGGAGAGGGTCAAGCCTTGATCTAACCAACCACCAGAGGAGCATTTGGCGTGTACTCGTGAAGGCATCGATGTGTGCTGTGTGTATGGAAACAGTTAACACCTACTGTGTTCCTAGCACTGTCCTGACAGCCTTGTTAAAAGTAACCCCTTTCAACTTCATGGGGAAATTTTCATTGCTATCCCATTTCACAGATAAGAAAACTGAGGTATAGAGAGGTCACAGAGCTTGTCTAAGGTGTGCTGCTTCAAAAGCACAACTTCCACCTTAGTTAGGTTAGTTAGGTTCTGATTCTATGTATCTTTGAATGGGAGAGTTTCCAGAATTTCTTTTCTTTTTTTAAGATTTATTTATTCATTTTATGTGAGTGCACTGTCAGTCTCTTCAGACACACTAAAAGAGGGCATGGATCCCATTATAGATGATTGTGAGCCACCATGTGGTTGCTGGGAATTGAACTCAGGACCTCTGGAAGAGCAGTCAGTGCTCTTAACCACTGAGCCATCTCCCCTGCCCCCAGATTCTGGGTTCAAGTGACCAACTGGAGTAGGATTGCTATTTTGTCACACACGAGGAATTGCTTTTGCCTCCTGAAAAACACTGGTATTTGACAATGGTGGCGTCCATCTACCACCCTCCTGCATACTGTCACTTGGAAGAACTATTTTTAATTATTTATTCATTTTATGGGTACGCTGTCGCTGTCTTCAGACACACCAGAAGAGGGCATCAGATCCCATTATAGATGGTTCTGAGCCACCACGTGGTTACTGGGAATTGAACTCGGGACCTGTGGAAGAGCAATCAGTGCTTTTAACAGCTGAGAGTCATCTCTCCAGGCTGAGAAGAAATCTTAAAGTTGAAACTCTGACCCTACTCTAAGATCCAATATCCCTTACCTTGGTGAAGACCCTGACCTTGGAGCTCCCAGTCCCTTCCCAGGGAACCACAACAAAAGTCTGGCAGTCAGGAAGGCTTGACAGGAGGATAACTGGAGCCTGTTTCCCCACAGTCCCAGGACGACAGAGAGGACGCTCAACTGATTTTGGCGTATGGTGCTTGGTCATGTGAGGTCCCTGGAAGTTGGGAGTCCCTGGCATTGGGAGGTTAGGGATGCAGCTCAGTTGGTAAAGGGCTTGTGTAGCATATATGAAACCCTGGGTCCAATCCTCCACACCACATAAAACTGCATGATGGTGCATGCCTGTAGTCCCAGCGCTCGGGAGGTAGAAGCAGGAATATCAGAAGTTCAGGGTCATTGTTAGCTGCATAGGGAGTTCAAAGCCAGCCTAGGGAGGGGAGGAGCAGTATAAATAGAACCCTAGGAAGAACCACTCACAGACAGTCCTGAGGATGGGGAAGGCCCTCTAGAGTTTGACTGGGGAAATATGGGCACAGGGAGAAGATGGCAGGCCTGGGAGACCTGGGTTTAAGTCTCAGCTTATCCACTGACCCCTGCTATCTTGACCTCAGTTTTCTTGCCTGCAGCATAGAGGGAGGGAGTAAGTGAGTCTAGTTCATTCTGGCCTTGGAGTCAGTAACAGACATGCAATGTATGAAAAGTCCCATTGGATGATAGCACAGGGAGTAGCCACACGGAAGTGTCATCAACTTCACATGCACTGGCCTTGGCAGCTCCCGTTTCCCCTGTAGTCAGTCAATTAGCTCACCCTGCAGGAGTGAATCTTCACCTTGTCTCTTCCTCTCTCCTTTAGTGTCCCTCTGTCTCCTAAGACATGAGGCCTGTACTAGGAGAGGAGAGGCTAGGCTAGAAAACTAGAAATACAGACAGACTCTGCAGGTTGCTAACTGTCGCTACAAATGGGACATTCTGATGGCTCCCAGTTCCCAAGGTGTCCTGCTTGCGCGTGCGCACGCACGCACACACACACACACACACACACACACACACACACACACACACACACAACAGTTCCTGGATAAACTAGAATGGTTCTCCTAATGCCTCCCCTCCCCCTAGCAGAAACCTAGTGGATAGAAGGTCTGCTCTATTTCATTTGTAGACGACCAGTCTTCCCAGGGTGCACTTGAAGGATGCCCTTTGTTAAGGCAAAGTGGTTTTCATGAGCTGTTCGAAGATGGGCCTCAATCTCCAAAGAGACTCTTCTCTGGTTTCTGGCTAGGCTGGGTGACTCCAGCTGGCGACAGCTGCCCCAGCCACTGACGTCTTCGGGAGGAGACAGATTGGGAGACTGAATTAGGACAAGACTTAGAAAACAGACTCTCCCCATCATGAAACGGGGTGCGATCAACCCCAAACAGCACATGGGTCTTCCATGACGTACAGCTGGATCCCCGGAGTCCTAAGATCCTGCCCAGGCCCTAAGGAGAGTCCCTGATCTGTCCCTGGCTCCCAGAGGCTGTGGTCTGTCTTCAGCCCTGTTGGAAAAGGTGGTTCCCGCCTGTCTCAGTTCAGAGATGATTCCTCAGAGACTTAAGGCCAAAGAGGGAAAGGGCTTTAGCCAAAGTTGCAAGGGGGGTGGCGGGAGGGAATGTAGGTCTACAGCTGTTGGGGAAGGGTAATGCTAATTGGGCTAGGCTGGAGGATTAAACTGGCTTTTCCAGGGGCAATAACTTCTCTCAGAATGCCCAGCTTCCGGGGAGTTTAAATCTGGAGCGATAGAGTATAGAACAGCTACTAACTCTGGTGGTTCTACCATATTAAGTGGCAGCCTGATTCTGATCCTTGACAGCACTTCTCAAGATGGAAAAGATCATTTCTCAAGACGTCCGAATCCTGTTTCAGCTTCTCCTCTGTTACCCTAACTAAAGTTACTAGCAACTTCAGTTTCCATGTATGTAAAACAGACAGGGGATCGCATGTTCTCTTTTTGAGACAGTCTTACTGTATGTCCCTAGCTGGACTGGTGCTAAATGTAGACTAGTCTAACATCCAGTTT
The DNA here is from genome assembly GCF_021556685.1 of Rattus norvegicus. Classification (NCBI taxonomy): domain Eukaryota; kingdom Metazoa; phylum Chordata; class Mammalia; order Rodentia; family Muridae; genus Rattus; species Rattus norvegicus. The sequence goes on from NC_141543.1 coordinate 86,450,168, forward strand.
GTGGCAATCCTCCTGCCTCCACGTGTGCATGTGTATGTATTAGTGATGGTAATATTTTGGCTATGTGGCTGAGACGAACTTTGTACTCATGATGCTCCTGCCTCAGCCACTTAGGTGCTGGGGTTACAATCACATGCTACCATGCCCAGCTCCGTAGTCTAATAATAAATATTGAAATTTTGACCTGGGTATGCTCGTGGGCCTGCCCTTTGATCTAGACGACTGGGGTTCAAGTTCTGACCCCACTTTTCAGTTATGCTATTTCTGGTCATATCCCATCTCCATGTACCTGTATGTCTTCCTCTGTTAGATGGTGACTGTAATAGAATCGGACACTATTTTCATGAGGTTTGGCTGAGAATTAGTGTTACTAAATTAAAGTCCTGAGGGCAGTGCCAGGAACACAGTATGTGAGATTTTACATCATCATTAGTACAATGTGCTGTTTGGGGTAAAACATAAAGAAGAGCCTGGTGCCAGGCTGTTGTTGAGATGGTTCCATGCCCCTCCCCCTTTCTTCATCAGCATCGCACTCTAAGGCTAACTCTCTGCTTCTCCAGGGAATCCCTGTCCCCAGCATCGAACTTAAGCTTCAGGAATTGAAGAGAAGCAGGACTCGCCAGTTCTACGGTCTGATGGGGAAGCGGGTGGAGGGTGAGTGAGAAAGGCCGTGGGCGTGGCTCAGAGTGGCTTCTGTAATAAGCAGTAGAAGATGCTCATGGGACACTGTCCCTGTCAGTCATCAGTCAAGCAGGATGCTCTAGGGAGTGCCAATGGCACAGGCATATAGGACCTAGCCAGTAGATGACGGGCTGATGAGAGGTTTGCAGCCCGGTTCCATACCAGCGAGACGACGGAGAGAATGTTCAGAGGCTGGACAGCAGCACCGAGATAGGTAGGAAGAAGACAGACTTTCCAGCCAGGTCTGCGCAGATCAGGATCATTGAGTGCCCTGGGGATGGAGACAAGTCAACTGGACAGAGTTCAGCTTCTCTTGGCTTGCTCTTTTTCTTCAACACCATTGTCCTGAGGAGTCATCCTCTGTCCATTTGGAGCATACAGGCTGCATCCATTAAAGGCAGAAATGTATGCATCTTTGGACCAATAGTTTCACATCAGGGAATCTTAAGTTTGTGTGAGAAATGTCACGTGAGCCCTGAAATATTTGCAGCACGGCCTTCATTGCCAGGTTGACCATAGCAGCAAATCATGAGACCATGGGGCTGGGGGAGAAGGTCAAATTATAGAACCTAAATGGGACTGTAGTCCTAACTCTCGGGAGTAGACACAAGATGATAAGAAGTTTAAGGTCATTCTTGGCTACATTGAGTTCGAGGCCTACGTGAGATCCTGTCTTTAAAAAACAGGATCAGGGAGATGGCTCAACTCAAGCATGGGAAGTTGAATCTTGCCACACCCAACACCCACATGTAAAGCTAGGCAGTGGACCTGTAATTCCAGCACTGGGGAAGTAAAGGCTGGACGATATTTGTGGTCAACCAGTCAAACCAAATTGGTGAGCTTCAGGCTCAGTGAGAGGCCTTGCCTCAAAAATCAAAGTGCACAGTCACAGTGATTCAGTAGGACAATCCGTGTTCATCTCTGGCTTCCATACACACACACACACACACACACACACACACACACACACTCACACACTCACACACACATGCTACACCACATACACAGACACACACAAACATACATACACATACTCACAGATATACACACACATGCTACACCACACACACACACACACACACATACCACACACACTCACACAGACATACACATACATGCTACACTATATACCACATATACATACACAGACACAGACACACACACACACACACACCACACACATACCATGCACATATACCACACACATACACACCATGCACACACACACCACATACACACCACACAGACATATATATATATATATATATATATATATATATATATATATATACATACATACATACATACATACACCATACCCTCCCCACACACACACATACCACATACACGTTTTGGAAAAAAAAAAACAAAACCTTGCAACCACACATAATGAGGCATTGAAAAAGATGAAGAAATGAGCTAGCATGGGTCTCGGTGGTGAAAGGGGTGTGCTTACCGTTTATAAGGCTGTAGGTTGAGTCTCTAGTGCCAGCAGAGGATGACACCTGCCAGCAATCCTAGCAGGAAGCTCAGTACAAGTTCCAGGCTAGCCTGGCCTACATGGTGAGACCTTGTCTCAAAAAAAAAAAAAAAAGAGTAGGACAGGTTTCATCCCCTTCTCCTTCTCCTAGGAGTACATCCCATCCAGTCAGCGGAGAGAACGGGTGAGTGCTGCTCTTGTCTACCCAGCATGCTCCCTGGGCTGGGGCACTGCTGCCCATTAACTACACTGGAATAAACAGTGCTGCTCTGGCTGGGGGGCGGGGCATGTCTGGCCAGCACTGAGGGCTGCTGTGACTTGACCCAAAGACTGAGCTTTCCGGTTATCTCCAGAGGGTGGGATATGCGTGCCTGGGGAGTGCCTGCAGAGGTAGGAGAGGGGCCACAGCTAAGAAAAAGAAACAACCAGGAAGATAAGAGAGCTGAGCTTCAACCCTTGGCCCCCTGAGTAAGCACTGCAAATCCTGGTAGGCTTTATTCTGCTTAAGCCTCCATCAGAAAGGGAACCACAAAGGGAAGGTTGGGTGTGGAAGCTCACACCTTTAATCCCAGCTCTTGGGAGGCTGAGGCAGAGGGATTACCTGTGGCCATCCTAGACTACAAAGCAAGTATCTGTCTCCAATGAAACAACACAGAAACCACCAAGCTCTTCCTACAACTCCCAAATGCCCTGTGAATGAGGTCTAGCCCCTTCATGCCCTTTGGAGCCATTCCTGATTTCACTGCCCGATCCCTAGCAGCTAAAGTGGGACAGGATACCCTGAGCAGACAGCGTGTCTCCATGGACTGGGGATGATGCTCTCCTTGGCACGCTGCCTTGTGCAGTCTTGCCGTGTCACGTGACTGTCACTCCCAGCCTACAAACTCCCCACAGGAAGACTCAGGCTTGGGTCGCTCTGCACCCCTAATACTCAGCCTACTTTCTGTACTCGGAAATATTGGTGAGAGGACTAGCAAGAGGACAGCCAATGAGTTAAGCCATGGATGAAGGGACCCAGGTCATCATTCCCGTGATGAGAATGGCTGCATTTGCAAGGCCCCGCTCTACCCTCCCCATGCCCAAGGCAGCTTTCTTTTCCTGTTCCTCTTTTCTCTAACTCTCCTTTCTCTCTCACCAGGGTATCAGCTGGGACGTATAGTGCAGGACCTCCTTGGCACCAGAGGGTTGTCCATCGAAGGTAGGCAAGGGCATCACGGGAAAACGGCCAGGTATCCTTCTCCATCAGACAGAAGAGGCTCCCTTATTCTATCCAGCAGAGGGGGCCACGGGAGGAAAAGAGGTCCCTGATGGTCTTTGGATTATTTATTTGTGTATGTTTATATATATGCTATGTATGTGGAGGTCAAGAGTTGGTTTTCTCCTTTCTCATGTGCCAGAGACCCAAACTCAGGTGGTCAGACATGGTGGCTGGTGCCTTTACAGGGTCAGCCATCTTGCCGTCCCTGATTATCTTGAAGTTGTATCTTCCCCAGCCCATGCCTGCTAGGTTCAGTGGAGTTACAGAATAAGACGTTCTGCAGACATCTTCTGTCTTGCTCAGTAAAGTCCTAGTTGTTGATCCCTGGGTCCGGAATTTCTTCTTAAAGAGATAGATTCTTAGGCTTCAACAACTATCATTAAGTAGGCAGCCCCATGGGAGAGGTGATACCCTAAGCGACTTACACCCCCCACCCCAACACACAGATACAAACACACGAGCAGGAGCTTTTCCCTCAAGTGGTTCCTAAAGCCAGCATAAAAATAAATGATCCAGGCTTGGGGAGGAGCACAGAGCCAGTGAATCAGAGCAGGAAGAACAGTGGATGCCAACAGTGAACAGATGCAGGTCACTCTGAGCTCCATGCTGTTTTCACGTGGTGCTGACTTCCGGCCCCTCCCTGTCTCTGCTGATAGAACACGGGCTATTGCGAAGAACAGGCATGACTTCTGTTTTCCTGAGACTTTCTCAAGGCATCTGACTCTTTTAGAGGTCCTCTGGAACTCACCCCAATTACTAACGAGATGAACATTCTATATGCATGGGGTGAACCGGTTGCTAAGAGACATCATTTTCCAGGGTTAGAAAAGTAATTTGCCCTAAGCTACACAGTGAGCTGGTAACAAAAGCAGTTTCCTGGTCAGTGATAGCCCTGTGTCCCAGGAAGGGGCTTTAGATAACCATTCTCTGCAGAGGGTGTCTGAGGGCTGGCAGGTGAACCTGTAATTTCACTGCTCTAGGAAGCTGCAGACAGGAGACAAATCACCAGAGTGCAGGGCCTGGAGCGGTGGCCAGAGAAAGCCTCCAGAGTCAAAGAGGAAGATCAGAGCCCCCTAACCACCAGCAACATGTAGCACTGTCCTTGGGCACAGAAGAGGATGACCAGAGCTCAGAGAGAGCCCCAAGGGATGCCTCCCAAATGATGCCACGCCCATCTCGCCCCTGAACATCACAGCAGATGAACTTCAGCCAAGTCCTGTGCCTTCTGTCCTCAACCCGGGTAGCTCCTGCCAGACCCGCACCACCCAAATTCTGCATTTCTCCCGGGACTCTTGGCCTCTGGTAGCAATGACACACAAAGCACTTTTGCCTCCTCACAAGCTAGACTGACCCAGCTTTCCCTTGTACCTAAGGTAAAACTTCCCACTCTGTATTCCATGCCCCACACACAGCAGGGCTCGATAAAGGAGTTAGCAATAGGCAGCTTCCTTAGCCATGCTGGGTAGAGGGCTGAATGCCAGAATAACAGAGCAGCATTTCCCAGCCCAGGCCCAATTCCTTATCAGCCTGGCTAAAATGGCAATAGAAACAAGAAAAAGATCCTGGTGGAGAAGGTGCATGTTTTGGGGGTGGGGACAGGCACCTTCTTCCCTTTAGGTTCCTGATATGGCTCCGTGGGCTAAGGCAGTTGTTTCAATTCAATCCCCAGGATCCACAAGATGGAAGGAAAAAGAGGTTGTCCTTTTACCTCTCTGCATGTATCATGGCATGTGTTATACAAAATAAAGTTAAAAGACGGGTTTGGAGAAGTGGTCATCCTCTTTAACCCAACCCTCCTGATCGCATAATTCAGTCCCAGGTCACTCATCAATTCTCTTTTATAAGGTGGCTGTTTTAGTTAGTAACTGATGTTAACAGACATCATGACCAAGGCAACTCTTCTAAGGACATTTAATCGGGGCTGGATCAGAGGTTCAGTCCATTATCGTCAAGGCAAGAGCATGGCAGTGTCCAGGCAGGCACGATGCAGGAGGAGCTGAGTTCTACATCTTCATCTGAAGGCTGCTAGTGGACGACTCACTTCCAGGCAGCTAGGATGAGGGCCTTAAAGCTCACACCCGCAGTGACACACCTACTCCAACAAGGCCACACCTACCAATAGTATCACTCCCTGGGTCAAGCATATTCAAACCGTGACAGTGGCCTTCAACTGCTTTGTTTTTAGAAGAGTTAGTTGTCCTCAACTCTGGAGAAACAGAACCATTCCAAGCTCAGAGGGCCCCATCTAGTGAGGGAACCCTTGTGTCTGTTAGGAGAATCTTGATGTTTAGACACCAGAAGCTAGGTACCATGCTATTTATCTGTAGTCTCAGCCCTCAGGAGGCTGAGGTGAGGCTTGAGCCTGGGAATTAAGCTGGGACGACATTTGGTGGAAGGAGAGAGTCCGTTCTCTCCTTCCACCAAATGTCGTCCCAACTCCCAAAACACATCCTCAGACTTCTTCACATGATGCAGTATTCACGCATATGTGTATGTGCACACACCATAAGTAAATGTAATATACAAAAATTCCCTTAGAATGAAATCCAAGGGGAAAAGAGACAGTGGTGGGGTTAGTGGTGGTGTGTGTGGGGGAGGCAGCTGGAGAGATGGCTCAGCAGTTAAGGGCACTGACTGATCTTCCAGAGGTCATGAGTTCAAATCCCAACAACCACATGGTTCACAAAAATCTATAATGGGATCTGATGCCCTCTTCTGATGTGTGCACATATAAATAAATATATGGCCAGCACAGTGCTTGGCTTGTGAGCATCAAGACCTGCTTTGATCCCCAGAACTTACATTAAAAAAAAAAAAAAAGAAAGAAAGAAAAGAAAGAAAACAGGGCATGGTAGTATATGTTTATAATCACAGTGGTAGGGACAGAACAGAGCCAAGTGAACTCTATGCCTCAAAGAACAAGTGTTTGGCACAAGAGAAACAATACCCAAGACTCCCCCCACCCCCCAGGCCCCACGTTGTCCGTACACATGCACGCATACACACACACACACACAAAGGACAAGGGCTGGACCAGAAGTGAGTTGGAGTTACTTGGGTAGGGTTAAGAGCAAAGGAAACTCACTTACCTATTAGATCGAATGTGGATGTGCATGCATGCACGCACACACACACGCACACACACACACACACACACACACACACACATGCACGCAACACACTTTTATCTTCTTTGTTCCTCATTTCAAAGAGGAAATAAGTTACTTTTCTTAGGCATTTGATCCCCTCTGTGTGACAGGGCGTGAGGGCAGGGTATACTGAACAGGAAGGAAAGGTAAGCATTTGGATGCCTGACAGCAGAGACTGCTAAAATGACCAAGGAAGTCAAGACTACCACCAAGATCGTCTTCAGCCTTTCTTCCTTCTCCCACATGGAGATGAAGTGGACTTCTTCCTTGGAGTCCTTACAGAACTTCCCAGTTGATAACACTTCATCTGTTCACCTCCCAAACCACAAAGCACCCAGGTGCCCATTCTGCCCACAGAGCCACCCAGGGTCCCTGCATCAGTTTCACGAGACTCGGCAGGGGAGGAAACTCTTACTCTTTTGCTTCAAGCTTGGGAGGTTTAGGAGAAATAAAATTCAGTGAATGGTCCAGCATTTGATGGGAGCTCAGACACCACGGGAACTTGAAAACCTTAGTAGGAGCTGAGATGGACGCATCTAAAAACTCACTTCTGTGCACCTGTATAACCTGCCACATTTCCCCAAGCCCCGACACCCGCACTCCACCGTCTCCATTCCACTGCTCTGTTGTGGATGGTCAGGCCAGTTTCTCAGTTTCTAGTCAGACACCACCTGTCCGGCTACATTCCCAGCATTCTCTGCTCCCCTTCATTACCACTCAGCTATGTGGTCAGATAACGTTGGTACTCTGGGTGCTGAGCTGCTCTCTCAGGAAGCTGGGATTTCTTAGTCACTGTCTAACTCCAGCTCCCACAGCTATGTTGAAGAGCTCTTCGGGGAGTATTCTGAAGGACTCACATCCTGTTTTCAAGGAGTCTGTCTCCAGGGAGCTGCATGGTACAGGTAACTGAAATAGTAGCCACCCTGAGTACACAGTTATAGTTCTGAAACTTGGCATATCTCAAGAAAATATGATGGCGCACTCCCGAAATCCCAGCTTTTGAAGGTAGAGGTGGGGGGTCAGGAATTCAAGGCCAGCCTGTGAATTACTGAGCTAAGCTGGGAGTGACATCTTCGAGAACCCCAAGAGTGAGCTGAAGCACCTCAGTTTTGTCTACAGTCTCTCCCCACATTGCAGGTCAGCTCTTGCTTCTGGTCTACAAGCATCATTCTTTCTTTTCTAAATAATTATTAATGTGGATTGGTGCTTGTACATCTGTATGTACATCTGTGTAAAGAAGCCTGCTCCTCTAGAACTAGAGTTACAGACAGTTGTGAGCTGCCATGTGGGTGCTGCAAATTGGATCTGGGTCCTCTGGAAGAGCGGCCAGGGCTTTTAACCAGCGAGTCACCTCTCCAGCCCCAGCTTTTGCAACCTTCTATCACTCGAAATTCCAAGGCTGGCACACGGTTGAGGAGGGAAGTCAGCCATTCACAAAGGGCCTCACATAGAGGAATGCAGCAGATTCTAGCACATTCTATACTGTGAGGTAAGAGACAAGCCTCCAACGACTTGTGACAGAAAGGGAGTCCGAGGTAGGTCATTTCCAGAACAGCCCTTATTAGAAGGTAACTTGTCAAGAAGCAAGTGTTCATCTCCTATGGACGCTTGGGAGGCACCAAGGAGCCAAAGTGGTCCACCATCCAGGTTAATTTTTCTACTTCTATGCACAAGTAAACAAAGCCAGGAGTCCAAACGTGTGCTGAAAGCACTGTACAAGAGAGAAGGGACAGGGCTGGAGAGATGGCTCAGCGGTTAAGAGCACTGACTGCACTTCCAGAGGTCCTGAGTTCAATTCCCAGCAACCACATGGTGGCTCACAACCATCTGTAATGGGATCTGATGCCCTCTTCTGGTGTGTCTGAAGACAGCTACAATGTACTTATACAATAAATAAATAAATCTTTAAAAATAAGAAATCTTTAAAAAAAAAGAAGGGACAAACTGACGCCTTGCCCAGAGGGACATTTTCCTCATGGGTGAGCTTTGTTTCTGGTTTAGTGACACTCAATGGCATTGCTGAAGATACCACAAAGGAAGTGAACAATTACACTGCCCCCATCAGTCCTCATCTTCTGTTCCCAAGATATACACCCTATGAGGCCCTGGCAGCCAGTGAGCCAGACCCTCCTCAATACCTCACCACTCACCCGAGTTGGTTCTTTGCATTCTAGTACATTCCAAAAACTAGTGCAGAGTCCCACCTAAGAGCAAAGCAGCCGGAACGTGCGTCCTGCTTTATCTCCGAGGCTTCTCGCACCAGGCCTTATTAACCTCGCCACTGGGAAGGACCTCCTGAAGCAACGTCCTGAACTGGAAATGAACGTGTGCATATTTGCCTAGGTACAAAAAAATACCCTACTGAGTTCTCCAGCTTCAAAAAGGCCAGAAGCAAACAGGAGAGAGTGAAGGTAGCTCAGAGCCCTGCTGCTTGAACCTGCTGTAAGAACAGCTACACTGACTACCCTCACAAGAGAACCAAAATGCTGAGTCTATCGGTTTCGTGTTCCAGAAGGGATGTATGTGTGCTGTAAGCAAACCGTGCTCCACAGCCCCCACCTTGATGTAGACCGAGCAGCCTGACAGACAAGTCCATTCCAGCTTCCCTAATCCCAGCCATACAACCTATCCAGAACGACAGGGGCTGACGACAGCCAAGCCCCAGCAGGAGCATCTCTGTGCTCTACAAAGTGCATACTACAATGCTAAAATGACTGAGCAGGACTCACCATTCCCATGAGAAATGGGAGACCATCAGAGCCACCAGGCAACCAGGCCGCACCACAACATGGCTTTTGGGGCCAAGAGAAGCAAGGCTCTCTGGGTGGTCTTAGGTGACGCTGTGAAAGGGTCATTGACCTCTAAACCTTACATGCTGAGAACCACTGCTCTAGAAAACATGACTGTTTCTGACATGTATATCTGTCTAGAGGAAGGATGAGCAAACACTAGGGAACTGAAGCTGAGGAAAAGGCAATGGCAGAGGTGGTACGGATGCTCAAGAGGGACAGGGTACAATACGCAGTCCGGCTTCTCAGCTCACAGTTGCGGTAGGCTGCAGGTTTCCTTCTGTGGAACCAATGTGAGCACACATTAGGCTGTCACACATAGGCCTCACTGAGTGGCTAACCAGGCCTGGGAACAACTGTAGACTACCGCTCCACGGTCCTCTAGTTAGGAAAGGCAAGTAAGCTGTCAAGGGAGGCGAACCCTCCTATCCTGGAAAGGTTCCAGCTTTAGTGGTGACTAGTCTGACAGGATCAGGACTGTGCAACCTTTCTCTCTCCCTTCCTGGCATTCAATCCTCATGGTCCATGTTGCCTACCTTCACTCTTCAAACTGAGAGAGAACAAAATCTCCCTCTGCGGCAAATGTTTACAACACAGAGACTTGAACAAACCCTGTTCTGAGATCAATAGAAGGGAGGTTATTTTTCTCCATTGCATTTTCCAACTCCAATAAGAGGCCTTGCCAGTGAGCAGACACAGCTCCCTTTCCACCACAGATGGCAATGCCCAACCTCCCTGCTCCTGCCTGAGCAAACACAAGCAAAGAATGCAGCTATTTCCAGGGGCATAATCTAGGTTGCATAATGATTAGACACAGCTCGACTTGCTCCCAGTGAACATGCTTGGAGGAAAGGAATACACTTACTTGTCTCTGCCTCCTACAGGCATCCATGGACTCCCCAGCCTACCTTAACTTTCCATTGGTTCCTTGACCCCAAACCAGAGGCAGATGAATGAAAGAGTGGGTTATACTAACTAGTTACTGTTGTGCATAACTACTTCCTGGAGCCAGGGGAGGCAGACTGCATTTGTTCTACCACTTCTGAGCAGAGAAAACACTGTCAACAACTGCTGCACAGGGGAAAACACTCCACAGCTACAAACCCCACTGCTAACACTTCAGAGTCACCAACTCCAGGTCAAGCATACCATTTCACAAATAAACAAGCCTCAGACTAATCAGACATGAGCAGAGAACATGCTTTATTGAGTAGATACAGAAGAGCACATTCTACCACGTGTGGGGAAGGGCTCAGCATCCGTGAAAGGCCTTTACCCTTAAGAAAACCCCCAGGAAGCGGCTTTTGGATACATTTTAACAGTTACACTGAAACTGGAGGGGAGCCGCCACTGAACATGCTTAAAATCAGCTCCCTCCAACCCACAGTGAATATTAGTAGTGTACAGAGATGACAAGAGAAAGGCACAAATGACCAGAGTTAGGGTTGTGGTGAGAGGGTGCCACGTGAAGACAGCAGTGCTGGAGGAGACAAGTTGGGAAGGGTGACATGTCAGACATCAAAAGCTGCCCCAAGATAGCAGGTTATATACTGGGACAGGGAGAAATTAGAGGGGACATTTCTTCCTTCACTCAACACCACCAAAAATAGGAACCCAGAGAACAGGATGATGGTGGCAAGTCCCGAAAGGGAAATGAGTTAGTTCTTAGACAGAAGCACTTCAGCCTGCTGGGGGAGGCACTGTTGGAAAGGGAAGCGAACCGTAGCAGTGCGGCCACTCTGTCTTGCTGAGTCACGGGCTGAGAAACACAAGTCATTTCAAACATTTTCCACTTCTCCCAGGAAGCTCTGGACAAAATCAGTGCAACTTACATGGAAAGTACAGCTGCCCCACACCAGGCTGGCGAAGGCAGTGTGGAAAGACCCACAGCGGGATCACTTGATGTGGCATGAAAAAAGATTGTTAAAATATTTTGGCAACTGCCAACATAAAAGGGGGCAGAAAAAAAGTGGGGCATTTCTGCTGTGGAAAAAATTACCCATTCATTTCCACCAGCAAGATGCTGCCCCAGTGCCCATAAGTAAATACAAAGGAAAACACAGGATCACCACCTCTTAAACTTCACCGACTCACTCAGATGGACCAGGGCCTGTGAACCCCTGGGAATTGTCAGGCGTTCCTAGCTCTGGGTCAGCCTGACCCTGATCAAAGTTAAGTCTTTTGACAAAAAGGGAGAAAAATAAGTGACTGTGAGATGAAATGCAGGGTAAGCGGACCCTCCCAGCAGACACACAGACACTCACAGGCACTGCCTCTTGCCCACCCCTTCATGAAGAATGTGTGAGGACTAACTGGAAAGGGCCCTTTGGTGGCAACCATGTTTGGAGGTCTGGTAACCAGGCAGGAAAAAGCACTAGCACAAAGGTCAGGACACAACAAACTTCACGGGGTTAAAGAGCATGAAGAGGGGACCAGTGACTGGACAGGTACAGTACCATAACACAACTCCTTGGGTCAGTGCTACGAGGGATCTGTACTCGAGCCTAATACAGATCCATCCAGGCAACCTCACTGAGGCCGAAACAACAGTTCCTCAGAACCAGTGTCTGCAGTGTACACGCAGGTTGGAGCCAGAACAGTGCTGAGGGGGTGGCCTTCCCAGAGGATACTATACTTGCCAATCACAAGAGCAACAGAAATGACAGACAGATCCCTAGGGTACGGATTTCTACTGCTGGGGCTCGCTGGCTCAGAATGACAGGTCACTTTAAGTGCCCTTGGGAGGGGTCCATTTTAAGCAGCTTGGATCCATGGTTTTGTTGGAGTTGGACCTTTTGGCCTCTTTGGCGATCCATTCATCTATCAGGTCCTGTGAAGAATAAGGAAGCGACTATTATACACACGGAACTAATACGCTTTAAAATGACTAGCAACAGATTCACCCAAGTCCTAATGATATATTAGGGTACAAGATGATATTATCTTTTGATTTGCAAAGTTTCCTCTTTATTCCTATTCTGCCTTCAATGAGAACTGGAAATCATTATTATTGATTTATGCTTATGATGTGTAGATAACTAACAAGTCAGACTGGACCTAAGCTGAAGTGGCATTCCACATAACAACAGTCCTAGAACTCAGGAGGACTTGAAGAGATGGGCCTAAGTGTAAAGCCACACAAAGCCGCTTAGCTTGTGTCATCCAGATCTGACAGAGCTTACCAAAAGCTCTGATAAGGACAAGCAGGGAGATAAGCTTAGCAACAAAGGCCCTGTGGACCTTGCTGCCAGCTGGAAGAAGGCTAGGAGGAGCTTCCAGCTAAGCCCTCGAAGGGAAGGTAACTGTGGGTAGCGCGGCCCCTGTACTTTAAGGACACCACAGGCAGCTGAGGAAAATCTCACCTGTCTCTTTAAAACTAGGTGCTTCCCTTTCCAATACTTGAGCATCTGAAGGGCTTGCAGAGTGCTGACAATGTCCACGGGATTCACAGCTGTTTCCTGGCTAATTTCTGTAACAGAGGAGCCACTGAGATCCCACTGGGAGCAGACTCCCACACCCCATGTCTCCCAAGGCCCCCTTACATGGAGTTTCCCAGAGTCCAAATCTGTGTTACTTGGGTCAACCTGTTCAAATGTTTCACCAGCCCAAGTAACTTCAAAAAACCATTTAATGGTTAAGAAGCTACTTTTGACCCCTTAGAAATCAAGGTCAAATATGAAACCCCTAAATTCATCCTAAAGGGAAGATGTCTTTCCTAAAATTCACATGTTTCAGAATGCTGAATGATATCTTGATTTTCAAAAGCAATGAGGTGCTGGACATAGTGGCACACCTCTTCAGTCCCAGCACTTAGGAAGCAGAGCAGGCGGGTCTGCTCTACACAGTGAATTCCAGGATAGCTAGGGGTACAAAGAGAAACCCTGACTCGAAAAACAAGCAAACAAATGACATATATGCTTGTGTCTGTATGCATGTCTATTTTATGTGGATGGGTGTTTTGCCTGGATGTATGTCTATGAACCTGTGTGTTCCTGGAACTGGAGTTCCATGTGTTGTGGGCCATAATAGTGGTGCTATGAATTGAACTCAGTTTCTCTGGAAGAAGAGCCAGTGCTCTTAACCACTGAGCCATCTCTCCAGGTCTTTCTCTTATATGAATTAAGTGCTAACAACTCCAGACAGGAGAAAACACTTTAGAACCATTCCCAGGACAGATGTTCTGGGATCTTCAGCCCTGCAGCGGCGGTCTCTGGAATGCTCCCTAGCCACGGTCGGATTAAACAGAATGGGGGCCACAGTCAAGGAATGCAACCTACCTTTGATGGAGATCTCCTTGCCCTGGAAGTTGTGCAGGTACCGGAGCAGTACCTCCTTCCAGTAGCTGCGGTAGCTTATAAGCCCCAGGTCTGACAGTGGGCGTTCCGGAGAGCCAACTTTCTCTTCTACCTTGGAAAGTAAATAACCTACCAAGAGAAAACACAGATCTGGATTCTGTTGTCTTTATTTGGGGAGGGGATTTTACAAATATCTACTTATTTTGTGTGCATGTGTGTGTGGAGATAGAAAAAAAAATTGCAGGAATCAAGTTCTCTTTAGCATGTGGGTTCTGGGAATCAAACTTAGGTCCTTATCCTGGCTTTACCCACTGACCACCTACCTCACCACCCTTGAGTAAGGGTGCTCTGCTGAGAGGTCTCGCTATGTAGTGCCAATGGTCTATAAAGCAGTATATAGGTCCTGCAGTGAAAATTTCCCCAATGATTCTGCCTCCTTCGTGTTGGGAAACCCAGCTAGACTCTTCAAGCAACACTAAACCTCATCTTAACAGCAAAAAACAGTATACAAACACAGAAGATTTAAGGAGGATACCTGCTTTAGAGTAGCAGAGAGCCAGCCATTCAAAGGAGCATGTTTTGTGTGGCTGTTGAGGACCTACTGGCAGTAATGGTGTGTATATGCTTAGGTCAAGGAGTGGCACTATTAGGAGGTGTGGTCTTGTTAGAGAGTATGTGGGTTCTAAGACTCTCCTCCTAGCTGCCTGGAAGCCAGTATTCTAATAGCGGCCTTCAGATGAAGATGTAAACCTCTCGGCTCTGCCTGCAACCATGCCTGCCTAGATGATGCCATGCTCCCACCTTGATGATAATGGACTGAACCTCTGAACCTGTAAGCCAGCTCCAATTAGATGGTTCAGCAGATAAAGTACTTCGCAGGTAAGCGTGAGAACCAGAGTTTGAATCCCCAGAATCTTCATAAAAATAGGTCAGGCATGGTGGCTGCCAGGAACCGCAGCCTTTTAGAGGCATAGATGGGATTTCTGGGACATGCAGGCTAGCTAGGCCAGCTAAAGTAGGTGAGCTCTCAGTTTAGTGAGAGATGATGTCAATAAATAAATCAGAAATGGAGGAAGACATCATCACTTCTGCCGGCCACATGTGAACATACAGATACATGCATATTATACATATTCATGACAAAAAGACTTATAAGCATGTATTTGTATTTTATGTGAACGACTGTATGTATGAATTTATGTACGTGCACTATGTGTAGAGCCCAGGAGAGGGCATCAGATCCTCTGGAACTGGAGTTACAGCTGGTGTGAGCTGACGAGCAGATGCTGGAAACTGGAACTTAGGTTCTCTGCAAGATCAGCAAGCACTCTTAACCCACTGAGCCAGCTCTCCAGTCAAACCTTCATTCTACTCTGACTAAAATTCAATGACAGTGGCTGCTGACTAGGACACAACTAATTCTTGTTTATCACAGTGGTTTTGCTCTAGAGGCACTGGGAATGCTGACATAGCAAACACTGAACCATCGCACACAGAAGTGAGGCTTGCTTCTTGAGAGCCGCTAGCCAGAGCATCGCCAACTCTTCTGTGTGTAATGTCCTTTTCTGTATGTCTAAAAATATCTTGCAATACATTCTATAGATTCAAAGATGCGCAGCCCACAGCACTGTATTCATGTCATGTATGTCTGCACAATGCTTACAGCCATTTTAAATCAACAGTTTAAGGCAGCGATTCTCAACCTTCCTAATGCTGCAAACCTTCAACTCTCAACCTCGTTAGGGTGACCCCCCCCAACCATAAAATTTATGGTTTTTTTTTCCTACTTTATAACAGTAATTTTGCCACTATTTTGAATCATAATGTAAATATCAGATATGTGGGATGTCTTTCTAACATTGTGACCCACAGGTTGACAACGAATGGTTTAAGGTTCTTGCCATCAAGCTTCAAGCCCAGGACCCACATAGAGAACACTCCTGCAAGTTGTCCTCTGATCTCCACATGCACTCACCAAACTAACAAATGTAATAAGAATCACCCCCACCCAATCAACCTGGGAGTTACATATCAGAGGGGAGATAAATTCAAGCCCATGATTAATGAAGAGCGAGTATAATACCCAAAACCTTAACTGGTACATGGATTTCTTCCGCAAGTGCTTACATAAGTGAGATCCCAAGCATCAAAGCAGCGCTTTAAGCCATAGGCACACATTTGTGCTGTCTCAGTCTCAAACGGGATAATCCTGCACGGCTTGCTTTATTATTCTCTGTGTCTCTTACTAAGTCAGTAGCGACTCATTTCCCCACTCTGTTCATTCCCTAACTAGCCATGACTAAATGTTAGGAACTGTCAAGAGCACAGGACACAAGTGACCAACCCCCATCCCCTCAGGGTTGCAGCCTGAGGAGCTGATGCTCAGCGACATCACTTACTGAAGTCAATGAGCATCTTCCCATAGCCCTGTCTCATGTACTGAGGCATGGTGAGAATACAGGAGACATTGTAGTTGAGAAATGAATTCTTCTCCTAAAATCAAGAACAGAACAGCAGATAATGAGGCACAGCTTGCCTATTATAAAAAAGGAAACCAAACTGAATTCCCCCGGAAGGTCAAAATACAACCAAATCACATTATTACTTGACTGTTCATAAAATATCCAGAATAAGCCAATTCATAAACAGAAGACCAGGAAGGGTCAGGAGGAAACAGGAACAGACTACCAATGTTTTTCTTTAAAAACTGTGCGGACTGCACTAGTCACACAACTCTGTCGACATACTAGAAACCACTTGCCCTGTAGAGTTTAAGTGATGAATTATATAGTACATTGTATTTCGTTTTAATTAAGTTGTTACCTTACATTTAAAGCTCATAACCATAGCTATGGTGGCCTTTAATCCCAGTACTGAGGAGGCAAAGCAAGTGGATCTCTGTGAGTTCTAGGCCAGCCAGGAATAACTGGGAGACCCTGCCTCAACAAAATGAAAGAAAACCAAAGCTAAATTTGGTCTTGCACCTTTTAAAGCAAAGAACACTGTCAGTAAAGGGACTAGCTGTGCTAGAAATGAACCTAGCCAGAGAACCAGGTTTAACCTAACATGGAGGAAGGCAAAGCCAGAAGTATTGGCTTGACTACAACATGTGTTTTAAATTCACAGAAAGGGTCCAGACCAGTAATTAATAGCTTTAACCCACAAGCACAGAAACCAGAACCTTCTAGTGACAGTATCAGCTAAGTGTCCCAGCTCATGTCTGTGATCCCAGCACTTTGGAGGTTAAGGCAGGAAGCCTGTCCTGGATTTGATGCCAGTCTAAGGCATGACTCCCAGTCAGCCCAGGTAACAGAGGAAGATCCTGAAGAGAATCCTGTCAGGAAGCTTTCTACGATACACGTTTGCCTTTCTTATTTTGCTTATGGGAAGACTATCACTGTCACCCACTTCCTCAGAGATCTGAGCCTCTAATGCCAATACCCATGATGCCTCCCATTGTGGTTAAGCTTCTAAATCACCAGATCCTGCTAACCTTAGAAAAATATCCAATCAGGTGGCAGCCAGTATTGTCTGCTTCTGTCATAACGTAGAACAGGAAGGGCTCTACATCGTAGTATAAGGTCTTATGGTCCAGAAAAAGCTTCGCCAAAAGGCAGAGGTTTTGGCAGTAGATCTGGAAGCAGAAAGAGTGTTTGTGTGGAGTCCAGTGACTTCTCAACCAAATCGAAGTCTAGAAAGAATGATCATATCAATACTATCCACAAATGGAACTAATTCCTATCTCTCTCGAAGACAAAATCTTCCTCTGGAACCCCACCACTGTGTCTCCTTTTCTCACATCACCACCTTTTACCTTGTTTTTCTTGCCATCTACTTCAAACACAGAGATGGAGCCTTTGCGATAAATCTCATCACCAGGGGGGTGTTTCCACACACACTTGGCCTACAAGAGAATGGAGTTCACATGAAGCAGTCAAGATTTCCCTACCACCCTGTTCCTTTCCTGGGAAAAGGAACCACAGGATAAATGTGGTTAGCTGAGTTAACAGATGACTGAATGCACTTGGGGACAGTGAGCCCGATTGTTTTCAGAAAAGTTATAGCTTTCTTAAGCTGTTGCGATCTATCTGAGGACGCATATGGCTGTTTGGCTCAAGTTTTCTGGATTATTTTTGGCATTATCTCAGCCCAAGATATTAAATCACCTACTACGTAAAAGCTAGATGAATAAGAATATCCTTGCTTACAATAAAATACTGCAAGCCAACAGGAAGTTCTTAAGCAGCTTAGTGTTGCTAAGTATGCTCTGCTCACCTTTGCCAGTCGCTTCTTCCCATTACCACCCTACCTCATCATGTGTCTGCACAAGGAGGATCGTGAGCCGCTCGCTATCTGCCCACCCCCTGCCATATGTCAGATAAACAGAAGTCCTTCCAGGCTTATTTGAAAAGGTAGGAGGCCTGGCTGAGCAGCAGGAAGCTGAAAGGTACTTGGTTCCAAACTCTTTTCCTTATTCTCAAAATGTTCAATTCATGGCCCTGGAGCTAGCACCCGCCATCTTGGCAGCAATGCAAGTTCTCTACTACTGAAGTAAGCCCGGGCCCTGCAGTCGAGAAGCCAAAGCAGGTACATGCGTTTGCTGCCAAGCCTCATGACTCAGATTCAATTCTGGGAATCTCCATAGTGGAAGAGAACCGACTGACTCCCACAATGTTCTCTCATTTTCACACGTGTGCTATGGTGTGTATGTACATGTGCACACATGCATGAGCATTCCACACACAAAGTTTATACATATAGAAAATTTCTTATTAAACAATTCACTACCATCTCTCTGACAACTCAAGCATAAAGTGTCACTGGACCTGTGGTTGGTCCGCACTGGTCATGTGAGCACTCAAGCAAAAGAGATAGGAAAACTACAAGTGAGGCCAGCCTAAGCTAGAGACCCTATTTAAAGCAAAAATCACATCACATCCTCTAAGAACTGTATTTCAGGTTTAGGAATATAGCTCAGTGGTACAATATCCATTAAGGGCGAGGCTGTGTTCCCTGCTTAGCTGATGGTGGGGACCGGGTGGCAGGGACATGGTATGCAAGGCATGGATATCATGTCCTACTTACCACAGGGGACTAAAGCATGTATTAACCGGAATTGTTTCAAAGCTCCATCTATATTCCTATTTCCTCCCATTATTCCTGCTGGTTCTTTCCAGGATAACCAAATTAATGCAACAGTTATGTGTCTAGAAACATTTGCCAAGCTAAAGAAGCCATTTCATGATTATTCCTGAAGCAATGGAGAGGAGAAGCCTGCATTTCCCCAAACCTGACCTCTATACTCACAGAAGTCACCAGAGCCAACTATGCACATCCTTTCCTAGTTAATACAGAGAACTTTAAGAAATGCAAACCGTTCTTTTCATCATCTGTTAAAGATGGAAATCTCTTATAAAATGTATTCACCCAAGACAGACAGTTGCCATCTAACATATGAGCCACAGTGTCCTGTTCTATCTAACAGAATATATGCGTTTCATTAAGTTTGGTACAAACACAAACTGTAGGGAGAGGTAATTAATGTGCTGAAGAAACAACAAAAGACAAAAAACAAGAAGAAAAGACGTTTATGGACAGGGTGTAGTTAAGATGCTATGCAGCACTGGTCCGGGCAAAGGGTTACCCAGAAATGTGACTTTCAGTTCCTTAAGTCTCCACCCTATTGCTGTGGACACTTGGGAAATGTCACTTTTTGGACACTTATGCTATCTCTGGAACATAACTGGGAAACCATGTAACATCCCCTCGTGATGTGAACAAGAAAACACACCATGTGTCGGCGGAGAATCGTTTGGCTCTTCATGTATTTTAAGCAGAATTCACACATGTAGAGACGTCCCAGTCGTGCATATTCTTCAGGATAGGGAGAATGGTACCAAGTATCCAGCTCGTAGCGGCCAAAAGCAATTGTTTTAATCATGTTGCTTCCCTCTGTGATTTGGCCTTGAAGCCTTAACTTCTCCTATTGACAAGAAGAAACCAAAACAAATAAATCCTTATCTTTGGTTTTAAAATTAGATTTTTATCTACACAATAATGTATGTTTTGTTTGTGCATAAACATGCATGCATGTGTGCATGTGTTTATACCTCACACGCATGCCTGCACATGTCAGAAAAGGGCATCAGACGTCCCAAACTGAAGTTATAGGTAGCTGTGAGCCACCATATGGGTGCTGGGAACTCAATGTGTTTTCTTTGCAAAAACAGCAAATGCTCTTAACTGCTGAGCTATCTCCAGCCTCTATTACCCTTATTCTTAACAATTTCTACCAGGCCAGCAACTAAGGTATAAAAAGACTTAGCTAGATTTGGCCTCTGTCCATAGATGGCTACTAATGTGTTACTTGAGCATAAAAATAAATAAATAAATAAATAAATAAATAAATAAATAAATAAATAAGGCACGTTCATAGAAAATGGGCCAGCTATACTGCCCAGCTATCTTTAAAAGAAAAAACGTTTTTGTGTTTTAACCGAACCTCAAATGAGGATATAATGGGGATGACCTTGAACTCCTGAATTGGCTCCCTTCATTTCCAGATAATGTGGCCACAGGTTCGTGCCACCACAGCAGATTTATGTGGTGTTGGAGATGGAACCCAGGGTATCCTGGATCCCAGATAAGTACACTACCAAAAAAGCTATAGTCCCAGCCCACTTCTGTTTGTTTTTATTTTTAATGTTTGGTTATTGTGTGTGTATGTAAAGACAAGTAGAGATCAGAGCAGCTTGTGGGGAGTCAGTTCTCTCCTCCTACAGATCTCGAGGCTATTCAGGTTTGACCTCTGCGGCTATCCTCCTGGTCCTCCTCCCTGACTAGGGCTTGGATTCCAGGTGCACAACAGGCAATTACTGTTTGCAGTAACCAGCTGGAGAAGTAGGACCTGGCTGGCCTGAGGCAATGATCTTCATGATGGAAAGGAAGAGCAGGAGGTGGCGACCAATCCCAGACCAGAGCAGCCACCAAACCTGCCTCTTGCAACTCATAATAAAAGGAAGGAGGGGGAGGAGAGAAGGATGATGAAAGGGGTGATGGGGAAGGGGGCAATGAACGGGATATAAAGTGAGTAAAAATAAATGTTTTTAAAAAGAAGGGAAGGAAATGAAATTAACACTACAAACTCAATTTCCCTGAGCACATTTAATTTGTTTTATCATAAGTAAAATCAGTTTCTACAACGTTTTCTAGGCCAGCCACAGGTACTGTATCAAATGCAAACAAAAGGAGCACTTCTGCCTAGATATCTCACGTACCAATGAGCCCAGAAGTCTCAAACTTGCTTGGGCAACAAGATAAGATCTCCTTATCAAAAAAATCAACAAATTCAACAACATATCTGGCCTTCCCCATTTTTCTTTGCTGTTATTTACATGCTTTTAGGGTAAATGGATGAAATGGAAAGAAACCCTATAAAGAGGACGGTGCTATACACCGAAGTCCTAGGTTCCCAGACTGTACATTTCACCTAGTAGATATAAAAGGCACCTACAAAATAAGTTTTAAGCACCCCGGCCCCAACCTCAAGCAAACTGGATCTTCCAGTTAAGGGAGACACAGGAGGGAAGGGTGAGCAGGGGGTGCGTTCTCTACGTAAAGAGAAGACGAGTGGGCTGGAGAGATGGCTCAGTGGTTAAGAGCACCCGACTGCTCTTCCCGAGGTCCTGAGTTCAATTCCCAGCAACCACATGGTGGCTCACAACCATCTGTAATGGGATCTGATGCTCTCTTCTGGTGTGTCTGAAGACAGCTACAGTGTACTTATATATAATAAATGAATAAATAAATCTTAAAAAAAAAAAAAGAGAAGACAACCTCTAAAGACAGCCGAGATATCTCATCATACTTGTTTTCACCTTTCTTGGCAGTTCGAAGGGCTTTTCACATGGTCCTCCACTCACTGTGGGGATTTTGGTACTCACCAAATCCTCAGAAGCCCGGGCTTGTGCTCTTCGGAAAAGATCTAAGTCATATTCACTCGTCAGGTTTTCCAAGAGAGGCTCCCGAGTGTTCCCATAGGTCTGTCTGTGTTCCTAGAAAAAAGTAACCAGGGGTGATCCCATCTGTTGTGGAACTTGGTTTATTTCACTCCAATGGAAGCCAAGCTGGACCAGGTGCTTGCTATTTACAAAGTACCCATCATGGCAGTGGTGCAGGGGACTGAGGTCAGGCAATGGTAACAGTGGTGAGGTCAGAGACTGCTCTTGCTCGCCTCATCAATCTGAGCAACATAAAGGCCAGCAGCCCCAAGGTGGCACGATAGTTCCTAGAATCCGAGAGCCGGCCAGCTCAAGTGAAGCAAACATGGCTCTGGCAGCCTTGCCTTCTCCCCCATTCCCTCTGCCCTGCTAAAAACCACCAGATTGCACTCCTAAAGCTGCCACCAAGATATCTCTGTGAAAACAGGGGTTTGTGCCTAATCTGGGTTGCTCTGTGTGGGGTGTAAGGGTTTCCTTCACTGATGACACTCTGACAGAGAAGCAGGTACTCCAGGCATTAGTATTTGAAGAGAGCACTCAAGCTAAGGGAGGGCAAGCAGCTGGACCAGTGGGCCCATGGAAACTGCTTCTGACATTACTTCACTGACTGCTCAACTTGTAAGGTCAAGTCAAGTGCGCAGCTCCTGGAATGTTTACTAACTGCTAAACATTAAAGAAAAATTAAATATAATTAAGAACAGAAAAGGAATCCAGTTTTAAATTAACTTTCAAATCTTACCAAGCTGGTAAGTCTCCTTTCCCTGGAAGGAAGGCAGGAGGAGGAAGAGGAGGAGGAAGACTTCTCCTTAAAACTGATTCTAGCCTCTCTCTTTCTGCCTCAGAAGACAAGACAATGGGAGTTCTGAGAAGTAGGAGGAAGAACATTCTATATGCTAACACACATTAGCATCTAAAGAAAGCACTCAATCTACGAACATTTCCTTATGGCTAATATGGCTCAGTATGTTGTAACTTCTTTCTTTAATTTGTCTCTGTGACTTAAGATTTAGGTTCGAAGTATTACTGACTTCTTCTAACAATCCACCTTCCCCTTTCTCTTACACTGAGAAAGGATTTCATGTAGCTCTGCCTCCACTTCCCAATGCTGGGATTACAGGCAAGCCTGAGACCACAGCGCTGGAGAATCAAACTCAACATGTCTTGTACTCAGGCAAAGACTAAACCAACGAAGTCATTTCTCCAGATCAAAACAAAACCCAACCAGCCCGGGCTGGGGCCACACCCCTGCAACCCACACTTAGGAGGTGTAGAATCGGCTAAGGACAGTCCCAGCCATACATTAGTACATTCAAGGCCAGCCTCCGCCATATGAGACCCTATTTCAAAAATGTAAGCAACAAGAAAAATTTCTATCTAGCGCTTTTTAAATTAGGAAAAGACCCAAATAACGTGTCTCGAGCTGGTGAAAAGCATATCTGAAAGGTGAAACAGCTCGATAGCATTTACATCAGACACTTTCTACCTATAAAAATTTGAAGATTTGGGGTTGGGGATTTAGCTCAGTGGTAGAGCGCTTGCCTAGCAAGCGCAAGGCCCTGGGTTCGGTCCCCAGCTCCGGGGGGGGGGGGGGAATCTACAATTTATAAATCAGCTACAACTTATAAATCATACACTTATTGCCTATTCTAATGACAAAGTGGAATAGCGTTCCAATTCTATGAAGAAAATACTCAAAAAAAATCACATATCAACACAATACACTACACAAACACACACACACACACATATGTGTATTAAAAATGTACTTTTTTGTTCATGACAGGGTCTCATTCTATAGTTCAGAAGGCTCAGGTGTCTTACTTTGTGGCTCAAGCTGGCCCTAAACTCATAGCCTCCCTGAATGTGTGAGTCACTACTTCTGACTACTTTTTGTTTTGTTTTGAAACAGGGTCTTGCAATGCTGCCCAGGGTGACCTCTAGGCATAGACCACCATGTCTGGCTATATTTCAGTAGAAAATGTACTAATACATGTCTAGTAAAAGTAAATCTTTAACTGAAAAGCTGTATTTTTTTTTTTCCAGAGCTGAGGACCGAACCCAGGGCCTTGCACTTGCTAAATCCCCAACCCTGAAAAGCTAGCTGTATTTTATGCAGAAAAGGCTGAAAGATTTTAATATGAGGACATTAGTTCAAGCTTTTTAAAGGAAAAGACAAGACAACCGGGTGGTGTGGGAGAACACAGAAAATGGCAAATGAAGAGGATTCTTTTTCTAAAAAACAGTTTATGTGCAGGACTGGAGAGATGCCTCAGCAGTTAAGAGCACTGACTGCTCTTTTGGAGGTCATCACTTCACTTCCCAGCAACCACATGGTGGCCCACAACCATCTGTGATGGGATCCGATGCCCTCTTCTGGTGTGTCTATACTCATATAAATAAATCTTAACAATAAATTTATATGTATTGGTGTTTTGTCTGTATGTGAATCTGTGTGTGTTTGATCGCCTGGAATTGGAGTTAGGGACAGTTGTGAGCTGCCATGTGGGTGCTGGGAATTAAACCTGGGTCCTCAGGAAGAGCAGTCAGTGCTCTTAACCTCTGAGTCCTCTCTCAGTCCCCAAAAAGGCAAGTTATATAGTTAAAATAAAAAGCTAAAAACTTGATAAAATGCTAATCGTGGCTATTTTCAGGTAGGTTAATCTTATCTTCTGTATGCTATTCGTAACTTTCCCTTATTATTATAAAGTGTACATCATATTCAAAGTTAGTTCTTAGATGCTCATCTATATCCCGATCCCCTGAATGTTTTATCTTATGCAGCCATTTCTAATGTCATTGGTATTTGTTCTAATAGGCATATTTGCCTCCCTGTCCCAGGACTGCAGATTGAACCTAGCCCCTTTGCATACACTACTACTAACAGAAACGACTGGGAGTTTATTTTTCATTTGGGAACAGGGTCCAGCTAAGTTGCTGAGGCTGATTTGGACAACACTTGGTAGCCTGGTAGGCCTAGACCACATCATCTTCTTGCCTCAGTCTTCAGAGTAGCTGAGGTTACAGAGCAGCACCAACAGGACCCCCTTAAATGTAATTTTTTAAAATGATATTGAAGGTGTTCTACCAACTGGGCTGCATCCCTAGGCCCTGAGGATGGAAATCTCAAAA
Source organism: Rattus norvegicus (assembly GCF_021556685.1). Classification (NCBI taxonomy): domain Eukaryota; kingdom Metazoa; phylum Chordata; class Mammalia; order Rodentia; family Muridae; genus Rattus; species Rattus norvegicus. Next base: position 86,474,949 of record NC_141543.1, read on the forward strand.
ACATCAACTCTACTGCAACTGTATAATCCCTGACTCACTCAACAGCTAGCTCTAACTTGTGGGAGGGTGCTAGGCAGCTGAAGAGAGCCCCAGAATTCACTGGATGTTCTCTGTAGTAAACAGCTATGAGATCCGACAGGCAGAAGCTCAGACTTGACTGACAGTGGGAGTTCAGCTTGGATTTTTCCTCACCATGTATTTCTCTTTCTGCTCTTTGCTCAGTCCAGAATTTCTTTTCTTCCTGAGTTCAGCCACTTTTTCCTTATACCGCAGCTGTCTCTCTGTTGGTGCCTAAAAGAAAAACAAAACTGAGCATCTAGCTAAAAATCTCATTAAGTTTCAAAATACAATTTATTTTAAACTTTTTTTTTAAGACATGTTCTCAAGCCAGCCTTAAACCTGGAACTTCTGATCTTCCACCTCCCAAGTGCTGAGATTACAAATCCAAACTACCATCTCTCTCTTTTTTTTTTTTTTGGTTCTTTTTTTTGGAGCCGGGGACCGAACCCAGGGCCACAGACCACTGAGCTAAATCCCCAACCCCTACCATCTCTTTTTTTAAGAGAGAGAAAGAAAAAGGACCTTCTCTATTTAGCCCTGGCTGGCAATCCTTTTTTCTCAGTCTCTAGAATGATAGCATTAAAAGAAGCCTGGGCTACCACACTAAACTCAAAAAAAAAAAAAAAAAGAATTTTTTTTTTTCCTAAAGAAAGAAAACAATTGTCACAGTACAGATACATTACAGCCACTCATCCAAACCACAGTTTTTAATGCTCTTTCAGAAATGCAGACTTGTTTTAGTAAAAGTCATAATGGAGGAGGGAGGAGCATTGTGATTCTTGTTTATAATCCCAACAGAAGCTGAAGGACTGTTATAAATTCCAGGCCAGACCTGTAAGGACTATATAACAAGATTCCCATTTTAAAAAACTGCTGGGTGGTGGGAACACATGACTTTAATCCCAGCACTCAGGAGTCCGAGGCCAACCTCCTCACAAGAGTGAATTCCAGGACAGACAGACAGGACTACATGGAGAGCAATTACACACTGCTTTTGCCTACCCAGCACTGAGGTTAGGAATTTATTATTATACACTCATGAGAGGACAGCTGGGCATTATTCATTCCTTCATATTAACAAAGAAATGTAGTTTACCAGCTGGCTGGCCCAGGACAACAGAGCTAGTAAGAGAATCAGAGTATTGCAATCCAGATGTTTAGCTCTAAAGGCAACCTTAGCACTGTGTCTCCTCTGCTCGTCACCTATAATCTAACCGTAGGAACAGACACTTTGATGATGAGCTATGACTACAGCCATGTCTGGGGAAAAGCGCATGAGAAGAATACATGAGAAAGATTTACTAACTGTGGGAGAAGGACTTGGAAGAATTCCTATAAGAGCTAAGACTTGCTCAAAGCCTTGAAGGATATATATGTAATCTCTTCTTGGTAAGGGTATAGAGTTCGCAGAAAGATCAAAGCCATTTAGAAAGAAGCAAGGAGTTAAGTGCACTCTATGCAGGCTGACTGTTCAGAGGATGATTAGGACAAAGCAAGGAAGCTTTCTACAAATCACAGAAAGACAGAAGCAGGAACTGGCCCAGCTGACAAGTTGTCAAATACTGAGGAAATGCCACTGGTGACTGAAAATGTGCCAGCAGAGTCAAAGGCGCTTGAAAGCCAACACAACAGGTTAGAGCGAGGATGCAAAATGAGGAAACAGAAGCGTGATGGAACATTCCAAACTAACCAAAAGATTCTATCCTATTACTACTGCTATTATTATCACAAATAGCTTAATTCCTCTACTTAGGAGATGGAAATGTCTGCTTTATGAAAAATTACAAGTTGAAAACCCAAACATGATTTCAAGTTGATGTCTGGAAGACCAGTGGTTTGATTTGTCCTGGAAACAAAAGGCACAGATTTGCCTATGACGACAGTTATGGGGCAAAGGAGATCCAAAAGGCAGATCTCAAATTGGCCAGAGCTTTCCCAAGGCCCATACCTGGTGCCTGGTTGCATGCCTGTTGTTGTCATCTTGCCTGTGGGACAGCATCCTCTCTTCTATCTGCTTATCCCGGCTCTGTGCTCTCACCTGCAACCATCAACAATGTCAATAAATCCACCTGCTTCTAAGACTACATTTACTAAAAGCAAAAGAATTTGAGATAATCCCTGTATTGTACTTTACTTTGAATGTAAAAGTATTCTTACTATTGATTATTGCTCTCTACTAGAAAAAGATGAGGCAAGCCCCACACGGTGCTTTCTCAGTCACTAAATACCAAAGAACTGAAATGATCATAGCTAAATGGTGTAAAGCTGAGACTTTCGCTACAAATGTTGACTCTGGCCTGGAATTCTACCATGCTGATAGGAGACTGTGAAGAAACACAAGGGAGTACAGAAGTATAAATAAAACAACAGAAAAATTCTGAGCTCAGGATGGGCACAGTGACATTTGCCTGTTTCTAGTGAGCAGACAGGCTAAGTTGGCTTAAGAGTACAAGACCAGCCTATGCAGCATAGGGAGACAAGGTCCTGCCTAGAGCTTGGAAAGGGAAGGGGGAACCCGATTTCGAGCCTACAGGGAACTGACATCCCACATCTACCTGCCTACTGGGTTGCATCACTGAGCAGGCTCGAGATGGAATAACCAATAGTTCTCCCATGTCTGCCACACCCCACATCTCTCCACGACCAACAAACGGTGTCATCTCAACAGGTGAGCATTTCAAAACTTGGCTAGAAACCTTCATTTCTTTGTCTCCCATCTCTACACTGAGCCCATCTCCTACGAGCTTCCTCTCCTTCAGAACACATCCAAATCTAATCTGATGTTAGGCATTCAACCAACATCACACTGGTTCAAGCTATCGGCTTCCCACCCACCTGTCCTATGCCATCTCTTTCTTTGGGAGCTGTTTCTATACGTGCTAAATAGTCGTTCCACAGACATCTTCTTCCTTGCCTGGACCCCCTAATGCTTCCAACTGCCATCAGAATAAAACAGAATCCTGTGCTAAAGATTTTGATCCTTTATGATCTGAATACTCCTTCATTTCCCATCATGCTCCAATCATAAACCTCCCTTCAAACCCAACAGTTCGTACCCAGCTCATGGCCACTGCTCTTACTATACCGTCTCCTTTAGCTCTCCCCACTCCTGGGTCTTTATAAGTTGCTACTTTGACATCACCCATGCCTAGATCCTGTGCCAATCTCATGTGGCTTCCTTGACCGCCTCAAGCAAAAGCAGTATGTTAGCCTCCCCTTGAACACGGTTCCTGTCTTACTCTATTGGTTTCTCATGGTTTATCACTAAACTGATATTAATTTATAGGTTTCCCCACGGGAACGTAACCTCCTTGATTGCAGGTGTCTTATTTTTTGATTTTTATCTTAGTCACTAAATCCTTTGCTATCCACAAAGTTACATGCAGCCACAAAAACAAAAAGTAAGACAATAGAAAGGTTTACTGGGAAATGTGAGAGCAATCCTGCACATGCAGGCAGTTTAGAATTTCACAACTTCCTTTGGCTAGGGAGGCAGCCAGCATGCACAAGGCTCTGATTCCCACTGCCTTCCTGCAAGCACGTGGCCGGTAGTAAAGCACGGATGTTGGACATTGAGAAAAACTTTACAACAGAAATGTTTCCTTTTATTCGGGATTTTCTTCCCTGGTCTTAAATTTCTCAAATAAACTACTTAAGGTACTTAAGGTGTAGACACACTGCTCCAGGCCATGATCTTCAAAGCCAAGTTTCAAGAAGATGGATGCAAAACGAAGCACTATCAGAACGCTATGAGAATGCTATCAGAGACAAGCGTAAGAGAAACATTATGAAACCATCATCACAGCTATTTTTAGGGGAAGAAGTACAAGTGTTTTTTGGTCAGCTTCTGAATCAGGTGCTAACACAGTCATGCCTGTGCTCATGGAAAGACAACAGGAAGAGCTGACATAGAAGGCAAGCTGTCTCATACAGAAAGACTTGGAAAGAAGACAAAAAGCAGGGTCTTTGGCAGAAAAATACATGTAAGCATTTCACGTTTTACTTGGTGAAAATTTAAAAATGCGAAGAAACATTCTCCCAGCCCCGCCCCGGACCTTGTATATTAGAACAAGTTCCTGAAGCAAGGAGAACAGGAAATTGAATTCCTTTCCAAATGAGACTTGCTCATACAAGCATAAACTTGTGACCCAGGCCTTGTGAGCAAAAGAATAACAAAAAGCAACTAACACTTTGGTGCAGTCAAAGTATTTAGTTTGGCTAACTTGTCCAAAGACTACCTCAGTCTATTTAATTACTATTTGCAACTCTTGCTTCCCCATAATTAACTGTGATTCCATCCTTGGTGGCAGTAGCCCACACAGGAATGCAGAAAAGAGGACCTTCGGCTCCAGTCTCAAACACATCATCCAAGTCCCAAAGGTATTTAGGATCTGGGTTTTTAAAGAATTAAAAAGAACTAGCCAAGAATAAAAATGACTGATAGAAACCAAGAGCAACAGGATATGCAGAAATCAACAAAGGAGGAACATCGGAAAATTGTGAAAAAGCAAAACAACTTCATGGATTTGCTAAGAGAGCCTGAGGTGGAACAGCAGGCTTAACTATCTACACAAATCCTGCCTAAGTAGAAAAGATGCGCCCGGCAGGATGTGAAGTCGGCTACCAAGGAAGTGAATGTGAGAGTGGTGAAACTCTGATGCACTAAAGACGAATCTCCCTGGACACTTCTTCCTGAAGACGCACCACGTATCACAATTGTTTTATTTGTTCATGTAGTTAGCTTTTGTTAAAAAACCAAACCAAACCAAACCTTTCTTCCATTGCTTCCTCCACTGATGTAAAAACAAGACCTTGTCCCCTTCGTTCACTGCTGTACCCCGAGAGCTTAGCAAAGCGTGCCAAGTGCGGGTCACCCACGAGCACTCGAGAGCACACCCTGAATGAAGGAGCACACATTACCTTGCACTCGTCAGCCGAGAGGTTATGATACAGCGGGCATCCTGAGATGGAGAAATGTCTCTCGTGCTTTCCTGTAAGATGTCCTGTTAAAGGAGGGAAAACTCAATGTCCAGGAAGAATATGCACACCGGAAGCGAGATTTCTGACAAGTCTGTTTTTACCATTCCGTTTTACTACATAAATGTTACCACATGGAGCTGACTGAAGATCACGACTTGTCGCCCTCCTCTATTACTTTCCTCCCCAGAGCAGGCCGTCTTTGAGATACACTTAAGTTACTTTTTGAGGCAGGGTCTCACTGTGTAGCTCTGGCTGGCTTGGTACTCAGTATGCAGACAAACTGGCCTCTGCCTCCAGAGCACTGGGATTAAAGGTGTGTGATACCACTGCCCAGCTAACAAAGGGGTTTAATACCATCCTCTGAGATAAAGGCCATCCTGAAGTTCCAGAACAGCCAAGGCTACACAAAGAAATCCTGTCTCCAAAACCAAAAAACAAACAAAAACCTTTGTTAAGTTAATCCAGTTTTAGGAATTTGAAAAAAGTATACTACTACTCTCCCCACTATGCAAAACTATCCTACGTTTAGCTCCTTTTAATAATCAAAAGAAATTCATTAAAAGTGAAAAAATAACCCAGCCATTTCTACAATATAGAAACGTATTTTGATAATTTTGAACAAGATTCAACATATTTTTGTTGTTTTCAGATTTAGTTTTATTTTATTTATATAAGTATACTGTAGCCATTTTCAGACACTATACAGAAGAGGGCATCGGATCCCATTACAGATGGTTGTGAGCCACCATGTGGGTCCTGGGATTTGAACTCAGGACCTCTAGAAGAGCAGTCAAGTCAGTGCTCTTAACCTTTGAGTCATCTCTCCAGCCCCTTACTTTGTTTTTGGAGACAGGGTTTCTCTATGTAGCTTGGCATCCTGGAACTTGTTCTATAGAGATCAGGCCATCCTCAAACTTAGAGACCCACGTGACTCTGCCTTGTGCTGGGATTAAAGGCGCGCCAATACTGTCTGGCTCAACACTTTTTTTTTAATGAGTGCTCAGCTGCATATACATCCACGTGCTAGAAGAGGGCGTCAGATCCCCTTATAAATGGGTGTGAGCCACCATGTGGTTGCTGACAATCGAACTCAGGACCTCTGGAAGAGCAGCCAATACTGAATCATCTCACCAGCCTGAAGGATAAATATATTTAAAGATTTGAACTTCTACAACTAAACTCTAAAATAGGGCGATCAGCATAAGGCCTTCTTAGGGAAAACACTAGGGATGACACAGGAAGCTTGCTCTAACTAAAAAGCTGTCTTTCCTCTCCCTTCCTCTTCTTGGTCCTCCCCACAACCCCCAAACTCCCTTTTAACATTTGTGAACAGAAATGGAGCCCGGGGTCTGAGCCATGCTAGACAAGCACGCTACCGTAACACAGCTATGTTTCTCTCCATTCTAACTTTTTTCCTTCCTTCCTTCCCAAGATAGGGTTTCACTCTGTAGCCCAGGCTGGCCTTGAACTCACAGACCTCTGCCTGACTCCCAAGTGCTGCAATTAAAGGCATGGTCCACCACCACCCAGCTAAACAGGTCTTATCATCATCATTAGTTACTAGTATTAGTGCTGTTGCTACTGTCCTTACTAGCGCATGTACACTGAAGAGGACATTTGGAAATTGGTTCTTGCCTTCTACCTTTTTTGTTTATAATTTATTAAAACTTAATATTGTAAAGAATCTGGGGATTGGGGATTTAGCTCAGTGGTAGAGCTCTTGCCTAGGAAGCGCAAGGCCCTGGGTTCGGTCCCCAGCTCTGAAAAAAAGAACCAAAAAAAAAAAAAAAAAAAAAAAAAAAAAGAATGTGCATACAAAAAATCCCCACACAGGGAATGGTTAGACATCTCAAATTAGTTTCTGTACAGTCAGAAGAACCAATTGAAGCTGTGGAACTTCACATTGAGTTTTACACTTTCCTCTAAATATATACGCTTATTTCAAACAAACAAACAAACAAACAAACAAGAAATCCCACAATTAAAACTAGAAAAGTAGGGGTTGGGGATTTGGCTCAGTGGTAGAGCACTTGCCTAGCAACCGCAAGGCCCTGGGTTCGGTCCCCAGCTCCAAAAAAAAAAAAAAAAAAAAAAAAAAAAAAAAAAAAAAAAAACTAGAAAAGTAGTTCTGTACTTCCTTCATGCTTAACCATCATTACCTGCATTCACAGATTTACCCTTGCCTGTTCTCCTTTCTACACGTCATTTCAGGCCCATCTCTGTATTTGTTTACATGTGTATACACTGTGTGTGTAAGATCTGCAGATGACATGTGCCGCTTTCTGTTGTCTTATTTTTTCCTTTTGGGTTCTACCTTGTTGAGACAGATCTCTCTTGTTTTGGGTGCTGTGTAGCTGTACTACTGGCTCTGCTGGCTTCCACCAGTAATGATATTTCTGCCTATTTCAGGGCAGTAGGAACACTTTACATTTACACTTTATGAGCGTTCCATTATCAGGTTTGCTTTTAAGGCTAAACCCAGAGTTGTTTTCCTGACTCCTTAGGCAGCATCTGTCCGTCCGTCCGTCCATCCATCCATCTACCTATCGCTCTAGTCTCAGTCTCACTATGTAGCTCTGGCTGTCCTGGAACTCAAGTCTGGCAACATGAGTTTCATCTCTACAACCAACATAAGAAGTGAAGGAAAGAGTCACCCCCGAAAACACGTCTTCCACACCCATGCTGTGACAAGGGCACCCATCCCTACACACATAATAAAATACATACAAGCCTTAAAAATACAGAAAACTGAACAGTATTTCTTTAGTGTACATCTTTTCCAAGAGGATTATAAAATACCAATGACTCAAAGGGCTTGAGAAACTACACTAATGAGGAAAAAGATAAAACCATTCACGATAACCTGCAAGCCCACAAAAACCTTCACCCTCCTAATGACACCCAACGCCCTCCTCTAGCTGCCATGACTGTGTGCTTGGCTCATGCTTCTGCACACACATACACCACACAATTTTTTTCAGAAAGTTCATCATTCTTTCATGGTGAACGAAATGTTAACGTTTGGGTTAAGGAGTCATTAGGATTTTAAAAATTATACAGCAGGGGGGTGAAGTTGAGTCTGGGAGGAGTAGCAGGGAAAGAGATGATCAAAATATTCAGCAGGAAATTCTTTAAAATAATAAAAAACATTAAAAAAAACCCTTAACATAATCCATACAGTAAGCTGTGAAAAGTGAAAATAATCTATGGGGTTGGGGATTTAGCTTAGTGGTAGAGTGCAAGGCCCTGGGTTCATCTTCAACTCTGAAAAGGGGGAAAAAAGACAGAAAGAAACAGATTCTAATGTTAGAGAGTCATATACTCACAGTCACATATTGCCTAATGCACAGCCAACAGTGGACCTCTAAACACAAAATAGGAGAGCGCACAAGCAAGGGTTCTAGAATTTTTGTGGTGCTGAAAAGTCGCTATCAGTTAGTGATGCTGCAGTTGGTCTGTGTAAGTGCTCTGTGTACGCACAATTCATGTATTTGTGGTCACCATGATACAAACCTACCATGCTGATTATAGAAAAATGCAGCATAGGAGTTGGGGATTTGGCTCAGTGGTAGAGCACTTGCCTAGCAAGTGCAAGGCTCTGGGTTTGGTCCCCAGCTCCGAGAAAAAGAAAAGAAAAAAAAAAATGCAGCATATACCATCCTACATAGCAAATAATGCTTAGCAATGTCAGCAACCATGTTATTGGTTTAGGATATGTTATATTTTTCAGTTTTTCTATTTATTTGGAGACAAGCTCACTAGACAGCCCAGACTGGCCTTAAACTCAAACACCTAGATAGACCTTCTAAGTGGGAAAATTAATGGCACTTGCCACCATGCCCTGCTCAAAATTATTTCAAATCCTTCTATTTAATAAAAAAGTTCAGAATAAAGCAGCATCCAAGTTACACAAGCAGACATTACACACATTCTGAATACTTGCTGCTCTTATAGAGGACCCAGGTTCTAGAGGACAAGTCTCTAAAAAGCATGATGCTCTCTTGTTTCTGACTTATCTCAGGTTGCTTTGCTCACTGGGGTGTAGGAGCAATAGGCTGTGTCATATATAAACACACACACACACACACACACACACACACACACACACACACACACACACACCCAACAACAGCCCAAGTGTATAGAAGGCTATATCATCTAAGCTTGTCAAAGTATATGTTCTCAAAATATGTCCTTGCTATTGAGCAACAGGAGGCCGTTTCTTAGAGAAAACTGTTCTGGGATCACAGAGACTGCATGTTTTACAAACTGAAGGCTGAGGGTCTTCTGTTTAGCAGGTCCACTGGCACCAATTTCCCAACTGCTCCTAATCGTTAGCATCTTTAACAAAGCATTTTAAAAAGTATTTACCTTTAAACAATACACGATGCTACTGGTACACTTTATAAGCATAAAGATAAGTTTTATATGCACTGGGAAACCAAAAAATTCATACTGAGAGGCACCTTTATCTCTCTATCAGCTCCTCCAGACAGAGGCTCCTGCCCAACAGCTAAACCACAGCTTACTCAAGCAGCACAGATAAGCTTCAAATCACTGTGAGGATCCCCCTAAAATGATCATTAAAAGTTAAGTCTTGAGAAGACGAGATACTTATCAGAAGAGGTTTCTCCTACTTATACTAACTAATAAACAAAGCTGTAAGAATCAGATACTCCTGGTCTCATGCAAACTTTCCTAGATTCACAGTCTCTTCTTAAGAACCCTGTTTTCGGGGGCTGGAGAGATGGCTCAGCAGTTAAGAGCTCTGACTTCTCTTCCAGAGGACCTGAATTCAAATCCCAGCAACCACATGGTGGCTCACAACCACCTGAATAGGATCCGATGCCCTCTTCTGGTGTGCATGAAGATACTGACAGTGTACTCACATACATAAAATAAAATAAAGAACCCTGTTTTCCTTGTCTCCGTAACAGCTGTGGCCTGGCATCCACTATCCGGCATTACCTTATGCTCTATCGGTACCCATGAGCACCTGCCACCTGATTGGCATGAGGCACTCCAGAGAGAACTTGTTTTCCATGTTTGTTCCTGCTTAGGAAAGGAGGGAAGTTTTCACTAGGAAAAGCATGTTGAAAAAAGTGAATGGTTCATGACTGTCACATTTCCTGCAACTAGATGTGTTATTATTTACAGACAATAGGCCAAGAACAGTTCCTATTCATGAATTCACAACCACTCAAGTGTCTGAGAAGCTAGACCACAACGGAATCCTGGGCCACAATACACATGAAGCTGGGGCACACTCACCTAGAGAGTTGCAGCCCGGCGTAGGGCACTTCATGTTGAAATTGTAGCTTTCGTGAAATCGACGACGCTTGGGGCGGTGAGAGAGATCACTGCCTGAGTCCTTCAGGGACATGTCCTTGGCAATGCTCTCATCATGAGACACATTGGGACTGGAGATGTCTATGTCAGACTCAGAAGAAGGTGCATTTCCAGTCGGAGTTCGAGGTGGCGACTCATCATGATCAGCTGTATTTTTAGTTTCTAAAGAAAAAGCAATTGGTAGAACTAGTGAGTGGGTCCCTTTATTTAAAGATTCACTAGATACGAGTTCTCGTTCTACTGTCATGAGCCCTCACTCTCTGTAGCTAAGAATGACCTTGAGGATGTGATCCTCCTGCCTCTCCTTCCCTAGTTCTGAGTCTATAGGCATATGCCACCATGCCTAGCTTTATGCAGTGCTAGGGAACAAAATCAGGGGCTCTGCATGCTATGCCAGCAGTCTACAAAAGTAACATCTACAGTCTTCAAAGACCTAACTAGTAATTTTTAGCTACTTCTCCACTCTAAGACATTGACATTTGGTGTAACTTTAACTCCTGATTGAATAAATCTGAAGTTCAGGTAGTACATGTTACTTCTCCATGTTTCCCCTAAGCTCTTAATCCTGAGTAATCAAAATCACATATAAAGTCTGAAAAGTTACCAAAAGGAGCCAAATATGACAAAGCTGTGTTCTCGCCATCAAGTGTTGTATAATAGTGAAACTTAAAACTACTTAATGTCAAAAATTCACTGAAATGTATTGTCTTCTTTATTGGAAAAGTTAGTTAAATAAATAATGAGCCTATTCCCTTCCTCAGGCCTCACAATACAGAAAAATCAATGGCTGGGTGTGGTGGTGTGCTCTCTTAATCCCAGCACTTAAAAGACAGAGGCAAATGTTCTCTACAGACTACAGAGCAAGGCTACACAGAGATCCAATCTCAAAACCAACCCCCACTTAAGAAAGGAAGAGGAAAAAGAAACTGATATCATTTTTTTTAAGGGTCTCAGAAATGGCTCAGCAGTTAAGAGGCTGCTCTTGTTCTCCCAGAGGACCTGAGTTCAATTCCTAGCACCCACCATAATGGCTCATCCATAATGGCTCATAATTGTCTATAACCAGTTCAGGGATTCCAGTTCTAGGGGAGTCAATGGTATTAGCACACAAGTGATATGAAGACATAAACGTAGGCCAAACATATAAATTTTAAAAACTTCTTTTAATACTTAGTGTGTATGAATGTTTTGCCTGCATGTATGTGTAAATCAACATGCCTGGTGCCTGAAGTTATTAGGGTCTCATAATCTTGAAATTTACTTCTTTTCTTTTTAATTAAAAGAGAGAGACACAGACAGAAAAGACATTTAGGGGGTTGGGGATTTAGCTCAGCGGTAGAGCGCTTGCGTAAGAAGCGAAAGGCCCTGGGTTCGGTCGCCAGCTCCGAAAAAAAGAACCAAAAAAAAAAAAAAAAAAAAAAAAAAAAAAAAGAAAAAGAAAAGACATTTAGCGCAATGTTCTCTCTCTTTTTTTTTTTCCCTTTCTAAAGATTTTATTTTTAATTATGTGTATGAGGGTATAATGTGGGTTCTGGCAGAGACCAGAAGAGAGTGTCAGATCTCCTAGAATTGGAGTTACAGGTAGTTGTGAGTCACCAGACATGTGTGCTAGGACCCCAACTCAGGTTCTCTGTAAAAGCAAGCTGTACATGTGCTATATGTGGTCACGCATGCCTTTGATCCCAGCATTTGGGAGGCAGAGATATTCAGATCTCTGTGAGTTTGAGGCCAGTCTGGTCTACACAGTAAGTTATAGGACAGCCTGGGATATATAGAGATTCTGCTCCCTTACCCCTGCAAAAAAGAGCAGTATATGTTCTTAAACATTAAGCTATCTCTACAGCACACTTAGGGTCTGATTGCTGGAGTCCAAGAGTGCTACAGAAACGATACACTCTTAAATCAAGGTTTACAAACCAGATACCTATAGAGGTTAGACAAGGTCAAAGAATGTCATTGCCTACCAGAGGTGACAAGTACTATTCAGTTCCAGTTAATAATTACTGAGTAAATAAATGGCCATTCAGTATTTCCGATCTGTCCTGTTTCAATTAACCCATGAGTTCAAAGCCAGCCTGATCTAGATAATGAACTTCAGGATACCTTGGAATATAGAGACACTCCAAAAAACAACCAATCAAAAACATTTAAGCACTGGAGCTGGAGAGATGATTCATTGGTTAAGAGCTGTGGTTATTCTTCCAGAGGACCTGGGTCTGCTTACCAGCACCCACACAGCAGCTCCCAATTGTAACCCCTGTACCAGGGTATCTTGTGCCTTCTCCTGGCCTCTACAGGTACCAGGAACAAATGTAGTGCACAGACTTATATGCAGACCAAACAATACAAATAAATACAAATTTAAAAATTAGTACAGGTTTTTATATGAAAATCGCTGTGTTTCCAAGTTTAAAAAGTTTAAAAAAAAAATTGAAACTCTGCAAACCAACCAATTAATCATGTTACCTGGCTGAAGAATCTGAGTAGCTTGTAAGATCTGCTCTAATGTCTCTTGCTATAAGGCTCTTAAAGCATGGGGTCACAACCTTAATGACCTAACACTGCCTATCACTAATGGTCACTCCTAGTCAGTAGTGTGGAGATAAATGGAATAGTAGTCATGGCTCTAAAATCTGGGCATCCTTCATGTGAGGTTCAGAAGGCTCTGCCTCCTCCCTATTCTACACCTAACACTCAAAAATACTGTGCAAGACAGTGAGACATTAGACAAATTGAGTATGGTGGCACACATCTGCAGTCCCAGCACTCTAGAGGTAAAAGGATTCCAAGTTTGAGGGATATTTTTCAAACTCTGATTCAAAAACTACAAACCAAGCAAACAAACAAAAAGGAATCAAGTGACCAGCGTCTGCTTACCTAAACTCTGACAAGCTCTCTGCAGGGCAGGTATCTCCCTTCAAAGAGAACCGACCAAGCCCTCTGTACAGAACCAGTCACAGACCCACTCACCTCTATCTGAAAAATCAACCGCCTGTTCCGTTTCAGAGCCCGAGGAGCGAGTCTGCCGGAGGGGGTACTTTTTTGGAGTCACTGGTGTGGGCTGCTGCTGACTCCGAGTCACTCTTCTGGTAGAATAGGCGGGTTCCTCAGTGCCGAAAGATGGCAAATTTCGAACAGGGCTGGAATCTAACCCCAGTTTTAAAAGATATAAAATAAAGGAAAGAAGAAAACCCACTTTATATCCATTCACACAATAATCAGAAGTTTCTTTTCTTCTATTTCACAAAACCCAACGAATGCTGACATTATATCCATCTCTCTAAAGAGTGCACGCCAAGGGGCAGGGGGAATGATATCGTAATAATGGCAGTACAGGGTAACTAGTTTAGGATCTAAAGACTGAGTTTCACTTGATTCCACTTTACCATAGCAACAATCTGTGGCATCCTATGCAAGTTAATATCTCTAAGCTTATTTCTTTACCCACGCGAGAGAAAAATACTTTAGTATGGGAAAAATAAACAAATAAACAAATGAAAGACAGTAGTGCTATATTTCTCGAGCTTACTGTGAGAAAGTTCCTGGCTTCTTTGTTTGTTTGTTTTCCAAAACAGAATCTGAGTGTAGCCCTGGAACTCATTATTCTGTAGACCAGGCTGGCCTTGAACTCACAGTGATCCACCTGCCTGTCTGCTGAGTTGCTAGGACTAAAGGCATGTGCCTTACCACACAGAGGGAGAAGAGTTCTTTTTTTTTTTTTTTTTTTTCGGAGCTGGGGACCGAACCCAGGGCCTTGCGCTTCCTAGGTAAGCGCTCTACCACTGAGCTAAATCCCCAGCCCCGGGAGAAGAGTTCTTATCAATATTAGTTACACCGCCTATTTCTTCCCTGCTATAGCCCATCCTAATACTGATGTTCTAAAACCAACATAAACAGTGTTTGTTTGTGAGGGGCTGTGTATTCTGACTACCCTTGTACTCTTACAGTTACCCATGGTGTGAGCCACCATGTGGGCGCTGGGAGTCAAACGCAGGTCCTCTGCAAACACAACTAAGTACTCTCAACTGCTCAGCCTTCTCTCCAGCCCCTTAAGTTCTTCCCACAGAGAAACCTATTCTTAAGCCTTCATAAACCTTTCCAATCTCCAGCCAGATGCCTCTTAAAGGAAATAAACTCAAAGATAAAACTGAAGAGCATTTGAAATTACAATAACCTAACACAATGTCAAGTTGAAACTGTCAAAGTGTCAGGAGACGTAAGTTGGTACAGGGCCAGGGCCCTAAGACTGTATCAGTCCAGGGGCTCTTGTCACAAGTCTACATTTCACACTAGGAGGACAGGTGACTGATGCTACCAAAAACCATGGACTCTGTGGCCATGAAATAAAATAAGTACAGAGACCCCCAAGCTCATGGCTAGTTGTTTTGAATATCCATCCCTTTAGGGCACAGCTAATTGCAGTGTCTAAGAACCATTATGACTCTCTGTATGTACGATCCTTCTGCCGAAAGTATTCTGCTCATCTTCAATTTGAAAAATCCTACCAGATTCATTCATTCTGCTCTAGACCTTCCCACAAGAATGTGGTTGCTCCACCTCTAGGCTTCCATAGAATTTGTTAACAAATTGTGTGTGCACACATATGTATGTATGTATGTAAGTGTATTTGTATACATAGATACACACACACACACACACACATACACACATCTATAAACACACAGTTACTTCTTTGGTACTTTTTTTGAGAGCCAGAGTCATTATGTAGCTCTGGCTAGCCTTGAACTCTCTATGTAGACCAGGCTGGCCTTGAATTTAGAGCTCTGTAGGTCTCTGCTTCCCAAGTGCTGGGACTAAAGGTGTGCACCACCACATCCGGACCCATGTTATAATTTCCCATTTACTCTATCGTTGCAGATTGATAACCGCCTTTGTGTATTAGCTGAAAACCCTTTCTTTCTTTCACACTGAATAGAACTCTGAGGGGCAAAAGGCTTCCTCTGTATAAGCCCAAGTGACTAAGTACACTAGAGTGCCTTCCAACCACAGCCTTTTGTTTATTTCACTACCAAAGCAAAATTCTGTGTATCTATTCACAGTTATTCTATTAAATGTGACTCTACATTCTAGAACTAAAAGTGCTTTTAGAAGCATTAAGCCTCGCTAACACACTCAATAGGCACTTTAGAGTGATGAGAGCAGTTTACTGATCTATAACACCATATGGTCTTTAAAAAATTACTCATCACACTGTATCTCACATTTATGCAAGCTATTACCTATAAAAGAACATGGTATCTGACAGAAACCACTTTGAAGACCGGTGTTTCAGCAGTTGCCCTACACCTTGACACATTCTAGCATCTATACCAGCAGACTTCAACCTGTGGGTCTTGACCCTTTTGTGGGTGGAGTATCCAATGACCCTTTCACAGGAGCCAAATATCAGATATCCTACATATCAGATTATGATGCACAACATTAGTAAAACTACAGTTATGAAGTAAGGAAGATAATTTAATGGGGGGCTAGAGAGATGGCTCAGCAGTTAAAAGCACTGGCTGCTCTTCCAGAGGTCCTGAGTTCAATTCCCAGCAACCACATTAGGACTCATAATCATCTGTAATGGGATCTGGTGCCCTCTTCTATCCTGCAGCATACACACAGACAGAACACTATATACACAATAAATACATCTTTAAAAATATATAGTAATTTAATGGTTGGGGGATCACCATAACATGAAGAACTGTAATAAAGAGTCACAGTGTTAGGAAGGTTGAGAACCACTGCTCTGCATCAAGTCCAAGGACCAGCCTCCCTATGAATTAGACAATAAAATGATACCAATCTGTCCACTGTGAGGAACAGTCAGGAGAAGAAAGAAAGAAAAATGTTTACCTTGAGAACTCTGGCTTAGCCTGGCTGAAGAGCGGGTGACTCGGGCAGATCGGCGCGATGTGCCGTCACTCTCTGAACTGTCTGTATGCTCGAGATCTGTAGAAAAATCGGAATCTTCGGTTCCATCTGAACTACTGCCTGCATTTCTCTGTAATACCATAGATTCAGACATTAGCACAAAAGCATTTGCTGTGGTTTTCTATTAGCACTAGAAGCAAAATGAAGTACGATGCTGAAGTACCAAGTTCCAATGTAAGAAAGGGACAAGGCTTCCCCTCCCTGCCGCGCAGAGGCACTGGCCTTCCTTTCAGGCATGCTAGTGGAATAACCCGCAACCAAACCACCGGGACCAAGCAGACCAAGGAAGACAAGCAGTTCTCACTGCATTGTCACCAGTTCTCAATTCACACTGAATAGCTAAACTCTTATGACTTGGAAATAAAAGCACCCAAATCAAATGGTCTGGCTGGTCAAAAAGGAAGACAGAAAGGAAAAGCAAAAGCATGCATGGCCCAGACACTAAGAGCACAGGCTGCTCTGGCAAAGGACCCAAGTTCCACTGCCAGCACCCACTTGGTAGCTCACAAGTGTGGCCTGTAACTCCAGCTCCAGAGGGAGTCAATGCCTCCAGCCTCCTCAGGCACCTGTACTCATACACTCATACGCACGATTAAAAATAATATAAATATTTTTAAAACAAGAAAAAGTTCACTCACATGGCAGGCAACAACTGCCTGGAACTCTAGTTCTAGGAGCTCCAATACACTCTTCTGGTGTCTATCAGTACCTAGCTACATGTGGTAGTCTACATACACACATCGTGCACACAAACATTATACATGAAAAAATTAAAATAAAACATGCTGTAGTCTTTAACCAGAAAAAGATAAAAATTATTTTCTTAGCCATCAGTCCTTGAAGTTTCTCCACAGGGATGTTATAAGTGTTGGAAAGGAATTTATACTCAAAACTAAGTAGGTATTCAAACCAGGTTTTTTAAAAATTAGATTATTTTTACTCTATACGTATGAAAGTTTTGCCTGTGTATCACATACATGCCCTCAGGTCCAGGGAGGTTGTCAAATCACCGGGAACTGGAGTCATAAGTGGTTGTGAGGCACCATGTGGGTGCTTGAAACCCAGGTCCTCTGCAAGAGCAACAAGTACGCTGAACCTCTGAATAATCTGAGACCCCACATGCCAGGCTCTTAGAAACTCACACCACACCCTATCATAACTGTCAGCCTCCTGAGGCGTGATTAGCTATGGAGGTTAACTTTTTTAAAAAAAAGATTTATTTATTTAATGTATATGAGTACACTGTGGCTGTCTTCAGACACACCAGAAGAGGGCATCAGATCCCATTACATGTGGTTGCTGGGATTTGAACTCAAAACCTCTGGAAGAGCAGACAGTGCTCTTAACCGCTGGCTGAGCCATCTCTCCAGCCCCTATAGATTACCTGTATCAATTAAGCACTTACACTTATCCTTTTCTACGCCAGAAAAAGAATATTTGCTGCAATCACAACCCCTCAACCTCAGTCCTAATATTCTTGGCAGAGGACAGGAGTGGGATGGATGCACTAAGGACTGAAGTCAGGGCTTCGTAGCACTAACCACGCCCACTGAGCTACAGCCTAGCTCCAGGTCCCAACCCTTTACTCTTTAAAGAATAAGTTGCCTCGGGCCAAGTATGTTTGGGAGTTACTAGATTCTTACAAAGAACACAACCGGTGAGTAACGCCCCACACTAAAAACATTAATTAATATTTCTACAGCAAACAGAAATTTAATGTCACACTAACATGAGACATAAAAAACCTAAATAACCTAAGGCTAGTTTAGGAAAGATTTGCATCCAACAAGTTACTAACATAGTTACATTTTGTTTTTGTTGTTATTTTTGAGATAGGATCTTGCTATTTAGCTCAGGCTGGTCTGGAATTTATTATATAGCCTAGGTTTGCCTTAAGCTCATGATGAGCCCCCACCCCCAGCCTCTAGGGGGCCAGGACTACAGATCTGTACCACTACATCCAGCAAGAACTTACATTTGTTTTCTTCTTTTTGAGACAGGACCTCCCAGGACATAGACCATATGTACCCCAAACTACAGAGATCCACCTCCCAAGTGTTGGAACTAAAGGCTTGTCCATTAACATCCAGTAAGTATTTCCATTTTCCATGTTGACATTTGGAAACTTGGAAAAGGAGACTAGACCGTTCCAACATACCAGTATGTCTCCTGCATTTGGTGTGCCTCAATATAAATAAACACTACCTGTCAACTCTGGTCATTGTAAGAGACATTAATGTAAATATTTAACTTGGAAAACTTCCACGAAGAGTGAGCTCTGCAGAAATACGAATACCAACCATCTATCCATCCAACTATTTCATTCAAAATCTGACCACAAGTAGAGGCACCAGAGCCACAGAATGTCACTAAAAGGCTAACTTTAAGGTACTCTCAGCCAAAGGCCTAGATACCTGTCCATTACCTCCTATCAATTCTGCCTTGCTCAACCCTGAAAGTCGGCTCTTTACTTTTATTTCCCAAACTGCTTACAGTGTATACAATTTCAAGCAGAGACTGTACTGCGCTTTCTATGGTTACTTCTCTGTGTTCTCCACTGAACGGCGAAAACCCTTTAAACCAGTCATCACATATAATCTTCGAATCTCTAGCAACTAGCATGTAGCACTGCTCTCTGCATTTTACAACTAAACATATGGGACAAATGTCATCCAGTTCACCAAACGTTTACTGACCAGGAAATGTCAAACTGAACAAATACGTGGAAGACGTTGTCTGAGATGCAACAGGCCTGCGAGCTATCCCTTGGGGATGGGCGCTGGCTAATCACCCATCCTCTGCTTTGTTGCACCCCCCACCTGGAAAGAAAAGTAGTCTTCCCAACTCGCCTTTACACCTATCGCCATCTCTATCCGGAAGGGCGGGGCGTCGGTCGACCCAATCCAGGCCTTGCTAAGCCGCACCCGCCACAAATACAGACTGCGAAGCTGGGCCAATAAAGAGAAGAGAGAGCATTCGCCACAGCCAGTCGGAGAGTACCGGAGCCAGACACAGACACCGCCCACGCACGCGGGGAGGTGACCGTTGGGCCCAAACAGGCGGCGTCACCATCCAATCAATATGCTTCTAGGCGTTTCCGCGACCAATTAACAAGACCGCCTCCGATCAGGGAAAGCAGAGGGCGGGAATAGTTACAGGCATAGGCCGAGGCCAGGGTCGGGCCCACATTTTTCCGTCTGGTACCGAGAGGAGACAGGTTGGCTAGGCTAGGTTCGAGGGAACAGAAAGTTGGAACCCAACCACTGCGAGGCGTGGCCAACCGCGTCACATTGCTCAATCGACTCCCCTTAGAAGCCCGCCATCCCTTCTCTGCCATTTCTCACCTTCCTTCGCGGCATTGCCGGCGGCTGCAGCCCGACGGTCCCGATTCGGGCGGCGGCAGCACCAGCAGGAACGGGGGCTCCGGCGGGCTCCGTGGCGGCCTCTGTAACAGTTCCAAACGCTGCGGACGATCCCAAGTGCCTCCTGCCTCTCAGCGTCTAGAGCCTTCTGCGCAGGCGCCGCGGGCTGGAAGCGCCTTTTCCTTCACTTCCGGCTGAGGCTTGCGTCACCTGACCTTTAAGCCAGTGAGAATACAAGGAAGTTCGAAACTTGTACTGAGGCTAGTCAGCGCCATTTTGGAATTGGGCAGGAGACGACACCAATTGTGAAACCTTGGACTAGACATTTCTAGATAGGAATGCGGCATCCGTTGTGGAATTAGGTAGCCATGATTGTTTGGGGCAGAAGTCTGGCAGTTGAAGGTAATCGTTTTCATCTTTACGTTGGGCAAACTCCCTTCCTGGTCGTTTTAATTTGCAGCGTGGAAGGAGGAAAACCCCAGAATCCATCAGGTTGTCGAGCTTTAACCCTTTCATTTCCTAGTCGGTCAAAAGTCGTTTCCGTTTATCATGTGAACTTAGAGCTGGCTAGAGATATTTTTGCACAAGGAACTGTTGTAAGAGCTACTCTGTGTTCCGGAGTGGTGTGAATGGGGCTTGAATAAAGGATTGACAGGGTTATATCAGTCTGGAAGTGCAGTAGGGGACACATTGTCCTTATATTAAGAGAACAGCTAGTAAGTTACGTCCATGTTACAGGATGGTGCAGAGCCATTCTCCGAATGCCGTAGCTCCAAAGAATTCCCAATTTAGCTCTGCTGTGAAACGCCCCCGACTTATCAGTACTCTGGTTTGAGAGCTTCGGGTGGCCCGGAGAGGGGCCCAGGGCGTGATCTGAATATGAGGGTGCTGTCCCCATTCAGCCCTTGTAACCTCTGTAGTACAAATGCAGGAGCCAAGAATTGGGTGGAGAGAGAAATAGTATTTTGAAAGGCACTGGAAAGGGAGTGGGTATTTAAGTAATAATAAAAGGGCTTAAGAAGGAGAAATTAAGAGTGAAAGAAGAGCTGTACGAAAAGCTTGGAACCAGGCAGGGTGGTACATGCTTTGTGAAGCCGGCAGAACCAAATCTTGACCTTAAGGCCAACCTGGTCAACACAGCGAGTTCCCGGCTAGATCCTGTCTCGAAAAAGAGAGGTCTGTTAAGTGGTTACAGGCCTTGAAGTTAATTAACATCAGGGGACTTGAGAGAACCAAGGTGGACCAAGAGTGACTTGCTGGGATCAAGACAACCTTAGTTACCAAGATAGGATTCTGGTTCCAGATTTATTTGTCTGTGTGTGTGTCATGACCAGTGAATGCTCAGAGGACAACTTTGGAGAGTAGATTCCTAACTTCCACCTTCATGGGATCTCAGGGATCAAACTCAGGTCACCAGGCTTGTTGACAGATCAAGTGCTTTTATCCACTAAGTCACCACAGACCCCTATCAGAATTTCAATCTGAGGCTGGCTAACCTGGAGAGAAGCTTTGGGAACTGAATACAAACCTGATTCATATGCTAAACAGAGGACTCTTCAGAGTTAAAAGTTCCGGACGGCTTAGCCCACACTCCTTAGGAGGAAGAGGGAGGATAGCTTAAGCCATTGTTGATGCCTGTTGCATGCAGTATTTTGCTTTTACCTCCTCCCCTCCCCCCAAGCTGAGGACTGAACCCAGGGCCTTGCACTTGCTAGGCAGGCGCTCTGAGCTAAATCCCCAACCCCTTGCTTTTAGTTCTCAGTATAAATACCTTTTAACAATCTATTTGCATTGATTTGCACATTAAAAACTTGCTTGAAAATGGCTTAGATATTTTCTTTTGTATTATTTTAACGCTCCTGTGTTTAATTCCATGTTATCACTGTTCTTTTACACTTACAGATGTGTTCCCGGGGTTACTCTGGAAATGTTCTAACTCCCTTGCTAGTGATAACAGCCTCTTATATTTGAAGGACACCATTTTAAGTTGGTTGTGGTGACACACATCTATACTCCCAGTCCTTAAAGCAGGAGGCAGGTGATTCAGTTTAAGGTGTTCAACTACATGGTTCTAGGTCAGCCTAGGCTGGACTCATCGTCCAACACTCTGATTTCTTTTCTATCTTCAGAAAGTCTTTCCTGATTTACTATTTGTAAGATAGGAAAGCATGGTGACATAAGATTTTTCAGAGATTACTGTATATTCCCAAACATTAGTAGATATTCCCCCCACTCCATTTCACAGCCAATAGGAACATAATTCCCCTTCATGTTGTTATCAGTTTTACCAGTATTGACTACAAGGCTTTGATGTCTGATGTAGATTTGGATCAGTCTTGTCATATTTTCCTGTGTGTTATTCTTGGATGAGTTTTTAAATTGACCTGCGTTTTCTCATCTTGAAGTGTGCGTACTAACGACCAGCTTACCAATGGTTGTAAGGAATGAAGGAGATGAGTGTTTTGAAATACTCAGCAAGTTCCTGAGATAGAATAAGCGCTCGATGTATGGCTTTTTTGGTTGGTAGTCTCTATCTCTAATCATGACTACAGCATCCTACTGCTTGGTTTTTTTCCTGTGGTGTCCATGATCGCCTCTATTTAGCTCACTCCAGCTTTAGAAACCCAGCAACTACACAGACATCATGTCATACCAAGATGCAGAAAATATCATCCTCCCTCAGTGGAGGTGAGTCTAGTGGTTCTGAGATGCTGTGGACTATTTAGAAGAAAGAGGAGGAGGAGGAAGAAGAAGAGGAGGAGGAGGGAGAAGAGGAGGAGGAGGGGGAGGATTCACTGAGACAGAGAGGCAGGTGGAGCATTTCATCTGGAAAGTGCAGGAAAAGATAAGAGAGGTGAATGAAAAATGGAGTTTAATAGGATGACACAGAAAACAGGGGTTTTCCATGCAAAGAGTACAGCATGTTCAGAAGGTGAGGTGTGGAGCTAGCACCCTGTCTGGAGTAACTTACTTGGCAAGGGGAAATGAGACGGTTGCCAAAAACCGGTGCTGGGAACCCGTTCATGCAGAGCCTTCTGTGCCTGGATTGGGAGCCGGGATTGGAGGTGCTAGGCTAGTACTGAAGTGCTATAAGCAGAGAAGTGCCATGATCAGACTTGCATTTCAGAGATTTACTTCTGGCAGACTTCAGAGGAAGGTTCAGAGCGGCAGGGAAGCCCAAGGCAGATTAGTCCAAATGCTGCTGCAATCTAAGCCAAAGACAGGGGTAACCGAAGAGGGATAGCAGGGCCAATCCTGTCTGCCTTTGTAGATTGTTTTTACTTCTGTGTCTCATCTCCTCTGTTACATTTCCGAGGGCCCTCAAAATAAAAAGTTCCTCAGTGCTCCTCCAGAAAGTGAGGGTTCAATTCCCACCTCCCCCACAGCAGCTCACAACTGTCTGTAACTCCAGTTCCAGGAGATCTGACACACAGACATAAATGCAGGCAAAACATTAATGCACATTTTTTTTTAAAAAAAGTTCCTCAGTTTCCTTTAAAATATACCAAAAAAGGGTTCTAAGTCATATTAGGTAATGAGGCAGGACAGACAGAATACAGGCAAAGGACATGAGTCGTGAAAGAGGGTCTAAGGCTAATCTTTCCTAGTTTTAACTCTGCCATAATTTTTCTTTTCTTTCTTTTCAGTGGCTAAGCAAATAAAACGTAGCTGGTAGCGAGCACGTTGGACTCTAAGGCAAGTTCCCTTCTTCAGAATACCTCATCTAACTGTATGGGAACGCCCAATAAAGTTTGGGACTCGGCAAGTGTTTGAGCAGCTACCTTAATCTAGCTGAATGTTTTGCTGGTGAGTTCATTACAATAAAGCGATTTTGTTAAAAGAAATCCAAAGATTAAAAAAGAAAGGTTCCTTCACCAGTAAAATGATAGGTACTATATTTCGAATACAAGTGTAATTGTTCATTGCCTGCTTCAGAGGCCTGGGAGCTCTGTCTAGCTTGTCACGCTGTCTGCGCTTCATTCATTCTTGCTGCTTGGCGTCGGAAGAACTCAGTAAATGGGGTAGTACCTAGTTAAGTGTTCCTGAACCCAGGGCCAGGTGTTTCCTCAGCTAGAAAAGTCTTGCGAAGAACCAGTCCTCCTCTTTTCTCTGACCAGGTATATATCCTGCAGGATTAGAGATAAGACATCCCCTCTGTGTGCAGATACTGCTTTGAGAGAAGCTGGCCTGGACATTTTCAAGAGAATGCTATGGTAACTAGACCCATTGAATCCTGTAACTTCCAGCCAAAAGTATTGATGTATCTTCTATCCCTTTGGAAGAACGTCTGCAGTTGCTGATGTCCTACAAATTCATACTCAAATCCTTTTCTTTACGTCTGCCTTAAGAATAGCGTCAGAGGGCTGGTAGTAGGACATGGTTTAATCCCAGCACTTGGAAGGCAAAGGCAGGTAATTCATTTCGAGATAGAGGGCAGCCTGATCTATAGTGTGAGTTCTAGGAAAGAAAAACCCTGTCACAAAAATATAAAACCAAACCAAACAATAGTCAGTCTGTCGTGGTGGAGCACACCTTTAATGCTAGCAATCACAAAGCACAGGAAGTTCAAATCACTGCAAACTGAAGGCCAGCCTGATCTACACAGTTCCAGTTTTGCTGGAATCCGGTTAGGGGTGGGGAGGGATAGGTGTTGTAGCTCACACCTTTTATACCAGCATTGAAGAAGCAGATGCAAGCAGGTCTCTGTAAATAGGAGGCCAGCCTTGTCTGCACAGAGTTCCAGGTCAGAGAGAGCTACAAAGACGACGACAACAAACCAAAAACGTGAGAATAAGAGTCTCGGGTGGGCCTTTCTTTCTTTCCCCTGCTGGATATGGCCTGGGGCTTCTCCTAATGTTCTGGCCAATGGTTAAGCTGGTTCCTGTGTCTTCCTTAGCCCCACCCTCAGCCCACCCTGGGGGAAGTCATTGGCTAGATCACAGCAGGCTGCCAGCATAGCTTCCCACCTTCTGCAGCTGGGGTTATAAATAACCACCAAGGCTAAACAGTCAAATAACCACATTTTGAAAATTGCTTTAAAAAAAAAAGTCATTATGCTGCTCTAGTTGCAGTTCTTCTCTCCTGTCCTTCATCCCCCTCTTTTCTTCCACTTAATTTATCTCCCTCCCCTGATCCAAGCCCTCCAGGGAAGTCTATGTGAGCACAAAGCTGCCCTATGATGAAGACATCCTTTTCCATATGTGACGGCCCAGGGCCCTCCAGGGCTGTAGTTATAGTTACATAATGTTGTTACGGCAGCAGAGGCCTCAGGGCAACATATGTTCCTCCGTGTAATTGGGTTTTCTCTAGCAGACTGTCTCTCCTTGGGTCCTCCATGCCCAAATCCATTTACCGAGAAGACTGGGGAATTTCCATTATGGATGGCCCTTCATCATCGTTATTTTTTTTATTATTATTTTTGGATTCCAGGAAAATCAAATTCTTTTTCATACTTCAGGGTGGAGTATGTCTGTCTAGTAAGCAGGGATGGAGACTTTCAGATGGTGGGCGTTTTCGTTTATTCACCAAATATTTACTAAAGGCATTGGTCTGGAAGCTGAGTGAACACAGCTCATAAACCATCAACTTGGGAAAACCGGCTACAGGAGGGGCCTGTGGGGCATGACCTTGACCTGTCTGCAGCCCCCTCTGCCTTTCAGAAATTATTTACCCAGTACAACACAAGACAAGATGAGGAAGTGATGCTTCCTAAAATTTACTGCTATTGTAAAGCAACACACACACACACACACACTTTAAGGAAAGACAACATGATAACCTTTTATGTGTATGAATACTTTGCTAACATGTATGTATGTACACCATGTTCATTCCTGGTCCTCTCCGAGGGCAGAAGAAGGTATTGGATCATCTGGAACTGGGGTTACAGATGTTTGTGAGCCAGCATGTGGATGCAAGGGATTAAAGCCAGGTCTTTTGGGAAAGCAGCTGGTGCGTGGTCTTACTGACCCATCTTTCCAGCGCGCTCGCTCTCTCTCTCTCTCTCTCTCTCTCTCTCTCTCTCTCTTTTCTTTTTTTTTCCGGAGCTGGGGACTAAACCTAGGGCCTTGCGCTTGCTAGGCAAGCGCTCTACCACTGAGCTAAATCCCCAACCCCCTTTCCAGCTCTCTTAAGGGGCATGGCTGATGTAGCAGGGCCATACCCTCAGTGAGCAGGGTCACCCACGGGCAGGTAGTCATAGACTAGGTGGAAAAGGTGCCTGGAGGAGCAAACTGGTAAGCCACACTCTGCTGTGGCCCCTGCTTCAGTTCCTGCCTTGGCTTCCCTAGATGATGAACTGTGACCTGTAAGTCAGATAAACCTTTTCCTTCCCCAAATTGCATTTGGTGCTGGAGTTTGCCATGGCAACCAGGAAGCAAAGGAGAACACTGATCATCTCTGTGTGTCTGTGGTCTTCACCACTGAAGCTGCAGCTTCCCCGTTCCATTGCACTATAGTTCACATTTCCCTAGGATTCAGGGTCCTTCATGTCAGAACACTGCAGCGTCTGCTTGCTCCTCTCTCCCTCCTGCTTTTATTTCTGCCTCAAAGATGTTCTTTATTTCTTCCCTCAAAGAGTTGTGTTTAAGAGTTGTGACCTGCTCATAGTCACTGCTTGAGAGTGACAATCTAAGATAGTACCAGAATTAAAATTTTAAAGTATAGCTCAAAAAAATATGTCTATTTGCTTAAAGAGGTAAGCCCTCCTTGTAGCCCAGGCCAATCTCAAATTCATGTACTTCCCAAGTGATGGAATTCCAAGCATGTGCCACCACACCAATTGTTAGGAATCAAATTCAGCTCTTTGTGCACGATGGGCAAACACTTTCTACCAACAGAGCCTCATCTCCAGCCCCTCAAGTGTACCTTTGTTTTATTTCTTAAGAAGATGGAAAGGTAGCCTCACCACCACCACCACCTCTTTGTGTGTGTGTGTGTGTGTGTGTGTGTGTGTGTGTGTGTGTGTGTGTTTCATTTTGTGAAATTCTACTCATTTCAAACTTCTCTAATGGACTTTTGATTTTTAAGTTTGAATGAGGGAAGAATAGAGATTGCGGGTGGGGTGGCTTCTATCTGAGCCACATCCATTTACAGAGGCATTGTTATTAAGAAGACGCAATATTTGCTTTGTGATTATTTCTCTCTCTCTCTCTCTCTCTCTCTCTCTCTCTCTCTCTCTCTCTCTCTCTCTCGATTCCCAGTCACACCACTGGTGAACTCTGCCAAGTGTACATGATGTAAAGGAAGAGTGAAAGTGAGCAGAAAGCTTATGTGAAGTGCGTGAAGCAGTGAGGCGGGTTCTGTCTCACCCCACACAGGGTTACGGCTTCATCTTGAACACTGCAGTCACGCCTGGGGACATATCTCAGTGATAAAGGGTTTGTCTGGCCCTAGGTGCTATCCCCAGGACTTGGGGAGGTAGGGAGCGATACTCTTGCCTACTGTAAGAACCATGAAGATGCTTCTGTTGACATCATTTTCTTGGTAACCTGAAAGAACGTTAAAAAAAAAAAAAAAACGAAGAGGGGTTGGGGATTTAGCTCAGTGGTAGAGCGCTTGCCTAGCAAGCGCAAGGCCCTGGGTTCGGTCCCCAGCTCCGGAAAAAAAACAAAACAAAACAAAACAAAACAAAACAAAACAAAACAAAACAAAACAAAAAACCCGAAGAGGGGTTGGGGATTTAGCTCAGTGGTAGAGTGCTTGCCTAGCAAGCACAAGGCCCTGGGTTCGGTCCCAGCTCCGAAAAAAAGAAAAGAAAAAAAAAAAAAAAAAACCCGAAGAAACAGCTCAGCCCATCAACCTCAAGGAGATTTAAAAAAAAGTATAAAGATGTTGCACAGGCCTTTAATCCCAGCACTTGGGAGGCAGAGGCAGGCGGATCTCTGTGGATTACAGGTTAACCTGGTTATGCAGAGAGTTTCAAGACAGCCAGGACCTCACAGAGAAACCCTGTCTCAGTAAATTAAATACAGAATTAATTAATCAAAAAACAAAAAAAAAAAAAGAAAGAAAAAGAAAAGAAAGGAAAAAAGACTTTGCCTTCTCCCATTTTTAAAATATCAATCTTTTTATTTCTGGAAATAAGCTTTTTCCAGAAATGGGGACTAGAAGTAGGTCCCCTGAGTCATTCCATGGGTTCCTCTGTGACTAACTGTGCTTCGAGGGGAATCAACTGGCTGACAGGAGTTGCCAGTCACCAGTAGAAGAAGCACCCTCGTTACTGAGTACAAACCAGCTTACGGCTCAGACCTGCACCTTTAGGCCTTTCTGCTTTGTTAAAGCCTTATTTTAAGGTGTTGGGTTTTTTCCTTTACTTTCTTCTTTTTTTCTGTATTTTTTAAAAAATGGTGTATGTGAGTGTCATATAAGTCTCTGAGTGTATATATCACTTGTTATGGGTACCTGCAGAGGCCAGAAGAAGACATTAGACTTCAGAACTGGAGTCACAGCAATTTTTTTTCTTGATAACAAGATATATATATATATATATATATTTTATTGGATATTTTTTATTTACATTTCAAATGTTATCCCCTTTCTTGGTTCCCTGTCCATAAACCCCCATCCCCTCCTCCCTCCCCCGAGTCACAGCAATTTTGTGAACCGCTCAACATACACTCTGGGAACTGAGTCTAGGTCCTCTAGGAGAACAGCAAGTGTTCAGAACAGCTAAGCCTTCCAGCCTGGTCTGTCAGCTTCGTACCAACCAGCCGGCTGCAGTGCAGTCTGAGAAGCATGTATGGTACTAGGGCTGGAGCCTAGGACGGCACAGATGTCAGGTAAGGACCCCACTACTGAGCAGTATTTTTTTTTTCCCTTTCAGTTTTTGCCACAAGGTCCTGCTACTTCCGAGGGTACCCTGGAATTTTCTCTCTAGCTCAGCAGACCTTGAACCTGCCCCCCTGCCTGTGAGTAGCTGGGATAGCAGGCCTACACCACCA
Source organism: Rattus norvegicus (assembly GCF_021556685.1). NCBI lineage: Eukaryota > Metazoa > Chordata > Mammalia > Rodentia > Muridae > Rattus > Rattus norvegicus. The sequence continues at coordinate 86,503,582 of NC_141543.1, forward strand.
GGTCTACTATGATGGCGTCTCTATTACTCTGGAAATTACATGAAGACGAATAGGCATCTGGTCACTTTATTACTGGCCCAGCCTTGCCAGCAGATGTCACTGCACCAAGCCACATTCTCCAAAGATATGTCTAGGACTAAAGGAAGGGCTTCGGAAAGGCCAGGTCTGACCATCATGATCTTCTTTCCCCGTGGCTTCCATTAGTACCTCTGGAAAATGGTTAAGGATACATACATATAACGTGTGTGTGTGTGTGTGTGTGTGTGTGTGTATGGATACATATTATATATCATACACACACACACACACACACACACACACACACACATTTCCCATCAAAACTATGGTCTAACTCAGCAGATCAAGACTCAAGTAGCTGGGTAGAGTCAGAATTCTTTTTTTTTTTTTTTTTTTTTTTTTTGGTTCTTTTTTTCGGAGCTGGGGACCGAACCCAGGGCCTTGCGCTTCCTAGGTAAGCGCTCTCCCACTGAGCTAAATCCCCAGCCCTAGAGTCAGAATTCTTATCCAGACACCTTCCCCAGTTTGGGTGGGGGAGCAAAGCTGCTGTAGGGAGGCAGGGCAGGTGGAGCATTTTAGTGGGGGTGGGAGGGCACATGTGATAGAGTTATCTGGGAACAAGGACTATAGTCTTGGGGCTGTTCCAAACGTCACTTGTGGAGCTGATACCCCAGGCAAAGCACTCCACCCACCCTCCACCCTGCCCTCTGTCCACATTGGCAGAGGCTGACCCAATAATTTGGGAGCCACACTATGTCATGAAACTAGGAAAGTCCTTAGCAATTCGAACCATCACTATCACCCCTAAGGGGAGGGAAGGAAAAAAGCAACAGTAATCTAAGAAAAGGAGCCACCTTTTTGTACAAATCTTCAACCCCCTGTGTGCCTTTCCACTGTGGGAAAGGACTGCAGAGACCTCATAGCTGTCCTCTGCTGACCCTTCATACCTTTCTCATGCAACCCCTGACTCATGTGCTGTGCATGGGCCCTCCTGCAGCTCTTGGAGTACTGGCTCCCCTTCTCACAGGACCTTTGCATCCGCTCTTATTTCCACTAATCTCAGCTCAAATGTCATTCCCTCAGGAGACCCTCCCTAAGCTCCCAGGCTACACCAGAACACCACTTCTATACTTATAGCACCTGTACTCTCTGCGTATCACTTGCCAGTTTGTAGTTACATATTCGATTGTCTGCCACGTGGAGTCTTTACCTTCTGTTTCCCAAACACATGCCCAGATGGTAGCTTCTATGACGGCCGTGTCTGCTCTGTTCACTTAGTAGAATGCATGGTACCCAGCAGGCATTCAATAACTCTTGGGCTTATAAATGAATGACAAGTAGATAAAGGAAGTTATTAACTTAGAGATGTATGCATTCATATAGTATTTGCATTTAAAATATAGTCCCTAATTCTGGTTTTCCTGTCTGCTATGGAGGACATATTAGAGTAAGAGAAAGTCATCCAAATTGGTCAAAATGGAGGTTAGCATATGAGGCCAAATTAAAGGGTTGTAAGAAGGGAGAGATGACTCAGCTGTTAGGAGCTTCTGCTGCTTTTGTGAAGGACCTGGGTTCTGTTCCCAGCATCTATATTGTGTACCTCACAACTACCTGTAATGCCAGTTCCAGGGAATCCAACATCCTCTCCTGGCTTCCATGCGCACTTGTATAAATGGGGTGCATATAAATTCATGGATTAATATACACAAACAAATAAATATGAGTTTTTTAAAAGGTTGCAGGAAGATGGGGGCTGAAATGTGTGTAAAATATAAAGGGATGGATGCAGATTTGCCAACTAGATCCCAAAGGTCGTTAGGGAATCTTTTGAAAACTAGTCTTCAGTCTCGCCCCAGAGAGGGTCATATTATTCATCCATGTGTCCCTTTAAGCTAGCATGATACTGGATTCATAGAGGAGCTCAAGAAATGGGTAGGAGGTATTAAACCATTTGTTGTTGTTGTTGTTGTTGTTGTTGTTGTTGTTGTTGTTTTTGTTGAAAAAAGATAGACTTTGCTCTAAAATAAGGTTGTATGTAATTGTTCACTTGGAAAACCCCAAGAGCCAAAAGAGGAAAAAAAAAAGCATGAATGGGGTCAGAAGAATTCCTATACATGTATGGACAATAGCTACACAATGGACCGTTTCGGGGACATTAGGGCCATTCAGAACCCATCCCTTGACCTTTTGAGATCATCCTTGTGAAGGGCAATTACCATGCAGCTCTCACAAAATGCATCTTCTTTCCACCAGCAGGTGGAAAGAAATTCTGACCTACATAAATCACTGACTTGTCTCGCCCTACCCTGGACTCTCAAGTGATCGTCTTCCCGATCTGCACTCTTGCACACAGACCTGGTTGAACCTTTTGGGTATATGCTGCTCTCTTTCCCACCACAGAAGGGGAAATCCCAGAAGGTGGTGTCCTTCTGTCAGAAGTAAAAATGGCTGCATCTCTCTGGGCAACCAATGCCTAGGCCTGGTATTCCTGAGTCCACAGCGGGGATGCCATTAGCCTTGCTCCCAAGAGCCATGCAACCAGCATCCCTGGCATTTAGCCTACCATCCCTGGCACTTAACCCCATGGCCCCATAAGAAGGGACATTTTAAATAGTTTTTCTTGGGAGCCATGGAGGGTTCAAAAGAATTCTTTCATGTTAAGAAAAAAAAATAAATCCTCCAAAACCAGCCGTTACTGAGCTGCTGGGCTTGCTTATTTCAAGGTTAAGAGTTTGTGCAGAGGTCTCTGGTCTTATTCAACCCAAAGCCAGGGTCTTGGGCCCCAGGAAATGGGAAGGCTGGATCCTGTCTCATAGTTGGCCTGAAGCCACAGACATCAAGAAAATGTGTACCTTGACTCTTGTCAGTGGTGTGCTGAAGCTTCATGGAAATTAGTTTGGGGTCTTCTCTCTACCTTCCCACCTAGCCCCTTCCAGAAACTCATAAATCAACCGTGTCTTAAGCACTGTCTGGAGGATCCTACTCTCCAACCCCTACTGGAGGCTCCCTGCCAGGTACAGGCTGCACACTAAGCAGGGAGCAAAGCTAGAAAGGCAGGGGTGCCCATCACTTACCAACCAGATGCGGTTGCTAGTCACTGCCTGCAGCATTCTAGCAGTGTGAGAGGACACTGCCGCCAGAGTTTTTTGGCTTTGGAGAAAGCCCAGTCCAATCAGGTACAAGGTCCTCTTTGATGTCCAAGTTAGGGAGGCAGAAAGAAGGAGTAAATCCTTTTCTCTTTCGATTTATAGTGGTTTCAGAATTAAAACACACTTTCATCCCTAGATAGATTATTATTCAGCTTTTTGAGACGAGGCTTCTCTGTGTAGCCCTGGCTGTCCTGGAGCTTTCTCTGTAGACAAGACTGGCCTTGAACTCACAAAGATCTGCCTGCTTCTGCCTCCTGAGTCTGGATAGGTGCTTCTCTTCTCTCCCACTCTTTCCCTAATGGCTTCTTTTTTGACCTCACAAAGAGCTCTCTCACTTGCCCTGGCACACTCCCCATTCTTCTTAAAGAGTTCTGGCTCTTTGCTCTGGCAGGCCTTGAAGAGTAGCACCACCCTGCCACCTTCCCTGGTCATTTTTTTCCTTGGTTTCTCTTTAATTTGATCCCCTACTCCAAACCCCTCTCCCCCCATTCATCTGGCCTCCTCCAAGGCAGAGAAAATTGGATTCGGCCCTAGCCTATCCTCCAAAGCACATGTTTCACAATATTTTAGTGGAGAAATAATTCCTGGGTAGCATAAACAAAATCAGAGTTTCAGAGAGTTTAGGTGTGTGGGAGCTAGAGGGAGTTGTGTTTGAGCCATGGCCAGTGGGGCCTGCATGACCTAATGTCCTAATGTGAACCCTTACCTATGGGTCAGGAGTACACCTCCAGGTCTGGGCTCGTCTGACGCAGTACACTGCCTCCTAAGTGGTGATGATGCAGCAGTCTTTGGGCTGTTGCTGGAGCTGTGTCAACTCATCGGTATGCTTCCTGGCTTTTCTGAGTCTCAGACAGTGAGTTGGGGATCACAGTGCCCACTCTAGAGAGTAGTCATAAAGACAGCAGGACAGTTAGAAGTGACAATGTGTGCAAGTGGCTTCCTGTCTTCTGTCTTGTGTGGTAGGGGCACAGATCCCATGACATTATGATTACATTGCTTGTAGAGCCTTGCTGTTAGTGTCCCTAATAGGTAAGGGGCTCCTTGGTCTTTCCCTGGAATCGCAGATGCTCTCATTGGCTCAGGAATCCTAGGGTTTCTAATGTGTTTGGGAAAATTCAGAATTGAGTGTTTGGAGCCATGAGATAGAATTGGTATTTGTACTCTGACTCAACCTCTGGGCCAACTCAGGAGGCCAGAGAATTGGACAGGACTTTTGGGTGGGACCTCCAGGAAAGGTGCCAGCTTGTGTGATCGTATCAGAGAGCATGGAACAGGCAAGACTAAGCTGTTTCCTACCTAAACAGAGTGCTGATGACTGTAAGTCATGCGGCTTTTGACAAAGGTGAGTGGAAGCAGGTCCTCCCAGAGACCACTGCTGGAATGTACGAGAGCTTTCTAAGTGGTTCGATATATAGCAGGAGGAACCACCTGCTCTGCAAAACAACACTGTTCTAAGTGCCTCCAGGTCACTAAGTAGGAGGAGGAGTGGGATTTTTTCACTGGCTAGAAAGACTTGGCTGTCAAGGCTATTTAGTTGAGCCAGAGCCATTTTGTGGAGTAAATGTGTTGGTACAGGAAATCCACAGGAAAAGCCAGGAATAGGCACCTAATTCAGTCAGATCTGAAGAGTTGGCTGGGATGTAAACAGGCTTTATTCCTTCAGTTTGAACAGATTTACCGAGATGCTAGTGAAACCGTGTCAAAGGTCCCTTCCAAGGCTCGCCACCCAATTTTATAGTTATAGGTTTTTTGTTTTTGTTTTGTTTTTTTTAATTTTAACCTCTTTAAGAGGAACATTAAAACAATTCTTTATAAAAGAAGAGCTGTGGCTGAGGCTGGGGAGATAACTCCATGGATGAAAATGCTTGCCGGGGACCTGAGTTCAAATAACCAGCATCCGTGCAAAGAGCATAGCTAGGTAGGGGTGTATGCCTGTTACTCTAGCACTATAAGGGATTGAAGGCAGGAGGATCACTGGGACTTGCTACCTGCCAGACCAGCTCCAGGTCCATAAGAAGGGAACGATGTAGAGAATGACAGAGCAGGACACCCAGCAACTTCTTGTAGACCTACACAGTGCACATGCACGCATGCGTATACACACACACACACACACACACACACACACACACACTTTTTAAAGGCCTGGAACTGTTGCTTAGTTGTAGAGCCCTTACCTAGCATATACAAAAGAAGGGTGAAGAGCAGAAAGGAGAGAAGAGAGAAAGAACGAACAGTAGAATTGGGCCTTACAAAACTTGAAGTCTTTGCTGCTTTTAGGCTATAGGGCTTTTAGCCTCAATTCAGTAATGACCAGAAATATTAGCTAGAGAAATGGATACTTAAGTCACCGTCCACCTCAGCTGTGCTGGACTCAGTGGCTTGTACTTCTTGTTAACACTGTAGCAGAGGCCCCCTCACTCAGAGAGAAAGGACAAACACACATGCGCGTGTGCTTAGGAGAAAGGTGCTCAGAAGCTAGTATGAAATGAAACAGTGGGCTGTCAACCCCCTTCCTGAGTCCTGAGTCCTGACAAACAGTCAGAATCTGACCAGGTTACCTGAGGGATGGTCACAGACTGTGGAACAGAGGCGGAAGTTGAAGCAAATAGTGGTGAAGAAGACGGAGTTGCAGGACAGGGGGAAGTCTCAAAAGCCTCAAAGATAAAACTGACCCTGGGGAGGCAGAGGCAGGCAGATCTTTATGAATTTGAGGCCAGCCTGGTCTATATCATAAATTCCAGGACAAGTATGGCTACATAGTGAGATCCTGTGTCAAAAACACATAAATAAGTACATAAATCTATAGTTATGACCCCACAGGGGTTTATTACAGAAGCCTTTAAATTTTACTTGTTTTAAAACAAGGTCTCCTGGTGTAGCCCTGGCTAGCCTACAACTCACTGTATAGACCAGGCTGGTCTCAAAGTCACAGGGACCAGGCAGGAAGTCACCTGCCTCCACCTCAAGTGCTGGGACTAAGGGCACGCACCACCCCACTAACCACTGAAGCCTCTATAGCTAACCCTGGTTCCGAAGTCAAGCTCTGGAGCTAAGCTCAAGGCACGAAGGAAATGTCTGTCCCAGGGGCAATTACATTTTTGAGGCAGACATAAAGGATTTCAATGAGAGCAACAACAATGGTGCGGAGAGAACTCTCTAGTGGGCAAGAAGCATGTATGTCTTTTGGTTTCTACGCAGCCCCCTGAGAGTAACCTCCCCAGAGACTTTCATCTCGGAGGCACGGGTTAGGTAGTGGAGTGCAAACTGCTTCCCCCAAGGTGCTGCCGTGTAAGTGGACTGACTCCCAGAGATACTCAAATCACAAGGCATGACAAACCTATAGTGGCTTGTTGGTTCTTTTGTTTCATTTTCGGTGCAGCATTGGCAGTCTCAGCCTGTCCTGTCCTGTCTTGTCCTGTCCTAGCTAGACCAGACTGGCCTCAAACTCAAGAGATCCTCCGGCTTCTGCCTCCCAAGTGCTGGGATTAAAGGCACGAACCACCATATCCAGCTTTAAGGTATATTTATGAGAATGGTTCTTTTTTTTTTCTTTCTTTTTTTCGGAGCTGGGGACCGAACCCAGGGCCTTGCGTGTCCTAGGTAAGCGTTCTACCACTGAGCTAAATCCCCAACCCCGGTTCTTTTTTAATTTATGTGCATGCACGTAAGGATGTGCATATGAGATTGTAAGTGCCTGCAGATGCCAGAAGAAAGCATCAGATGTCCTGGAGTTGGAGTCAAAGGCATTTGTGTGCCACCTGATGTGGATGCTGGGAACCTAATTCAGATCCTCTGTAAGAATAACGAGCTTGGGCTGGAGAGATGGCTCAGTGGTTAAGAGCAACAAATGCTCTTCCAGAGATCCTGAGTTCAATTCCCAGCAACCACATGTTGGCTCACAACCATCTGTAGTGGGATCTGATGCCCTCTTCTGGTGTGTCTGAAGACAGCTACAGTACAGTCATATACATAAATTAAAAAAAAAAAAAAAGCAAGCTCTCCTAACGGCTGAGCAATCTCTTCAGCCCTCCCTAAAGTGTACTTTTTTTTTTTTTTTTTTTGGTTCTTTTTTTTCCGGAGCTGGGGACCGAACCCAGGGCCTTGCGCTTCCTAGGTAAGCGCTCTACCACTGAGCTAAATCCCCAGCCCCTCCTAAAGTGTACTTTTAAAATTTATTTAGGCATGCATTGGGGAGGGGCATAAATATACTACCTCATATCTGCGGAGGTCCAAGGATAAGTTCCAGAACTTGGTTCTCTTCCACCATGTTCATTCCAAGAATAAAATTAGGTTGTTAGACTTGGCCATAAGCACCTTGACCTGCTGAGCCATATCACATGCCCTACAGTGTATTTTAATTTATTTTTCTGTGAATTTACTGCCTGCATTCTGGTCACAGTGTGAGTTTGTAAAATAACGAGTAGGACACCCCTGTTTTAAGCTGGGCTGGGTAGCACTGGGGAGGTGAAGGCAAGATGACCCAGGAGTTTAAGACCAGCCCCCTGCTATATAATGATTTGGAGGGCAGCCTGGGCTATATGAGACCTTAGCTTAAAAGCAAAAGACAAGGCAATGGAGATAAGGCTCTCGGTAGTTAAGAGTGATCACTGCTCTTGCAGAGGACAAAAGTTCAGCTCCCACACGGTGGGTCACAACTGTCTGTAACTCTACTGTGAACAGATCCAACAGCTGTTTCTGGTCTCCAAAGGCACCAGACACTCACGTGGTGCACGGTGTACATAACTGCATTATAAACACTTATGCACAGTAAAACATGTACACAAAAAAATTAGCTTTCTTAAGAAGCTATTTTCAAAAATGAGAAATGCAGCAAGTGCAAGGCCCTGGGTTCGGTCCCCAGCTCCAAAAAAATAAAAAAAAATAAAAATAAAAAAAAAAAGAGAAATGCTGGCACCAGAGAGAGATAGCTCAGCAGTTAGGAGCATTTGCTACTCTTCCAGAGGACCTGGGTTGGGTTCCTAGCACCCACATTAGGTGAGTAGTTCTCAACCTCCTGTAGTTCCAGCTTTAGGGGAGTGGATGTGATGCCTTCTAGCCTCTGCTGGCACCTGCATACATGTACACACACACACACACACACACACACACACACACACACACACACACACACTGCAGCTCACTGAAGAGCTTCCTACACGGCTTAGAAGCATCACTGTGCTGGGCGGGACTGCACACCTTTAATCCCAGCACTCAGCTGGCAGAGGCAGGCAGACTCTGTGAATGCCAGGACATCAGCCTGATCTACATAAAGAGACTGTCTCAAGAAAACCAAAATGAAAAGATGAGCATGGACTGCAGGCTAGCCATAGCATAGCCTAGGCTATCCATAGTGTGCCCAAATGTGTCTACATCCATCGATGGAGGCAGGTTACATTTAATTTATACATTATAAAACCCAGCCATTGCAAATGTGTACTTCTGTGTTCACCATTACTACATTTTAGTTTTAGAGCATTTTATGACCCCAGAAAGTCTCCTTGGGTGTGTTTGTAAAGAATAGCCACTCCTACTCCCAGTCCTAGACAACTCCTGATCTGTTTTCTGCCTCTAAAAGTTTGCCCTTTCTGGACATTCTGTTCCTACAGGGTTGTATAATGTGTTGAATCTTTTGTGTCTGGCTTTTTTACTTGGCATAATGTTTTTCATCCATACCCATAGTGTAACAGCATGTGTCAGTAGCTGGCTCCTTTTTTTTTTTCTTTTTTTTTCAGAGCTGGGGACCAAACCCAGGGCCTTGCACTTGCTAGGCAAGCGCTCTACTACTGAGCTAAATCCCCAACCCCCCCCCTTTTTTTTTATTAGCAATGCTATTCCATATAAATTCTTTTAGAAGTTTCCAGATGACAGTAGCACACACCTTTGGTCCCAGCACTCAGGAGACAGGCAAATGGATCTCTGGGTTTGAGGCCATACTAGTCAACAGAGTGAGTTCCAGGGCAACCAGGGCTACGCAGAGAAATTCTATCTTGAAAAACAAACAAACATGGCTGGAGAGATGGCTCAGGGGTTAAGAGTGCTGATTGTACTTCCTGAGGTCTTGAGTTCAACTCCCAAGAACTGCCCGGTAGCTCACTGTAATGCAATCTGATGACCTTTTCTGGTGTGTCTAAAGACAGCTACAGTGTACTCATATACATATGATAAATAAATCAGTCTTAAAAATTGTTTTTCTTAAAAAAAAAAAAAAAAAAAGAGGGGTTGGGGATTTAGCTTCCACAGCCAATACAGCTCTAGCCCTTAACCCAGCACACCGAGTGTGCCCAAGTGGAAAAGATGCAACGAGAAAAAATAGCTACGCTAGGAAGACCAACACTTTAAAAAAGAGCAAAACACTTTCAGCTTCTCCCCTTGAGCCCCTAAAACATCTCACGGTCTGGATCTACCTATACGGTCCTACATCAGCTTCTAGAATATTTGTCAGGAGGGAAAAAGTACAGTCTTTGGATATTGAGGAAGGGGTCGGGGAGAAAGTCAGTTCTCCGAGCAACTTAGTCAGCCTCGGTCTCGTCCGCAGGGTCTTTGGATTCTTTGTTCTTCCGCACCTCTTCAACGTGCTTGTCCTTCTCTTGTATACACTCCAGCTTGGCAGCCATTTGCGCCTCCCGGTTCTCTTTGTTAGCCTCCATTTTGTGGGTCAGTTTCTCCTCTGCCATTTTGCTGAAGTTGTTGTTATCCTCAATGGCTTTCTGGAGCACTTCTTTTTCATGCTCCCGCTTCTCAGCAAGCTGCTTCAAGACTTCTGCTTCATGAGACTTGCGTCTTTTTTCTGCAGCTTCTAATTTCTTCTGAATTGCCTCCAGGGAAAGATCCTTCTTCTTTGGGGGGCGGGGGGGAGTGCGGGACTCGGGGACAGATTCTTTTGACCAAGGGCTGAGAATCAGCTCAAAAGCCTGTCCGGAAGCACGCTTCTCCAGCTCTTTCACCTGACTATCAGAAGATGCCATGTTGAGCAGAAGACAAAAGACTGGCTGTACACTCTATCCACTGGCAAAGAAAGCCCTGCTTGGTCCTAGCTGCCTGGCCACCTCTCAAAAGAAAATATCTTTACCTTTCTTTTTTGTTTGTTTGTTGAGATAGGGTCTTTTTATGTAGACTTGGCTGTTCCGGAGCTTGCTTTGCAGACCAGGCTGGCCTCAAACTCATAGAGATCACCTGACTCTGCCTCCCCACTGCTAGAATTAAAGGATGCGCCATCGTGCCCAGCTTGTTTATCTTTTTAATTGTGAATGAGATCATAGCATTAGATCTTCCTAGTTATGTTTGTCTTTTTGTGGTACTGGGGATTGAACCACAGTTTCACATACGTTAGGCAAATGTTCTGCCGCTGAGCTATATCCTCAGCCCTCTTTTTTCTTTATTTCTTTTTTTTTTTAAGGTTTTTACTTTTTTTTTTAAAGTCTTTATTTTATTTATATGAGTACACTGTAGCTGTCTTTGAACACACCAGAAGAGGACATCAGATCTCATTAGAGATGGCTGTGAGCCACCATGTGGTTGCTGGGAATTGAACTCAGGACCTCTGGAAGAGCAGTCAGTGCCCTTAACCGCTGAGCCATCTCTCCAGCCCTTTTCTTTATTTCTTAAGGCTTCACTAAATTGCCCAGGCTTTCTTGAAACTCACCCTGTAGCCCAGGCAGCACTCAGTCTTAAAATCTTCCTGTTTTATAATCCCAAGTACCTGGGATTATAGGTCTCTGTGCCAGGCTTGGCTTATAAGTACTTCTTTATGGTTTTTAATTTTTTTTAAATTATTTATTTTTAATAGGAGTTACAGACAGTTGTGGTTGCTGGGACTTGAACTCAGATCCTCTTGAAAGAGCAGCCAGTGCTCTTAGCCACTGAACTATCTCTCCGGCCCTCTTTAAGTTTTTAAAATTTCATTTATGGCGTGTGTGTGTGTGTGTGTGTGTGTGTGTGTGTGTGTGTGTGTGTGTGTGTGCTGTACTCACTAGGTCACTAGGGCACTTGTGTGGTAGTCAGAAGACAGCTTGTGAGAATTATTCTCCCCTTCCCTTATGTGCGTCTCAGTGAGCAAACTCAGATCGTCAGGCTTGGTATCAGGAACCTTAATTCAATGTGATGGTTTGAATGAGTAGGGTCCCCATAAGCTCAAATATTTGAATGCTTGGTCCCCAATGGATGGAAGTGCTTGGGAAGGATTAGGAGGTATGGCCTTGTTAAAGAAGGGAAATTACTGAGGGTGAGCTTTGAGGGTTCAAAGCTGATACAATTCCCAGTCAGCTCTCTCTCTCTCTCTGCCTTGAACTTGTGGATCAGATGTGGATCAGCTAGTGTTCCAGCAATATACCCACCCTATAAGTATCCAAATTAATGTTTATTTTAATCATTTGCCTTGGTTATGGTGTTTTGTCATAGCAATAGAAAAGTAACTAAGTCACCCAGTGAGCCATCCCACCAGCCCTCTAATTACTTCTTGGAACAATGCAATTATATCCTTAAAAACCATCTACCTTGAATCCTGAGCATGTAGTACAGGCGTATGATCTCAGTGCTGGGAGCTGAGGCAGGAGGATCAAGAGTTTAAGGCTATCTACTAAGACCCTATTGCAAACAAATAAACAAAGTAACAATTACAAAAATTGTAAATTATATTTTTATCATGTTCCAGTAGGTCATCCCAGACTTCTAAAATTTTAAGGTCTTTGATCCTGTATTTATTTTTTACTTACTTGAACGTTTCTTCCATATCCTTTCTTGTTCAGGCCAAGGATGACTTTAAAAATAGCTGTGGTTTAACAAGAAAAGTCGAGTCTTACTGAGGACAAAATGAGAGTTAGTGGGTGATGCGCACAGGGAGAGAGAGAAGTGAGAAAGTACTAACAAAGGAGACAGAATGTATGGATCCCAGCAAGGGTCAAAATGTGTCAGAGAGATCACAAAAGGTCAAAATCCAGGCTTGCTGGTTATCCTGGGAGTAAGGGAAGGGTTACAGGGAGAGAGAAGCTACTAGAATGGGAAAAGGTGCTAAGGGAGAGACCCCCCCACTTCTGTTCCCATAACCTCATTCATTTCCTTGTCCCTCCTTCCCAATCCCTCTCAGGCTGCTCTGCTCCTTTAGCTCTGACCCCATTTCCTCAGGATTTAGTTCCCTGAGGAGCCAGGCCTGACATTTCAGACAGAGGCTGAGGAAAGGAGGTAGGTCAGAAAGAGACACTGTGTGTTTGCGTCATCTTATATTCTGCTTAAGGATTTTGGAACTATGGGGCCAAAGATAAGATGTAAGCACACAGACATGTACCAGGAAGTTCAGAGATAGAAGACCATCAAGGCGTCTCCAGTCTCTGCTGAACAATTGCTCCTGCTTGTTATATTTTGGGTGGTAGAAATTTGGAATCTCTATATATTTGTGAGCCTTCAGAACTGAAGTTCCGGCTGGCTCTGACAACTGTGTCATTTGTTGATCCAATGGCCTCCAGGGTAAGGCCTTCCTGCTGACTCCAACCAGTCAATTCTCTCAGAGCCTTTTATCCCAGGCAATCCCTCGGGGTCTTTTAAGGTCCCTGTATTATAGAGTCTGCTTGAGGAGTGGCTCTCCTGACTCATGCCTGAGGAGAAACGATTCCAACTCCTTGAGTACTTGCAGCAGCCAAGGACATCCCAAGAGCATTCTGCCATTAAGGGCCTTTCATGTTTGCTGTCAGAACCCCTTAAACACTAGGTAGTAAACACTTTCAATCCCAGCACTTCAGACCAAGGTAGAGGCAGACTGATCTTCAGGAGGCCAGCCTGCTCCGCATAAAGAGTCTCATGCCATTCAGGTTTCTATAGTGAAACTGTCTCAAAACCTTAAACAGTTTAATGTGAAATAGGTGGAAGACTATTGATATACATACTTGCTAGGTGTAACCCTCCACTTTTGATGCTTTTGCGTACCTGCCTCCAGCCAACATTGTTGTTGCTGTTGTTACTGCTGTTGCTGCTGCTGCTGCTCCTCCTCCTCCTCCTCCTCCTCTTCTTCTTCCTCCTCTTCTTCCTCCTTCCCCTCCTCCCCTCCCCCTTCTCTCCTCCCCTTCCCACTCCCTCCTCCTCTTCCTTTCTTTCCTTCTTCCTCTCTCTCTCTCTCTTCTTTCTTTTCCTCTCTCTCTCTCTCTCTTCTTTCTTTCTTTCTGTAACAGGGTCTTATGTATCCTAGAACAGCCCAAGGATGACCCTAAACTATTAATCTTCCTTCCTGTGCATGCTCAGTTGCAAGGACCACAAGCATGTTTGTACAACTATGCTCAATTTTTATGTGGTACTAGGGATGGAACCCAGGACATTGGAGACAAGCACTCTATCGACTGAGCTACATCTCAACCAAAGTCTCTGAAAGCAGAAACCAGGTCATGACTTCCTATTGCAATAGCATCTATCCTGTACCACTTCCGTTTATAAGCTTCAAAGCCTGCTAGGCTGTGAACTTCAGAGTAGGAGCAGCATCTGTTTTTATTTTTAACATTGTGTGTATGTGTGTGTGCGTGCATGCGTCTATGTGTGCACCAGGACATGCTTATGGAGGTACAGAGGATGACTGTGGAAGTCAGTTCTCTTCTTCCATTGTATAGGTTCCAGGGATCAAACTCAGGCTGTCAGGCTTGATTTACTGGGCCATCTCCCTGGTCCTAGGAACCCCATATTGGAACATTTTTTAATATTCCATAAGTTCAGAGTCTGACACATAGTAGTCATTTCAACAAATCTGTGAAGAGTGATTATTGGCTATGATGTCGATAAGGACAACAAAGAAAAACAATACCAAGTGAGAAAGTGGTTTGTAATGGAAAGCACCTTCCTTAGCATCACACAGCCTCTCCAGAGCCTTGGCTGTGGACTCTTCCATTAGTGGAAGCAGACAAGGGCCAGTGTTCAGATGAGGTCCTTATCCTGCGATCACGCCCATGCTAGGGGAAGCTATCAGGTACAGAGAAGTGAGCGAGAGAGAGCTGCTTGGGCATGATACCCAACAGAAGGCAGGAGTTACATACATGCTTGCTTTCTATGCTAGGGTCAACCTCAGTGTCTCTTGCCAGTAACTTATCAGGAAAGACCATAACTTTCTGGATTCAGAAGATTCAACTCTTCATTTGTACCACCTTTAGTGACTCTTTTTTTCCACCATCTAGGTCCTCAGGGGTGATACCTTGGCTTTGGGGAAATGTTTAAAACTTGTTACTGTCTAACTCTCTTAAGTCCTCTTTCCAAGGCAAAATTACTCTATAAAATAATGTGTCAATTTATCCTTACAATAAGTCTGGAAAGTTGATGACTCAGGGTGATTCTTACACAGAGAGGAAGCTATGTGTCAAATGTGTTTCAAAACCCCTCAGTCCAAGGGTGTTTTTTCTTCAGTAACACACACTTAAAACGATCATACAATAAAACCACTCATTGTGTGAGGCTATCTAAGGATCTATGTATACGTGAGGGGTCCTAAAATAGCATACATTATCAAGAGACCATACAGTCACCTTTTCCCTCTCAGGTGGTTCCAATGGTCAGGAACTTGAGCGTTGGGAAAGTACTTGAAGCTGGAAGTCCTGTGTCTGCCAAAGGATCTTGGGCAAGCAGTTCAGCCTCTGTGACCTAACCTCTTATAGAGTGAAGACGTCATATTTGCATTTTGACCATTCCAGGTCTATAGTGAGAATTAGATAACGTGATGGTGTGTAAGCCGTAAAGCACTAGACAGATATTGGCATACCAGTCAGATTCATATCATTGCAAAAAAAAAAAGTTCATGAAAAGTTTTATGAGCATAGGGATCAAGCCAGGCTGAGCTCTGGACTTAGCCTGCAGGGTAGCCCTGAGAACGATGCTTCTTTCCAAAGACTCGGGGGGAAAAAAAGGACATAGTAGCAGCCTCTCAGTTTCAGTCATGAGCCCTAAATGAACTTGTCTGCAAAGTACTTGATACATATCTGGCATGCAGAAAGGGATTCATTGAATATTGGGTGCTATTGCTGCCGATTTCCTCAGTGAGCGTGTGAGACACAGGGGTGGAATCAGTCTTGATAAAGGGCAGAGATCTGAAGTATGCGAGCATGTTGAGCTAATTGAAATTGAGACTACATTCTGTGTTCCTCACCTACCTCTATACCCGGAACTCAAACCTAGAGGTTCGAGCATGCCAGTTAAGTCTTGCTCCACTGACCTCCATCCCAGACCATCAGATGCACCTTTTAAAGTGGAGCTAATTTGAGACTGGCTGAGTTTTAATTCCAGCCATCAGGCTTTATTCATCCCTATAAGGCATTTAGTGAGATTGTCCTCCTCATGGAAAAGGAGTACTTTTTTCTTCCACTACGGCGAATCTTCAAACATGAAAGTAGAGTTTTTGCAAAGAAAATCTTTTCACAAAATGTTCCGTTGCCTCCATTTGTGCTGCACTCATTGGTTGGCTTTCATATTCGACCAACTCTTGAACTCCCACTTTGAGCATTATCTACTTTCATTATTTGATCCCTTGGTACTCTCGCAGCACACACCCAGTTTACTTCCTTTCCTCTGATTAGTAAGTATGGCTTCAAGGGAATACCTTTTTTTTTTAAACACTAAACTCGGTAAAGACTGAAATAGAAAGACAAATCGGTAGCAAGGTCAAAATTAGAATTCATAACTAAATATAAATCTAGAGGGAATTATCCAATTACTTGGATGGTCCCTTCTCACAGACAGTCCAGCGTTGATTGACTCTGTTTCTTTTCCATATATAGAACAAATTAGCAAGGGTAGTCAATTTTTTTTGAGAGGCAGTAAGTTTTAATAGTATTTTAGACACTGCTTTTTCTTTTCTCCTGAAAATGCCTTCATAATATAGAGCATATAATTTTTACAACTTGCCAGTATTCTCTTTGGGGACCATCTGGTCTTTGCCTTGTAGGTCAGAGAGCAACTGAGCTGGAAAGACAAAGATTTTTTTTTTTTTTTGGTCCTTTTTTTCCGGAGCTGGGGACCGAACCCAGGGCCTTGCGCTTCCTAGGTAAGCACTCTACCACTGAGCTAAATCCCCAGCCCCAAGACAAAGATTTCTTAATGGAGTCACTATCAAACTTGATCAGATTTATCAGTCTCTTCGTTTTGTTAGGTACACTTACAATGGGTGGCTCTGAAGGGAAATTCCCAGCTCCCTTTTAAAGTCTCAAGTTAATTTACAGACTAACAACTGTTTTTATTGAGATTGGACCAGCTTCCGGAAGGGACTTGGAAACGTAGAGGACAAATGAGTGTCATGTGAGGCGAGGTAGCCATTAAATGTACGAATTTAATGCAAAGCTCATGCAAATGATAGGCAAAGCTTGTATAAGTTTATTGAATCTTAGTTTGGAGTTGACCAGCTGCAGTGCAATCTCATGAGAACTGAAAACTAATGTTTTTCGGTTAAACTAAATGTAATGGCTTTTGAAGTTAGGCTTTCTCAGTCCTATAGAAACTGCCTAGAATTTGACACTGCCCCGTTTAAAGATTTCATTAGTGTTTGATTCCAATCCACATCCAGCCCCGCCCCCTGCACGGCCTGAAATCACATGGCATATATTTGCATACTACCTGGGACTGGGTGTGACGATCCTCCTCTTTGAGCCCTCTCATTGGCAGTGCTGAAGAACCAGCCCTCTACTGGAAAGACCAATCGGCAGCCTTAAGGACCTTAAAAAAAAAAAAGCAAAGAAAAGCAGAAGGGTGGGGTTTTGTGTTGAGGGCTGAGCACATGGACCAATCATCCTCGGAAAGAGAAGAGCCCCGCCGTGGATTGGTTGAGGGGGAGGTCCTGGGACTCCATAGGCCAATTGGAACTCTGGGCCGAGGGGGCTGGTCCGTGCCTGTAGGGCAGATAAGTAGCGGCCGCCTGGGTTGGGGGGTAGTGTGGGGCTCGCTGTGGGGCTGAAGCACAGGTAGCCGGGTGGGCCATGTCCGGGGCTGCAGCGGGCGGCCGAGGTGGAGGTTCCTGGGGGCCGGGGCGCGGAGGGGCGGGGTGTCTCCGGCGGGGCTGCTCACCACCGGCGCCCGCTGGCTCCCCCCGGGTCGGTCTGCAGCCACTCAGGGCTACGGTCCCCTTCCAGCTGCAGCAGCCGCACCAGCGCCGGGACGGGGGTGGCCGCGCAGGTGAGCCGGGTCCGGAGCGGGTGCTGGGGCAGCGGGCTGGAGAGTACTAGAAGTATGAGGGCGAAGTGGATGGGAGGTGAGAGAAGAGAAAAGGGGGCGCTCAGAGTTCGCGAGGGCGGAGGGAGCGAAGGCGAGCAGCTGCGAACCTGAGGTGCAACTCCGGGACGGGGTGCCGGGTGTCTGGGCCGGGACCTGAGGAGAGGGACCTGGCAGATGGAAGCTAGCTTTGGGGGGCGTAACCGAAAAGTGGTCCGAATGTCCGCCTAGGAGGTGTGAGAAGTGCTAGAGTGCGTGCATGGAGTGTTGTGGGCGCCCGGAGTCGAGGGCTTCGCTAGGAGCCAAAACCGGTGGGCGCTGGACGCCTGCTCAGTGAGGGGGAGGGGCATGGAAGAGAGCCGGGTGGAGCCATGTGTTACTTCTCCAGCTTGAGTTTGGCCCCAGCGTCCCTCTCTATGGCTCTCGAGTTCCTTTCTCCACCACTTCACGTGCGCTTTCCATTATGCTTCTTCCAGGAGATGATTTGAACTCAGCCCGTTGGAATAAGTTAGTTTAACGGCTTTTACTGCGGTGCAAACGCACCTCTGTTACCGGTTTTCTACATTCCTCTCAGTGTAGCCCAGAAGTTGTATGTTCCCATATCTCTGATCTGCTTAATATGGCTGTCTCTTTCCAATCATTCTGTGCTTGTGTGTTTTTGTACAGGAAGGAGTTGGGCAGTTTACACACTACTTCTTGCCTCTTCCGAAGGTATTTTGCCATGAGCATTCCCAGCCAACGTGGCAATGGAGTGCTTACAATCAAGTATGCTGAGGCAAATACCCCACTTTCTGAAAAGTGTCCTAGCAGTTTCTTAATAGCAGCTTGATGTGGTGGGTGTGGGGAAACTAGGGTGGAGCAAATTTAACCTTGCTTTCACACTCAAGGCTGTGATGGGACCCACAAATGCAGGCGCTTTGGAACGGAAAGGGAACCTACTTGCATAAGGACGTTGGCAGCAAGTTAAAGTGAAGTTTGCATTTGATTCACACCAGATGTGAAAGGATCGTTGCACACTTCCTAAGCTGAAGTTTGTACCAAATGTACAGAAGTTATGTGGTCCCTGCCATCTTTTTTTTTTTTTCTTCTTCTTCTTTTTCTTTTTTCTTTTTTTCGGAGCTGGGGACCGAACCCAGGGCCTTGCGCTCGCTACCGCTGAGCTAAATCCCCAACCCCAGTTCCTGCCATCTTAATGTGACACTCTCTACCCCAGTCTCTTGCACTTTATGCAGATTACTAACTAAGCTTGGATGTCGTATATCCTCTTCCTGAAAGTATTCTGTTACAAGAGTCTTGCTAGATAGGAATGGGATTCATCAGATCTTTGAGGTAGGAAGCCAAGTCTATTTGGACCTCACTGTCTGTGCAAGTATCACATTCTGGAACGCAGAACTTGGTCAAATCTGGTAGCAAGATGGTGACCAAGTAGTCAAAGTGGTGGTGTAGAAGAAGGCATTGCCCAGACAAACTCATGCCTATCATCAACTATAAAGAAACCACAAGACTTACAAACCTGTTGGTTTTGTTTGGGCTTCCTTGAAACCCAGGGGAGCTAGAGCAACAAGCACCAGAACCCTCATCCCTTTCGGTAGAAATCGACAGAAGCCTTGCCCGTGCAGTGGTTAGAAATCATTTAGCAGTCATTTTAAGAGCAGTTTTGTGATCCCTACATTAAAAGGGAAAGCGATGGTGGGGGCTGTGCAGAAGGGAGGAATGTATAGGCTTGCATGCTTGGGTTTCATTACATGGCCTTCTCCTTTTGCAGGGTCGGGGTCTCTAAAGATACTGATGAAAACAGGAAACCAGAGTTCTGTGTAACTTGTCAGGTGACTTAGG
The DNA here is from genome assembly GCF_021556685.1 of Rattus norvegicus. Lineage (NCBI taxonomy): Eukaryota > Metazoa > Chordata > Mammalia > Rodentia > Muridae > Rattus > Rattus norvegicus. The sequence continues at coordinate 86,522,745 of NC_141543.1, forward strand.
GCAGATTGAATGGATTCCTGCATTATGTATTTGGTTGTTTCTCCATCTGTTACTATCCAGGAGGTATTAAGAAGACATTGCCTATGAGGTGGGATTATCTTTATGCTTTCAGTAGGAATGGAGGGAGAGAGACAAAACAGTAGCTTGAGCCTCTTCGTCTTTGTGGCTAAGCATTAAAGGAAGGTGGGGGATGTACTTGGTCTTTGACTTGGGACCTATTGTGCAGGCCAACCTCACTCATGTTCCTGTATCTTCCGGTTGTTTCTATTCCTTCTGTGCCTTGGGAAGTGTGCAGGAGTGTTTCCCCCTAGGCCATTAGGGCAGGTAACAGGGACATTTTTTACTCTCACAGATGTTTGTAGTCTGGGTTTTAAATACAGGCTTTTCCACTTCCTAGCTGGTGAATACTCTTGAGGAAGTTTCTGGACTCCCTTTCTTACTATGTGGACAATATATCATAAGAATTAAATGAGTTCATGAAGAGCTTACATGAGCGCCTGGCACAGGAAAGGTGCTGTGAAAGTGTGTGCTGTTCCCAGCACTGACGTACTGTAAGAGCACTGTTGGGGAGAGCCCACTGCCTTTTCAGGCTTCAAAGAGCAAACCCAGACTGCTCTGAAACCAGTGCTGCAGGTTTCAGAACTTCAGGGCCTCTTGAGTTTTGATTCTGTCATCTTTAGAACAAGCTCTCCAAACAGGGCTCAGAAACACAACTGTTTAAAAAGGCCTGGGAGCTGGGACTGGGTTTCAGGAACAATTAAGTGCCGTCACTGTTTCCCATCCCAAAAGATGTAATACTCTGCCTGTGCAGTTATCTTGCACCACACACCCTGCTGTGTTCTTGACAAGATAGATTAGGCCTCGTTTAAAGGGTTATGGTGCAAAGAGCGGGTTTACCTTCTGTGACCGTTCATCCAGAAGGGATGTCTTCATAAAGCGAGGAATGGCTTCATTTTTTTTTTTTTATGAGCTGGAGCTGAGAAAGCTGAGAGAAAAATGAGGGCCAACTCTAAGAAAACCATGAGCCACTGGTGAGTAATTGAAACCCAAGGTATATTTCTTACTGCAGTTGCCCCTTGAATTAAATGAAATTTTGTGTGTGTGTGTGTGTGTGTGTGTGTGTGTGTGTGTGTGTGTGTGTTTGAAGCCAGTTTGAGGCTTTTGTGTTCTTCCAGAACCCATAATGATAGATAAAAGAGCAGTAGGAATTAAATTTTTCAGGGCTCCAGTCTTACCTATCCTGAGAACTTCCTTCTCCATTTTCCTAGAATGAAAACAGTAGTTTTGTTGTTTATTTTGTGGTGCTTGGGATCGAACCCAGGACTTTGGGCATGCTACACAAACACTACGGAAGAGCCACGTGTCCTGCCCTGTGAAGATAACACTTAATTAAACTATGCTAATTATTTCTCCAAACCTGGGAAACCAGATGCTGCCTGGGAACTACTATACTCCACCAGAACCTTCTTAAACCAGGAGCTGGTAATTATAGCCTGTAGGTTAAGTCTGGCCCTGAGCCTGTTTTTGTAAATAAAGTTTTATTGGAACACAGCCACACTCTCTAGATATTGGCTATGTCTGTTTTCATGCTGTCAGTGGCAGAGTTGAGTCATTGTATAAAAAGTTTATCCCTCCTTGTCCTGAACAATACACCTGACTCTTACTCCAGTGTAAAAATCAAGTGTGTGTAATGTATACTTCCTCAGATAACCCTAAGGTAGGGTAAGGTAACAATCCTGTGTCCCTACTCATATTTTAGGAGCAAAGGAACCATCTGTTTCTAGTCAGTTCCCAGTCTTTGTGGTAGATCAGCACGTGTGGGTACAGGTCCCCCACCCCCATGGTTGTCAGGTGACATGTGTTCACTAGACACAGCTCATTTGAATTTACATAAAAGCTCAACAGTTAAGCAAATTTGCTCCCCCTCTTCCTTATGGCCCTCTACCCTCTACCTAACCACTTGGACTACAGAGAACATATTTTAAAAATTAAATAGAAACCACGTGAGGCATAGCTCCTGTTTTGAATTTTTCTCATTACCTTTTAGTTTTCTCAACAAGTCAGTGAGAGCTGATAGGACCATGGCTGTCCTAAAATACTAGATTCCCCAGAGGGACACGGGGAGTTGCTCTCCCAAGAGGCTTTTTCCTGAATATAAGGTATCATTGTTACTAGTGATGCCATTGCTAATTATAAAATGCCTTTTCTTGCATTGTTTTGGGGACTTAGCCCTTGGGGGCTAGGTGTTTAGATGGTTGTGAAGCTACAGCAAAGGGGTTGTGTAATAGAGGTTCCAAGAGAGGTGCTTATCCCCTGTGGCTTGTGGTGCCACAAACAGCTGGAAGATTAAAATAGTCGGGATTTTTTCTGCCAAGGAGTCATCTTGGTATAATGAAGCTTGGGGGTACAGTTAACATCCTTAAAGAGTCACAATTGTCCTTCTGTGACCTGTGATTGAGATGGTCTCTGTTGGGAAGTGTTGAACTCGCAGGCTCTTGCTGGCCTGATGCTGCTAACTGCTGTCTTCCACCGCTTTTCCAGGCCCAGGAGTGGTCACCAAGAATACTTACTTTTGAAGTATCTGACCCTTAAATATTTTATCAATAGTGATTGGGGGGGTGTTCCAGTTTTTAGGATGTCATTAGCAGTGACAAGTGCCAATCTTTTGGGTACCTAAAGCAGTGTGGGCCTGTGTGTTCTTCAGGATAGCACAGTATTAGACGGTATAAGAAGTCCTTATGTAACTCAGTGTTAAGACATTGGTAGAAAGGGGGTGAGAATCTTGTGGGGTGTGGCAGTAAGAGGATATTGTTCTCTCCGGTTCAGATACGAATCTCTAGGAAACATGAGGCAGGATTACAAAATTTTCATAGTGATGATGTGAATTCGAGTGTTGCCCAAGCAGTTTGGTGGGCTCGGTAGACAAAAGCACTCTCTGCCTGCATTCGCTGCTGAAGTCAGTGTATTCCGAGTCACATGGTAGACCCCAGGTCCACGCTGTTCCTCCATCACAGTAGTAGTTGGGAATTAAACAGCTGCCTCCAGGTTCTTACCAATCTCATACTGAGTCTTTGTGCTAAAGGATTCAGACTTCGTGGTGTGTGACATTTTCTGACAGGTCTGGTTTTGGCATTTTATATATGCTGTCATGTGTATCAAGCACTACTTGACATTAGCTCAAGTGTTCTGCCTGGTCTTACCTGGTCTTACTCTTGTTCTGTGGATCCCTTCTAAGGGCTGGAAAGGTAAACCCGGTGTTTCTTTCCTACTTCATAGAACAAGTGGATACTATATGGGCTACTTGTCTCGTTGCTGAGGCAAAATACCTGACTGAAAAGGAAGGAAGAGTTTATTTCGGCGCATGGTTCAAGGGTCCAGTCCCAGGGAAGCCAGGGAAGCAGAGCGGGAGTTCGGTGCCTCTAGTACATCTGCGCTCAGGAAGCAGAGAGATTCCTGGTGCTCAGTTCTCCTGGGCGGACCTAGAAGTGCTGCCACCTCTATTTAGGGTAGGTCTTCCATCTTCAATTAACTTAATAGAGACAGTCCCTCAGAGACATACCCAGAGGCGTGTTCCTTCCATGATTCCAAGTCCCAACAAGGTGGCAATCACAATTAACCACTGCAGATGCCCAACAGCAAGTGAGTTTAAAGCGTGTGGACAATCTCTTGATGGCTTAATAATCTGCCCTCCTGGTATGGAATTTCTGCCCCTCTAATTCAAAGTGGTTCTTCCCTGTCTTAGAAGAGGGAGTCGAAGCCAAGGGAAGCTGAGTAGGAACTACTCTCAGCTTTCTCCTCTGCCTGAGTTGCAGCCTCACAGAGATTCCATTATTTGGTTTGCAGAGTATGAATTAACCAAACACTAGCCAAATCTATTCACATAGTTAGGTCAGAAACAAATCCTGGTCTGAGAGGGAAGAGTTGAGGATACTATTGGAAGTTCATAAATTATCTGTGCTCCAGTTCCTCCTGGCCTGTGGAGCTCCGGATGGGTTGTCCTTCCTGGGCACAGCTGGCTGTGAACATGAAGCCTTCTAGCTCACAGCGCCCACTGGACATCCTAGCTTTCTGGCACTCTGCTCTCTCCCTAGAGTCACAACAAAGTTGCATGTCTAGCTTTAGAGTCATTTAAATGGTTATCCTCAGACTGAGTAAGCTTCAGTTGCCTTTCCTGTGTGGGAGTACCACAGCCAATCTAGAACAGCTTAAATGAACTTTAAAGCACGCTATCTGAGTATTTCATAATAGGAAAACTGCAAGTCCAGCCCTGGGGAACCTGGAACTGAAGTCTTGGCCATGTACAGACTCTTACCCTGCCCTGTTCAGGCACACAGGTCTGTGCTTTGCTCACGAGCCCTAGACAGCTGACACCGGGGGAGGATGGAGTGCCTTGGGCTTCACCCGCCTGCACATTAGCAGTTTGTGCTTCCAGCTCCCTATTAAAAGGGGCGTGTGGAAGCCTGGGAAGATCCTCTAAAGGATTTGATTGCTCTCATGCAGTTGGGCCATGGTTAAGAATTGGGATGCATTCTATTGGAGGCTGCAAGAATGTGTTATTTTAAATGGTGGACAGTATTTGGCAGGGTAGTGTTGTAAGTTTAGCCCCCCCCCCCCCCACCATAGCTCCCTATCTGCTAATGACAGGCAACTTTTTCCAGGGAGCCATCTTGTTAGGGAACAGGTTAGTGTACCAGCAGCTCTACTACCTTAGTCCCTTGTCCTGTGATCTGAAATGACAACCTTCAGGAGAGCATTGAAGTGATAAGACCAAAGGTGGGATATGACACATAGCCTGCCTGCCTGCCTGCCTTTCTTCCTTCCCTCCCTCCCTCCCTCCCTCCCTCCCTCCCTCCCTCCCTCCCTCACTCCCGTGCGCTCTCTCTCTCTCTCTCTCTCTCTCTCTCTCTCTCTCTCTCTCTTCTCTCTTTGCCAGTGTATTTTCCTTAAAGTTAAATTAGATTTCTTCTCTCCTTTCTCTTTTAAAAGTGATCTTGTTTTTGCATCCTGGGATGTATTATGGTGGTAAAGCATGTACCTAGCATGTGCAAAGCTTTGGGTTCTATCCCCATCACTGCATACACACACACACACACACACACACACACACACACACACACACACACACACGCACGCGCGCGCGCGCGCCATTGCTATAGTTTCATCTGGTCAGCAATGTTCTCAAATCTCTGTAGTGCCTTCTGCCCCATCCTGGAAATTGTGTGCATGCCTTTTTAAGTAGGTACCTAGTATTTCAAGTTCAAGTGCTGCAGTGGAACAAACCCCACAGCTTGAACAGATTTGAGTGCTTTTGCTGAGGGAGGGCCAGGGCGAAGTGGGGAGTGTCATGCTCAATAAATACTTGTTGGATTGAGTTGCTGGAAAGGCAGTGGAGTGCAGAAGGGAGCCACACCTCCCCCAGGCTCACTTGTAATGGCCTTTTCCCTCCTGGTCCCCATACACTGTCCCCCCACCCCTCAGAATACCTCTCCAGCTACTTGCAGAACAACCTGCCCATTCTTTGAAGTGTCAGTGTTCTCTGCTTAAATCATTGGGCTTCTTTTCAGCCTGGCTTTTGGGATTCAAGCCCAGCTGGTGACAAGGACATTGCGTTTCCATGGAAGTCATTGCTAGGCCTGTAGTTCTCTTCCTATCACAGGGGCAAACATGGGCAGTCACCAGGTTGATCCACGGAAAGAAACAGTATGTAGGATTTTGTTATAGTTTTGTTTAAAGTCTGAGCTACCTGGCTCTTGGCCTAGAACTAGGTGTGGTTGATGGATCAAGGAGACTGAGACGAGTGCCCAGTGTCCTTTTACACCAGATAAACCGGTGCCAGTTTTGGTAGTGTTATACTGTACAGCAAGGAGAAGCAGGAATTGCAAAATTCGTGGCTGTTTGGGCCAGGCTGCAGAGTTAAAGTGTGCCCTAGCGAGGCTTTCCCAGTAGTGATCAGGTTGAAAGCCTCTCCCACATGCCAGGCACCATCATCCCAGGTATTACTGGTCCTTCTCTTCCCCTGCTAAGTGGGGAATGCAGGGGAGAGGTGTTCATGATCATTGTCCTCACCCTAGACATTCAGACAGTTCTTCAGTCTGTTTCCCTGTTTGTAACCATGGGTCTAGTGACTTAGACAAAATGGTTTAATAAACCCGCTCAGCTGGGTGTGACCTTGAGCAGAGCTAGCATGTGATTAGGGAGGGGAAGCAGCTTTTCCCTTCTTCCCTCCTCCCCCCTCTTTCTTCTGCTCCTCTCCTTCCTCCCTTGCCCCTCCTCCACACTCCCTCCACTATGAGTTTTCTGAGCCTGTCTGATCAAACACATGGTTTTGAGAAAACCACTGTTGATAACCTGTGCGTTGCCTGCCCTGCAGCTGTAGTTTGGCAGAAACCTGTCCTACTGTCCTGGGATGGTGGATCATCTCATCTGCTTAACTCACGCACATCAGACATTACCCAGAACCAGGAGGTAGGGAGATGGGGAGGTGGGTGTGATCGATGATAGAAGGGATGCAGTAAATACAGCAGTCTGGATAGAGAGGAGAGAAGAGAGCTGTGGGAGCCGCATTCTTGGGTACAAGCATCTCTTAACCTGAGGGAAACACTGGATGCTACCCCAGTGGAACCGTCACATGAATCATTCTGTGTTCCCAACAGAAAAGTCACAAACAGCTAGCTATTTCTGTAGTAAAAGGCTGAGAATTCCAAATCTGAGAGGCCTCAGATTCAGCTGCATTGCTCAGAGAACTCAAGACAATTGGTACTCAAATGCTGTATGTCCACTTTCACCATGCCTTTCTGGTAAGCAGGCATTTCCTGGTTCTTGCAGACAGGGAAACTGAGACCCAGAAAAAAAAAACAAACCTGCATACAGCCATGTGACTGAAAAAGCCCTTTTGCTTGGTTAGGCAAAGGTCTTCCACACGTGGAAGTCTTTTTTTGTGGAGTTGCTGCAGCGTGGTATCCCCACTGCCTACCTGGCACATCTCGAGCTCTGGTTTCCTTTCGATGAGTATCTGTAGTCCAGGCTGAAAGTACACCTGATAAACTGATAAAAGAGAACTGGAAATGGGCTGCAGAGATAGGTCAGTTCCTTCAGCATCCCAAGGGGACCACACAGTGGACTTTCCACACCTTGGACTTGTCCTGTGAGACTGGTGGATAGTGGCAAGCCCTGCCTGTGTGGTATGGTGGTGGCCTTTCAGTGTTTGTGGCTGTTGTGAGGTGTCCAGTTGCCATCTGGAATGAGTAGCTCACCAGGGACAGGTAGGGAACTGGGGGAGACTGATGTCCCCCACCTCTGGAGTCACGGTTATGGGTACTGCGTTTGGAATGGTATGGGGAAGATCTGCCTACGTAGATGGTACCTGTAAGAGAGTACCTTTCTTTTGTGTAACTGAGTGAAACCATACAAAGCACCTGGGAAGAAATGTGGATGGTGCATTCCTACGGCAGGGGGTGGGCACAGTGGCATTGTGCCACGAAAACAGCTTAGCCCTCCTTCATGTTAGGGAAACTCTGGCACCACCACTCACATTCCCAATAGGAAAGCAGCCTGGGGCACCTGATCTGCCGAAGCACAGCCCTCTTCTTGCTTTTGGTTACCTGGAGTGGGGTCCTTGTGGTATTTAGTAGCACCCAGTAGGGGGAACAGCAGAGGCTTGGACTCTGGGAGAAAGCTCCTTCTAGGGAGACTTGACTGGTGTCTTTCTTGGAGTTAACAAACCCCTGTACAAGATGACTTTCCTCTCTATAGACTTATGTCATGTCCTAATGTTTGTATGGATACTTGTGCATACACTTTCTGTTCCAGTTACTTTCCAACCTTGTAAGGCAAAATCTTATTTAACAAATATATAAAAAAACAGTTCTATGTAATAAAGTTCCCATTTATATAATGTTTTGTTGTTTGTTTTGTATGTTTTTGTGTCTTTAAGTAAAAAGCAAAACAGGAAGCAAGGGCTCAGAGAGCTGGCTCAGTTGCCTCAGTGCTTGCTGTGCAAACGTGAGCTCACTCAGATTCCCAGCACCCATGTGAAAGCGGGGTGCAGTTACCCTGTTACCCTAGCACTTTGGGGAGTGGGGATAGGGACATCCCTGAGCTCATAGGCTGGCCAGCCTAGCTGAATTTGTGAACTTCAGGTTTAGTGAGAGACCATGTCTCAAAAGTGAGATAGAGCTGGTAGGATGGTTCAGTGGGTAAAAGCATTTGCCTCACAAGCCTGGCCTGACTTCAGGCTCCTCCGAATCCTGTTGTTGAAGGAGAGAGCTGACTCCTGAAGGTTGTCCTCTGACCTCCACATGCACACTGTGGCATGCACTTCCCTGTATTCCCACACATACCATACACACACAGAGAGAGAAAGAATAATTGAAAGAAAAATTAAGTTTCAGTGTGGTATAACAAGATTTTAATCCCAGCACTCAAGAGGCAGAGGAAGGCAAATTTCTGAATTGCAGGCCAGTCAAGGCTACCTAGTAAGACCCCTCCTCCTAAAACTAAACAATTTGAAAATTCAGTAGAAAAGCAGTTGATGGGGGTTGGGGATTTAGCTCAGTGATCGGTCCCCAGCTCCGAAAAAAAAAAAAAAAAAAAGAAAAGCAGTTGATGAAGACTTTGGTTTCTGTGTGTATGTACACTTGTGCGTGCACGCACACGCAAACACACACACACACACACACACACACACACACAAGTACACACACATACCATAACACAGAAAGACAGAAACTGACTTTACATCACTTTATGTAACTTGTCTGAGCTGTGTGGTCACTGAACGTGTAAAACAGAACATTTGAATGCTTATGTGTAGGGAAAGGAGTGGAGTTCATAGGCCCGCCAGTTACTGAGACCTCCTTTTGCTTTCTCTTTGTCCCCAACCTCCCATTTTGTCATAGTTGCCTTTTTCAAGGTGCCCTGGGCGCCCGTGTGTGTGTGTGTGTGTGTGTGTGTGCGCGCGCGCCTGTGTGTCTGTGTGTCTTTGTGTGTTTTGAGTGAACATGTGGGTGTCAAGTATGAATGTAGGGAAGTACGTGTCTGTAAAATGCACTGGACAGCCAGCCATCAGGAGAGCAAGTGGCATGGTTGCTCATAGGCAAATTTGGGTAATGGTCATGTATGTGTCCTCTGTACTCATTGAACAATCCGTTTCAAATCATTTCCAAACATTTAAGCCATAACTACCTAGACCTGTGTGACTATCAAGTCGCTTCTCCATGCTTATAATGTCTCTTACTCTCCCCACTTAGCAGATGGGACAGTTGATATGCAAGAAGTTATGGGGGACCTGTCCTGAGTTCACGTAACACTGGAGTGGAGCCCGGGTTTGCCTCTGTGTTAGATTGCCGTTCAGGAGTCTGTGGCTTACCCTTCTCCAGCCGGACAGAATTGGTCTCAGAGCCTGGGAACTGACCGGGTGCCAGTTGCCGTATTTTCAAGTGCAGCCCTTGCTCTACCTTGAGCAGCAGTGGAGTCAGCAGGGTTGCCCCAGCATGCTGTCACTCTGAACAGGATCCCGCACTGAGCCTGCTCTGTATGCCCAGTGTCTTCTGAAGGAGCACGCCTCCTCCCTTGGAGATGAAGCACTAGTACTGTGTTCCTCTGCCCTGCTCTTAGCGCGTCCATTCTTACAGTACACGGAACTGGAAGGTTCATCTGTGCCATAGCCCTACAGTAACTACTGCGCATCTGCACAGAGGAGGACAGGGGCACATCAGTGAGTTTGGCTTAGAAAGTGATGCCAGATTCTAGGCCTAGTCCAGATGGCTCCTCTGGGCCTGTATACCAGGCAGTTGTACCCTCTGCCTTGTGAATGTGGTAGGTCTTGGGAGTTTGTGTGATTCAGTGCAGGACATTGCACCAAGTGGGGCAGGAGTTAGAAGTGCCCTTTGATCCATCTGTCCTTTAACTCCAGGCCTGAGGAGGCTGGGTCTGGGATTACTAAGCAGAGCCAGAGGAACAGACTGACCCAGCTGTATTCCCACCCTCCCCTCTTACACACCATACCACCTCAGCCATCTGGCTATGCTCCTTAAAGGCATCTAGTCATTTTTGCTTATGCTGCAGGGAATGAATGAACCCTAGTCTACTTAGTCTGGTCAGTTGAGCCTGATTCTCAGTGTGTAGCCCAGGCTATTGTAAAGTTTGCAGTCTTCCCGCCTCTGTCCTCTGATTGCTGGGACTACAGGTTATATATCACCACACCGGGCTCAACTAATTAACAAAGCCCCCTCTTTGTTAGAAGTGTTCTGTGACTAGGGAGTCGCCTGGGGGGTTCAGAGCACTTGCTGTTCTTACAGAGGATCCAAAACCTTCTTATGGCCTTTATAGGCACCTGTACACACACACAAGCCCCCACACAGACACTTAAGTACACACATAATTAAAAATCTCTTTTGAAACGGCAGTTTTCTGAACCATCTCCAGTTGTGGTGTGCATCCTTTTATCTCAGGAGCTCACAGTTGCCGCTGTAGACTTGATTAACCTGGCTGTAATTAAGCTGTCCTTAAGGGATTTTTTTTTTTCATGGCTCAGCCAGCTATGTGAAGTAGACCTGTGGGCCATTTACTCTGTAAGTGTCCCCACTTGTACTCAGGTTGCTTGTCCTTAGGAAATGATCGAGTTTCATAGACTCCCCTCCACGATCCTCTTTACCTGTGTCTTCCACTGTTCTGGCTGTGTCCTGACTCAAAGTAACTGACAGAGTGGTGGACAGAGTCAGAGCAAGAAGGAGGAGGGTGAAAAGAGACTGCTCCCAACGCCTAGGGCGCTGCCTGAAGCCTAGATGTCTGTATGGGAGCCACTGTGCAAATAACAGTGCTGTCTGCTTCCAAAGGGCTAAACTGAGCTTGCCTTCTGGGTCTCAGAAGCTGGGGTAGGACATTGGGTGGCTAATATCCCATACTGTCTTCTTGAATCCTATTAGCCTTTTGTGTCAGTAAGATAAGCCTTTTCTTTACTTACAGAAGGTAACATTACCATGAAGCAGCTTAGGGGAAGAGGTCTGCTCTGTCACCTATCTTCGGAGTAATGTGTGTTGCCACGCCCTCTGCCTCAGGAAGCTGCTTGCAGAGATGTAGCCAGGGAACAGCCTTCTGTTAGGAGGCCCTTGGCAGCTTCCTTCTCTTCCCGGCAGTTGTCAAGGATCTAAACACCACCCGGGCCACCTAGCCTTGCTTCCCAGGCTGGCTTACCCTGGAGGCGCTGCATAACCTTTGTGCTTCTCTTAGGAAATCCGAACAACTGGCAAAGCCAGGACTTCAGAGCAGGGGCTGTCCTGGAGTGCTGCCCAGCGCACTTCGGGGTTTTTCCACAACCAGGGCCCAGCATAAGTAATTTACCACTGATTTTTGGTTCCGTTCCAGAGGGTCAGGGCCCAGGTATGGATTCACTAGGTGGGATGTAGAACTCTTTTGGGGATCTCCTGTGTTGCTGGGGACATAAAATAGAGCTTAAGTGAGGGGATGACCCAGGCTTTCTGCAAGTGGTACAAGAGTTCACATGGGTTTTTGTTTTGTTTGGCAACGTTGGGGATTGAACCTAGAGCCCCAGACATGCTGGGCAAGTGTTCTACTACTAAGCTGCGTCCCCCAAAAACCTTTCACACAGGTTTTTATGGATGAGGCAGAGGGTTGGGTGACTGATGTTCTTGGTTCTGAGGAGCCTAGTTGAGCCCTTGTCCCTAGACCAGCCCAGGGCAGAATGAATCGGAAACCAAGGTTAAGTGCAGTGGATCCTGACAGAGTCCAAGCTAGTGAAGTGTAGCAAGCCAGCACCCTATGTGCCCTCTGCTCCTGAGTAAGCCTGGTGGTTACTGCAGCTTGCCCTGCCGTGTGACCAGGCCTTCTGCCATGGCCAGCCACAGGTAAATTGAGCACTGTTTATACTTTCCTGCTTGGGAGGAGGTGGGCAGGGACATCTGGGAGCCTACAACAAAGTCTTAGCTGCTTGGAAGGCTTGTTTACCTTTGACTTTGTACTGTTTTCCTTTTCTCTCCCTTGTGCCCAAGATGATAACATGAGTTCTGAGATCCCCACTTGAGCTGCAGCGGTCCACAGCACTCTCTTCTTTATCCTCTAGGGGTTGGAACCTTCCGCCCTCAAGGGCAAATATTGAGTCAGGAACCTGTAAGGATCTCTTCCTGGTGCTGTTTTCAGGGACAGACTACTTAAAAAAAATCTCCCTCATTCAGTGCTGATGAGTGAGTTCAGTTCCTCCCATTGTCAAGATAGACTCCCCAGCATTTTAAGCCCAGCACTTGGGGGACAGAGGTAAATGGATCCCTGAGTTGAAGCTAGCCTGGTCTACAGAGTGAATTCCAGGGCAGCCAGGGCTACACACAGAAACCCTCAAAAAAAAAAAAAAAGTCAGAATCTCACTGGGTAGCCTTGGCTAGCCTGGAACTACCACTAGATATATAGGCTAAGTTGTCGGAATGCTGTCCTGTGTTCATCAATATATGTGTGTCTCCAATATATATGTGTACATCCATGTGCAGTCTTTTCAGTTAATTATTTGAAACTACCATGACAACATCCCCCCCACCCCCCGTCATTTCAGCAGCTTCTTCTGGCAATAAAGACAGTTTGCGTCACAATGTTATCATGCCGAAGGAAATTAACTGTGCCTATGTAGCATTTAGCATCCCGCCTGTTTTCACACTTCCCATTGGTGGCTTGCTTTGTAACCTTGGTATAGAGGTTAGAGCTCAGGTCTCACACATACTGGACCAATGCTCTTCCCATATCCTCAGCATAAAGGGTCTTACTTAAATCTTATTTAAAAAGCCTCTCAATCCAGAGTTATTCCGCGTGTGTGTGTGTGTGTGTGTGTGTGTGTGTGTGTGTGTGTGTGTGTGTAGAGATTATTTGTATAAGTACATGTGTGAACACTTGTGGATGCTAGAGACTGATGTCAGGTATCTTTAATTGTTCTCCATCATCTCCTCTTCCCCTCCCTCTCTCTCCATCTCCGCTCTCCCTTTCCCCTTCTCCCCTTACCCCTCATCCCTCTCCCACTTCCCTCACCTCCTTCTCATTTTTAACAAAGTCTGTTAACCTGGACCTAGAGCTTGCTGTTGGTCTGATCTAGGTGGCCAGCAAGTACCTGAAACGTCCTCACCCCTGGGTGCTGGGACTTTGCAGGCACACGCTTGTACTACGCTTAGCTTTTATGTGGATGCAGGATCCTAGAAGAACCTCATGCTTGCTCAGTAACATTTTACCCACTGAGCTACCTCCCAGCCCGTCCTGTCACTTCATTGTTGTCGTTGTATCTCTGTCCTGTGCTTGTGTGGTATGTGCATGTCACATAGTGCCCATGTGAAGGTCAGAGGACATTTTGGGGCCCATTCTGTCCTCCCACCTTTACAGTGAGGTCTAGTTGTGCTTTACCCACTGAACCTTCTTACCAGCCCATATTTATTTTAAATAACATTTCTTTGTCTAATTTAGTGTTTTATTCTTCAAAATTTTCATATATGTAAACAATGCATTTTATCTCTCACAACTCTTTCCCCATAATACATTTTCAAAAGTCATTTTAAGACAGGTGGTGGTAGTGTAGAGAAATGCAGACCCTCCGAGTTCCAAGTCAACCTGGTCTACAGAGTGAGTGTCAGGATAGCCAGGCTACACGAAGATACCCTGTCTTGGGAAAAAAAAAAAGTCATTTTGGAGTTCTTCTAGATCCCGTAATTTCTATTCCTGTTTCCTCAGAAGATAAAGGCAGGTGAATCTGTGAGTTCAAGACCAGCCAAGGCAATATAGTGAGATGTTATCTCAAAACAAAAGTAAGCTTTTCATGGGTAAAGGTGTGTCTTTAAACTGGTTACTTTAGGAAGTATGTAGGACCAGGCTGTTCCTAAGTGGTAATACTGTCGTTGAAGACAGGGCGGGGATTGAGCATAAGTACACACCCTGTCATTAACTGTGCATCCACCCTAGTCGGGCTGAATTCGATCACTTTAGGTGGTCACCACCAGCTCTCTCACTGCATTATTCTCCTCTTAAGTGGCTTATAGAGTGATACTTTGGCATTGTGTAAATATCCCTTTCCTCATAACCTTTGGCTCAGTAGTCTTGGCATCTCTTCGTGATTGAGGTATTCCATTGAGAGTTTCATAAAGACAGTTCTGAATTAATGGGTCTTGACAAGAATATTGACATGACCAATTCTACAGGAGGAATGACAGAAACAATGTCCTTCGGGCGGGAAAGGTGACAAAACAGGGCTGTCCTATTTTGTCATCATAAGCATTTTGTGTAACTTGGCTAATACTGAATTGCATACCGGTTGCTTAAACAAATGTTGCCTAAAAGTTTGCTGGAAGCCAGGAAGAAAGCAGACCAAAGAGAGTTAAAATTACTAATGGTTTATTCATAAAGTAGAGTTTATTTTGATTGAGGAAATTACTTGATTGATAGTAATCTGTAATCTTATTTCCCTTTTACCTGGTTTTACCTTCCTCGCTAGAACTTGTCTTGCTTTTAAATTGTTTTCGTCTTTCCTTGACTAATCCACCATGGCCAGAGACTAAAAGCACTGTTCCTGAGTTCCAAGTAGGATCATCTGGTTCCTAGCAGGGGAAGGGACTAGAACCTTTTGGTTCAAATTGTTTCCTGAACCAAGGCAGCCAGGGAGCCACAAAACAGTTGAATCTTTACTAAAATACAAGTGTGGGAAATGTTCGTTGAAAAATCTTCTATTGGGGGGAATAAAAGGTTTCACTTTGCACTTTGACCTTGGAGAGATGAGTTCACCTTCACCATGAGGTGATAAGAGAGATTCTCTGCCCCACAGTGGAATGCATGACCATGTGGGATGCACAGAATCAGAACAGAAACCAAGGTATAGTTTCACAGTTGTCCTCTTGCAAAACTCATTTTAGATGAACGTCCCTAATCTGGTTCTCCCTTCACCCTACTTACCTTAAAAGCTAACTTAAGAGCTGACTGGATATCATGATTTCTTTCCTGTTGGATAGAAATCAGATTACCATTAAGAAGGGAAGCAAGGAGAAAGATGTTTGTTTGTCCTTTGAGTTTGTATGTCCCCAAGGAACCTATTACTATCAGACAACCACGAGGTGAGGATTGTTTTATGGGAGGAGGTTAGGCTACTGTGTGGGCTCTTCTTGCAAAGGCTCCATTAGATCCTAAGGAAAGCAAGCTTTCCTTTAGTAACTGCTGGGGATTTGTTTTGTCTTGAGAATGCTCCGATCCCACAGAAACTCCTCTTCAGAGAATCAAGAAAACGGGTGAAAAGTTCACACTACTTCCTTTTCTTCTAACTGTAGTTTCTTGAGAGCTGAACAAATGTGAGAGACCAGCAGCCTGCTTCTTTGATGCTCACACATACACTCTGCGGTTACCCTCTGCCTCCTGGAAGATACAGAGTTAGTGTATTCCTTATATTTTTCCCACAGTGACATCTCCAAAAAGGCTTCTCTTGGCCCATTCTTCTATCTGCCTGCTGACATGATCTACATTTTGCATGATCTATATTTTGGGAAGTCAGACTTGAAGCCAGAAATGGTTTCGCTGGTTCTCTCTTGAGTTGTACGTTTAAATATGGTGTCAAAGTGATTGATGGAGGGTTTGGCTGAGCAGTTCTTAGAGTGTACACAAATACCATTGCTCTTTTCTGGGTAAAATCTCCTTGGTAGGGGAAGCATGATGGAACCTTTTCCCCCTTCAAGTCTAGTTCTTTTGAGTTTCTTCTCCCTGGGAGGGTTGAAGTTAGCTGTGGCTTAGTGTTGAAAGACATGTTAGTCAGGATTGGGGATATAGTTCAGCAATAGAGTGCTTCCTTGAGTTTCAGTGCTAGACAACGGAACAAAGAAAACCGTCTCACCCAGATTTAACGTAGCCAGCTGGGATAGATGGGGTCTCCGTGGGCTTTCCAGGGAGGTCTTCTAACCTCAGATAGTCATAGTGGGGGTTTCAGTATCACCACAGCTTCTCTTCCAAAACCCACGTTCCCCGAGTTGAGCAGTGAAATGGCCCCAAACCACAGCGAGCTCGTGAGGCCATCTACACTGTTCAATCCCAGCACGTGTCCAGAAATGGAAAGACAATCCCTGTGAGGCTGTTTGGAGGAACTTCCCCTTCATCCTGCAAATCAGTTCTTGGGGAAATGCTGTCTTTTGTTCTCCAGATTTCTCAAGTACTGCACCTCAAGTGGACAAGGTAGGGCAGGAGCCCTCAGGGTCCCACCATTCTGCCCCAGCTTTGCCTGCTTCTCATCCCTAAGTGAAGATCATTGGTTGGAAAACCAAAGGAAGCATGAACATGCATCTGAGCACGGAGAGAAGCGAGGGTCCTTGCAGCACTGTGCTGCTCGCGGAGTGGGCATGGATAGCTTTGAGCTTCGTGTTTTCACTCCTCCGTTTGCCTTGTTTCCTATAGCGTATTTGTAGCTTTTGTTATGAGGGCTATTTTCTCTTTAAAAGAGGGAGGGGAGAAGGCTAGCACTAAGAATGCTTCAAAGCCTGACAGCATGAGAAAGTGACTCATACCTTGTTTGTTGAACCAGCTAGTTGTTGAGTTTTTGCTGGATGTAAAATTACATCTCTGGGGTTGGGGATTTAGCTCAGTGGTAGAGCACTTGCCTAGCAAGCGCAAGGCCCTGGGTTCGGTCCCCAGCTCCGAAAAAAAGAAAAAAAAATTACATCTCTATTTTGGAGGTATATACTGGTGGTGGAATTAAGAGCATCTTCCCATCCCAGGTTCCTTCCTCCTACATGGCCTGAAAGACAGCGAAATGATGGACTTGTCCCTTCAAGTGCCCAGCCAGAAGTCTTGGGTCAGAGCTGATTTCTCCCCATCCCTGGCCCAGCTGAGAAGAACCAGAAATGTCTCATACCCTACATTATCTGAGGTCTTCATCCTGAGAACTCTCACCTCTCTCCTTCGAGTTCCTCTGCTGGGGTTAGGTTTCAGTTGAGTTCTAGGGAAGGATCTTGGGAGAGGCAGAGATGAATTGGTGACCCTTCTGAAAGCACCTTCGCTGGGGAATATCCCCTACCACTGTGCCTGGTGTCAGATAGCTGGCATTGGTGGGGCAGTGGCATCAGCTCTTTCCTCTGCCACCCTGCCAGTAGCTTCTTGTCTTACTCCTCTCCCATCAGCAGAGACCATCAGCGAGTTGATGCTCAGTAGGCACTAAAGGTGTTGTCTGCTACCTGTTGGCTTGGTTGACACCACCTGACTGCTGGGCCCCTCCTGTCTTAGCCCCTCTCCCTGGAGCCATACAAGTGTAGCAGTTGGGAGACAGGGCCAAGTGGCTCTGGAAGATAGCACCTAAGGCTCCTTATCTAGTATGTGCTGTTTTGTTTTGTTTTCTCCATTTGCTGTTGCCCAAGAACCAAAGCATCCGCCACTGCTCAGCTGTGTGGTGAAATGGTCTGGCCTGGTGCCAGGGTGCCTCTCCAGGTGGCTGAGCTGTGGAGGCTGCTGCATGCGATGGGCTGATAATACCCCATGGTGCTGTAAACAGGACACCCCACCCTCCTGCAGACACCCAGCCCATGTCCCAGTGCTGCCTGCTTTGTCATTGCCTGTCATGATACTGGCTTGTCTTCGCTGATACAGGAGCTGATTGTTCTGTTTCTCTCCCAGGTTCCCAAATCTGAGAGGGGCACTTTCCAGAAATAAAACCAGTTCATCTTTCAGCCACAAGCAACCGTTTTGACTTCTCAACACTTCCTATCCTTTAGCTGTAATCACACAAGTGCAGGACAGAGCCCACTGCCCAGATCTTTCCGGTCTGCCCATAGGCACCCACTTCCCTCTCACTTATGGGACTGCTGTGGGAGGCTTGTGAGCAGTGGGACCTAAGCGCCCATTTACAGCTGCCGATGTCCAAGTCTCTAAGAAGCTTTATTGATTTTTGCTTGCTCGAGACAATGGATCACCTTGTAGCCAAGGCTGGCCTGGAACCCCTGTGCTGGGATTACAGGCGAGTATCACTTGCCTGCTACAAGCTGTTTGATCTCCTTTCCACACACTTTTCTCAGATAATATCCAGGAGAGCAATAGACTGTCCCTAGTAAAGGAAAGGACTTTCACAGTAAGTGCTGTGGGGATAGGCCTGTAATCAGCACTACTGAGGAGGCTAGGACAGAAGGAGTGTGAAGTCAAGTCTTCCCTAGGCTAAAGATTGAATTAGAGATACCCTGGGCAAGTTAGTGAGACCCTGTCCTAAAATAAAAAGTAAAGAGAGGGCTGGGGCCATAGCTCAGGGGTAGAGTGCTTGCCTGGTGTGTGTGAGGCCCTAGGTTCAATCCCAGGGCCTGCGATACACTTTCTCAGTTGGGAAACGCAGGCCTCCAGATACTGTGGATAGAACCTTCTCAGAGCAGACGTCATCTTCTCTTTCTCCACCTCCTTCCCTGTATCTTCCTAAGGAGTAAAAGCATGTTTGCATTTCTTTTTCTCTTCAGAATCGATTCCTAGGAGGTAAGGTGGGCCAGATTGGGCCCTGCTGGCTGAGGGAAGGCAGGTCCGTGAGGATGGCAGGTGGCTGCAGTCACACTGCTCTGAGGATATGGCTGTCAGACCTATGCTGTTGGGACAGCTCCTCCTATGTATCGGGACCGCACTGTGCCCGCTAGTCTGCAGCCTCTTTAAGGATGGCACAGGATCATATCACTATCTGGTTTTGGCTTTGGTTTGTCCTTAGAGGAGATTGGTGCTTTTGAGTTACTCAGTTCTGGTGCCTAAAACAACAGGTGCTTGCCAAACCATTTGGGGGGGATGTTTATGAAATAAGCAGGAGGTTGTTTTTTTTTTTTTTTTTTTTTTTTTTTTTTCTTTTCCTAGTCAAAAACCTAATCTTTTAAAAGTGCCCTCTCCTTTATTTCCTAGGCATGAAAGAAACATGGCATTTTAGTCTCCTCAGAGAGGTTGGAACATGCCAAGAATTTGGGGATTTGGGAGGGGCCATGGAGCCTTGCTAAGGGCTCTGAGACAGGAGGTAATTCTACCTTGTGGCTAGCCAGGAGCTGAGCCAGCAGTGCTGGGATGTGGCTGCTGTGGAGATAAGGCTGGAGCCCAGCTGTGACCTCATCTGAGGGGGTGGGGAAACAGGTGGGTCCCGCAGGTGAGCTGAGCAAGGTCTGTCTGCCAGCAAGGGAGGCAGGGCAGCCTTCCACACGGACACTTGCCTTTCCTCAGTCTCTCCTTCTCTCCCTTTCTAGCTTTTTTCCTGTAAGTTTTATTCCTTTTTACCATTTCTGTTATTTTTATGTATATATGGAGGACAAGTCACACAGCTGTTGTGATTAGTTTTGATCAGTGGCAGTTGAGAAGAACGTGATACCAAGTAGAATAATGGCTGGGTCTCGTACCAATTCCAGGAATTTGAGTATTTCCTGGACACCGTCTGTCAGTACTGTGAGTGAAATACCATTTCGTTCCCTGTTGTTGAAATCAGACCCCAGCTAAATAGTTTACTGACTAGGGTGGTTCCGAGGGTGGTGAGAGCCGATGTAAAATCAGTGTGGTGGCAGTTGTTGCTAGGTGATAGATTCCTCTGTTACAGGTTTCAAAAGCCTGACAAGAAACACATGAAAACAAATATACTTCACAGCAGACCCCTGGCCTCTACCGCACACGTGCACGCGCGCACACACACACACACACACACACACACACACACACACACACACACACACTCCTAAGAGGAGCTGGTGGGGCAGTTCCCCTCCAGGTATCCAGCCTTGGAGCAGGTAGAGAGGGGCTTGGTTTAGGTATAGAACACAGCCACCTTCTTGAGATGTGGGGTGTCAACGGGCGCTGCCTCTCTGTCTTTGACATTCCTCAGTCTCCCTATGCCTTTCCAGGGCAGACAAGAGAGGAAAGGGTGACTGCAGACCAAAGTAATTTGTAGTAATGGGGCAAGACTGAAAGGTATTCGCTAAGCAGATGTTTCAGAATCTCTGCCGTGTCTTCCTGCTGAGAGGATAGGGCAGGTGACTCTGACTGACCTTTCTCCCCCATCACTGTCCTCAGCCCTGGAGGGAGTCTCTGTCCTTCAAAAACTAGGAAGCAGCAGCTGCTAGGATTGTGACATCTCAGCCCACATAGCAGTCATTTTCTTACCCACCTCTTTGATTATCCGTCATGTAACGCTGCAAAGGTGCTTTCTAGAGGCCGTGCCTTCTAACTGGGTTCTCAGGGACTGCCTTAAAAGAGGCCTAGAGGACAGGATTTCTGTGTCTGAGCCGGTTTCCATAGTAGACCAGAAGCCTCCAGAAATATTTGAATTAACCACATTTCCACCTTAAGTCCAGCTCAGAATAATGACTGATTGAATTGCTTGTGTAGAAGGTAAACTTGAGGCTGAACCAGTGGGCCTGTTAGTAAACCACTGCCGTAACAAGGTCACAAGAAAGCGAAAGAGGAGGTGGCCCCCCAGAGCCTCAGACCCAGACACACAGATAAGTGGCTATGAGGTCTTTCCTGAAGGTGAGCGGCTGCTGCGAATCCGAGTAGGTGCAGTGGTGTAATTACAGAAGCTTTATCTTTCTACTATAGATTTTTCAGTTTTATTCAAGTGCTTGGGTTCTTGCCAACTTGGGCTCTGCTGTAGACTCTGTAGACACTGGGGGCTACAAAGCTAAGTCAGAGCCCAACTTCACAGGCTGTTCATTCTCTAGGAGTCACAAATGCCTGCAACCCTAGAGAGAGGCAGTAAGTCCAAGGAGAGTACAAAATATGCCGAGCAAACCCAGGACATTCCGAAGCTCGCAGGGGATTCCCAGGGTCTGCAGGCAAGGGAGGAGGCCTGGTGCTTGGCTCAGACATCAGCAACAGAGAGGAACAGGCCCGGTCAGTGGTGGAAATGGCAGTGTAGAGGAAGGAATGTAGTGCACAGGACAGGTAAGGAGGCCAGAGCATGGGGCCTGTGACACCTGCGTGCTTGTGTGTACGCTGTACACTGCACAGCCAAGGCATGAGAATGGAGGACGGAGTTGGTCTTATTTCCACCAATGAGTCCAGGGCATCACACTTGGGCCTTTAGGCTTGGCATCCAGGTGCCTTTTCCTTTAGGTCACCTTGTAGCTCCTGACTTCCAATTCTGAAAGGGCCTTTGGAGAATTTTAGAGTAGAGATTTTGTGAACATTTAAAATAATGTATTGCCAGGCATGGTGGTCCACACCTATAATGCTAACCCCTGGGAGGTAGAAGAGGAGGGCAAGTTTCAGGCCTGATTGGGCTACGTAAAGAGACCAACTGAAAAAGCCTACAGCAGGGGCGGTGGTGGTGCATGACTTTAATCCCAGTGTAAGGAGGCAGAGACAGGTGGATCTCTGAGTTGAGGCCAGCCCAGTCTACAAATTCCAGGACAGCCAGGGCTACACAAAGAAACCATGTCTTGGAACAAAGAAAAAAAAAACAAAAAAAAAACCAAACAACAACAACAAGATCTGCCTGGATGCAATAGTGAGACACTGTCTCAAAAACAACTTCCTGGTAAAAGTATGTTGTAGTCAGCATATATTGATTTAGAAAGGAGGTAGAGCCACAGCCAAACAACATCATGGTGTGCTTCCACCACCACCACCACCACCACCACCACCACCACCACCACCACCACCACCACCATCATCATCATTGACAGGGTTTCTCTGCATAGCTCTGACTGTCTGGAACTCTCTCTGTAGACCAGGCTGGCCTCCAACTTGGTGTTCTGCCTGCCTCTGCCTCCTGAGTGCATTCATAGACCTGTTTGTTGGTTTGTTTGTTTGTTTGTTTTGTTTTTTATCCCAGCCCACTTTATGATTTTAAAATGTATGTGTGTTCACATTCAGAAAGTAAGATCCCATGATGAAACTTCTTTTCTTTCCAGATAGGGTCTCTCTATGCAGTCCTGGCTAGCTTAGAACTCACTGTGTAAGATTGGCTTCGAACTTAAGAGATCCACCGCCTCCTGAGTGCTAAGATTAAAGGTGTGAGTCACCGTTACCCATCAGTGGTTCATAATTAACAGTGATTAGCTCTAGGTGAGGAGGTGGAATGTGTGTGTGTGTGTGTGTGTGTGTGTGTGTGTGTGTGTGTGTGTGTGTGTGTGTGTTTGGTTTATATATTTCTTGAGTTTTTGGACAATTCATACTTAGAACTTTTGTCATTGGAAGTCAATTTTAGTCTCTTCTAAGTGAGTACTTATCTGCTGGCTGAGGGAGGTGTCTTATATATGACAAAGGTTACATTAAAAACTAAGAATGAGGCTCATCAAAACAGCATCGATGAGCTCCATATTAGAGGGCAAGCCAAGTGTCCAGCAAAGTAGGAGTGCTTAAACAAATCACCATTTGATATCATAAGATCTTTAAAAATGGCAAATATGTGGATCATCAATACTTTGAATTGGGATTTTGTAATGTATGGGACAAGGTGAAATATATTTTACATTGATTATAAGCCTGTCAAAACATATGTAAATATCTAAATTAATTTGAAGACTTTCACATTGTTGGTATCTTTTTCTTTTTTAAACTGGTTAACATAAATAATGTAAAATTTGCTGCCAGGCAGTGGTAGCACACACCTTTAGTCCCAGCACAGGAGAGGTAGAGGCAGGTAGATCTCTGTGAGTTCCAGGACAGCCAGGGCTACACAGAGAAACCCTGTCTTGAAAAGCATAACAACAAAGTTATGATTTTAAGAATCTTAAGTTTGCAGTGCGGTGGCATATTACATGGCAGTGCAGCCATTAGTGTGCCATTTCTGGAATGTTACGACCAGAGGGTAGGTATCTATTAACAGAACCCTTCCCAGGGCTGGGGATTTAGCTCAGTGGTAGAGCGCTTACCTAGGAAGCGCAAGGCCCTGGGTTCGGTCCCCAGCTCCGAAAAAAAAGAACCAAAAAAAACAAAAGGGGCTGGGGATTTAGCTCAGTGGTAGAGCGCTTACCTAGGAAGCACAAGGCCCTGGGTTCGGTCCCCAGCCCCGAAAAAAAGAACCAAAAAAAAAAAAAAAAAAAAAAAACCAAAAAACAAAAACCAGAACCCTTCCCCTTCCTTCTGTGCCCATGGTCCCCGTACCCCTTCTGTCCCCATGGATCTGCCCACTCCAGATGTTTCACGAAGTGGACTCATGTCACATTTGCCGTCTGTCTGTTTCCGGCTTGTTTCACCCTGTGCCACCAGGTTGCCTCCAATTTAGGGCTATTATAATTGATATTACTGTGATCATAAGTGTACAAATAACTTTTAAATCTCTGCTTTCAGGGTTTCGTTTTTTTGTTTTTGAGGGGAGTCTCTACCTAGAGTTGGAATTTCTGGACCCTGAGGGAATTCTCTGTTTAATTTTTTGGGGAACTGCCAATCTTTCTGTGTCTTTTTAATGTAAACCTCTTCGAGTCTATTTATACCTACAGTTCCCAGTTCTTTCTGCTGTGCTGAATATACACATAAATCACCAAGGGATTACCACAGATGTGAAAGCAGTTTGCTCTGTTTAAAGGCGAGCCTTTATAGATCTGCAGATAGTGGAGTGTTTGAACATGGACATAGAAAACAGAGTCAGCCCAGACCCCTGAGACTTCCAGATGATCCCAGAACGCTTATGTTTTTTGTTTTTTGTTTTTCTTTTTTTCGGAGCTGGGGACCGAACCCAGGGCCTTGCACTTGCTAGGCAAGCGCTCTACCACTAAGCTAAATCCCCAACCCCGAACGCTTATGTTTTAAAAAGTGTTTCAACTTTTA
Source organism: Rattus norvegicus (assembly GCF_021556685.1). Classification (NCBI taxonomy): domain Eukaryota; kingdom Metazoa; phylum Chordata; class Mammalia; order Rodentia; family Muridae; genus Rattus; species Rattus norvegicus. The sequence continues at coordinate 86,546,457 of NC_141543.1, forward strand.
ATTTCTCCCAGAAATCTTAAGCCAACGTAAAATAAAATGAATGCATTTATAATTGCCCCCCTTTGTGTATTTGATTTTGCCGTTCAGATAAAAGTGAGAGAAGGGGTTGGAAAAGACCTGCAGACTGGCATACTGTCCTCTACTGCACTCCTCCTCTTAGAGCTTTGGGGCTCTTTCCAGGCCAGTGCCCTAGCTCTCCTGGAGCTGCCTGGACTGGAGGAAGTAGTAAGAATCCTTCATGCTGGGCATGGAGGTACACACTGGTAATCCCAGCTGCTGGGGAGACAGAGGCAGGAGGATTGTAAATTCAGAGTGGGCCTGGGCTACGTTGCCCATTCAAGGCCTCCTGGGTAATGTAGCAAGATCCTATCTCAAAAAAGTGGAGAGAAAATAGAACTGTGGAGTACAGTTCTTGTTTAGCCTATGTAAGGCTCTGGATCCAGTCTCAGCACCACAAAAAGAAGAAAAGAATTTTTTTTTTTTTTTGGAGCTGGGGACCGAACCCAGGGCCTTGCACTTCCTAGGTAAGCGCTCTACCACTGAGCTAAATCCCCAGCCCCGAAGAAAAGAATTTTTAATTAGTTGAGCCAAGTTTGGGCAGCACAGAAGATTCAAAATGGACATGGGAGGAGGGAAGAAGGGCAGAAAATGTAAAAGGGGAAGAAGGCCCGGTTTTATGAACATGGAGTCCCTCTAAGGCTGGGAAACAGCTCCTCCAAGGAGTCTCTCGGGGTGGATACTTGGGAGGGCTGCACTCAGAAGTCTCCTGGGGCAGGAATAAAGGGCATCATAAAGGGACCTCTGTGTCTACCGTGAAATGGTGAGAAGGGACCGCAGTGATGTCAGGACTGCTGGTCAGACAGGATGTGCTTTTGCTGCTGTGAATTCTCTCAGGAAGGAGGAAAGATGGCAGGCAGGTGAGGTATCCTGTGGGAGAGAGAAGACTGGTTGTCATGACTCCTTCCTCCATGCTGATGCCAAGGCCTCGTGGGTTGTGCTCTCTTTCAGCTAGCGTCCCGTGTTCGGTGGCCCCGGAAAAGCCAGTGTGTAGGCCCCAGCCACCCCAGGTCCGACGTACTTTCTCCCTGGACACCATCCTCAGTTCCTACCTTCTGGGCCAGTGGCCACGAGATGCAGATGGGGCCTTCACCTGCTGTACCAATGACAAGGCCACCCAGGTAATGGGATCAGGAGGGGTGGGAGGCTGGCTGACTCCACTGGTGAGTGACTTCTGTCACAGAAGTGACTTGTCCTGGATTTTAGGTATACATAGACGCTTTTCTCCTTCTACTGTTTACCGGGGTTTTTCCATCTTTCTTTTCTTTTGTAAACATAGGTGAAAGTGAGTTTGTGTTCCACCTGTCTGGTGGAAAGGAGCCGTCAAGCTGGGGTTTACAGTTTGGATTTCAGGATTTGCATGCAGAGGATCTGCAGCTGACTTTAGAGTCTGGGACTTTTTAAAACGAGATTTGCCTTCCTGAAGTTAAACTAAGGCCAACATTTGGTCCAGTTTGCATTCCCCAGGCATCCGAGGGAATCAGTAGGAATAGGGCGCTCCTGTGAAGAGCTACACCTTGCCAGAAGCCAGGCTCCAGTGCTGCACAACCCAGCTTTCTCTCCTGTGTGTTCATGAAGAGTCCTGTCCTTGGAAGGGATCTCCACAGAGCATCCAGCCCATGTGTCCATCTTTTGGATAGGATTTGTTAACATGAACAAGTAGTCATCTCATCTGGACACTACCCAAAGATGTTGTCTGACCTAGGACTTCCATCTTCTCAGCACTTAGGTTGGTAAGAACAAGGCTCCCTTTGGGGAGCTTATGCCAAGACCTGTTCAACTTGCTGGGAAGAACACCTAGCCCAGTGCAGCCTCCATTCTGGGTAACAGGACAAGACGGGGTGGGGCAGCTCTTCCTTTGCTGAGCAGAGTGTGCCCACTCTGCCCACATGCATACTGCGTGATGGCTGGGGCTGTGGAGCCCGTGCCCCATGCTACTCACTCTGCCTCCTCAGCCCATCTGACCAGTTCCTTTCCTTTTATGAGATCCATTTTCAAATGTTTTTAATGAATGTTCGAATGCCCACTCCAATAGGAACAAGTTTTGGTTTCTTTGAGCCTGGTTTCCAGTTCCCCAAAGACTTGAGAACAGACAGCCAAGGGATGTCATGGGGCTGATGCCTGACAATGTTTAGAGAAGCAAGGTTCTTCCAGAAATGGCCCTTGTTGCACCAAAAAGAATTGAAACAAGTTTAAAACAGTAAGGTGATACCAATGGCCAGTCCTCTGTAGATGTGCAGGTAGGAGGTAAAGGGTAGCTCTCCTGGGGGCCCGCACTGTTCTCCCTTTATCCTTAGGCAAGGAGAAAGGGATATGCTCTATCCCTCATGGGTCTGGTAGTACACACTTCTTTCTCTATGGTTCAGGCGAGATAACGTAGTTAATCAAGGAGGGCTTCCTGCAGGAGTGGGACTTGAGGTTGCTTCAAGTAGGCAGACCCATAAACATCTTGCTTTGTTAGATGTCAGGCAGCGTATCCCCACCTGTCATTTCCCGTTTGCCAGCCTCTATCCAGTGGTCATCTCATTTCTCATGTAGCTTTCTTTTTGTCACCCCCCCCCCCCCCCCCCAGGCAGGGCTGGCCTCAGACGTCCTCTGGCCAGTGGAGTGGCCTGGGTTCTGAGCTGCATGTTTTTGCTTCAGCTCCAGCTGCAGGCCAGATCTTTTATATAACAAGTCTGGGCTTCTTGCCACAGCAAGACAGAGGTCAGCGATGTGCCTCCATGGGTCTGGCAAGGCTCGGGGCCCTCTAGTTTTCCTCTTTCCCGGGATGGGCTCCAGCCCTCGAGGAACTCTTAGCAACCTGTCAATATTGTGGCTGCAGGCTGAGGTGGGAGAATTCTGATCAGTATAAGCATCCAGCCCCAAGTATGTGCTCGGCCGTCTCCCAGGCTTGCTCTTCAGGGATTCTCTGCTCCGAGGTTTGGGTTCCACTCAAATTCCTGCTTGAGGCCCCTGTGCCTGGCACAAGCTGCCATTTTTAGCACTGGCATTACAAGGTGAAAGTTTTAGGCCCAACTGCCATCTTCCCAGAAAGCCTTGTGATCCCTTCTGAATAGCGAGAGATCTCCCAGAAGGATGCCTGAAGAAGACATTTCCAGGGAATGTGGAGCAGGGAATCTAGATCTATTAAGGTCTCTGAAAGCATGCGTATGTATATATGTATGTATGTATGTATGTACATACGTATGTATATATGTATATATGTATATGTGCGTTTGGTTGGTTTACTTGTTAGGTTGTGAGGTTGGAGATGGGCCTAGGGCTTCAGTCAGGCAAGACAAGTGCTCATGCTCTACCACTGAGCTACATCCTGAGTTCATTCAAAGCTTTTCAGATGTTAGTGGATGGATGCCAGACCTCTCCCAGTTGCTTTGAGCAAGCCAGCTATTCCTACCCTGCCCTTTCTCACTTGCGCCCCTTCTCTCCTAGCCACAGCAGTGAAACATTTCATGGTCTGCTTCATGCAGCCTAATGGCAGGTACTTGTTACTGTTCTCCTGGGTGCCTAGCTTCCCTGCGATGGAGGCTGTGTCATTCCTGACACTCCCAGGGATAACATGCTTTTCAGTTGTGGCTGAGCCTAAGCAGCTCTTTCCCAGAACACCCCCCAGAGGGCCTTGCTCATTCCAAGCCAGTGTCAGAGCCCGGCCCCAAACACAGAACACGCGCCCTTGGAGAGCTGGGCGAGCTGTGTACTCCACGCTTGTCGACACATATGGCAGAAGAGAATGAAAAGCACTCAGCCCTTGGGTTTATGGCAATGCTGTCAGTAATCCCAGGATCCCCTTCCTGGCCATGTTCCATGCTTTCAGTCAAGTACAGAGTCAATCCTCAGGTAGCCATGGATTGAATAGGAGGCAGGCTCCTTACCTACAGGACAAGAGGAACAGCTCTTCTAGAAAGGAGGAAGGGGTGTGGCTATGACACCTGGGGAAGAGCCACTGCTTTGATGCTTGTATCTTTTTCTGTGTTGGGGATAGAATCCAGGGCCTGCACATGCTAGCCGGATGCTGTACTCCTGAGCTAGACCTCCAGCCTAGCTTGTTTTGAGCCAAGATGACCAATGTGAACGGGTGTTTCCAGCATTGGCTTTGTGAGAACACGGCCCTTGAGAACCAGGGAGTCACTCCCCACAACCCCACCTCTGTGGCATCTCCATCTTCTGCAGGAAGTCCTGTGTCTGAGATGAGTTTTTCATAATTGTCTCGGTTTATTGGAGTGTGTTTTCTCTCCTGTGGCCCACCCTTCCCCCAGGCCATCTGGTAACCCAGAGCTGGCCACCAAGTACTTTGAGTTGGCTTCTCCTAGTGACTGGGCCCTAGCCAGGACTAGTGATGGCAACACATGCCAGTGGCTGTGGTTACCTCTCTCCCTTCTTACTGGGCAAACTCTATGAGCCTTGTGCTCTTCTGGAGGGAGGAAGTGGGCTTCCCACAGCTAGGATGACTGTTTGAGCAAAGTTCCCCAGCTGGTGGCATCCTGCCCACAGAAGGGACCTTGGGTACCTCCCTTGCCTGGCTCCACTCACATGTCTTTTCATACCCATTTCTGCTTCATTAGTTGATAAGATGGGAAAACCTCCGTGATCCCCATTCCCGCTCCCTGCCATTTACCTCAGACTGATCTTTCGTCTAAGTTCTTCACAGACATCATCACAGAGCATTCCAAAGGCCAGAGGCTGAGGCAGCCTACTGGCTGGAGAAGACTTCCTTTCTGTCTTTCCCTGCTTCAGGGGGAGGGTTCCTCCCTTTCCCTGAGCTACTGCCTCAGTGTTCACTGACGGCACATGACCCAGTGTGACCGTCACAGACTTTTAAAAAAAAAACTGTTATTTTTTTTGTTTTTGTTTTTTTGTGGGCATAAGGGCTTGGGCACAGAGCCTGTTTTTCCAAACTAGCGACCAAAACCAGTGGTTCTGTGCATGGTTTGACAATACAGCAAAAACTTGAATATGGGGCCATGATGGAAAATCTGAGGGTTGTCACTGCTAAGCTAGAAATGGTGGCTTTGGCCACCTGCAGCCATAGTTCTGGTGACCGCCCTCAGAGCCTTTTTGTTTGGCCAAAGTCCTAATGGACTGGCTTCCTTCTGAACTGAGCTCAGCACGTGCTCCCTCTCTGACCAACCATCTATCCCCAGCCAGGTCCGTGCTGCTCTTTACTTCTAACAGGCATGGTGCATGGTGGGTAATGCGCCCAGGGCCCAGCTCAGCTCTGCACTTGCAGCATGCTCGGGAGCCAAGGTCACTGGAGACATCGAGGGCCTGGACTCTTACCCTCCTGGTCATCACCACCAGGTAGAACTTAGCTGTGCAGGGTCCTACCCTCCTTGGCTTTTGTTGCTCTGTTGGCTCTGTGGGATGCTATCTTCCTCTTCCATGCCCATCTATCCCTCCGCACGCTGCTGTGGAACCTTGCAGTCCCTGGCAGGGCAATCAGTCGTCCTCTACCGTGCATGTCTGGTTTTGTACAACAGCTGCAGACCTGGCCGCTCACTCGTGTTTAGTAATCTTACCCCTCCTTCAGTTGCTCCCTTAGCCAGGGTATGGAGAAAGCCCATTCTAGTGCATGAGTTTTGGTCCCCATGTCCAGACTCTTCTCCACACAAAGAGGCATCTAGCGTGACTATTTACACTGCTGCCACAAGCTTGGCCTGACCCTAACCTGGTGACCTCCTTGAAGTGTGTCTTAGCTGTGACTTTACTGTCCCCCAAGGAGACCATGATCAAGGCCTTCGTAGTGGGCCTCAGAAAGGAGGATCCTGAGAATCTGGAGGTACACTTCCCCCCACTTGACTACCCACTGCAGCTAGAGAGGCAGAAAGCTCGACCTTTGTGCCTTCCTGGCTTGACAGCACTCACACCAACCAGCCTGTAAGCAGCTTGGAAGTCCAGTAGCCCTGGTGTGTCAGGTTCCTTGGGCTGCTTTAACAGTTACCCCAGGCTTCGTGGCTCATGGCAGCAGATCCTCTCGGAGTTTTAGATTCCAGAAGTCTCCAAGTTCAGTTGCAGTGACTTGACGCAAATATATTGGCAGAGCCATGCTCTCAGAGCTGTTTTTGTGTTCTTTTTGTGGTAGAGTCCTTACTGTGGAAGTCAGGTTAGCCTTAAAGATTGCAACCCGGCAGCCCCAGCTTCCAAAGTGCTGGGACTGTATACAGGGGTATGGCACCCAGCTCAGGATCCAGTGCTCTTGGCGGAGTCTGCTTGCCACTTGCCTCTTTTGGCTTCCAGTGGCTGTAGGCTTCTCTTAGCTCATAGCAGCTTGCTCTAGCCTCTGCTTTAGGGTCACATTGCTTTATCCTCTGCATGTACCAGCTCCTCAGCCTCCCTCTTACAAGAACACTCTGGCAAAGCAGGGACTGGCAGTAAGGCACACCCATCATAGATGGGAAGAAGCTTAGAGGGCAGTGGGTGAAGTTAAAAAAGGAAGGGAGAGAGAGGGGGGAGAGGGAGAGGGAGAGGAGAACTTGTCTGGGTTGAGGGCTGTGGTGATTCCATGGGCAGACAGTAGATGCTGAGATAAAGTGATACCATCAACATCACATGTACAGAGTGCACAGAAGCCGGTAGGAAGGGGCTGCTGACGAGAGAGAGGTCGGAAACGGATTAGGAAAGGAGGCGGTGCCAACTACTATGGTTTCTATATCTTTCCCCCACTCCTGTACCAGTCCACTCCTCCCTTGTACTCCTTCATGTCTCCTAGGAGAAGGCAGCTGAAAGAGGTGTTAGTAGCCAGTTGCAACCTGACCCAGCATGCGTCTTCTCTTTCACCACCCACTCATGAGCACAGTATCTTCTCGGGGGTGAGGAGGGAACTTCATCCTCTTAGGTTTTGCCATCTCTCCCGTAGTCTTTGTTGCTTTTGCAGAGGCGACAGAAATGTGCAGGACTCAACTACACTGGCAACACTGGTGATGTGTGAGCTTGGCTTAGGCACACCAGAGAGGACATGTGTGTTACTGTGGAGTCCTAGTAGCTGCTGGAAAGATGGGCTGTGTCCTCCCTGTCAGCTGGTGTAGCTCTTCTGAGGTGTGACACCCTGGTTTAGAGAGACACACATAGGCATTCAGAAGGAGATCAGCTACTTGGTTTCCAGAGACTGAGAGCCAGCATCCCCTGAGGGCTTTGGGGTACACGCCTGCATTCCTGGCTGTACTTTTCATAAAGGAAGAATGATGGGAATGAACCTGAGGATGTGCTCCCCAGTGATGCCAGTCGTCTAACCCTGGCTGGAGTCCACAGCCTGGTGAAGGTCCTGTCCCTGGGCAGCTGCAGACAGGAAGGACCAGAAGCTCAGTCTGCAGTGGCTTCTTCACATGCAGCTGTCGCACCAGGCAGTCTGCTCTCACAATCCTGGCTCAGACTTGCCCTGTGAGCTCCTCTTAGCAGCTGTTGGGTGGTGAGGAGTCTTGTTTTCCCCTGATCCTCCCCACTCTCTGTGTACAGCAACCTCTCGGGGGAGGTCAGCAGATCTCTTAGAGGAGCCGGTTCCCAGGCCCAGTGTTTTTGGCAGCTTGTGCACAGTAGTCAGAGAGGAGCTGGTCCCACTAGAGAACTCCCCTCAGCCGCTCCCTTGGAGTGAAAATAGGATGTTGGTGATGGGGAGGGATCTGGGCCTCTTGAGCTTCATTCTTGGAGCCAGTAACTTCCTCTTTTAGTGGAAGCTCCTCCGCCACCATCTTGGGTCCCCTGTCTTCATGCAGCAGAGGGAAGGCAGCAAATGGAACATTCATCCCCACGAGGAACAAGAAGGCCCATGGGGAGGAGGCTTGAGCAGACTAAGAATCAGTGCTGGATTCAGAATTCTGGCTCCATTTTTCTGAAAGTGTCTGCCTATGCTGGAGGACTTTGGCATCCCTGACACTCCCTCTATGAGATAAATAAGCTTGAGGCACAGCATTAAACAGTTGCTCCCTGTTTCATCCTGAGGCACCCAGGGAGACCTTTCTCCTGTTTCCTCTTTGGGATCCTGTCTGATCACTTGTTCTCCATGGGTTCCCAGGCACCTGGCCTTGGCTGGGCTCATGGGGAGAAAATAAAGGATACGGGGCTCGTTTGAAGCTGCCTGGGAGAGGGACGGTACTTGGCCTCACCACTGAGTGCACCCAGACTGACTGGGACTATAACAGATGTTTGAAAGTGACAAGGAAGGGCTGGTGTAGTTCCGTGGTAGAATACTTGCCTAGCATTTGCAAGGCCCTGGGTTCCATACCCAGGACCAAATGCACAATAAAGGATAAAGTGGGCTGAGTGCATCCATGAGGTTGATGAACAGATGTGAGGAGGCTGTACAGGCCACCACTTCTATCCAGGAAACCGCCCGGCTGCTTCCTGCCTGCGGAGCTGCCTGTCTTACTGGTTGTCTTTCTACAGACACCCCTATCCTGGCAAGAGCCAGAAGGTGAGCGGGCCAGCTTCTGCATGCACAAGCGATCAGCATCATGGGGTAGCACAGACCACCGAAAAGAGGTAACTAACTTCTCCCTACATTCTCCGTCTCCCACCACTGTGTGACAGCTTTATCCCGAGGATAGCTACGCCTCCATCCTCTCTTGCCTCCTCCAGCTTCCTTCTGAGGGACCTCAGCCTTCCAGTGGCTTGGGTGTGGGGCCTCAGACCCTCTTGCTAGAGAAATCCCAGCCAGTGGCTGCTGAGAAGTCCAGCATGCAGATTGGGAGAGTCATTTGTTTAGTTCCTTTGAGGTTGGACTCTGGTAAAGTGAGTCAGAGACTGAAGGAAGACAGAACAAGGCCCTGGCAATCAGGAGCCCCAGCCACATTTACTACTTAACCATCCACCGGCTTTCCCTTTAAAAGAAGAGAAGAGTAATCCTGGGTTCCTAAATACTTCTCTTCACTCTCCTCCTTCTGCCCCAGGAAGGCTGGAGGTATTGACACCAAGGAGAGAAAGCCACAGGCTAGAATTCCTGGGCTTCTAAATCAGCTCCTTCTGACATGTCCTATGGCAGCTCTAAAGGAAAGGTCAGCTTAGCAGGACTCATCTCTGACCCATTCACAGAGGGAAGTTGTTTCCGCCCTCCATGATGCTTAGAGTGCTGACAAAGTGCAGTGACTGGACTGTAAGCTTTAAGCCAAGTGGAAATGTAAAATGTTCTCAAAGTCTTGAATGGCAGAGTAAACAAATTCTGCACAGGAAGGGTGGAGAGTCACGGTCTTCATGTCTGATTGATCCCCAGTAGCAAGTCTAAAAGCACATCTTTGGGCTGGGGGATGCAGCCCAGTGGTGAAGCAGTCCTTAGCATGGGTGAGGCCTTGGGTTCAGTCCCCAGCAGTGTAATTACAAACTATTTTCTAGGGGCTGGAGAGGTGACTTAGAGGTTAAGAGTGCTTGTTTTGGGTTTCTGTTCCCAGCACTTAAATGGTGGCACACAATCATCAGAAACTCCAGTTCAGGGGGACTCAATGCCCTCTTTTGACCTCCACGGATACCAGGCATACATGCATGTAGGCAACACACTCATACATGCACACTAAATACATCTAAAACAATAATTCTAAAAAGCGGTTTCTCGGCCAAGTGGTGGCGGTGCACACTTTTAGTCCTAGCACTTAAGTTTTTGGTTTTTTGTTTTTTTTTTTTTTTAATGTAGCAGTGCTGTCTGCATGTACAGCTGCAGGCCAGAAGAGTGCCTCAGTCCCTTTATAGATAGTCCTGAGCCACCATGTGGTTCCTAGGAATTGAACTCAAGACCTCTGGAAGAGCAGTCAGTGTTCTTAATGGCTGAGCCATCTCTCCAGCCCCATAGTCACAGCACTTGGGAGGCAGAGGCAGGCAGATTTGTGGCAAGCCAGGTCTATGGAGTGAGTTCTAGGACAGCCAAGGCTACACAGAGAAACCCTGTCCTGAAAAACCAATCAATCAATCCATCAATCAATCAATCCATTTCTTCTTGACTGTCATCACAACTTTTATGACAGTGGGCAGCAAATCTACTCTCTGAATTCCATTAGGTTCCCTCTCATTCATAAAGTTCTGTATCCTGCTCAGGGTGTGAAGGCCCAGAATTACAAGTGTGATGGGAATCATATTCACAAGTGTTTGTCTGCTTCTTTGGTTGGTTTGGGGATTGTTGGTGGGGGGCAGGGCAGGATATTATGGTATATTCTAGTCTGGCCTCAAACTAAGACTTCTGCTCAGCCTCCTGAGTCTGGGATTACAGTAAGCTTGTTCCTCCACCACTGCAGAAATGCCCCTGGTACCCTATATGGTTACAGGGTCTGGGGATCAAGATGAAATGTGGCCCGTTTTCTCTCTTCCCGAGGTATAACTTACTTTTAAACGAGGGGAAGAATTGGGTGCCCATATTCCCAGGTCTCGAGGTCTTTGGTGTACCTGAAAAAATCATTTGAGAAACGAAAAGCTATTGACCCTCAGAAATGCTACTTTCAGCCAGGTATGGAGGCAAATGCCTATAATTCTAACACTCAGGAGGCTAAGGCAGGAAGACTGTTGTGTTTAAGGCCAGCCTGGGCTACACACAGAATGAGACCTTGTCTCATGATAAGGAAAAAAAAAAAAAAACAAAAAAACCAGCCAAGTTAGAGAAATGGCTCAGCAGTTAAGATCATTCATTGTTCTTGGAAAGGACTGGAGTTCAGTTCCCAGCACCCATGTCAGCCACCTATATGTAGCTCCAGCTCCAGGGGACCCAGTGCCTTGGTCTCTATGTGCACCTGCACTCACCTGCACACACACAGACCCACACATGCACACAATTAAAAATAAGCCTTTGAAAAACTTTAAAAAATAGATTTATTTTAGATGCACCAATGTTTGCCTACATGTTTGTCTATTACTATACATGTATGTGTGTATGCATGGTTAGTACTCACAGGGTTCAGAAGAGAGTAGTAGATCCCCTGGAACTTATAGAGACCTACCTGCTTCTGCCTCCCACGTACTGGGATTAAACCGTATGCTGCCATGCCTGCCTCATGCACTTACTGGAAGGGTGTCCCTTACAATCCACAATCACGATGACGTATGTTTTCTATTTGGGGTCTGACTCATCCTCGGCTACAGCTCTCAATCTTCCTAATGCTGTGACCCTTTGATACAGCTCCTTATGGCGTGGTGACCTCCAACCATAAAACTATTTTTGTTGCTACTTCATGACTATAATTTTGCTACTGTTAGGAATTGTAATGTAAATGTCTGATATGTCACCCCCAAAGAGATTGACAACCCCTGATCTAGGGGATGTGTAACAATTTAAGAAATCAAATCTAGCAGCAGGGTATCCAGCTTAGTTGAGCCTCTGGCTGTGGTGGGTTAGCACCATTGCTGTCCATGACCCTTTCAGGCACCTTCATGGACAGGGGCCTCACCCAGGGGAAGGAACCAGTATCCTTTGGCTTTGCCTCACTGTCCTTTCTCCTCCTTCTCTTCTCTAGATCACCAAGTTGAGGCAACAGCTGCAGAGGACAAAGCTGAGCCGCAGTGGGAAGGAGAAGGAGCGGAGCTCCCCTGTCCAAGGGGACCATGCTGTACTGGGAGCAGTGAGGGTATGCGGTCCCCTGACCACCAGTTCCCTCTGTCTTCCTTCATGGCCACTTCTGTAGTGTTCAGAGGTCTGTCCAGCTGTGCAGCATTGAGCTACACAGATGCCTGTCAGAAGTTTTAGTCCAAAGTTGGGTTCCACTGAGTGTCCTTGGAAAAGCCATAACTGTTCTTAGTGTCTTTCTCCTCTGCCTCAATAAAGGCAGTGACACTAGCAGCATCTTCCAGGTCTCTCAAAGCTCCAACTCCTGGAGAAGTCCCTTCTGAATGGGTTTATTGGCAATCTGTAGTTGGCAACATCCAGATTGGAAAAAAGGTGAAGAAGAAAGTTATGTGGACATGATCATTCCCTCCGGTCATAGCTGGTGACTGACTGGGGCTGAGTGGGGACATCATCTGATTGCCTCACTTGTCTCTCCTTAGGTATCCCTTCCTAGCCTCCCCGCAGGATCCCCCGTCCTGAGACTCAGCCCTTGTCTGCACAGAAGCCTAGAAGGGCTCAACCAGGAGCTGGAAGAGGTGTTTGTGAAGGAGCAAGGTGAAGAGGAGCTGCTGAGGGTGAGTGGGGGCTGCCCTGACGGTACTGACCGGGCTGCTCCTGCATGAGAGCAGACGACGGTGCTGCTCTTCCGGATTCTCAGGCTGTAGCTCTGGAAGCAACAACATGTAAATACCACCTTCCAGAAGTATACAGACGGAGTTCATTTGTCTCAAGCAAACTTAAGCACAGGAGCAGCAGGGGTAGGTGGGTGTCACTAGGGAAGGCCTTGTGGTGGGGACAGGCATGTTAATTCTTTGTCTTTGCTGTGACAAATGCCCAACAAAAGCAACTCAAGGAAGGAAGTATGCATTCTGGCTCTCGGTTCCAGCCTGTGATCCATCATGGTGGGCAGTCATGGTAACAGAGGGTGAGGCGGTGGGTCGCATGGTAGGTATGGCCATGAAGCAGAAAGCAGTGAGTGCTTGGGCTCAGTCTGATTTTTTATTCAGTCTGGGACCCCTGCCTGGGAATGGTGCCATGTCCATTTAGGGTGGCTGTTCCCACCTCAGCTAACCTAATTCAGGGAACGCCTCACAAACATGCTCAGAGATTGTTTCCCCTGGAGGTCTAATGCCCATAAATAACTACTTCAGATAACGTTAGATTGACCACCATGAATGAGCAGAGAGAGGGCCCCTGCTAGGAGGAAACCGTCAGCTGACTGGCCACCCTCACCCACATGTGCCTCAGCTCATGCTACCTGACTGTCAGTCACTGCTTCCCTCCCCCTCTCTACTATTGACGGGCAGTTGCCATATGCAGCTTCCTCCCACCCCACTCCCAGGCAGAATTGCCAACTGCCTCTTTTGCCGCTCAGGTACATTTCTATCTTGACACAGTTCAGTTAGGGAATGGCAGTTGGGCTGTGTGAACATAATTGTGATGGGCACAAGCCTCGGTTTGCTATTTACCCTCTAGTTAGTTTTTATCTGTTTATTTGTTTACTTATTTTTATTTGGTTGTTTATTTTGAGACAGGGTCTCACTATGTAGCTCTGGCTGTCCCGGAACTCCATATGTAGACTAGTCTGATCTTGGCAGGAAGGTCTCTCTCTCTCTGTGAGTTCAAGAACACAAAGATCAATTCACAGAGATCTGGGTGCTGGGATTAAAGGCATGTGCTACCACACCCAGCTTCTGGCTGATTTTTAAACTGGACATATGTACAATTCCTTCTGTCCCTGAACACATGCACACAACTAGTTAACTGGGGTCCAGATATCATCAGATGTTTAAAAAGGAGGGTGTAAGGTTTTTATTGTATAACCATCTACATGTTTGTCCTGCAGTGGCTTATAGCATGTGTGGTGTTCTAGAACCTTACCCCTATTATATTACCTTATATATCAATCACCTTTGTGTCCAAGAGTCTCATACACAGAGCAGCACTGATCACGTCACACAAATGAACATGACTATGCATGGGATTAGCAAGTCTCGAGGAAAAAGAACAAAAGGACTCTGGGAGAAACAGTTTCTCCCAGACTGCAGGTCATCAGGGAATAAATGACTTGAGGAAATGACATTTTTCTGTCCTCAAGAGTAAGAAAAAAGGTGCAGGGAGTCCACTAAGGGTCACTGAAATGTCACAGACCTGAGAAGGCCCTGGACTGAGTCTCTTCTCCTTCCTCATCAGATACTTGAGGTTCCTGATGGACATCGTGCCCCGGCTCCTCCACAGAATAGCAACTGTGACCACCCGCTCCTCCTGGAGCCAGGCAACCTGACCAGCTCTCCCTCCATGCCACTGGTATCCCCCCAGCCTCCTGGCCAGGCCAGCCGCGAGCACCACCAGAGTGCCACAGAGGAGCTGGCATCTATCCACGGTAACAAAGGTAAGTCATGGAGCTAGAGCACTAGAGCTGGCTCTGGGCTACAGCAGGGGCTCCACTGACCTTAACATCCCAATCCTAGCATTATGAACCCACCAGTGTCTGTGTGAGTCGTTGTTCTGGACACCATACCTGTGATAATAATGGTTCTTACAGCACTCTGACTCCAAGTTTATATTATAAAGTCTCTTACCCAAAGAGCAGCCTTTCCCGTCCCTGTTATTTGACCGAGGTTCAGGCTGCCAAGGTAGAAAGCCGGCCCATCTCTGTTCCAGGGTCCCCTTGACTCATATCCAGCAAGAGCTTCAAGGCAATTGTAAATTAGATAAGAGAATGTAGTCTCTTATTCTGGATCTTGCATGTTTGATGTGGGCTGAACTAGGGTTCTAAGTCCCTAGTTTCTTCCATGCAGGCCTTGGCTTTCCACTTAGAGTAAGGTAGGAATCCTACTAACACCTTATGTTAGAAAAGCACTGTTGCCCAAACCACGTGACTTGTTCACAGTAACCTCATGAGCTAGGCTAGTCAAGGGCACAGTCTAACAATAGACACAGGAAGTAAACAGAGCTCAGAATGAGAAGGAGTAAGTGTAAGAGAAACACAGATAACATCAATATTTACAGTCTAGGCAAAGTGCAGTCACAGAAGGGAAAGTAAGAGGAATGTTATCTGAGTGGGGCAGAGTCAAGATTGCTTCTTAGAATTAATATAGGAGTCCTCTCTGCAAGGGTGGGCTAGCTTCCCAAAATACAGATCGGATGACGATATGGTGCTCTTCAGGCAGGGCATTGGCTCCAGGAGAAGGCAGAGGACAGCAGGTATTTCCTTTTTGTCAGAGATCCTGGCATTGAAAGGAATCTTCTCCATCGATTTAACACGTTTTGTCCTCTTTGGTGGTGCCACTGAGATAAGACCCACAGCCCTATACTGCTTAACAGTGCTCTAAAGCTGACCACATGGTCTAGCAGGAAGTACACCAGCCCAATAGCAGAGCTACATGGCCCCTTTGACAGAAAACTTGAGCTGAGGAGAGTAGAGGTTTCCCTTGATCCACTGACTCAGCCCTGACTGAATCTCTCTGTAGCCTCTTCTGCAGGCCACCCAGCCTTCCTAGAAGACGACAGTCCTTCTCCAGTCCTTGCCTTTGCTGCTTCCCCTCGGCCCAATCACAGCTATGTCTTCAAACGAGAGCCCCCAGAAGGCTGTGAGAGAGTGCGTGTGTTTGAGGAGGCCACGTGAGTACATCCCATGGATGAGGCATGGGAGGGAGGGAACATAGAAGGCGAGTCGTGTTGTCCACCCGACAGGTCCTTCTTCTCCAATCTCTCCAGTCTAGAGGTTGTCAACATCAGACGATCGGTCTCACAGATTTTCCATGATCAAACTTGTTGACATTACCTACTCTGAGCACTTAAATCTTTGCTTATCATTATCTCCATAGAAACCTACTTTCTGCCCACATGCCAGCCACAAGTGCAGCAGGAGCTGGAAGAGAAAGAGATCTGAAACCTAAGCCTTTGTTCCTTCTATTTTTTTTTTTTTTTAAATCATCCCTGGGGAAAGTGTGAGGACTTGCTACACCATAATAAGAGAGTGAGAGAGGAGAGAGAGAGAGAGAGGGAGAGAGGGAGAGAGGGAGGGAGAGAGGGAGACAGGGGAGAGGGAGGGGTAGGAGTGTGTGTGTGTGTGTGTGTGTGTGTGTGTGTGTGTGTGTGTGTGTGCACGCAGAGACAGACAGACAGAATGAATATGAATGAGCGAGAAAGAATGAATATACCATTATTTCTTCACCCCCTGGCCGTTCAGTCCTAGTGCTATAAATTTCCAGGGAGAAATTTCTAATTTGTGCAAGAAAGAACTTTGGAATATTCTCATCATATTGGATGGTTCAGAAGCCAAACACTGGTCTCTTTACCATCTGTATGGGTTTGACTATGGCCTTTAGAGGCCTCCCCAGTCCCCTTTGCAGGCCTGGGAGAGCTTGCTCTATTTTCTCCTGCAGCTTTATATTTGTTTGGGCAGATTCACACTGGAAGTTGTGGTTTTGATAGCAGCCAGGAAGTTTAGTCATGGTGTGGGAGTAAAGATTTGGCTAGGTCTGGGTTTTGGGCATTAAGGGCACCATTTGTATCTCAACCGAGGGAGAGGACAACCCAGAGGGGTAGGAGTTCTGGGGAAAAAAAAAAGCCCACTGTCAGCAGGTCTTCATTACTGTTCCCACTGCTCCTGGTGTTCTTGTGACTTCCAGTCCTCTGAGGCATTGAGGAGGAAAGAGGTTTTGTCCCACAGCTTATAGAGGCTGGGCTCTTCCAGCTTCCCTCCCTCTCCATAGAGGCAGGTAGAAGTGAGGCTGGGAATAGTCCTCATCTGTCACAGACTCCTGAAGCTAGATCAGCCTCCCAGTCATCTCCGCTGGCTTTCTGCTCTGCGTTAGAGCTTTGAGGAACGTGGTACTGGCCAGTTATTTCCTAAGAAGTGGGCTTTCTTCATGTCAGCAACTTGCCTACTGGCAAGCTCCTTATCTGTATATATCTCTATTCTGGGGAGTAGAACCCAGGGCCTTGCACATTCCTCCCTAGCCCAAGAGACACTTTTGGTTGTCATAACTAGAAGAAAGGAACATGATCCTGCTGATATCTAGTTGGTACAGTCCAGGGATGCTGTTACATGCCCTGTGACTTGTAGGGAAGAGTTCTCGACCCTGGTTCCTGCAGCAGGGATCATTCAACCTTAGATGTGAGTAGGGCTAAGGCTGAGAACCTTGCTTCAGACAAAACCCACCATAGCAGCAACGAGACCCGAGAGGCTTCAAAAAGTGGCAGAACTCTCCAGGTTTTTTCTTTCTTTCTTTCTTCCTTTCTTCCTTCCTTCCTTTCTTTCTTTCTTCCTTCCTTCCTTTCTTTCTTTCTTTCTTTCTTTCTTTCTTTCTTTCTTTCTTTCTTTCTTTCTTTCTTTCTTCTCTCTCTCTCTCTCTCTCTCTCTCTCTCTCTCTTTCTTTCTTTCTTTCTTTCTTTCTTTCTTTCTTTCTTTCTTTTCGGAGCTGGGGACCGAACCCAGGGCCTTGCAAGCGCTCTACCACTGAGCTAAATCCCCAACCCCAACTCTCCAGGTTTTGACCAAGTTACTGTTGAAGGGACTCAACTCCCCAGACACCCTGCTGAGTCAGTAGCCCTTGTATCACTGGCTATTATTCTTGTAATTATGTATCTATCTCTCTCTCTCCATCCCTCAGGTCCCCAGGTCCTGACTTGGCCTTCTTGACTTCCTGTCCTGACAAGAACAAAGTCCATTTCAACCCGACTGGCTCTGCCTTCTGCCCTGTCAGCTTGATCAAGCCCCTCTTTCCCAGTATGGGCTTCATTTTCCGTAACTGCCCCTCCAGCCCTGGCTCTCCTCTCCCTCCTGCCAGCCCCAGGGCACCACCTCGGAAGGATCCAGAAGCTTCCAAGGCCTCCTCGCTGCCATTTGAGCCATGGCAGCGCACGCCACCATCAGAAGAGTCTGTGCTTTTCCAGAGCTCCTTGGTAGTCTGAGTCCCCCAGACCCCTACCACACTTTACCATGGAGAATAGTGCCTTGGTGGCAAGCTCTTCATTGGCTTTCCAAGCTGGGGGATGGAGGAGCCCTTCCCTCTTGGCCTTTGAGCACTTTCATTAATTGTGTCAAAGCCCCAGGTCCTTTGGTGGACATCAGCCCCTCCAAAAGGGAGGAGACTTACCTCCTCCGCTAGCAGCTAGGCAGCTCACAACTGTGTACCTGCAGCTTCCCTCACCCACTAGAAGGTCTTGAATCTTCCAGCCCAGAGTGTGAGTTCAAATGACTTTTAAGAGGCTCTTGTCATGGAACACGTTGGCTGTGACTGAGAAAGGAAGGGGAAATGCCACAGGCTTTCTGACAGTTCCACTTCTAGAGACACAGAAAGGCAGACCAGATAGATGCCTCCTTCCTAGAGGAGCTGACCAGAGTGGTCCTCGGGGCCAGAACACTTGACCAATCGTCTGTTGGCAGGGGACCACGAGATTTCCCAAGTGGCATTTTCATCTCAGTTTTACCCTGACTGAAGATTGTCTTAAGCAGCATCCCGGCCCAAAATGAAGAGTGGGAAGAAGGATCTGGCACTCCTCCAGGGGGCATGTAGCAGCCGCATACCCTCCACCTGCCCCAGGGGACACATAGCAGCTCCATATCCTCTACCCACCCCAGGGTTGGATTGAATTAGAAAAATGCCTATTTTTCTTGTATTGATGTAGAAACTCTATTTTCACCCAAAGACACTATTTTTGCAGCTATTTGAAGTTTGTATATTTTCCGTACTGCAGAGCTTACTCAAAATTGAAGAATGTTAATGTTAGAGGTTTCTTATCTTATGTTTAGAGGTTATTGTGGGTTTTTTGTTTGTTTGTTTTTTGCAGATCTTGATTTATTAGACCAAATAAATAAGTGTTCCAGCAGTTTGAGTTTTCTGAATACCTGGGATGGGAGGCGTGAGGTAGAATGGAAGGTATTGTATCCATTACCGTAGCCTATCTTCAAGAGAAGGAACCTCCATTTAACATAGAGTGGACTAATTGCTGTATGGATGGGCCTTGCTAGAGACTCTTCACAAAGACACACTAACAGTAGACTCATGAAGTCTTGTCTAGAACGGAGAACATGATGTGTCCTGCAAGTGGACATGGAAGTCATTTGGGAAGGGTACCATCCTAATAAGAGTACCCAAAGGCTCCTGAGGAACATTGGACCTGAAAGAGAGTATGAGGACAATTGAAGGGAGACAGTCTGGCATTACAAGTACTCCTTGTACTTTCAGGAAAGTGAGACCAGGGAATAGCTTGCAGCTGGGACAGCATTATGCCTGTAGTTTCAGTGAGTACCCAAGGCAAGAGTGTGCAACCCTGAAGGGGACACAGGAACCATCCTTGTCCTTTCACAGCCTCTGAGATGTAAGAGCTCTTAGACATTTGAGGGAAGTGGGAATCGCCATCCCAACCTTCTGTTAGTGCCTGGAATTCATGAAGCATTTCAACAAAAGACTTAAGGAACCCTCCCCTCACCCCACAGGCCAGGCTATCCCAAGTACTATCCATTGGTTTGGTAACCACCAGCAAACCAAATTAGAGGCTTTAAGAGAATATCATTGAAAATAGGACAACTTTTGGGAAAGAAGAACCAGTCTGAGTGAAGGAAGGTCCAAAAGATTAAACAGCTTTTTCCAAAAAGACTGCACCACATAGGGGAATAAGGATTGGAACCCTGATCACTTCACAGCTGGTGCTTTCTAACCAAAGAGCTCCCCTTTGATTATTGCCAGTGATGTCACATGGGGAAACTCAGGTGGTGGTGGCAGCAGCACACCCTTGAATCTCAGCACTTAGGAATCAGAGGCAGGTGGATCTCGAGTTTGAGGCCAACCTGCTCTACAGAGAGTTCCAGGACAGTCAGCCAGTGAAATCCTGTCTTGGAAAAATAAAAATAAAAATAAAAATAAAAATAAAAATAAAAATAAAAAACACACCAGGGGGGTTGGGGATTTGGTAGAGCACTTGCCTAGCAAGCGCAAGGCCCTGGGTTCAGTCCTCAGCTCCAATAAACAAACAAACAAACAAACAAACAAACAAATAAATAAATAACACACCGGGAAGCTCAACCTAGGTCAAGTGAATTGTTTGAGGTCCCAGTTGATAAATAAAAGGCAGAAATGGAATCCAGACTCACCCAGTTACTATTTGGTTGCCTGGGAAGTGTCTGCTGATCCAGGAGAGTAAACCAAAGGGCAAGAGAGTAAAACTTACAGTGTCTCCCAAAAGGTGACACTAGGCAAGGGACAGACCCTATTTTTTCTTAGTCCTCCTAGCCCTGAAAGATGTCTGGCTTGTCCCCAAAGCCTTAGTGAGTCAGGTCCCCAGTGATGGGTGTGGTGCTGCCTGCTTTTCCTTCCTTTGCCTGAAGCTGTGCCAAAGGAGCAAAGCTGCTAGAAGAGAAAAGCAACCCCAAGACCCAAGACTGCCTGAAAATTTGGACAGTTTTAGATGGAGGACTTGGTGACCTGGTGTTAGTCTCCCTTTTACAATTCTAGGGAAGCAGGTGGAGACCCAACTGTTTAATCAGTGAGAAGTTCATGGATGAGACCACTAATAGGCAGAGGTGTATTGTGAGGGGTTACTTCATTGGATAGTTGCAAGGTCTTAAAGTTTACTTAAGTCCTTGGAAGGGAGGGGTTGGGGATTTAGCTCAGTGGTAGAGCACTTGCCTAGCAAGTGCAAGGCCCTGGGTTCGGTCCCCAGCTCCGAAAAAAAGAAAAAAGAAAAAAGAAAAAAAAAGTACTTGGAAGGGAGGTGGAGCGAAAAGAATTGTGAGTTCAACGTCATTCTCCTATATAGATTCAAGGACAGCCTGAGCTACACGAGATCATGTCTTTTTTTTTTTTAAGGCATTTCAATAAACTTGGATTTTTCACCCCGAAGAGGTGAGGAAATACGATTAGAGTTGAGAAAATGTGATGACTAATAATACTTTAAAGTTGCACAGCGCACTTTACAGTTTATAAAACAGTTTGGCAAACCTTAGCTCATTTAATCTTCAGAACATTCAATCAGTGACAGGGTGGTTATTATTAATTACTACGTTTACAGAGTGAGAAATCCGTAGCTCGGAATTTAAGCAACACGTACTGTGCTGCCCCTAAGTGATAAGAGCCCTGATCTATCACGGAGCCTGACCAGTGGCTCCCTGCCATGAAAACTTAGTAATGTGTCCTAAGAAGAGAACCTGTACATCTCAGCCAGGTCTTGAATGTAGGGTAGACAGGGTTGGAGTCGCTGACGCTGGCCAGCGGCTAGAGGGCGCTACGGCTCTATGAAGCGTTCTTGGCGTTAGGACCCAGCCGCGGCCTGACAGCCAACTGCAAAAAAGACTTTGATTCACTCCCCTAGACCTCACCGCCTCTTTCTCCGCCCAGCTGTCTATTTTCACTCCTCGTAGCCAATTGATAACATCCACATACTTGTACGTCATCACTATACGCCGCGTAAACTCCTAGGCCTCCCCGCCGAGCTCCGGGTTGTAGGTGTCCTAGGCGTTGCCTGATCGGAAAAATCTAAAAGATGAGACATTAACCTCGATATGGCCGACTTTCCTGGCCACCAGGAATGGCGTAATGGTTTTAAAGCCTGCCTTCTTTCCTAGAACGCTCCTTCTGGGGCGGGAGGCATTTCCTTCTCGGAAGCTCTGAGCTGGCATATCTGGAGTTGGCTGCTCCGGCCTACGAGCCGGCGGTCGCACGCAGCTCCTATGAGGTCCCTGCCGCCGGCCGGCGATGTCCGCCTGGAGCTTTCGCCTTCGCCTCCGGTACCGCTACCTGTTCTGAACGGATCTCCGGCCGACTCGTCCCTGCGTCTCATGGCCGCTAGCAGATCCCTGGTGCCCGACCGGCTGCGCCTACCACTCTGCTTCTTGGGTGTCTTTGTCTGCTACTTCTACTATGGGATCCTGCAGGAGAAGATGTGAGCAGACCCTTGAGGGGGCAGGACTGCTAACATCCCCCAGCCAGGGCTGGAATCCAGTCCCCACCGTCCATTTTACAGTCTAATCCTCGGGCTTCCTGTGTCTGGTACAGGTTTTCCTCTTCTCCGGCTCGGCCCTCTGACCTTTTTTTGCACCCTGCTATTATGCATTGCTAGCTGAGCATCCTTGTAATTCTAAAATACCAGGGCCGGCCTCAGGAGTTTTGGGACACGATTCTTTTCTTCCTTTAGATATTTTTACTTTTGTTGATTCCAAGAGCGTTCCATGGCCTGAGCCAGGTCCTTTTTTTTTTTTTTTTTTTTTTTTTTTTTTTTTTTTTTTAGCCCTGAGGTGTTGCACACCGTTAATCTTCTTGCCTTCGGTCTTGCTTTATTTTTCTACAGGGGATACTTTTGTTCCGCTGTCTGACTTTCCTAGTTGCTCCTACCTTTGTCCATTATGGTTATTCTTTCCTCAGGCTATGGTATCAGTAGGCTGGTATCTAGTTTTTAGGCTTAAGTCAAATCTGCCTCTGTGGGTAAATACACTCGGAAAGCTTACTAACTCTAACTACATCTACAAAAGCATGATACTTCCAAAGCTCTCAGTGGCTCCGAGCATACTTGATGACACTGAGTGACACATAATGATTTCTCCCCTCGTTTTTTATGTGTTTCATCACAGAACAAGAGGAAAGTATGGAGAAGGACCCAAACAGGAGACATTCACCTTTGCCTTAACTTTGGTTTTCATCCAGTGTGTGATCAATGCTATGTTTGCCAAGATCTGTGAGTACCTCATAGTAATTTGTTGGGCGCACTCTCCTTTCTCCCATATTCTGGGCATAGATGTGGATTCATCTTTAAAAATCAAAGTTTTTCCCTACCTCCATACCCTTGAGTATTTAAACAGCTTCTCTGCGGTCTGTAAAACCAATGGCTGTGAAATGAGATTAAAATATTAGGCCTCTAAATTATACCTACTTTTGAGTTAGAAATGACTGGGCCCTCTATATTCCAAATTCCCATTGAAAACACTTAGAACATTTTCCCCTTTATCCCTTTGACTTTGCCTTGTGTGTCAGCTTCAAACACGTCTTTGTTCCTATCAGCAGAGTTAAGCCATCCTTTCTTGAACTCAATGAATCCCTACCACCACTCTGCATGTGGTCATGTTAGGCTTAAGGGGAACTGGGGAGATGAATAATTTTCAGATTTCCCAGCTTAAGAGGATAGAAATAGCTGTCTTTCTTGACAGGCAAGTTTCTTTCACATGGCCTCAACTCTTTGCTTAGTGGTCCATCCTTGCCCCACCGGGTTTCTCTTGTATGTTTTGTTTGTTTTTGTTTTATTTTTTGTCTTCTCCCAGTGATCCAGTTTTTTGACACTGCCAGGGTGGATCGCACTCGGACCTGGCTCTATGCTGCCTGCTCTGTCTCCTATGTGGGCGCCATGGTCTCCAGCAACTCAGCACTACAGTTTGTCAACTATCCAACTCAGGTGAAATCTCAGGGTGAGATGAGAGTTGGCTCAGAAATTGTGTGGACAGGACTAAGGGGGATCATCCCTCACCTCCCCTCAGGTCTGTGATTTAAATAAATGGAAGCAATCCCACAAGGCTAGGGATCTAACTCGGTAGAGCTGGCTTAGCATGGGTGAAGACCAGTGTTCCATCCCCAACACTGCATGGGTCAGGCTTGGTGCCACTTGCCTGCAGTCCTTGCACTCGGGAGGTAGAGGCTGGAGGATCACAATCAAGAGGTTCAAGATCATGTTCAACTGTAGCAGTGTATCCGGTTCAAAGCCAGGCTGGGCTTCTTGAAACTATGTTCAAAACAAAACTGGAAACTATATTCAAAACAAAACAAAACTTGAAACTATGTTTAAAACAAAATTTGAAACTATGTTCAAAATAAAAAAAAAAAACAAAAAACAAAAAAAGGAAGGAAGAAACATTCAAAGAGTTTATGCTTGAGAAAGAGTGTAGAGTTTAGGACATAGAGTTGGGGCACAGGTTTGGGTTTGGCCATAAAAGGGCTGCCTCCTGAGGCCAACCTGTGGGGTTCAGGTCCAGTGCTAATGCCTCTTAACGCAGCAACTGATGTACTTCCTGGCACACCACAGAGGCTTAGGAATTATTTGCTCACTTTTATTTCAGGTCCTTGGTAAATCCTGCAAGCCAATCCCAGGTAAGCAGAGACAGTGAACTCTGTCTTCCTCTCTTTCCGAGTGGCTCTGGGTGTCATCATCCCATTGTAGGTCTCTCTAGTGTCTTTCCTGTCACCGGTGTTGCTTCCTGTGTTATGCACAGGCCAAGTGGGAACCAGAGGCTAACCTTGCCTACTCTGTGTCCTCAGTTACTGTAGTGTCCCCTGTTTACATTGTCACCACACACCTGGAATCCCATTCGGGCCAGCAATCTGATTGATCTCTTCCTTTCAGTGTCTGGTCTTCCCCTCCTGGCTCTCCACCCTTCCCAGGTCCTTCATGGACCTTTGACTTTTGTCCTCTCTTTTCTCCACCTAGCTACTACTCAAGCCCTGTTGCTCAATCATCTTTATCTAGGGGCCAGCGTGACACCCCTCCCACCTCGCCCTCTGGAAGGCTTCTTTCTCAAATGTTTCTCCTTCAGTCTTGATGTGGCTCTCAGGAGGAGGATGTTGGGGTCACTGACACCAATGGGGCCTTGAGTTTTTACTGTCGTTTGTTTTTCTATAGTTATGCTCCTCGGAGTGACCCTCTTGAAGAAGAAGTACCCATTGGCCAAGTACCTGTGTGTGTTGCTAATTGTGGCTGGCGTGGCTCTTTTCATGTATAAGCCCAAGAAGGTGGTTGGGATAGAAGAGCACACGGTCGGCTTTGGAGAGCTCCTTCTGGTACGCAGTCCTGTTGTGACACAGTCTTTTCAGCAGATTCCACCAAGGACAGCCCCAACAAGGCAGGCGGAAAGCCTGACTCAGGTCCCTGGCTCTGCTATGGCCATAACAAGAAGCCTGAAATATTTAGCCATAGCTAAGGAAGCTCTCCTGGAGAGGAGTGCTCTAAGGACTGTGCCTAGCTACCCGTGTGAGCTCAGAGATACCCAAGAGCAGAGGAGGAAAGAATGTTGGAGTGTGCTTCCCTGGGTTTCCAGGCAACAGAAGCCAGACTTGAATGAATGGGATCAATCGTTTATGTTAGGCCCTGTTCAAGGGCTTCACATTGTTGTTGATTAACTCTTATACCAGCCTCCTAACACCAGCAGTGTTCTCTCCATTTTATAAGTGAGCAAACTAAGGAGACCACTCACTTGACCACTGACACACACTTAAGTGGCAGTCAGGATTCCAGGCCAGGCAGTCTGATCCTAGACTCAGGAGCATAGTGTCCTTTCTCCCTCCCTTCTTCCGTCTGTCTGTCCATCCCTCCTTCCCACCTTCCCTCCCTTTTTTTCTTCCCTCCCTCCCTCCCTCCCTTCCTTCCTCCTTCCCTCTGTCCATGTGTCTGTCTCCCTCTGTCTATCTCTCTTCGCCCTCTTCCCTCCTTCCCTCCCTCCCTTTCTCCCTCCCACCCTCCCACCTACTCTCTGTCTCTCTCTCTCATTTTCAGACAGGGTTTCTCTGAGTATCCCTGGCTATTCTGGAACTTGTTCTGTAGTCCTGACTGGCCTCAAATTTATAGAGATCCACCTGCCTCTGCTTCCCAAGTGAGGGATTAAAGGCATGTGCCACTACTGTCCAGTTCTTACCAAGCCAGAAAGCCAGCCTACTCCCTGGTTCAGTCCTTCTGCACCAGCTTATAGGCTTTGACATTGAGAACTGGTGGGCTTCCTGCTCTACTCTGATTATAGCCCCACTGTGATACCATTAGTCTTTCAGTCCGGAGCCTGCCAAGAAAAAGGCTGGTCTCTCTACCCCTACACCTGACTGTAGGCAGCTATAGTTCTGAGGACTCTGTCTTTAGGTAGCAACTTTTTAAGTGCCTGAGGGGAGGGTCTTGTGTCCTGGGTTAGGGAGGTACCCTGCTGGCCAGCTCACTGCCAACTGCTCTTTTTCCTTTCCCAGCTCTTGTCTCTGACCCTGGATGGACTGACAGGTGTTTCCCAGGACCATATGCGGGCTCATTACCAAACAGGTTCCAATCACATGATGTTGAACATCAACCTTTGGTCCACGGTCTTGCTCGGTGCTGGTAAGGAGCCATTCTGCTGTTCTGTGCACAGATCACCAGAGGGCAGACTGCTTCTACCCAGTTATCCCTAGCTTGGCTTCCAGTTGTTAACCTCATGCAAGGCCAAGGGCCTGACTTGATTCCAACGCCCTATTGTCCAATGCCTGAGAGACTGTCCTGGAAAGACCAGTGATGGCAGGATCTCTCCTCTCCCCGTCACTAACACTGTAGGGTAGACATGCTCCAGATGTTGAGAAGACACAGTGAAACGCACAGAGATACCTAGGAACAGTCTTTCTCCTGAGGCAAATGTGACGTAAGCACAGTGCTTGCTGACTTATAAGTACACTGAATGGAGTTCCCAGATGAAGGCCTTTGCTTTAGAGTCAGTGATTCCTGACTTTCTCAAGTCAGGTAGCACACTGGGGTTAATGGGGAAGGCTATTGGTGGCTAGAGGTGACCAATTCCAGGAGCTTCCTTGAGCTGCAGACCTATGGGTCAGTGTGTCTGCGACATCTAAGGATGTCTGCATTCTGCATTTGATCACTTTTTTATTGTTGGTTTTGTTTTGTTTTTAAAGATTTATTTCTTTTATATACACTGTCTTCAGACACACCAGAAGAGGGCATTGGATCCCATAACAGATGGTTGTGAGTCACCATGTGGTTGCTGGGATTTGAACTCACAACGTCTGGAAGAACAGCCAATGCTCTTAACCACTGAGCTATCTCTCCAGCCCAATAGATATGATTTTTTTTTCTCGGAGCTGAGGACCGAACCCAGGGCCTTGTGCTTGCTAGGCAAGCGCTCTACCACTGAGCTAAATCCCCAACCCCCCAATAGATATGATTTTTACTTTTGTTTTCTGAGGTATTTTCTCACTCTAGTTCAGGCTAACCTAGAACTCTCAGCTTTCCAACCTCTTGAGATCATAGCCAGAAACCAAACATACCCAACATCAACCACTTTGGCAGAAGAACATCATTAACTTTGAAGCCTTTCTTGGAAAATCAAGTTGGTTTCTGTAACTAGGTAAGAGTTTGAGAAAGACGCATGCCAAGCCAGAATAAACTCCACATATGGTTCCTCATCCAGCCGCTCTCGTGGTATTTAAGCAGGCTGCATGCAGTGTGTAGGTGAGCCTAAGACCTGCTGGTCACCTCCTGATCGTTTTAGGGATCCTGTTTACTGGGGAGCTCTGGGAGTTCTTGAGTTTCGCCGAGAGGTACCCGACCATCATCTATAACATCCTGCTCTTTGGCTTGACCAGTGCCTTGGGTCAGGTGAGTTCCTTGGAGGAGGCAGCTTGCCTTCCCTCCTGTGTTGTTCAGAAAGAATGGCTGGGAGCAGAGGGGACGGCAGTTAGCCCTGGTACCTGGTGACCTCAGGGCCGTGCTTGGTCTCACATATCTTCTCTTCCTAGAGCTTTATCTTCATGACAGTCGTGTACTTCGGCCCCCTGACCTGCTCCATCATCACCACGACTCGGAAGTTCTTCACCATCTTGGCTTCTGTGATCCTCTTTGCCAATCCCATCAGCTCCATGCAGTGGGTGGGCACCGTGCTGGTTTTCCTGGGTGAGTTCTACCCAGAGCAAGAGCCTGCAGGGGTCACAGGGGAAGCAGCAGAGACTTACCGTGTTATTTCAGAGAAGACTTTCCTAAAGGAGAAGGGAAGGAAGCCGTCTCTGTAATGCAGCCTTCCTCCTGTGCATTCCTCTTAGTGATGTCCTTTAGTGACATGGGCTTTCAGGATCCCGAGTGAGACAGTGTGGTATTTACTTCCCTGCTAAACATGGTGCTCTGTGAGAGCTGAAGAAGTAGCTGCAAATCTGATTCTGTTTTTCTTTTGCTCTTGTTCTCTCTCTCTCTCTCTTTCTTTCTCTCTCTTTCTCTGTTTGGTCTGTCTGTCTCTCTGTCTCTGTGTGTAGGCAAGCTGTAAATAGCTGGGCAATTTTGATTCTAATTTTTCTTTTGGGGTGTGTTTGTGTGTGTTTGTGTCTGCCTGCCTGCCTGCCTGCCTGCCTGCCTGCCTGCCTGTCTGTCTGTCTGTGTCTATGTGTGCATGTGTTACCAGTGTCTTGATGACTTCTCATTTTTTGGCATTTTCCTGTCTTTGAGGAAGCTAGTTGCAACTAGTCCAAAATGTGTTGTACCCAAACCTGGGCAAAGTGATACACACCTTTAATCCCAGTACTTGGGAAGTAGAGGCAGGCAGGCAGGCAGGCAGGCAGGCAGGCAGACAGACAGACAGACAGACAGACAGACAGTTCTATGTTTACAGAGTGAGTTCCAGGAAAGCTAAATATATACAGTGCGACCCTGTCTTGAAGCAAACAAAAACAAAACACATTTGTTGTGTCTAAAGCCTCCCCTTAGGGAGGCTAAGCTGGCTTCCTAGATCGTTGGTGGGCTTCCCATTCTCCCGTGAAATGTAAGCAACTTTCTCCTTTCCATAGGTCTGGGTCTTGATGCCAAGTTTGGGAAAGGAACAAAGAAGACCTCCCACTAGGAAAAGAGAGGCTTCCTCCACTCCAGAAACACTTAAATTATTATCTCCAACAGTGACATCTTGGGAAAATGGACTCAGTCACGATAAGGGACTGGGTTCCAATCTTTTTATAAAAAAAAAAAAAAAATCAAAGGGAGCAAGATGGAATATTCTAAACAAAGCACTTGGGTTTAACAAGACGCATTGCTAATTTCTGGTTTTGTACAGACCAGCACAAATAAAGAGAAGAAAGGCAAACTGGAAGTGTGAGACCCTGCTGCTGCTCTCTGGGCTAGGCTGGGTGGGGCTTGGCGAGAGACTGGGTGGTAAGGCTCCCCCATGAAGTGCACAGAAGTGTGTGTGAGCAGGGGGAGCTCTGGGAGTTGGCAGGATTAAGCCAGCAGCCTCTGTTCCCACGGGCGAGCTCTAAATATGCTGAGACAGGTGGCTGGCCCTGAGAGCCAGAGGATGTAAAATCACTTCAAAGCACGTCGGCAACACACGTCGGCAGATGAGCTGCCAAGACCAAAGGTGTGTTCTCAAGGAGCACCTTTAGGTTGAAATGGGCCCAGGGCCTCAGAATCTGCTGGCTTTTGTCTTGTCCTCCACTGCCACCTCTCAGCCAGAACCTGTGCATGAAGCCTGAACGTGCTTTCCCTGACTTCCCCCGTCCCCCTCCTGTCCACCAGGCCCCTCTCGGGAGCCTGGATTCATTCCCTCTATTCCCCTACCCCCTTCAGCAGAAGCATCTCAGTCCTCTGCGCTCTAGCGTGCCAAGGTGTCACCATGCCAGCTTCTGCCTGTTGAAAGGGAGGCTGGCGGAAGGCAGGGTGGCTGAGTCCTGGCTCAGAGCAGCTGTCAAGTGCTCTGGGTGGTAATGGGGGGAGAAGGAGGAGCATGGAGCAGAGCCACCTGCCCACTGCTGCCTTCAGAGCTGGATCACAATCCTCCGAGGACCAAACTTTACACATGAAAGTGCATCGCCACCAGCTGCAACTTTCCCTCCATCTGTCGAGCCCCGCCCCCCTGGCGCTCCAGATGGGAGCCTGGCCTCCTTCCTGTGCGCTGCTTCAATGACACCCTCTGCCCAGCCTCCTAAACCCTTCCCTTCTCAAACTTCCTAGGGGCTGGATATCGCAAAGCTCCATCGCTAAACTCCTTTCTCTCCCGGAGAGTTTTAAATCCATTGGTGGAACTGACTTCTTTTTCACCGTGCTGAAGGTTGTCGGCTCCTCTGCTGTATTCACAGTACCTTCCTGGTGTTCCCCGGAGGGTCAGACAGCAGTTAGAGCCTGATGGCAAGGCTAGGGCCCCACAGGTGGCCAACATCTGTGTCTACTGTTCTAACAAGAAACGTCCGTTTTCCAGCCATCCAACTTGCCCTTTCCAGTCCCCTTTAGCTGTCTTGAAAATGTCCCACACTGGTCACCAAGACAAGACTGCTCTCAGCAGCTTGAGATGGGAAGTCCCCTAGGATCAGCTTGTCCTAACCAGCTGTGTGCTTGGGGGTCTGGTTCCTGGCTATTCCTGACCGCCCACCTCACCTGTGAGCATGCAGGACCTTAAGTGGTAGCTAAGACTTGTACTTGCCTCTAGGAGGCTCACGGTCTAACAGCAAGGTTGGAAAACAAACCACGACATCTCAGAAACAGGAAGGCGTCCGGGCAAGGTGAGGCTTGACTGTTGTGTAGGAAGATAAAAGCCCGGGCAGATGAGCATTGGCTTTGCTGCCAAGCAGGAAAAGGGCCTTCCAGCTGCCCTGCACTCTTGCCTAATGGCTGTGTCCGTTTAATGTCCGAGCATGGGATAGGACCGTGGTTTTCAGGTAGGGCAGCATTCTACTCAAAGATCCCTAAAAGCTAAGCTGCCATCTCGTTCAGCCTGGCATGCTCAACCGCAGGAGCATGGGAACGGAAGGCCAGAGTTGACAAAGTCAGTCCTATTGTCTCCAACAGGCCTGATACCGAAATACCAGGCAAGTTCAAACAGGCGATGTTGATCTGCTAACCCAGGGCAACCTGATGCCTCAGGGTTTGAAGGATCAAAGGACCTCCTTTGCAGTTAATTCTCAGCTATGTGCAGAAGGAGGGACCCAGCCTGCAGACTTCCCTAAGCCCTGTGTTTTTACCAGGGCTGCATTGTACTTAACTCTGTTTCGGGCAAAGCATCGGCTCCCTTTGTCTATTTGGGTCTCTGTGCTTAGGCTCCTGACAAACTAAACTGATTTTGCACTTTGGCCTACAGCAAGGAATGGTGACCCACAAGTGCTATTTGGGGTACAATCTTAGGGATTGCTACTCTGGAATCAAACAGAAATAAAAAATTATATTCCTTTCAAAAGGACGTAGAAGGGCAGGGATTAGGTATTACCGTAGATTATGCTTAAGGAACAGGTTTCATACCCTTGCTCCCCCGTAACACACTTGTAAGGAACACTGAACAAATGTCTGTGTTTTTTAGAGATGAGAGAACCTAGGAGCTGGGAGATTAGGTGATCGCTATAGACTCCTGGTGTGTCTTCCAGTCATGGTTGCCTCCTGGACCTGGGCTCTCCAAAGGAGGAATACGAAGCCCCTCAGGAGGCCTATTGCCTTCAATAGCTGGTTCCACTCGTCAGGGAACAGTTTGTATGTTTTACAAGCAGAACTGGTCATTTTCCCCAGATGCCCTGGCAGAGAAATTGCCCCTCCTCCCAGGTCTCTGTGGGATCATTCAGTCCTTCCCATAGAAAACAGAGCGGCTGTCTTCAGGAACAACGAGCTCACACGTTTATAACTCTCCTGCTTTCCCAGGGCTCTTTAGGCTGTGCCATTTTATCCTTAAGACACTCCTGGGGAGAGCTTGGGCCAGAAGCAGCCTCCCACATCTGAAGTAGGAAGCCTGAAATTCATCAGCTGGTGATTGAACACAGCTTGGCTGAGGGCTGGGGGGCTGGGGCAGGGGTGGGGGAAGAAGGGTGGGATGGGGATAGGGGTGCAGCAAAAATAGCCTGTTTTGTCTCCCCGTATTGGGTTATATTGGGTCAGGGACTGCTTTAACTCACAGCAAGCTGAGCTGGTGACTCTCAGCTGTGCAGATTTTCTGGCAATTCCTAGTATAACTTTCAAAAAAATTGGGAACTGACAACAAATACTATATAAAAATATAATACTATATATATGTAATACTATATATATAATACTATATATGTAATACTATATATAATACTATATATATGTAATACTATATATAATATATAAGGCTATAAAGGGATATATATAATATAAAAATATATATAATACTATAATCGAATATATGTATGACGAAACCTACTACAGTTTGTTTTGCTTTATTTTTTGAGTCAGGGTCTCATCTAGCCCAGGGTGGCTTAAAACTCAAAAGTCAATATGTAGTTGGGACTAAGCTTAAACTCCTCTTGTCTAGGCAATGGAGAGATGGCTTAGGGATTAAGAGTACCGACTGCTCTTGAAGAGGATTGAACTTGAGGTCCCATACCCACAGTGGTGGCTCATAGCCACCTGTGACTCCGGCTTCAGGGGACCCAATACCTCTGGCTTCTGAGGGCACCCACACTCACATACTTACATGCACACACCCCAACACAGACACACACATATAATTAAGAAACACACACAAACTCCTGTCTTTACCTCTCAAACGCTGTGATTACACAGTGTGTAATACCATGCCCGACACCATTACAGTTTAGAAAACCTTTTAGGAAAAGCCTATTCAATCCCTTCCAAAGAGAATACAATCATCCCACTATCTTGATGATAAATTCAATTTTCAGTTGCAGAAGATGTTGGACAGAATGTTGTTCTCTGTAGACAGGTCTGGTGGCATATGTCTCTAATTTCAGCTACTAGTGAGGCTATGGTGGGTTGCACATTCAAGGTTATCCTGGGCAAGTTAATGAGAGCCTGACTCAAAAAAATGGGAAAGGAGGGTGCAGGGCACAGTTACCAAGCCTGGAATCCTAGCATTTGGGGATTGGAGACAGGAGGATCAGGAATTCAAAATCATTCTTGGCTCCACACAGAGTTCAAGATTAGCCTGGGCTACATGAAACTCAAGAGTTTTACATAACCCATGAGTGATGCTGGGGATGTGGTTTCACTTGGTAGAGTTCTCACATGAAGTCCATGAGATTGCCAGCATAGCATAAAGCCAGACATGGCAGAACATGCCTGTGTGCCCTGCATTCTGCAGGAGATGAAGGTGGGAGGACCAGAAATTCAAGGTCATCATAGCTAAACGGCAGGTTTGAGGTCAGCCTTGGCTACACAAGATCCTGTCTCAAAGGACGAGGACAAAGGGGAGCAGGGACTGGGGATCTAGCTCAGTGGCAGAACCTCAGGTTCAATCCCCAGTACTGCATAAATAAACATAGTCACTGATTAGACATCGAAAGGTATCTTGCTATGAGTGTCGGTGTGCTGTAATTTTCCATTTGAGCTAGTACAGCCGCTCACTCCTGGTAATCCTAGCTGCCGAGGGGCAGAGGTGAGAAGATTGCAAGTTCAAGGCCAGCCTAAGAAACTTCCCAAGACCCTGTCTCAAAGCAAAAATTTGAAAAGGTTGGGAGGGTAGCTCAGTGATCAGAGCACTTACTAAGCATGGGTGAAGCCCCAGGTTCAAGCCATAGAGCTGGTAAAATCCCTTGCAATTTGGAGGCCATGTTGCATACTGTACCCAACACAAGGTCAAGTGTGCTGGAAAAAAAATCTAAGAAAGTGACCTGAGATGAAAGTGTGTAATTCAGAGCAATCTGGGAGCCCTAGGTCACCTCCTCTGTCCTCAGCCCTCTCTATGGGGTCAGGTGGAGGGTAGGCTGTGGAGGTTATAGGGGCTTTTCAGGAAGGGCTGCAAGGAATTTCCCAAGGTTCTTCCTGAAACCTCCCCTACAGTATATTGGGACTGGCTTTAGTCACAGGGCTCCCCCTGTGTCATCCAGAATATTCTGGAGAGAAGCCACTGCCTTGTTTAAGCCATCTGACAGGCATGATCCTCAGACCTATAGCTTGGCAAGAGCCAATGAGTCTGCCACTGGCAGGGAGGGTGGGAAGGGGACCCAGAGGAACTGGAATCCTTGAGTGGTTCAGTCAGTGCGAAGGGTCACAAGGAGCTCGAGGGATGAGAAGCCAAGCGCAGTTCAGTTGGCAGCTCTGGCCCACAGAGACACAGGACCTCAAGACAGCTAGCTGCTTCTGCTGCCCCTGAAGCTCACCTTTTTTGTCCAAACGGGCAAACCCCCTGTGATTTCTGGAAAAGGTAAATGGGAAATTCTT
Organism: Rattus norvegicus; assembly: GCF_021556685.1. Classification (NCBI taxonomy): domain Eukaryota; kingdom Metazoa; phylum Chordata; class Mammalia; order Rodentia; family Muridae; genus Rattus; species Rattus norvegicus. The sequence goes on from NC_141543.1 coordinate 86,579,842, forward strand.
CAAGCCATACAACAGCGCAAAGGATACGTGTGCTCTGATCCACTCTCAGTTCTGCTTGCGGCATCCGGATGTTCAGAGCTAGCAAAGGTGCCATGTTTCCACTTACATCTGACTAGATATCTTTCCTTCAACCTAGGAGGCTGGGAACTCGATGGAAGTTGTGTGTGTGTGTGTGTGTGTGTGTGTGTGTGTGTGTGTGTGTGTAATGGGGGGCAAGGCCAAGCAAGTTATGGGGAAGGGTCCATACTCCCTTCAGATTCACCTCAGACTCCATACACAAGATCCATCATAATCATGGGACCCCATTAATCCGAAGGGACTTCCCAGGCAGGCATGGTGCTGCATGCCCTTAATCCCAGCACTTGGATGGCAGAGACAGGCAGATCTCTGAGTGTTCGAAGCCAGCCCAGGCTACTATATAGAGAGACTTTGTCTACACACACACACACACACACACACACACACACACACACACACACACACACACACACACAGTGATATTCCCAAGCAGAGCAGTGTAACTAGCTAGGCAGCACTGTGGAATATGGTCATTGTTTTCAGTGGCTGTATGGGTGGGGCGACCAACCACAGCAGCCCATCGGGTTGGATTTTCAGTCTCTTTCTGGACCCTCCATATACTCTCCAGGGCTGCCAGGTTTAATGAATAAAAATACAGGCTGCTTATCTCACATTGAGTTTCAGATAAACAACACATTTTTGGTATATGTCTCTGTATTCCAATTTAGCCAGGGTTCTATATTTTATCTGGCATTAGTCATTATCCGAAATGTTCTCATGGGCCCCTCTCTTCCCGAGGAGGCGCTCTCATTTTCATTCAAACCGCAGTTCTGTGCTCAAGGTACTTTTTGTTGTTGTTCAGGGCCAGATTTTTTTCATTTCCCCGGTGGCCGAGGGAAGTGCAGTACCAGATTTCATCAGCAGGGGGCACCACTCTCCTAGATGAGATTCTCCCTCTAGTCGAGTTGCTGGGGGCTTCAAGAAGGGAAAGGTGGGGACACCGAATTGAAGGTTCTATTTGTTTCTTCTGTCCTCCCCCTGGAGCTCACGTCTCACCCCAACAACCTGCCAGAGCTATTTCTGTGGATCAAGAACCTGATCCTGTCACTTGGCTCCGAAATCACTTCCAAGGTTCCACAGTTACCTTCTCGACACAGCTTAAAAAGCCCTTCAGGATCGCACTGGTGTCTATTTTGCCTCCGTCAACTCCTGCTACTTCCAGCCTGCTCCATCCCACCCACCTCACACTCCCAGCTCTCCCATTCACCAGGAACTATTTGCAGCCTCCTCTGTATGATATTTACTGTCATGCCTTTGTGCCCAGCGTTCCCTTCGCTTGGAATCCCCTTTTCCATTTGGTACTTTTAGCCATTCAACACACTGCAGTGGCGTGTACTGAGACAGACCGTGGCATTGTGCGGCGTGGAGCAGAATGCTGCCTGGAACCTTTCCCCTATGATTCCCACTGGGGGAGGGATGATACAAGTAAATACATAACGAAGGATTATGGACTTGGCTCAAGGGTTGACTGATCTGTCTTCTTCAAATAGATTTAACTGTTCCCTCTCAGATTCTCTGATGGCTTTCACGTTAAGGGTCCCAAATCCTAACACCTGCCCAGTCATTGCAGAGCGTACATAAAATGAAACCCGTGGGGAAGAAGGGAGTGTGAAGGGGTCAGGATGAAATTGTCTGTGACAGGGGTTGGGGATTTAGCTCAGTGGTAGAGCGCTTGCCTAGGAAGCGCAAGGCCCTGGGTTCGGTCCCCAGCTCCGAAAAAAAGAACCAAAAAAAAAAAAAAAAGAAATTGTCTGTGACAGACTGAAGTGCAGGTACCACCTAGAGGGTGCCATAGCTCTTCGCCTCCTCCATTCAATGACATTTATCATTTCAAGAGAAAATGGAGGGCGGTGGATGTAATTCAGTTGGTAAACTGCTCGCCCAGCATGAACAAAGTCCTGGATTCGATCCTCAGCATTTCCCAAAACCAGACGTGGGGGTGAATGTCAGGAATCCCAGCACTTGGAAGATAAAGGCACGAAGAGCAGAAGATTGAGCTCAGCTACGTCGTGAGTTCAAGGTCAGCCTGGACCACATGCTCAGCCCTGCCTCAAAGAAAGGAAAGAGGGGAGGATGGATGAGGAGGAGGCAGAAGAGGAGAAGAGAATCGAAATGGTCTTTTTCTTCAAGAACTTTCCCAGGGTTTGTTTGATTCTTTGCTGGCTTAAAGCAGACATGCTCTCTGGTCAGATATGCCCTCAGAGTCGTTATAGTGCTTCTATGGACTTTAACTGCAAGGCTGACCGGCTCACTGCAAGTGTTCCACAAATGCTTGTGAGAGAGAAAGAAGGAAGGAGGGAGGGGGAAGAAAGGCAGGAGACAAGGAGTGACGGTTTACTCATAGAAGTTCTTACTGCCATTGTTCTGGGCATGGAACAGATGGGACACAACAACCTGACCCTGAATTTATTGCTGAGTGTGTGTGTGTGTGTGCATACATGTGTGGGTTCTCATGTTAGCAGGTGTGACAGCTGGAAAATGTGTCTAAGAACCACCAGCTCCATTCTCCAGCGGGCTCTCCAGCTAAGGTCCTTCTCGTTCTGGGAAGATGGGGGTGCTGGGGGAGAAGGCAGGGCTCACAGTGGACTTTCTGGCTTTTCTCCAGGACTTGCAGCTGCCTGCATAGAGATGAGAAAGAGTTTATGTAGGCTTTTGGTACCAACTGATGCATCCTCAGGGGAAGGTGTCTGGCAGCTGCTGCCACCCACTGCCTACACACCGGAGTGCCCACTGCATAGCAAGCAGTCGAGTGGGTCAGAGTTAAAAAGCTTTCTCTTCTCACTTGTCCAAAATGAGATCATCAAAATGATCCCTTACCCTGTGTTGGGGTGGGGTGGGATGGGGGGGGTTGAAGATGTATGAGTGATCAAAACGTCCAAGTGACAGAGATGGCGGGGGTGGCTCACACTCCTCCTCGTGGCCCCCAGAAGCAGAGCAGTCACTTGACCCTGCCATCCGTCTGCTGCTTTCTGGAAGGCTCTGCTTTTCATCTGGAGAGGATGCTGGCTCCTGCCCACACAGAGCAACCCGTGTGCATTCTCATTGCCCCGGCGAATAAAGGCATATCTTTGAAGGAAAAAAAAAAAGATATCTGAGCCTTCCAACGTCTATTTTATTTTCAAAGTAACTGGATCATTCAAGAAGCAGAGACTCCATCTTGGCCCTGAGATGCCTCTGGAGTCTTTCTGAATGGGGTAGAGCAGAGGGGACTGGGGCAGTGGCGGTAGACTAGAGTCACTCTCTAGGCTGGACTTTGGAAGTATCTGCCCCATGCTGTTCTCTCATGAGAGGAACATTGAAAGGTTAAAAACTCCTGGCTTGCAGGCTCAGACACCCAGTGCATGGCGGGAGGGAACCCTTGTAGCAAGCAAGACTTTCCAGGAATCCCTTCGGCAGGCTGCTCTGGCTTGCCCAGGTCTAAGCTCTTGGTGTGGTCCTTGCCCCAGAGTAACATATTAAGCAGGGGTGCTCAGAGAACTGTGTGGGGTTTTTTTTGTTTGTTTGTTTTTTGTTTTTGTTTTTTGTTTTTGTTTTTGTTTTTTTTTTTGAGAACTGTGGTTCTTGGTGAGGTGAACTTATAATACCAGGGAGGAGGTAGGGGAGGGGGGAGGAGAACGGGATAGTGAGACAAATATCCCAAACTAAGACCTCTTCTAGTTTGCAGCATCCTTTAACAAGGAATATCTTTCCTAAACTACCAGGGACAGGGATGGCGGCAAAAGCAGAGTCTGGCTTGTTTGTTTGTTTATTGTTTATTTGTGTGTGTGGTGGGGTACACATATGCGTGTGTGTATTAGAGACCAGAGGACAAACTTGGGTACCATTCCTCAGGCTCCATGCACATTTTCTTGCTAACAGGGTGCCTCATTCACTAATGAGTCACCAAACAAGCTGGCTGGCCCATGAGCCTGAGGGATCTGCCTGTGCCTGCCGCCCCAGCAGTGAGATTACCAATGCATACCATCAGGCCTGGCTTTTTTATGTGGGTGTTGGGATTGAACTCAGGTCCTCGTGTCTGCAAGACAAATACTTTAGCTACTAAATCATCTCCCTAGCCTTGATCGATTTATTTGAATATTTAGTTATCTTATGTGTGTTCGTGCCTCAGTGTCTGTCTGTATGCATTACCACGGATGCAGACAGTGCCTGAGGGGGTCAGAAGAAACATTGGGACTCATGAAACTGGAGTTGGGGGTGGTCATGAGCAACCATGTGGGTGCTAGGAACTGAACCTGGGTCCTCGGCAAACACAGTAAGTGCTGTTAAGCACTAAGCCATCTCTATAGATCCCTATATATTTATTGGATATCTTGTTATGTAACCCAGGCTGGACTCAAACTCTTTTTTTTTTTCTTTTTCTTTTTTTCGGAGCTGGGGACTGAACCCAGGGCCTTGTGTTTGCTAGGCAAGCGCTCTACCACTGAGCTAAATCCCCAACCACTGGACTCAAACTCTTAATCCTCCTGTCTCAGCCCCTCATGTGGCAAGATTATAAGAGTATACCATGATACTCCTCTATAAAGTCTTGAATCAGAGTAAAAATGTTCAGTTACATGGCCCAGACTTTTTAGTGTTTCTCTCTGTCTCTCTGTCTTTGCCCCCACTTCATTTTTCCTTCTCCTCTTCCTCCTTACTTTTCTCCTTCTTCTCTTTCTTTTCTTTTTTGAGACAGAGTCTTGTATAGCCCAGGCTGCCCTCAATATCACTATGTATCCAAGGATGGCCTTGAACTTACGATCTTCCTGTCTTTGCCTCCTGAATACTGGAATTGCGGGTGTGTGCTAGTATGCCTGATTTCTTGGGTGCTGGAGATTGAGCCCAGGGTTTTGTGTATGCTGGACAGTACTCTGCTAATTAACCTGCATCCACAATCTTCCTCTTCCCTTCCCTTTTCTTCCCTCGCCTCCCCTTCTTTCTAGACAATAGACAGAATCTCACTACATAGTTCAATCTGATCTGAGATTCCCAATCCTCCTGCCTCAGCCTTCTAAATGCTAAGATTACAGGCATGCACCACCATGGCTGGCCCAGCTCTCATTTCTAATCCACACATCTAGAATTCTAGTCACAACTCAGGACAGGGCTGACTATCTCTCTGGGACTACCACCTGAGTCTGACCTACTTTCTGCCAGCCACTCCACTTGGATTAAAGAGGGATGGATACCTGCATCCTCTCTTTCCTTTCCCTCAACCCCTTCCATCTCTGCTGCCCCTTCTTCCCCTCCTTCCCTGGTGCTTCCAACCCCTTTCCCAATAGCCCCCCTCCTCACACTCCTCCCGTGCTCTCCTCTCCAGCTCTGCAGTGGCCATACCAAATCCTTTCCTTGGCACAGGCCCTCGACTGCCCTGCTGGGTTCCTCTCCTTGTTTCTGCACCTTCTGTCCAATTATCCCTCTGGCCAGGTTGCTTGGGAGCCTTTCCCTCTGGCCACCCTGCCTCCTTCTAACATCCAATGATTAATTTCCATTTGGGGGTGGGGCTGTGGAAAGCAATTTGGAAAAAAAAACAACAAACCAACGAAGACAAAAAAACTGGAGCTGTTAGGCAAGCTACTCTGTGTTTGGCCCTGGCCCTGAGACTCCAGCAGAGCAGAGAGAGTCTCAGGGAAGGTGACACCACAGGCCAGGTCATTAAGGGCCACAGGATCTAGTTTTAAGGAGAGTAAGATCAAATGCTTTTTAGAGTCAGGCGGGCCTCAAAAAACAAGGGCTGGCAATGGGAGGAGCCGAGGCTCTTCCACAGAAAACAAAGCTCTGACTCAAAGGCACCCTTGCTCATCCACGTTCCCGAGTTTAATGTCCTTGGCTTGGGAATTAACTTTGAGGCTTTCCAGCACAGATAAAAATAGGTCTCATAAATGCCATCACGGGCACTTTCCGATAAGGTGGCCTTTTAAGGGAAGCTTGGCTCGCAGCAGAGGGTCTGAGTCAAGGAGCCTTTTGGTAGAGTGTTCCTGTTCCCAGACCTGGCTAAACAATGAATGCAGGAAGAGGAAGCTAAAGGGAGCGTCTGTGCCCCAAAGACCAGGAGTCACGCTCTGGAAACAAATGAATGTGGATAGCACTCCTTCATTTGTACAGTCAGCCCACACACCCGTGTATCCAGTACCTGCTATGTGTTAGGGGTGCTGCTGTGTGGTAGAGTCACAAAAGAGAGGAGGGGGAAAAAAAGGAGAGGAAACCTCCGCCTTTAGGAGGAACAGTTTTGGCAGTAATATGAGGCAGGAACCAGACAACTGGAACACAAAATGAGAATGCAGGGCAGGAGACAGAGGTAGAAAAAAGTGGCTCAGGGATATGAACACCAGACAGACAGTGTCCTGAAGGCATGCTGGGTAAAAGGCCTCAACAATCAAAAGAAAATTAAATGTTTTGTTATATCAATCTCTCTCTCTTTTTCTGTATTTGTGTCTGTGTGTCTGTCTATATGTGTAAGGGAGCATGCCACAGCACATATTTGCACGCTATGGTATGCATGTAGAGGTCAGAGAATAACCTGTGGATTGTTGGCTTGTTCCTTCTATCACGTGGGAGCCAGGAGTTGAACCCAGGTCACTGGGCTTGGCGGCAAGCACTTTTACCCACTGAGACATCTTGCTGGCCCATCAGCAGAAAATTAAGATGGGCAGCAGTGAGTGAGTGAGTGAGTGAGTGAGTGAGTGAGTGAGGGCCCCCGAAAGGTGTTGTGGGAGGGTAACGTGTGCAGAAGGGTAGAACTTGTTCCACTCCAGGAACGGAAGCAGGTCCGTGTAAGGCTGGAAAGTCCATTGCTAAGGGAAGGAGGAGCCTGGAGACAAAGCCTAGGTCACAAGGGCACAGGTCATCTGGCAAAGAGTCTTTCTTCTTTATGAAAGAGTCTGGACTTTATTTCCCTGAGGGTAGAGTGGCGCCGTGGAAGGGTTTTATGCAAACAAGTGATCAGATTAGACTGGTATTTTAGAGGGCTCACTCTGGCTGGAGAGTGGAGAACGAAAGGCTGCATGGCCTGGGAGGAGGCCTTCTCGATCCATGGAACATCCGGGGATGTGTCAGCAGGGATGGAAGGAAGTGGGTGGGACTGAGGGATGAGTAAAGGATCATGCATGGCACGTGGCCTGGGGGAGCTGAGCCTGCTTCCCAGTTCCTCAGCTCCCACTGCGGGTGAGATGGGAGGCAGGTTCCATCTCTGCTGTTAGGTGTCTTTAGGTCACCGGGGAGGTATCTGGGTACAGCTACAGTTGGAGAGAAGGGCCTGGCTCGAGGCAGACTGGGAATATTCTTTAGCAGATGGATGGCAGTGGAGCTGAGAAAGAATGAGCCGGCTTCAGGCAAGTGAGGACACTGTGACGAGGGGAAGTGAACAGATCCAAGGAAAGCCAGCATTCAGAGATAGCGATGGAAAAGAGTCCGCTGTGTCGGAAGAGTAGTCGGAGCCAGTGGGGGGAGGGGATCTTTTGGGGACGGCCTTCTCTCTCCAGTAACAATACCCTAACTTCTCTTTAGAAAGTTCTCGGGGTTGGGGTTGGGGATTTAGCTCAGTGGTAGAGCGCTTGCCTAGCAAGCACAAGGCCCTGGGTTTGGTCCCCAGCTCCGGAAAAAAGAAAAAAAAAAAAAAAAAGGTTCTCTTCAAGGGCTGGACAGATGGCTTGGCGATTAAGAGCACTGACTGCTTTACCAGGGGTCCTGAGTTCAAATCCCAGCAACCACATGGTGGCTCACAACTATCTGTAATGGGATCCAGTGCTGTCTGGAGACAGTGACAGTGTACTCACATACATGCAATAAATAAATCTTTAAAAAAAAATTCTTTAGCTTCACTCCTCCCTGTTCTCATGCCTGTGGTTTGCCTCCCAAGGCCTGGTTCTGTCCAATCCCCCAACCCCAACTCACACTACCCTCTGGCTGGGTCTGTGCCCTTCATTCATGGCTGTGCATGCACTCGCTCGTGTGCACGCATGCACACACGCACGCACAGACACACACTGTACACACATGCACACTATACACACACACCGTATACACACACATACGCACACATATATACACATGCACATGCATGCACACTTGTGAACACACATGTGCACACACCTATACACATATACACGCACGCAGACACACACTGTACACACACACACACGACGCATACACACTGTACATGCACACACATACTATACATACCCACACTGTACATAAACACACTATACACACACACTGTATATATACACACACTGTACCTGCACACATACTATACACACACACTGTACACACACATGCATACTCACTGTACATGCACACACACTATACATATACACACACTGTACACACACTATACACACATATACACACATGCACACACACACTGTACACACACATGCATACTCACTGTACATGCACACACACTATACATATACACACACTGTACACACACACCATACACACATATACACACATGCACACACACACTGTACACACACATGCATACTCACTGTACATGCACACACACTATACATATACACACACTGTACACACACACACCATACACACATATACACACATGCACACACACACTGTACACACACATGCATACTCACTGTACATGCACACACACTATACATATACACACACTGTACACACACACCATACACACATATACACACATGCACACACACACTGTACACACACATGCATACTCACTGTACATGCACACACACTATACATATACACACACTGTACACACACACACCATACACACATATACACACATGCACACACACACTGTACACACACATGCATACTCACTGTACATGCACACACACTATACATATACACACACTGTACACACACACCATACACACATATACACACATGCACACACACACTGTACACACACATGCATACTCACTGTACATGCACACACACTATACATATACACACACTGTACACACACACCATACACACATATACACACATGCACACACACACTGTACACACACATGCATACTCACTATACATGCACACACACTATACATATACACACACTGTACACACACACTATACACACATATACACACATGCACACACACACACTGTGCCGTCCCTGGCCTCTATCTCGAGGTTTGCCCTCCTTATTTGTCTTCTCTGTTACCCCTTTGCTTATCAGTTTTCCACTTAGGTCTCTGTCCTAGTTTGCTTTCTAGCTCTGTAATAAAATGCTGACTGAAAGCAGCTCAGGAAGGAAAGAATTTATTTCATATTCTAGCTCGCAGTTCATTAAAGCCCTTCCGCAATGCCCCTGAATACAACCCGGTCTGTCATAGTTAGGTTTTTTTGTTTTGATTTTTTTTCCTCCTGTGGTAAAAACACCATGACACTGGGCAGTGGTGGTTCACACCTTTAATCTCAGTATTTAGGACACAGAGGCAGGTGGGTCTCTATGAGTTTTGAGGCTAGCCTGGTTTACAGAGCAAGTTCTAGGACAGCCAGGGCTACATAGAAAGACCCTGTCTCAAACAAAACAAAACAAAACAAAACAAACAAAACAAAACAAACAAAACACCACCATGACCAAAAGCAACTTGGGAAGGAAAGGGTTTATTTCCGCTTATAACTTACACTCCTTTATGATGCGAAGTCAGAGCAGGAACTCAAGGCCAGAACCTGGAGGCAGGGTCCGAAGCACAGCCCATGAAGCAGCATGCTTGATTGCTTGCTTGCTCTTCAAAGCTTACTCAGTTGTCTTTCGTAGATCATTTTCCCAGCAGTGGCAGCACACACAATGTTCTGAGCCCTCCCACATCAATCATTAATCAAGAAAATGCATGGCAGGCTCGCCCACAGTCCGGTCTGATGGAGGCATTTTCTCAATTGAGGTTCCTCTTCCCAAATTACTCTACCTTGTGTCAAGTTGACAAAAAAAACTAACCAGGACAGCTGCCAACCATTCCCTCAAGCCTTCTCTGACCTTCCAGATGAAGCTATGGTCACCATTTGTTCTCCCAGGAAATATGTGCTAAGCACTTTCTAGCCACGGTCAGCAATGGGCTACATACCAGGACTTCAGGGCCAGCTGAACTGACATGTCCCCAGAGAGATGACAATCTTAGCAGGGGAAGATTCATTAGCAAATGATTACACAGAACACTTAGAAATTATTGTTCGTGTTGCCCAGAAACACTTATAAATTATTGTTCGTGTTAAGGAGAAAATAAAACCAGAATGCTATGATGGAAAATAACAGATTTGTACTTCGGAGCCTGATGAAGTGACCGGAGAAGGGTCTCTGAGGATAGAAAGACTTAAGCTGAGACCTGAAAGGTGAAGCAGAAGCAGCCCTGTGAAGAGCAAGAGGAGAAGAAAGGTGTTTCAGGCAGGAGTGGTAAGTACCGAGCTATGTAGGCAGCGAGCTCAGTGGGTGCTTGATAGATGGGTGCTGTGAGTGGAGCAAGATCTGAGGCCAAAGCTGCTTCGTGGGATTGCACCTGAGTTTAAGCTTCTGCAGCTGCCAGTAAGACGCAGCCGCCATGGAAGTTTTGTTTTTCCTTAAGATGTATTTGTTTGGGGTCTGGAGAGATGGCTCAGGAGTTAAGAGCACTGACTGCTTCTAGAGGTCCTGAGTTCAATTCCCGTTGTCCACATGGTAGCTCACAACCATCTGTAACAGGATCTGATATGCCCTCTTCTGGTGTGTCTGAAGAGAGCATGCACACACACACACACACACACACACACACATGTAAGTACCTGCATGTGTGCATTGCCCTGTATCTATGGAAGTCAGAAGAGGCATTGGGTACCCTGAAACTGGCATTGCATGTGTTTGTGGACCACCTTGTCATTTTGGGGAGCCAAACAAACCTAGGTCCTTTGCAAGACAAGGAAATGCTCTTAAGAGCTGAACTATTTCTTCACTACCTTGTTTGTTGTTGTTTCTTTGTTTTGTTTTGTTTTTGACACAGAGTCTGCTGTATCTCAGGTTGGCCTCAACCTTGATTTGTGGCTGAGTGTGATCTCGAACTCCTGATTTCCAGCTTCCTTCTCCTCAGGGCTGGGCTTACAGGCATGCCCGACCAGTCCCGGCCCATTCACAGATTTTAATTAGGACTTAAAATTGACTTTAGTTTTTGTTAGATTGCCCTAGTTGCTAAGGGAAAATGGATTAAGGGTCACTTAGAAGATTAAGAGAATCACTGGCCACTGTGGTAACAAAACTTTATTTATTTATTTTTAAAAGAACTACTTATTTATTTTATGTGTGCTATGAGTACACTGTAGCTGTCTTCAGACACACCAGAAGAGGGCACTGGATCCCATTACAGATGGTTCTGAGCCACCATGTGGGAGCTAGGAATTGATCTCAAGACCTCTGGAGGGCTGGAGAGATGGCTTAGTGGTTAAGAGCACCGAATGCTCTTCCTGAGGTCCTGAGTTCAAATCCCAGCAACCACATGGTGGCTCACAACCATCTGTAATGAGATCTGATGCCCTCTTCTGCTGTGTCTGAAGACAGCTACTGTGTACTCAGATATAATAAATAAATAAAATATTAAAAAAAAAAGACCTCTGGAAGAGCAGTTAGTGCTCTTAATCGCTGAGCCATCCTTCCAGCCCCGTAACACTACTTTAATATCAGCCTTGGGGAAGCAGACCTCCCCAAGTTCTACATATGGTCTACATAGCGATTGCCAGGCTAGCTACAGCTACATGGTGTCTCAAATTTAAAAACACAAATAAAATGACTAAGAAGATCCGTTAGGACTTTCTAGACCCAAGCAAATGAGAATCTTAGCTAGAACCGGACTAAGACAGTGAAAAGTTGTGGTTCCAAAGCTATTTGCAATTGGACTTTATGGAAGTTCCCAAAAGATTTGATGTGAGGTGCTGGGAGAGGAAGACTAACCAGGAAGACTAACCGAGCCCAGAGAGGTGTGGCTGATGTTAATCCAGCTAGTCCTGTCTTTCTGTGAAGTGTCTGGGCAAACTGTCAGAAGCCCAGAGCTTGAGAAGCATCAGTTGAAAGCCGCAGTCTCTGAGGTCCCTTCTGGTTACAACCTGGTTTTGTTATGGACTGAAAATTGGAACAATCTTGCCATTTCTTTGGACTCATCCTGTAGCACCTGACGGAGCTCTGTGCCTGAGGAGAGCTCCGAGCCTGAGGAGCATTGAGCAATCGCTGCTTGACTTTTCAAACTTCTGAAATTGAATTTTAAATTAAATTCTTTAAAAAAAAAAAAAAGAACTTCTAACGTAGAGTAAACTTTCATTTGAAATCAATTCGCCTTGAGAAAGTAGAACTGTGGTGAGGCTAATTTAAACTTGTAAAAGCCAAAGTCATTTCTACATAAGCAGAAACTTTCTGTTTTTCTTAATTATCTGCATCTGCATTTAGGTAAATGTCATTTTAGGGCAGATGTCAGCAGGTGACTCAATCACATTCAAAACGGCAAAGAAAGAAAAAGGCCAGGTGTGGTGGGGTAAACCTTTAACCCCAACACTCAAGAGTGAAAGGCCAGCAGTTCTCCCTTGAGTTTGAGGCTGGTCTGGTCTACCTGGCAAGCTCCAGGCTAGCCAGGCCTACATAATGAGATCCTATCTCAAGCAAACAAACAAACAAAATAAAATAATAAAACCAACCTCGTTTAAAATGCACTGATAATAATTGATAATGGGGTATATGCAACATGGATAAAATCTACTCTTTACTATATCTTCCCCATCTCCGATTTATTTTGTTTGTTTGTTTGAGATAGGGTCTCAGTATAAAATCCTGGCTGGCCTGAAACTCACTTGTATTGACCAGTCTGGTTTCAAACTCACAGAGATCGTCCTGCCTCTGCCTCCTGTCTTTGGTGTATTCTTTGTTTAAAACAAATGTTAATGCTTCCACAATTTATTGTGAAGTGATGAGCTCTGATACATTTTAGAATATTTATTATTTATTTATTATTGATTTATTTGAAACAGAGTCTTACTCTCTAGCCCAGGATGGCCTGGAACTCCCTATGTAGTCCAGGCAGGTTTTGAACTCCTGGGAGTTCCTCCTGCCTCAACCTCCCAAATGCCGGGATTACAGGCTTGAGCAACTTACATCTGGCTTTAGACCAGACTCAAAAGTTAATGACATGCAGATGGAGTTGTGTGATTTAAATCATCTAGGATTTAAATCTGCGCGCACACACACACACACACACACACACACACACACACACCGGTCCTTTGACTGCTGCTTTTTTGCCTGGCGCTCCACCTTTCACAGAGCATGATTCCCAGCCATTTTCTCGGGTTAAAAATTCAGAACTTCAATATCTATAAGCTTATTGAAATCAAATACTCAAGTAAGTACATCATTCCCAGCCTTTTGTTTTATTAAAGAGGGGAGTAAGATGACAGAATACCTTTTATATGCCAAGAGCTTTTGAACAAACGCGCTGTTCAATGCTTTGTCTTACCCCGCCTTGCACAGTCCATTTCACCAAGGAGACAGGGAAGGCAGTGGCCCTGCCTCCTGTGAGACCCTTTCCATGGACATCATTTAGGAACAGAAGTTTGTGCAATTTGCATCACACGCTGCAGCAGGGAGGCCTCTCCTCAGTGCTCCCTTCTTAGCAGTGTCTCAGAAGGGGGTTGCCCAGATGGGTGTAACCCCCTGGGGACTTGGGGTTTGCAATATAAAGCACAAAAAACGGAGGGGAGATTAGGTATCCTCTGTAGGTTGATGAGCCTGAGGGTGGCATTTAGTAGCAATGCCTTGAGGCTGGACCTCAGCCCCACACCGTCTGAGGGTGATTCTTTTTACACCAGCCTTTGGTTTCCAGCTGAATTTCCAAATCAGCCTCTTGAGATCCTGTCAGTATTTCTTCAGGAAATTCCAGTTCCGGTGGATAGAACCAGAGTTGGCATGGCTCCTGCAACCAAGTACTCTTGTCGAAATGTAAAGAAACTGGCTCCAAGGTCAGAGAGTTTGTTCAACTGGCAAGCAGCGGTGATCTGGCTGAGACAGCTGTGCTGTCTTGTTTCCTTGATTCTGTGCTGCCTGGAGAATTCTACAAAAGGGCACCGCCTAGGTGCAGGGTTAAGCAGGGTACACAGATGTGAGTGGTGAGTGAAGAACATTTACCCCAAGTCCATGCTCAATGATATGTGCATAAATAAGCAAGTCTACTTGTGCCAGGGATGAATTATGTTCAAACATTATTTCAGTTCATCCTTATCACCATATACTAAGTTAGAAAACGATGAGTTTTGGGAAGGCTTATGTCTATACCATGGAAAGTGTTAGTGCTGGGTTTGAACTTGGGTCTGCAGAAACGAAACATGCTCATTCATTAAGTCACAGGTTTGCTGTGGGATTCAACCAACCAATTAACATGTTTCCACGGTCAGTTTTCTATTAGCCTTAGCATGACCCTAGAGCAACACTGTCTATGTGTTCTTGGTTTTTTTCTTGTTTGCGATCTTTTATCTGTATCCTTGAAGGTGCCACTTGTGTTTTCCTTTGGGCTGTACACCGTCAGCACACAGGACTGTATTGCCTACTGGTCTTCCTGTCTATCGATCTCCACACAGACTCAAATGTGGCAGACATTGGGCTTGGGCGGGGCTAAGTAGGTGGGATACAAAGCTACCTTTGAACCAACTGAAGAACTCTACAAAGGCAAGAGATTACCTCCTTAAAGTGCTTCTTATCTAGGGGTGGGGATTTAGCTCAGTGGTAGAGCATTTGCCTAGCAAGCACAAGGCCCTGGGTTCGGTCCTCAGCTCAAAAAAAAAAAAAGTGCTTCCATCTAAAATGGTAGTTCATATTTCTCTTCAGGCTAGCCTGCCTCTACCTCCCCTATGGTTCCAGAAAGAAAAAAAAATCTGCCTTTGCCTATTGAACTGTTCAAGATCCATGATGGCAAAATAAATAAACACCAGACATCTCAGGGTCTTGGGGGACAGATCCCTTGCCCAGACCTGGCACATGACAGCCAATGAACATTTTGTCGTTTGTGTTTCGGATTAAGGAAATGAGTTCTGCATGTTTCCTAGCATCACAAGGAGCACCGAATTGAATTGGTGCCATTGTAAACTTGATTGTTGTTGCATAGATAAAAGCCTCATTAAGTCCCTCATGAGGAGAGAAAAATTTTATTTTGAGGAAAGAGGAGCTACGAGGGCTTCTTTGCTTGTTGTGGTTACAGCACCAAAACATTAAATGGAGCAAATAATTAAATAACTGAACTTTTTTTCTTTACCCAAACCTTGTCAAGAGGCTGGGTGAGTTTTTAATTAGTGCTGCATTTTCAATAAATCCAGATCAGTACGTGGTACCGATTCTTTCCTGGATAAGGGAAAGATAATAATGAGAATCTTATTTTTTCAGTCCCACACTAAAGGGATGCCTGGTATATTTAATCATGCTGTAGAAATCCTGGCAGCCTTCTCTGAGCCTGGCCTCTGCTCTAATTACATTTCTAGATTTTAGTAAATTGAAAGGGAAAATGTAGGAACAAAATAATTAAAACCGAAGAGGAAGTGCATATTAAAAAGGAGAAGCTGTTTAAAATTCTTACACGTAGTGCTTCCAAGGACATCCACAATCGCTTAATCAGCTCCACACCAAATCAAAGCCCTTTGTGCGGAGGCTGGAGGGATCATATCTCAGGTGGGCGGTGTGGTCCTCACAGTGAAATGGAAGTCTCATTGCACAGAGCTACAGATGGTGATAGGACCTCTGATGGCCCTCCAGATCACTGGGGATTCAGACCGGGGACTGGACAAGCTGCCGGCACATATTCCATACCCGGAGGAGCCCTCTCCCGTATCCTGGGCAGAGTCTGGTTAAACTGTAAGGATTAGTCTCAATTGCAAGGAAGCTGAAACAGATGTCCGTTCCCCGTAATCATCTCTTTCTGCACCTCTTCCCCACACGTCTTTCCCAAGCCGCTATCTTTTTCTTTCTCTCTGCTTTTCTGTGAAATCCTAAGTCAAGAAAATAATAGGTACGTAAACAACTGGAGTATCACCAAGAGTTAGTGACTTGTAACGGGTTACTGGCTTACCTATGGGACATTTTGAATTCTTATAGGGAGCAAACACCTCTCTGGCTTCAGCTCAAGAGAGGAGGGTTTGTTGATGGTGATGGTAAATGAAATCTAATTGAAAAGTTTCAAGAATCTGTCTCAGGTGACAAGAGCTCTTTCTGCCTCAGAGCCAAGCACACTGACCACATGATTAAAGAATCTAGGCTCTCCAGTTCTTAAACAAACCATTATGGCTGGGCGTAGTGGAGCACACTTGCAATCCCAACACTCAGAAGGTAGAGACAGAAGGATCAGGAGCTCAAAGCCAGCCTGTGTTACATAGTGAGTTTGGGGCCAGCCTGGACTATGTGAGGTCATTTCAAAACCCCATAAGCAAAAAAACTAAGCAGAAAACAAACAGCCAGAGTAATTTCATCTGGAATACAGATTGTGTAATCCCAGGGGATTCCCAGTGTTTTGCCCATGATGCCTAGGACATCCAACATGGGGATTACAGGGTCTGCTTCTGAACTTAAACGTGGAAAGCAGCTTGGCACTGTTGGGGGTTTTTCCCAAACCCAGTGGTTTGGTTACTGGGCTGCCAGTCTTCCCTGCTGAACAGGCTCACCAGCCACCTGGTGCCAAGAAGCATGTGGCAAGAGACAGGAGCATAGTCTCCTGGAGACTGTCCCACAGGCCTGGAAAGCAGTAGGGCTCCAGGAAGCTACTCCCAAACAGACTGCAACCTTGTTACCTCATGACCCACAGGGTCACTGGGTTGATCTCTTGTGTCCAGAGGAGGCGGTCTGCTTCTGATTTTGAGAGCTTGATTCAGTAATAAAATAGTTCCTTTAATTTAAGGCAATCAAAGAATGAAACAATAACAAATATCCCATTGCCCACAACTTCAACACAAAGATGACCATTTTCTTCCAGGGCCAACATGCTCTGAGGCAATTCTACCCAACTCTAGAATCACTTTTGGTCCATGGGAGCTAAGACATGAACCAGACTGGGGACCCAGATGGCTTTGCCAAGAAATTGTCACAGAATCAGCTTCCTCTCCATTGGGACACACACACACACACACACACACACACACACACACACACACACACCCCTTCCGCCTTTCTCAGAAAGAATGGCTCTTTGGTTATCATTTTAAATGCTAATTTATTTACTTTTTGAGACATAGTATCACCTTGTAACTCTGGCTGACCTTGAACTCAGTATAAAGACCAAGCTGGCCTTAAATTCACAGAGCTCCTCCTGCCTCTGCCTCCTGAGTTCTGAGGTTAAAGGTGTACCCTAGAAAAATACTTTAGCATTTGCAGGCTAGGCTTCTTAGACATGGATCTCTTTGAATTTAAGGCCAGCCTGTCAACAAAGAGAGTGGCAGGTCAGCCAATCCTACAGAGCGAGACCCTATCTCAAAAAAAAAAAAATTAAATAAAACAAAAACACAAGTAAAAAGTTCTTTAAAAAGTCTTTTAGCTGAGAGTTGGCTAAAAAAGAAAGTAAGAGCAAAGTCATCTGTAATCCACAAACTGCACATCTAGGTTTCAGTTGTGAAATGCCTGTTGCTGCTCCACCCACCCGGTCCCTGGATCTCAGCTGCCTTCCTTCATTCTGGCCTCGCACCTCAGCGCGAACTTTTGCGCGCTGCACGCGACCCCCTCCGAGTTCCCGCCTCTTTCCACTCTGGCCCCGCCTTCCGCTCAAATCCCCGGGCCCTGATACCGCCTCGCGACGCTTGCGCACTGGGGAAGGTAGGCGGAGTCTTAAAGGAGGAGGAGCTGGAGAGTCTTGACCGGGGCGGGGTGGGGCGGGGCCGGACGGGGCGGGGCGAGGCGGGGTGGGGCGGGGCGGGAAGCCGGGGGAGGAGGCCGCGCGGGGTGGGGCCCGGCGGGTACGCGCTCGCTGCGTCGACGTGCTGACGACAGGACGCCCAGGCCGGTGTGTGTCGGTGTGTATGTGTGTGTATGTGTGTGTGTGTGTGGTGTGTGTGTGGTGTGTGTGGTGTGTGTGGTGTGTGTGTGTGTATGTGTGTGTGTGTGTGTGTGTTTGTATGTGTGTGCGCGCTCCAAGAGTGTATTTGTATATCGGCGGTCCCGCAGGTCCCGGATGTTGCGGGCAGTATGAGGCGAGCGCAGGGGGACAGGGACCAGCAGCTGTCGCCGCCGTTCTCAGGTGAGTGTGTGTGTGTGTGTGTGTGTGCCTCAAGAGTCGAAGAAGGGGGTTGGCCTGTCGGGTTGCGGGGGTTTTCCTTGAGAAGTGACTAAACCCCCAAACACACACTTTCCCTAATGTATTATTCTCTGTCCCATATCCTACGTTGGTTTCATGGCCTGAGGAAGCCAGAGTCTAGTCAGCGGTCTGTTCTTCCTACCTCAAGCATTCTGAAAACACAAACGCGCCCCCTGTCTCCTGCCTCCCTCACCATCATAGCCCCAACCCCATCCCCCTTGCCAAATAGTGAGCTGTCGCCTGCGGCGAGATGGAAAACTGCGCATGCTCGAATGTGAAGGAGCTCCGGGTGCCTGGTCGCTGCCTCAGGACGCATGCGCATTGCTGTTTTGCAGGGACCTGCGGGATAAAGAGCCCCTTGACCAAGAGCCCGCCTTCTTCACTAAACTTGCCACCCAATAGTGAGCTTGTCGCTCCGATCGGAGAGGGAGAATTTAAATTATGCGAGGGATTTAAGGACAAAGCACTATTTGCATCTGGTGTTGCCCTAGAGACTCCCAGGCTACCAACGCCTCCTAGAGCCAACGTGTCCCACGCTGACCCCTCTTTTGAAACTAACTGCAACTTCTAGTTCTAGAATTACTTCCCTTTCCACCACTCCCGTCGTCATGCTGAAACCTTACTACAAATTTCCCCTAAATATAGGAGTAAGTCCAACTCGTTTATTCTAGCAGGGGATTTTGATAGTCTTGTTAAAAAAAGGACTTGTTGGGGCTGGAGAGATGGCTCAGTGGTTAAGAACACCCGACTGTTCTTCCAGAGGTCATGAGTTCAATTCCCAGCAACCACATGGTGGCTCACAACCATCTGTAAAGAGATCCGATGCCCTCTTCTGGTGTGTCTGAAGACAGCTACAGTGTACTTATATATAATAAAATAAATCTTTAAAAAAAAAAAAAAAAAAAAAAAAAAAAAAAAAAAAGGACTTGTTAAAAGGTCCATAAAAAAGAAACTAAGGTGGGAATTTTTCTTTAGTAAAATTTTGAGTTGCCTTTACAGAGTAGATAAGGAAGGATAAGTGTCACACAGTTTAAGGCTTGAGGTAACAAAACGGAAATCAAGACATCAGTAGCTTCATTTCAGCCCTTTTACTTTGTGCGACCTATTTGGTTTGGTTCTTTGTGTGTGTGTGTGTGTGTGTGTGTGTGTATGAAAGTTCTTCCATTGGGTTCGGTCCCCAGCTCCAAAAAAAAAAAAAAAGAAAGAAAGAAAAAAGAAAGTTCTTCCATAGTGTTTTACATTTAGTTGTACAGTTAAGTTGTACATTCTGTGACTATATGAAAAGAGAGGCAATCAGAAACAATTGAACAACTTGTGCAGAAGTATTAGTTTCAAATAATTTGAGCGATAATTCTTTCATACTGGCAAGTTCCAAAAAATTAAAATGAGGAACTTTACAAAAATATTCCAGTGACTTAGGACCCAAGGTTTTAGCTGACAGACTAAACTTGGTTCTTTAGTTTGTTGCTGTGCCATCCCTCTTAGAAACTTTGTCTTAGCTCTACCATAGAGGGAAAAAAGGTCTGTTTTTGACACAGTCAAGTTCTTGTGTAGCCATGGCTGGCCAGGAATTCCCTATGAAGATCAAGCTGGTCTCAGGACTGATTCACTACCTCTGACTCTCTTTTTTTTTTTTTTTTTTTTTTTTGGTTCTTTTTTTTTTCGGAGCTGGGGACCGAACCCAGGGCCTTGCGCTTCCTAGGCAAGCGCTCTACCACTGAGCTAAATCCCCAACCTCCCTCTGACTCTCAAGTGCTAGGTATATACCACCACATTTGGTCCCAAAGATAAACACTTTCTACTAGCAAAAAGTTTGCTGAATTGTATTGAAAATGAATAGCTAAATTGTTGTTGGGTGGAGAGAATGGAAAAGGGAAGGGCATTTTCTGTTTTTCAGTTGTCTGGCTAACCTAATGTCTCAGCCTCTTGGGAGTGGGATATGAATCAGCCTTGTTTTGAAATTCCCTTTCCTTTGTGTTCTTTCTTTGGTATTCTCACAAGACATATTTTGGTTGGCCTTTTAACTCTAGAACCTCATGTTCTTGGGCTTTAAAGTATATACTTTCCACTTCCTCTTTTAACACTGGGCTTTATGTGGTTCAGCTGTCTATTGTGCTGTTTCCGGTTGCCATGTTGCACTTGGAACCAAGAGATGACAGAAGCAGCACAGGGGTTGTGGGGAGCACATATATCATCCTTGTTGGGAAAGAGCTGGATACTCAGCCCACCCCCACCCCCAATCCCCAGTAGTATAAGTTACTGTGTTAGCTCCACATTTAGGACCAGGGCACTTGGCGTCCTTTGGTATTTTAGTGGCTACACCTCTTGAAAGAGTTGTTAGAGTGGCTGGAATGGTAGCTGGAGATACTTTATGTGGCCTGCCTCCTCGCCTGGATCATGCTCTTGTAAAATCTAGAAGTGAAGCTAATAAGGTAATCCCTGTCTCTCTTCCCCTTAGGCTTTCCTCATCTAGGATGTTTGTTGTTATTTGGAAACATTTTATCTCTGAATTCACTGAAGCCTTATTTAAGTTTTTCATGATACAAAAGCATGAGTCGCTTTTAGGCTTAAAAATAAGTTGTTAATTCATATCGGTGCAGAATTTTGTTTAAAAATAAAAGGTAATACAGATGTCAAAAACAATCCGAAAGATTCACGGTGGGAGTGAAAACCCTTCCATTCCAAGGTTCTCCTCCCATCCATCAAGTCACCCTTCTCAAAGGCAGTGTCTCCTCCTTCCAGAGTGTGCACAGCACAAACGCATACAGATTCTTTGGTGTCTGTTTTTCACGAATGCTAAGATACTTTGCATACTTTATACTTTTCCACTCAGTTTATCTTGGTGGTCATTTCTTATAGTACGTGTAGCATCTCCCTTTTAAAAAGTGACAAGGGTTGTACTGTGTATGATATGCCATCAGTCAACTAGTTCTTAGTAAGCATTAGGATTGCAGAGCCACAATTCATGTTTTTGTGTGTCCTGGTGTCTGTTGGGTTAGATTTTTTTGTGAATGTGCCAGAACAATGGGTATATGCCTTTTTAATGTTGGCAGTGTTGCTGAGTTGTTCTCCACAGAGGTTTATCAATTTATGTTGGTGCCAACAGTTCATCTGTGTTTCCTAATCCACACTCATGACTTAAAAATCTGCTTTTTTTTTAAAATTTATTTATTTTATGTATATAGGTACACTGTAGCTGTCCTCAGACACACCAGAAGAGGCCATCAGATCTCATTACAGATGGTTGTGAGCCACCATGTGGTTGCTGGGATTTGAACTCAGGACCTCTGGAAGAGCAGTCAGTGCTCTTAACCGCTGAGCCATCTCTCCAGCCCCGACTTAAAAATCTTATGCAGTGTTTTCTCTTTTCTGTTAAGCTCTTGTATAGTTTCATAAATTTCATTACACTGAGGAGTTATGGACAAACTCTGTGCCTGTTTTGTACTTCGAGAGTATTAGGGGACACTCTTCTATGAAAGAATGATGCATAGGGACATAGCCTGGGTAACAACAAACCCATGGCATTTCCAGGAAGGCCTATGAGACCTGAATTCCAGTTTCCTCATCTTCACTCTCAGTCTGGTTTGTGTGGAACTCCAAAAGCTTATGTGTTCTTTTGTGATATCATCTTGGTAGCTATGAGCAAAGGCCAATGAGCTGCTTTTTGTTGAGTTGAAAAAATAACTCAGTAGCTAAGATACTTTACTAAGTGTCTATTTTCTCAGCAGAATGTTGGCCTTAGCAGTCTTCTGACTGCAGAATACCTTATTATGAGCTGTAAAGAGAGAAAAGGCTGGGTATGATGGAGCACACCTTTAATCTCAGTACTCAAGAGGCAGAAGCAGGCAGATCAATGTGGGTTTAAGGCCAGCTAGAACTTCATAGTGAGACCCCTACCTCTCCCAGCTCCAGCCCCACAAAAAAGAATGAATGAATGAATGAATGAATGAAGAGATGTCTGTACCTGAAGGAGATTGTGGTCTAACAAGATGCACTGACTATGAAATGAGTCAGAAAATAAAGTGTAAATAATACTATGCTTATGTTCTCTGAGATGTGATGAAGGATTGAGAGAGTTTGCTTGGAGGGCTTTCTGAGGGAGGAAGTGTATGCTGAGGTGTGTGTTGTTTGCTTTTCTTCTACTATTGAAAGTTCAAACATACAGAAAAGTAGAGAGGTAAGTTATTACCCTTCTGTCTACCATATTAACTTCACACTTGCTGTATTATAAAATATATATGTGCTAAACATGTTAGGATATATACTATTCAAACTTTTATATAGTTCAAATATACTTCACCCTTTCGATGAAATACATTGTTTTACTCAATTGTTTTTATAGTATTTGTCAAAAGGCGATTTGAGTAATTTTAAATTTTATTTTATATTTGAGACAAAATCTTACTATGTAGTCCTGGCTGGTCTAGAGTTCACTGTTTAGACCAAGCTGGCCTCAAACTCATAGAGAGCCACCAGCCTCTGCCCCTCAAGTCCTGGAATCAAAGGCGAGTACCACTATACCTCCCGTTGTTTGTATTTTTCCCCGCTTCAGACATGTCTCTTTAGTTTCAGAGCTGTTTGAAACTACTCAGGATTAGTGGCTTTTGCTCTTTGAAGAGACCAGGCCATTTGTGTTCCAATGTACATCATCTCTTACAATTTTCTGGGTTTTTTTGGTTTCATAATTTGTTCTTTTATTGGTCTAAGGTGGTACTGAGACCTAAAGGCTTGGTTAGATTCCTGGAAATCAGTGTTAGGAGAACAGCACTAGAGCCTCTGCTAATGATATGCAACTTAGTTGTATGTCTTAAGGTGATGAAACTCAGACTTTTCAGTGTAATGTCCTCCTTCTATCATTAGCAGATAGTCTTTAGAATGGTCCCATTGTGGCTACTGTTATTTTTCCAGTAGTCTTTCTCCTAATGTGATGGCCTTACTTTTCTCAGTTAAGTAGTTGTAAAGTGATGGTTTAAAAATTCTGCCATTCTTTTTCTTTGGCTAGTTTTTTTATTTTCTAAAATCTTTCCCTTATTAGGTAGGAGTAAATTACAGTTTCTACCAAAAAAGGCTGAGGTGAATCTTTCTTTCCATTTAATATTTCCTGAGTAAAGAGGTGGTATAATTAATAGGCAGTTTAGAAAGACTACAGACAACAGTCCTGGGGATTTGTTAAAGACCTGGAACATGGGAGGCAAGGAAGTCCTCTACCTTGGGTTCTCCCCATAGCCATCATCTTTACTGGTAGCAAATGACTAGCTTCTTTTTCTTTCTGTGAGTATTATATTGCTCTCATGGATTTTAATGTACTGTGTCTTACCAACAGTTACAACATTCTTTACAGTGCACATGGTGTTCTCTGTTTTGCCTCTGGAGGCCTCTCAGCTCAGCAATGTGAGTGCATTCTTGCTTGTGGCACAAGAAGTTTCTGCCTGTATTTTTTTTCCTGTATTTTTTTAATGTGCAGCCATTGCTTTGCCTTTCTTTTTCTTATTTTAAAATTTTTACCCTTATTTTTATCTTATGTGTATAGTGTTTTGCCTGTATGTATGTCTGTGCACTGTGTGAATACAGTGCTCTTGGAGGCTTGAAGAAGCCCCCTGAACAGTTATGAACTGCTATGTGGGTGCTAGGAATTGAACTTGGGTCCTCTAGAGGAGCAGCCAGTGTTCTTAGCCAATGAGCCATCTCTCCAGCCCCACACTTTACCTTTTTGTAATTTCCCTTTCAGTAAATTAGGTTGTTCATGTCCTTTATGGGGCTCTGCAGCTAAATTATGAAAAACAAAGATGCCTTTATTTTATTTCTGTTACTTAGTGTTTGACTCTCTGTGCTGCTGGTATTGCTAAGATCTAGATCTTAGAATCTACAACTTTTTTGTCTTGAAATTTTTTTTTTTTTTTTTTTTTTTTTTTTGGTGAAAGATGGTAGTGTCCCAAGTGACGGCATTACTATCTCCCACATGAACATAAAGGTGGCTATAGAGAATATTGGAGCTCCCCCACCCCCGTCCTCCCTGCCTTTGAGGGCAATGTTGCAATGTTGCTTTTTTTTTTCTGGGATGAAATATAAGGAAATGAGGGCTGGGATGCAGCTCAGTTCTTAGAGTGGTTACATAGCATGCAGGAAGCCCTGGATTAGATTTCTAGCACCACCTAAACTGGGCTTGCTGGCCCACATTTCTGATCCAAGAACTTGGGAGGTCAAAGCAGGAGGATCAGAAGTTCAAGGCATCCATTAGCTACATAGGGAGTTTGTCACACAGACTTTTTGGAGCATGTGGTGTTCTGACATTTTATAAAAGAAGTCTTTGTGGGGATATGTATAAGTAATTGCTTTCCTTTCCACATTTAAAGCATTTCTTTTAAAATTTCCACATATATCTCTCTACATAAATGTTATGTAAGATTCTGCTGTTACAGCACATATTTTTCATTATTATTAGATTTTCATCTTTAAAAAGGAGCAAGACAAATTGTTCTTAATTAGGGAAAAATTTCAGCCAAACCATGACCTCTGATTCCCAGTCGTCTTAACTCGGGGTCTGGAACATTGCTGCATCCTGTGATACTGGTGTACTGTAGACTTAGGAAAAAACGTCTGCTCATCTGAGTGCTTTTTGCAACTCTGTCACACTAATGAAGGCTAGTTTGTAGCTGGTCTTAGAATCTAGAATAATTCTTGCATTAGTAAAAAATGTTTAATGAGATGCTTCCTATGCAGCAATACTTTGGATAATTTCATGTTCCTCAGAGCCAGACAATAACAATATTCTGATACCTATCTGAAATCCATTTCCCAAGTTCTCTTTACCATCTTGTCATATTTACAAGGTTACTTATTCTCAGTCTGGTTTCATAACAATACTGGCTCCACATTACATTCTGCTTGTGTGTTTGAGGAAGCACACCTGTTTCTTGTGTTTGTTTTCAGGCATGGTGAAATTACTCTGCAAGACTCTGTGGACATATTTGCTAATACATTGGATTCAGTTCCTTCTTTCACTTTTGTTTTTATAAAGCTCCCATTACAGGAACACTTGGGCCATTATTATTACTATAGTCATATTTTATGTATTTTTGAATTAACTAATCTAGTGTGTGTGTGTGTGTGTGTGTGTGTGTGTGTGTGTAAATGTGTATTCCAGGTTACATGTACAACTTCCAAGAATTGGTTCTCTTTTTCTAAGTGTGGGTCTCAGGGATGAAACTCAGGTCGTCAGGCTTTGCAGCAAGTGCTTTTCCCAGCTGAGCCATCTCTTAGATATGATAGTCACACTGTCACAGAATTAGCTATAAGTTGCAAAGGTGTTCTCTGTATATGGCAAAGCTGGTCGTGTAGCTTTATTGGCGCTGGATACAGATCACAAGAGTAGATATTAAATGTATAGCAAGAGTAGATATTAAATGTATAGTAAGTCTTCCTGGACACCATGAGCATTATTCTTGACTGTTCTAAGAAGCTGTTGGCATACAATTTCCTGCCGTCACCAGCTACCACAGAGAGCTTATACAATTTTTCAAAAAACTTCTAATTTCTCCTGTCTCTAGATCTGATTTTTTATTTGTAAGAGGGAAAATGTACTTGTAATTATTTATTTCCCTAAATTGAGATGTATATATTCTTTTACCTGATATTTATAAAAAGGCAGCCATATAGAAGCTTGCTATAAATACAATAAGCTTTTCAATGTCGAACATTGTTTGTACTGCTGGGTTTGCATTTTAAATTGTGAGCTGTGCGTATGGCGCACACCTGTAGCTCCAGTCCTTGGATGGGAGAGGCAGCACAGTACTGCTCTGTCCAAGCTCAGTCTGGTCTATGTGTGGAGGTCTAGGGCAGACAAGGCCACGCAGTGAGATATACTGCCTTAAGAACATAAAAAGTGACAGTGTATTCACATACATAGAATAAATAAATAAATCTTTAAACACACACACACACACAAAGTAAGGGCTGGAGAACACTCAGTTGGTAAACAGAGTTGAGATCTCTAGAACCTGTTAAAAGCCAGTATGGCACCTTGTACTTATAACCCAGTGCCAGGAGGCAGAGACAGGAATATTCCTGGGACTTGACAGTCTAACCAGTGAACTCAGTGAACCTGTCTCAAAACACAAGGGGAAGTGATGAAAGAAGACACCTGATGCTGACCTTTGCCTCCACATGCACCCATATCATCAACGCAAAATAATAAGTAATCCTAAGTATGAGCTACTTTAAACGTAGAAAAGTATAAATAATGCCACCCATATGCTATCACCCAGTTATATAAAATCATTTTTTATGTGTATATATGTGTGTAAAGGATAGAGGACAACTTTGGGTATCATTCCTGGAACACTGACCAAATTCTTTGAGACATGTCTCTTATTGGCCTGGAGCTTAGTAATTGGTATAGATTGGCCAGCAAGCTTCTGCTTTTAACTGTCTTCCCATCACTGAGATTATAAGCCCAAGCCACGCCCAGCTTTTAAAGAAAAGTCTTTTATTAAAAAGATTTATTTTTAGTTTGAGTGTTTGCCTACAAGTGTGCGTGTGCACTAGTGTCAACAGAGGCCAGAATAGGGTGTTGGATCACTTGAAGAAGAAATGACAGGAGGTAGTTGTGGATTGACATGGGGTCCTGGGATCCAAACCCTGGGTCTCTGGAAGAGCCACCAGTGCTATTAACAGCTGAGCCTTTTATTTCTCCAGCCCCTTTGCCTGACATTGTTATATTGATTTTCAGAATCTAACTTAGAAATGCTATGAATAATAGGTATACAAACTTTGATTTTAAAAGTCGATTTCAATTCTTTAGTGTATAGATCTAGAGTTAGAATTCCTAGATCATATGGTAATTCTATTTTTGATTTTTTTTCAAGATCCTTCGTTCCATTTTTTCATGGTGCCTGTACCATTTTACATTCCTATCCACACAGACGTTCCAAGTTCTCCACATCCTTACCAACACTTTTTTTTCTTCTTGGTACTGGCATCCTAACAGGTGTTGTTGAATTCTTTTTTTAGCTTTATCTTTTATTGAAGTTGAATTTTAAGTTTTATTTATCTTTAATTTTTTAAAAATTCATTATGTTTTGTTTGTTTGTTTATGTGTTTATGTCTGTGTGTTATGTGTATGTGGGTGGCCATGCAGACCAAAAGAGGGAGTCAGATCACTTGGTGCTGGAGTTACTGGTGTTTTTGATACCTAATGTGGGAACCGAACTCTGGTTCTCTGGAACAGTAGTATGTGCTCTTAACTGCTGAGCCATTTCTCCAGTCCTCAAGGTTTGTTTTTGGGACACTTTGTAGCCGGGCTGGCTTGAAACTTATGATCCTCCTTCCTTAGTCTGTCAAGTGTTAGAGTCTAGATTACAAGTGTCAGTCTTCATGACCAGGATAAACTCTAACAATCAGACCAATTTTGCTGTCCTTTCGATGTTTGTGTAACCTAGTCTGTCCTCAAACTTGTGAAGTTTCTGCTTCCCTATTGTGAGGCTTGCAGTCATATGCCATTAAACCTCTTTTTGTTTGTTTGTTTGTTTGGTTTTAATTTCGTCTGCTCTTTGGGTGTGTTTGCTTTACAGAAGGAATTCCTTTATGTTAGGGTAATAATTAAGTCTTATTTTCTCATATATGTTTATAGTTTTTCTTTTTACATATAGGTCTCTACCAGCAATTTATTTTGATATTCAGTGTGGGAAAGATTAAACTCTTTTTCTATAAGAAAGCCTTAAAACAGGGATCTACTTTTCCATGGGATAACTCAACGACCCAACCCCATGTTTTGGATAATCCATTTGTTCCCTATTCTTGTTAAAATGTCATTTGTGTTTGTCTGCATATACGAGGGTTTTCTCTCTATTGTCTTTATGTGGTTGGCCTGTCTTGTGCTGTGCCATTGGCTGGTTGGCCTGTCTTGTGCTATTATTGTATGTTTTCCTTTTTTTTTTTCTTTTTTTTTTTTTTTTCTTTTCTTTTTTCAGACCTGGGGACTGAACCCAGGGCCTTGCGCTTGCTAGGCAAGCGCTCTACCACTGAGCTAAATCCCCAACCCCCCCCCTTTTTTTTTTTAAGATTTTATTTATTATATGTATGTATGTGAATACACTGCCACTGACTTCAGACACACCAGAAGAGGGCATCAGATCTCATGTGAGCCACCATGTGGTTGCTGGGAATTGAACTTAGGATCTCTGGAAGAACAGACAGTGCTCCTAACCACTGAGCCATCTCTCCAGCCCTGTAAGGCTATTTTTATCAGAGACTTACAATAATTGTTCTTGTCTGATAAGCAAGGCTCAGTGTCTCTCTCTTTTTTTTTTTTTATGTTCATCAAGTTCCTTGAAAAACCCTGTTTGGTTGTTTGGTAGATTTTTTTTTAATTCTTTTTTTTTTTTAAGACATACCAGAAGAGGGCATCAGATCTCATTACAGATGGTTGTGAGCCACCATGTGGTTGCTGGGACTTGAACTCAGGACCTCCGGAAGAGCAGTCAGTGCTCTTAACCACTGAGCCATCTCTCCAGCCCTGTTTGGTACATTTTAATGCAGTCATTTGCCATTGAAATATATTGTGTGCTATATCATGACCTCTAAAAGGGGGAAAACTAATAACTTTTGAATGAGTCTATAATTTCAACTCACCTTTGTTTTGTTTGTGTGGTTTTTATTTTTATATAGAAAAGGTGACCTGTTATGGTTATA
This sequence comes from Rattus norvegicus, assembly GCF_021556685.1. NCBI lineage: Eukaryota > Metazoa > Chordata > Mammalia > Rodentia > Muridae > Rattus > Rattus norvegicus. Next base: position 86,608,836 of record NC_141543.1, read on the forward strand.
TAAAGACATCAATAAAACAGTTTTGGTATTGAACCTGATGGTATTAAAGACTTCTCTCCTCTCTCTCTCTCTCTCTCTCTCTCTCTCTCTCTCCCTCTCCCCCTCTCCCCCTCCCTCCCTCCCTCTCCCTCTCCCCCTCCCCCCCCCCCCAGTTGTTATTTTGGAGACATGATTTCAGTTTATCTCAGATTGGCTTCCAATTTGTGGCAATCCTCTTGACTCAACTTCCTAAATGATGGATTACAAGTATGAGTCACCCTGCCCAGTAGTGTTAAAGCCCTGATAATAAGGAAATGGAACCTACTTAAACAAAGAGATTATCAAAAAGATATATAGCAGCTGTATAGCACAAGGGAAGCTAAACAACTAGACCTCAGAACGTCCTGGAGCCAGAACAGTTGCATGGACTCCCAACAGTAAGAACAGTAGACTTTGCTGCTCTGTAAATAGACTTCAGTTTCCATGAAGGGTAATTCAGATTCCTAAGGGAGGTCTGATTTGGTCAGGCTAAGGCTTGATTTCCCATGGGCCACATATGTGCCCCAGGTTCAACTCCAGTTGTTTATGGGGAAGGGGAAGTTTGATATAAAAAGAAATTTGGGGAATGGCTGGAATTAGAAACAGGATTTTCTTTGAGTAATGATGAATTTTAGGATTCCTTACAATCTTAACGTTCTTAGTGTTGTGAGGGTTTGTTTTTTTTTTAATTTGTTTTTTCCAATGAGGTTGCACCTATTGGTCATTACTAAATTAGAACTTAGAATACAGGATTGGAGAGATGGCTCAGCAGGTCAAGGTGCTTGCCACCACCATGGTGGAGGAAGAGAACTGATTCCTACAGGTTGTCCTCCAACCTTCATTTTGTATACTATGGCATGCACACTCTAAATACATATAATATACTGAAAAAGAAAACATCAAGAAAAAAGTTTTAAGAATTTTTTTTACTTTAAGAATAAAGTCATGTCATCAGGCATGGGGAAGAATACCTTTAATCCCAGCACTCAGGCAGGTGGATCTCTTGAATTTGAGGTCAACTTGGTCTATGTAGTAATAGTAAGTTCTAAGCCAGCCAGGACTATATAGTAAGACTTTTTCTCAAAATACATGAACAAACCAAAGTCCTCATCTTGTATTAAACTAAAAGTATTTTTAAAAAGTTGAGCAAGGGTAGGATTTAGCTCAGCGGTAGAGCGCTTGCCTAGCAAACGCAAGGTCTTGGGTTCGGTCCCCAGCTCCAAAAAAAAAAAAAAGTTGAGCAAGTGGTGGTGGTACACACCTTTAATCCCAGCATTAGGGATTAAATAATAAAAGGATATAGAATTTAGGAGTGTTCATACCTTTAATCCCAGGACTTAGGAGGCAAGAGGCAGCAGATCTCTGAGTTCAAGGCCAGCCTGGTCTGCAGAGTGAGTTCCAGGATAGCCAGGGCTACACAGAGAAACTGTCTCAAAAAAGCAAAACCAACAGCCAACCAAAAAAAACCCCCCAAAAACTTGAAAAATTACTAAGTTTGGTTGTAAATCTCTTCAATGTCTAGCTTAGTAGAAGACAGATAAGCTAAATTTTTACATCTGGTTCTATATTCTTGTTTGTTTGTTTGGTTTTTCAAGACAGGGTTTCTCTATTTAGCTTTGGCTATTTTAGAACCCATTCTGTAGATCAAGCTAGCCTCTAACTCAGACATCTGCTTACCTCTGCCTCCTGAGTGTTGAGATTAAAAGCATGTTTCTTTTTGAGACAGTCTTTTTACTTAATCTGTGGCTGTCCTGGAACTCGGTATGTGGACCAGATCTGCCTGCCTCTGCCTCCTGAGTCCTGGGATTAAAGGTATGAACACTCCTAACATTCTATATCCTTTTATTATTATGCGTGTGCTCTGTGAGAAAGTTGGGGGTGGAGGATGGAGGGAGGGAGGGAGGGAGGGAGGGAGGGAGAGGAAGAGAGAGAATGAGCACATATGTACCACTGTGAGTATGAAAGGATCAGAGGATAACTTTCAGAAGTCATTTCTTGCCTTCTACCTTGTTTTAGAGGAAGAGCCTCTCTCGTTTCTGCAGTTGTTGCATATCTCAGTTTAGCCAGTTTCTGAGCCTGTGAGTGATTCTACTGGGAGATTCTCCCACCTCCCCATCGCAGTGCAAGGATTACAGGGTTGTCAGGGCTTCCTGCCAAGTATTTTTACCAACTGAGCCATGCTCCTGGCTCTTTGCTTCTATATTCAATCTGACGTGATAGATTATTTTTGTTGAAATGCAGGAAGGAAGTATAGTCTCAAAGGACAGTTAGAAAAGGAAGAGGTATTTTATTTTATAGTCATTTCAGATAATCACATATATTTGATATTATAATAAAACTGACAAACATTAATTTTTTTGTAAGTTAGTTTGCACTGTTGATCTGAAATTATATTGCTGTAACTGTTATTGACATATGTTGATATGTCCTATATTTGAATAAGCTATTTATTTAAAGAGATTGAATCTCCTTATGTTGCCCAAGCTGGCTCCAAACTCTTTCAGGAGATCCTTCTGTCTTCCTGAGTAGCTGGAACAAGTGGACAGTTGAATGGATTTTACCAATAGTCTCAGGCACTGGTCCTTTAGAAAATTATTGACTCACTGAGTTCAGCAGAGCTTCTAAATGTCTAAAACATCATTTTCAAAAAACACTTTAGTTATGATTACCATTCTTTTCATGAAAAAAGAAATTGTCAAGCAGCTACAATTACCCAAAATTGTAAGGTTTTTTTTTTTTTTCATTAAATGTTCAGATTTTATCATTGGCAACAAATACTGTCAGTTGTTTTCCTTAATGTGACAGACTCACTTCATTTTCAAGAAAATCTCTGCTATGTATTTATGTCTGAATAACTAGTTTGTTCTTTTTCCAAGAAAAAGTAGTGTTTCATTGAAAAGAAGCTAGTTGAGCTCAAAACTCAGTCACAAGTGCTTTTCCTCGAAACCATTGCGCTTGAGGCTGCTGAGAAGTGCTTTCTGTATACCTCCTTTTTCTGTTCACAAAATATTCATGGTTTTATTTTTATTACTTCATCAAGAACATTCTTGAGCCAAGCCCACATCTGTAATCCTCACATTTGGGGAGTTGAGGAAGAGGATCTAGAGTTTAGTTGAAGGTTAGACCTGGGCTGCATGAGATCCTGTCTCAACAGAACAGGAGAAACATTCTTAGTGCAGTTGACTTTTTTCGAAGTTATCAGTGGATAACATTTCAAAATTAGGACTGATTTACCTTACCTTATGCTAGGTGCAACAGTTTCTACTCATTATTACTTTGTGTAATCAGAACAAATGTCAACATAAACCTAAACAACTTATGATTAATATTGAAACAGTTATGACTTTGAAGACCTTTTGAAAGGGCTCTGCCATATATCTATCTGCACACCATACTTTGAACTTCAGCCTTAGGAAGAGATACAAGTGCATCATGGGGTAGTCTTACTGGATTGCTAGGGTAGTCACTTTGAGTTGCTTAACAGGATTGTCAAAAGGAATGCTACATTTTAAAAGTACATAAAATATTTTAGATTTCTTGACTAAAAAAATGTGCTAGGAATTAACATTTTCAAACACCAGAGTTGAAGGCCTTAAGCTTTTCAGCTAGATTTTCTTTCAACTATGTGATAATCTTGGTATAAACTATTTTAATAACATGCCACTTTAACATTTTTCAAACATTAGGAAATTTAAGTAAATTTTTATTTATTTATTTGTTTGCACATGTGTGTGTGGAGGTCAGAGGGTAGTTCGGAGGAAATTGTTCTCTCCTTTCACCATATAGATCCTAGGAATCAAAAAGTATAGAACTCTGATTGGCAGAGAAGGGAAAGGGAAATTTAGGCTGAAGATGCCAGGAGAAAAACTGTGGAGATGGAGAAGGGATAAGGAATATTGGGTTATAATCCTAGGTCTACTTAGGGGTTCTTGAATCCTCTGTATAGATAACATTTAAGAAAGTGTCTGTCGGAGGTCAAAGAGACAAGAGCAGAGGCAAAAGCTATGAGGCATGTTTGTGTCTGTGTGTTCAAAGATTCAGCAAGGAAGCCAACATAGCTAGAATTAAGTGAGCGAGAGACAAAGTAGAAGTGAAGCTAATGAAGTCTAGTTCTTCTAGTACTGTTTGCTAGCATAGCACATCCAGGGACCCTGCAAGAGTTTTAATTCCTGGGCTATGCCTATACCACTAAGTAGGAATCTTTGCAGGTAGGACTGTGGCAGAGAAGAGGGAGAGAAGTGACTGTGTTTGAGAAGTATGTCAAAGAAGGAATCCATTTAATTATAGATTGAATGTGGGGGTTGAGGGAAAGGAAATGTCATGAATGATTCCAGGTTTCTGGCTCAAGAAACTGGATGGGTAGAGGTGTCACTTACTGAGTTGAGATAAAGAGGAATGGGAGTAGGTGTGGAATTTAGATGGAAGATTAGAAATCAGGAGTTCAGTTTTAGATATGTCAAATTTGGGATGTGAATGAGGCGAAGTATAAATACGTTAAGTAGGCAGATATATGAGTGGAGCTTCAAGTGAAATCAGACACTAAGGTAATACATTTGTATACCATATGCTTATTGATGGTCTTTACAATGTCTAAATGACATCTTACAGGAGATAAATTTGATGGATGAAGATCTTGGAGCATGGGAACTAGTTAGCCTCTCGCAGTTATCTGAACAAGGAGTGTGGTGGTGGTGCGAATCAGGATGATGTTGGCTGGATAGAACAGAAAGTAGGTTGGAGATCTGAGGACCTGTGGGAGCATAGTCAGTAGAGGTGAATACTGGACAAGGAATTGAAGATGGCTTTGGAATGTCAAGCTTAGATGAACGGCGAGTCTGTTAGCAGTTATAAACCAGTCAGAAGGAGTTGTTTGGGAAGTGGTTGGTTTAGATGTATTAACATTTAGTAGCAGGCAGGTGGGTTTGTTTTGCACTGAGTTGGAAGGGCAGATGAAGTTCAAAACGGTCCATTTCTATGAAAAAATTTCATTTGTGTAAAAATGATTCACTAAAGTTTATGAAAATGGTAACAGCTACAGCCAATTTTGTTGTGTTAGGGTGTCTGTTGTGTGTCCTTGGCTGCTTTTTGTATAATGTGCTTCCATTTGGTCACCATAACTATTCTTCCCCTTGTAGCTTTCAAGCTTTTTTTCTTCATCTTGATTCTTCAAAAGTTAGTATCTGAGGAATGAAGAAAGTCCCAAAAGTAAAATGTGGGAATAGGGACAGGAGAGATGGTTCAGTGGTTAAGAGGACTTGAAGCACAATCCTGAGAACTGGAGTTCAGATCTCAGTTCCTATATAACAAGTTAGGCATCCCACAGACACCTGTAACTCCAGTTCTGAGGGATCCAACTCCCTCTTTGACCTTTGCGTGTACATAGGTATATACAAATACATATACATGTATGTATACATTTAGACACACATGAAAATACAATTAGTATTTTTTCTTTTAAAAAATATGGTCATACAGATTAGCATTTAAAATGGAATGGCTATGAAAGCTGAGGAAGTTAAAACCCTGTCAACACAAAGGCACAGTGCATGATGGCCTTGGTGTACTCCAGTACTCACATCTGTTCATCAGAGATGCCGAAGCACTGGGGTGGCAGTGATGGTTACCTTTGGAATTTGACTTGACTCATGGTCATTCATCCTGTTTATGGAAATAAATTCTGCAGAGGTGAAAAACTTCCTTCAGTGAAAATGACTCTAAATTATTTTGGAAACATCTGGAAATACAATGGAGAGCTGGGTGTGTACCTTAGTTGGCAGTGTTTGCCTGGCATGCCAAGCTCTGGGCTTGATCTGCAGCACCACATAAATGGGATGTGGTGATTTATGCCCATGAGTGTGGTGTAGGAACAAACAGATTGGGAGCTCAAGGGCATTCTTGGCTACATAGTAAGTTCAAAGCAAGACTGGACTGCATGGGAGGCGGGCAAGAAAGGAGCTGAGGATTTAGTTTAACCGACTCTGATATACTGTTAGTGATTACTACTCTTCATGAGCTACTGTATCATCCTTAAGTAGGGTGATAGTAGATGGTGTGGTGAATTCATACACTAGTCCTCAAATAATTTTTTTAAAATACTACTTTCTTGTAATAAAAGCATTCTCCTTTTCTTGTTATAACTCACAAAAAAAAAAAGTAAAAGTGGAAAAAAATCACTTTAACATTCAGTCCATGAAATTAACCACAGTTGGCATTTTCATTTTTCTAAACTATTTGTTACTGTTTGTGTAAAGTGCAAGTATGTGAAGGCCACGTGCCACTGGGGTGTGTAGAGGTTACAGGACAGTTCTCAGTCAGGTCTTGTCTCTACTTTGTTGAGGCAGGGTCTGTCTGTCTTGTTTCTGTCACTCTGTGTGTTCTAGGCTAGTTGGTCCACAGCTTCTGAGTGCTTTTCTTTCTCTAGTCTCACAGTAAGAACAGAAGGAACAGTAGAATAAGTAGGACTTGTGTGTCTGGGTTTGTTCACAGGAATGCCGTTAATCTCAGTGGCCAGAGGCATTGGGTCCCACTGGAGCTTGAGTTACAGGCAATTGACAGGAGCATGTTGACTTTGGGACTGGGAATCAAATTCAGGTCCTCTGGAAGAGCAGTATACACTCATAACCACAAAGCTATCTCTCTAGTCCTCCTCTTCTTTTTTTAGAGACTGAGATCATCAAGTTTTTAACCCAGTGAGCCATCTCACAAGCCCAACATTGTCTCTTATTGTGCATTCTTTAAATATCCATGTGTATGTATTATATATTTATGTAAAGAGGCTTTATAAATTATTTTTTAAATTTCGCCTCTATAGTTAGGTGTGTTGGCACACACCTGTAATTCTAGGACTTGGAAGGCAGAGGGAGACTGATTTCTGTGAGTAAGAGGCCATTTAGAGCTACATAGTGAAACTCTATCTAAAAAAAAAAAAAGTGCCTTAGAAATTCACTATATTGGGGCTAGAGAAATGGCTTCAGCTGTTAAGAACACTGGCTATTCTTTTAGAGGACCTGGTTCAATTGACAGCACCCACATGATTGCTCAAAACTGTAACTCCAGCCTCAGGGGATCCAATGCCCTCTTTTGGCTTCCATGGGCACTGCATGTACATGCCAGGCAAAACCACTCCTACACACAAAATAAAAATCTCAAAAAAAAATGATCTTTTCTATGCTGGTGAAAAGAAAACACGATTTCTTAAAGTAATTCCATGGGAAGCAGAGTATAATGGCACACTCTTGTAAGCTCAACATTTGAGATTATAGGTAGGAGGGGTAGGAGGATTATGCGTTCAAACCAGCATTAGCCATACAGGAACCTTAAGGCTAGCCTGGGTCACATGAGGTCATATCTCAAATGAAAACAAAAATAGTGCTGAGGAGATGGTTTTGTAGGAATAGTTTCCTGTGTAAGCATGAGGATCTGAGTTCAAATCCCCAGAACTCATAAAAAGTGTCAATGGCTGTAATATGTGTGTAACCCCGCATTGGGAAGTGAAGACAGGTGGATCTTGGGAACTCACTAGCCTGTCACCCGAGGGAAAACAGTGATCTTCTGAATCAATGGCAGACATAGTCTGAAGGAAATGAAGCAAAGAATGACAGAGAAAAAGACCTGACAACCTCCTATGGCCTCCACATATGCACACATTCAGGTGCATGCACTACACACAAACACACACACAGACAAACCACAAACAAATGAATGGTAGCATCATTGTGTAGATCCATAATATGTTAGCTATAGTGGTTTTGTTTGCTTGTTTGGTTTTTGGTTTGTTTTTTTTTTTTCTTAAGTTGAGTTGTTTTGTATTTTTGAGGTAGGGTCTCATATACTGTGAACTGGCTTGGAACTTGCTGGGTAACCAGCAATAACTTTGAACTTCTGATTCTTTTGCCTCGAACTCTCAAGTTCTGGGAGTGCAGGCACATGCAATCATGTCTGGTTTATGTGACTCTCAGAATAGAACACAGGACTTTGTGCATGCTAGCCAAATAGTTCACTGAGTTATATCCTAGTTCCTGAATACATAACTCTTTATTAACTAAACATTCTTTCCTAGTTTTATCAATAAATTATACTGTCATAGACATCCTTGTGTGTAAATCTTTATATGCTGATCTCCGAGGATTGACTTCTTAAGAGACATTATTTTGTGAAAGCATGTGCAATGGGACCCATTCTATGGCTCAGTAGATAAAGGTGCCTGTTGCCAAGGCTCACTGCCGAGCCATCTCTCCAGCCCCAGTTTTTTATTTTTTCCTAAGCACTTATCCAGGGTGTCATTTTCTATCAAAAGGATATGTGTGAGACTGGAAAGATGGCTCAGCCGTTAAGAACATTTGCTCCTCTTGCAAAGACCTGGGTTTTCATTCCCAACACCCACATGGCAACTTACAGCTGTTCGTAACTTTAATTCCAGGGGCTCTGGCACCCTCTTCTGCCTCCCTGGCAGCAGGCATACCGTAGTGCATGCATATATACGCAGATAAACACTCAGATGTGTAAAAAGGGGGTATGTAAGATTTAAGTAAGATATTATAGAAGAATTACAGTTTTGGGCTTTCCAGTTAATTGTTAGCTCCTGAGTTCTAAATAGCATTTCGTTTACAGTAAGTATGATAGGAATTCAGAGTGAACTGGGGTGGCAAGGTAGAACTTGACCTGGATCTAGAAAAGCAATATTCTGATAAGAGGAAGAGGAATGTTTTTAGCTTTTAGAGTGCCGTGAATCAATTTGAGAAAGGCAGGTGAGTGAGCTGACAGAGGCCACAGTCAGCTGGTTGGAGAAGAGAGTTTATTTGTGATGCAGTTGAAAGACTTTATGAGAGCTGTGCTGTATCTCAGAGGACTGCTCTTATTTTTAGTGTAGTTTAAGTTGTATAGTATAGAAATATAAGATAAAGTTGACAGTCCTGGCCCAATTTTAAACAAACTAGAAATCGTATAGTCACTTTTTACAAGAAAAACAGATTAAGGGTTATTTATGTGTAAATTACTTTAAGAGTGAACTTCCCAACAACAAATATTTATTTTGCTCTATAGTTTGATAAGCATATTGCTACTATTGTGGATCTTACTCTTTTGTAAAATTAAAGAGTTTAGCTTTGGGGTTGGGGATTTAGCTCAGTGGTAGAGCGCTTGCCTAGGAAGCGCAAGGCCCTGGGTTCGGTCCCCAGCTCCGAAAAAAAGAACCAAAAAAAAAAAAAAGAGTTTAGCTTTTTTTTGACAGTGAAATTATTACAGAACTTTCCAAGAATAAAGAGGTATATTAAATAACTGGTCTGCATTCAGTTTGGTACACATTTCTGGCTTAGGCACAGTACTACTCCATGCACTTGGTTCTTCTCATCTTTTATTTTCAAATGTCATTTAGAAATTTTTTTAATATTATTTATTTTGCGTGTGTGTCTGAGAAAGGTAGGTTAGAGGACAAGTTGTGGGAATTCTGTCCTTGTACTGTGTAGGTTCCAGGGTTCTAACTTAGTTCCTCAGATTTGGTGACAGGTGAATTTACCCACTGAGCTATCTTGCTGGTCCAGAGATTTTCATTTAAGTGTCTTATGGCTAAGGACAAACAGCAAGAGGATGGGAGCAGGTCACAGGGAATTGTTTTTAATTTACTCATGCTGCTTCCTACTTTATTCACTCTCATGGTATCTTTAATGCATATCAAAGCTATGTAAATTATTTCATAGAGGAGATAATTTTGGATGTAAGTCTTTAGGAAACATTATGTTAGTATGTTTGAAAGTAAAATGTTGGGCTGGAGCGATGGCTCAGAGGTTAAGAGCACTGACTGCTCTTCCAGAGGTCTTGAGTTCAATTCCCAGCAACCACATGGTGCTCACAACCATGTGTAATGGGATCTGATGCCCTCTTCTGGTGTGTCTGAGGACAGCTACAGTGTACCTATATATCATAAATAAATCCAAAAAAAAAAAAAAAAAGAAAGTAAAATGTTAAGTAATTTAATTTTATTTAGTATTTATTTTTAATTCATATTTTAAAAAATGGAGTACAGATAATAGTTATTTTTAAACTTAAGAGCTTTCAGCTGGGCAGTGATGGTGCATGTCTTTAATCCCAGCACTTAAGGCAGAGAGATAAGGATCTTTGAGTTTGAGGCTAGCCTGGTCTACAGAGTGAGTTCCAGGACAGCCAAAGTTACACAGAGAAGCCCTGTCTTGGAAAACAAAGCAACACAAAAACTCTTTCTCTTTAAAGTACATAATGCTAAAAGCTAATTAGTGACTTACTTTATTTCTCTTCTAGGAGCACTTTCCTAGGAATTAAATTCACAGGGAATGACAGAGAAACTAGGCTGGCATTTTGCCAGTGTATGTCAAAGTGTATTTCAAAGTGTATTTTTTTCTGTGATAGAGAACATTTCTCTGTTTGGTTCTTTCCCTCCTAGAGACATAGTAGTGTTAAAAATAATTACAGAAATATTTGAGCACAAGTGTCAAACATTGCACTAGACATTTTACACATTTAACTCATTCAATGTTCATAACTCTCTACTAAGGTATTCTCATCTGTATTTTACAGGTGAAGAGTCTGAGGCACAGAAAGGTTTTTAAGTAACTTGCCCGAGATTTTGTAACTAATACTCTTGCTGTAACAATCAAAAGATCACTACTACATGGTAAGCCTGAAATCTTAGCCAATGAAAGTCAGTGGCCTAGAGGCTGACTTACCTGAGTCATGATGCACACACTTGTTCCTTTTTCATTTACTTCATTTATTCAGCATCTACAATTTGCTGAGCACTACACCTGCGCCTAGACACTAGACTTACTAAGGTTAATGCAGCATAGCAAGTGCTCTCCAGGGAGTCTCAGTCTAGTGGGAAAGAATAATAATAATTACAACAGCAAGAGATCTACACATTGAGAGTCAGGAGGAAGCATTTAATTTTCCTTGGGAAGACTACGGTAGGTATTTGCAAAGATGAGGGAAAAGCCTTCTAAGTATAAAAAAAGCCTTTGAAGATGCAATAACAAAAGTGGGCTTACTGTTAGTATAGTATTGCACTTAAAATAATTTCTAGTATATTGGTGTCCTGGACAGATGTGATCAAGAAAAACATTAGTTTGGGATTTAGTTCTAAGATACTATTGACTAGAATTGGGAGGCGGGGTGTTGAGGTAGAGGTGAAGAATAAAGTGGAGAGTGAAGGCTGGCTCCTGTGTTTTTAGTTTGTGTGGGTTTCATTTTTGTTTTACTGAGACAAGATCTCAATAGACCTGACTGAATTAACAGAGATCTTCTTGCCTCTGTTTCTGACTGCTGGGATTAAAGATGTGCACCATCAGGTCTGACTTGAACACTGGATGTATAAGTGGAAGAGTAGAGAACTGTGAGTAGCAGGAAGTTAGAGTTATGAAGAGATAGGCAAGCTTGCAACTCAGAAAGGGTGGTCAGGGGGTAGTTTGGACTGACTTAGAGACAGGATTAGAAGTAGAGAATGGACCATTTCCCTGTTTTCATTAAATACTCACCTACATTTTTATTTAATTAATATAAATTTTGGGGCAGGGTCTTACTATGATGCCTTGGCTAGTCTGGAACTCCCTATGTAAATCCGGGTGGCCCAGAACTCCGAGATCTGCCTGCTGAGGGCTAGTATTAAAGGTGTGTGTTACCATGCTTGGCTCTGTCTAAATCTAGATCCTGTTTTATCTGCTTCAAACTTGGTTAAGAAAAATTGCTACTCAATTCAGGCTATTTGGCAGAATGAGTAAGAGCACACTCCACAGTGGACCATACCACTTAGTATGGTTCATTACTATATTGTGGCCTACATTGAGTAAAAACAAAAAAAAAAAAGAAAAGAAAAGAAAAATTGCTCCTGAAATAAATGCTTTTAGTTAGCGCTTAGGTGGTTGTTCCACAATTTACATATTGTTTGCGCCTTTGTTGGGGTGACCTGACTATAGGTATTTGTCAGAATTCACAGAACTGTATACCAAAAAAGTGTAAAATTGTAACAGAAAAGATTATCCTTGAGTTCAATGGATATTATGCTGTCTACGTCCTTAAGTAGCTTATGGTTAGATCTTTTTATGATATTAAAAACCCAATTTTATTTTAAATCTTCTTTGTTTCTTTTTTTGTTTGTTCCTTCTTTTTTTTTTTAAGATTTATTCATTTATTATATATAAGTACACTGTAGCTGACTTCAGACACACTGGAAGAGGGCATTGGATCTCTTTACAGATGGTTGTGAGCCACCATGTGGTTTGCTGGGAATTGAACTCAGGACCTCTGGAAGAGCAGTCGGTGCTCTTAACTGCTAAGCCGTCTCTCCAGCCCCCTTCTTCTTTCTTTTCAAGACAGGGTTTCTCTCTGTAACAGCCCTGGCTGTCCTAGAAATGGCTTTGTAGACCAGGCTGGC